>NC_134399.1:111269438-111909718 GCF_050003625.1 Haematobia irritans | reverse complement strand
TTTCAATTTTTTTAGGTTTTGGGTGGATTTTTCAATTTTTTGGGGGTGGTCACGAATTAAAGTCCTTTTCGCTCTAGGACGCATATTTAAGGAGATATGGGCAAAAGAAGTTTTTCACATAAAAATTTCAATTTTTTTAGGTTTTGGGTGGATTTTTAAATTTTTTGGGGGTGGTCACGAATTAAAGTCCTTTTCGCTCTAGGACGCATATTTAAGGAGATATGGGCAAAAGAAGTTTTTCATATAAAAATTTCAATTTTTTTAGGTTTTGGGTGGATTTTTCAACTTTTTGGGGGTGGTCACGAATTAAAGTCCTTTTCGCTCTAGGACGCATATTTAAGGAGATATGGGCAAAAGAAGTTTTTCATATAAAAATTTTAATTTTTTTAGGTTTTGGGTGGATTTTTCAATTTTTTGAGGGTGGTCACGAATTAAAGTCCTTTTCGCTCTAGGACGCTTAGTTTAGGAGATATGGGCAAAAGAAGTTTTTCATATAAAAATTTCAATTTTTTTAGGTTTTGGGTGGATTTTTCAATTTTTTGAGGGTGGTCACGAATTAAAGTCCTTTTCGCTCTAGGACGCATATTTAAGGAGATATGGACAAAAGAAGTTTTTCACATAAAAATTTCAATTTTGTTAGGATTTGGGTGGATTTTTCAATTTTTTGAGGGTGGTCACGAATTAAAGTCCTTTTCGCTCTAGGACGCATATTTAAGGAGATATGGGCAAAAGAAGTTTTTCACATAAAAATTTCAATTTTTTTAGGTTTTGGGTGGATTTTTAAATTTTTTGGGGGTGGTCACGAATTAAAGTCGTTTTCGCTCTAGGACGCATATTTAAGGAGATATGGGCAAAAGAAGTTTTTCATATAAAAATTTCAATTTTTTTAGGTTTTGGGTGGATTTTTAAATTTTTTGGGGGTGGTCACGAATTAAAGTCCTTTTCGCTCTAGGACGCATATTTAAGGAGATATGGACAAAAGAAGTTTTTCATATAAAAATTTCAATTTTTTTAGGTTTTGGGTGGATTTTTCAATTTTTTGGGGGTGGTCACGAATTAAAGTCCTTTTCGCTCTAGGACGCATATTTAAGGAGATATGGGCAAAAGAAGTTTTTCACATAAAAATTTCAATTTTTTTAGGTTTTGGGTGGATTTTTCAATTTTTTGAGGGTGGTCACGAATTAAAGTCCTTTTCGCTCTAGGACGCATATTTAAGGAGATATGGGCAAAAGAAGTTTTTCACATAAAAATTTCAATTTTTTTAGGTTTTGGGTGGATTTTTAAATTTTTTGGGGGTGGTCACGAATTAAAGTCCTTTTCGCTCTAGGACGCATATTTAAGGAGATATGGGCAAAAGAAGTTTTTCATATAAAAATTTCAATTTTTTTAGGTTTTGTGTCGATTTTTAAATTTTTTGGGTGTGGTCACGAATTAAAGTCCTTTTCGCTCTAGGATGCATATTTAAGGAGATATGGGCAAAAGAAGTTTTTCACATAAAAATTTCAATTTTTTTAGGTTTTGGGTGGATTCTTAAATTTTTTGGGGGTGGTCACAAATTAAAGTCCTTTTCGCTCTAGGACGCATATTTAAGGAGATATGGACAAAAGAAGTTTTTCATATAAAAATTTCAATTTTGTTAGGTTTTGGGTGGATTTTTCAATTTTTTGAGGGTGGTCACGAATTAAAGTCCTTTTCGCTCTAGGACGCTTAGTTTAGGAGATATGGGCAAAAGAAGTTTTTCATATAAAAATTTCAATTTTTTTAGGTTTTGGGTGGATTTTTCAATTTTTTGAGGGTGGTCACGAATTAAAGTCCTTTTCGCTCTAGGACGCTTATTTAAGGAGATATGGGCAAAAGAAGTTTTTCACATAAAAATTTCAATTTTGTTAGGTTTTGGGTGGATTTTTCAATTTTTTGAGGGTGGTCACGAATTAAAGTCCTTTTCGCTCTAGGACGCATATTTAAGGAGATATGGACAAAAGAAGTTTTTCATATAAAAATTTCAATTTTTTTAGGTTTTGGGTGGATTTTTCAATTTTTTGAGGGTGGTCACGAATTAAAGTCCTTTTCGCTCTAGGACGCATATTTAAGGAGATATGGGCAAAAGAAGTTTTTCATATAAAAATTTCAATTTTTTTAGGTTTTGGGTGGATTTTTAAATTTTTTGGGGGTGGTCACGAATTAAAGTCCTTTTCGCTCTAGGACGCATATTTAAGGAGATATGGGCAAAAGAAGTTTTTCATATAAAAATTTTAATTTTTTTAGGTTTTGGGTGGATTCTTCAATTTTTTGAGGGTGGTCACGAATTAAAGTCCTTTTCGCTCTAGGACGCTTAGTTTAGGAGATATGGGCAAAAGAAGTTTTTCATATAAAAATTTCAATTTTGTTAGGTTTTGGGTGGATTTTTAAATTTTTTGAGGGTGGTCACGAATTAAAGTCCTTTTCGCTCTAGGACGCATATTTAAGGAGATATGGGCAAAAGAAGTTTTTCATATAAAAATTTCAATTTTGTTAGGTTTTGGGTGGATTTTTCAATTTTTTGAGGGTGGTCACGAATTAAAGTCCTTTTCGCTCTAGGACGCATATTTAAGGAGATATGGGCAAAAGAAGTTTTTCATATAAAAATTTCAATTTTTTTAGGTTTTGGGTGGATTTTTCAATTTTTTGAGGGTGGTCACGAATTAAAGTCCTTTTCGCTCTAGGACGCATATTTAAGGGGATATGGGCAAAAGAAGTTTTTCATATAAAAATTTTGATTTTTTTAGGTTTTGGGTGGATTTTTCAATTTTTTGAGGGTGGTCACGAATTAAAGTCCTTTTTGCTCTAGGACGCATATTTAAGGAGATATGGACAAAAGAAGTTTTTCATATAAAAATTTCAATTTTGTTAGGTTTTGGGTGGATTTTTCAATTTTTTGGGGGTGGTCACGAATTAAAGTCCTTTTCGCTCTAGGACGCATATTTAAGGAGATATGGGCAAAAGAAGTTTTTCACATAAAAATTTCAATTTTTTTAGGTTTTGGGTGGATTTTTCAATTTTTTGAGGGTGGTCACGAATTAAAGTCCTTTTCGCTCTAGGACGCATATTTAAGGAGATATGGGCAAAAGAAGTTTTTCATATAAAAATTTCAATTTTTTTAGGTTTTGGGTGGATTTTTCAATTTTTTGGGGGTGGTCACGAATTAAAGTCCTTTTCGCTCTAGGACGCATATTTAAGGAGATATGGGCAAAAGAAGTTTTTCATATAAAAATTTCAATTTTTTTAGGTTTTGGGTGGATTTTTAAATTTTTTGGGGGTGGTCACGAATTAAAGTCCTTTTCGCTCTAGGACGCATATTTAAGGAGATATGGGCAAAAGAAGTTTTTCATATAAAAATTTCAATTTTTTTAGGTTTTGGGTGGATTTTTAAATTTTTTGGGGGTGGTCACGAATTAAAGTCCTTTTCGCTCTAGGACGCATATTTAAGGAGATATGGGCAAAAGAAGTTTTTCATATAAAAATTTCAATTTTTTTAAGTTTTGGGTGGATTTTTCAATTTTTTGGGGGTGGTCACGAATTAGAGTCCTTTTCGCTCTAGGACGCATATTTAAGGAGATATGGACAAAAGAAGTTTTTCATATAAAAATTTCAATTTTTTTAGGTTTTGGGTGGATTTTTCAATTTTTTGGGGGTGGTCACGAATTAAAGTCCTTTTCGCTCTAGGACGCATATTTAAGGAGATATGGGCAAAAGAAGTTTTTCATATAAAAATTTCAATTTTTTAAGGTTTTGGGTGGATTTTTCAATTTTTTGGGGGTGGTCACGAATTAAAGTCCTTTTCGCTCTAGGACGCATATTTAAGGAGATATGGGCAAAAGAAGTTTTTCATATAAAAATTTCAATTTTTTTAAGTTTTGGGTGGATTTTTCAATTTTTTGGGGGTGGTCACGAATTAAAGTCCTTTTCGCTCTAGGACGCATATTTAAGGAGATATGGACAAAAGAAGTTTTTCATATAAAAATTTCAATTTTTTTAGGTTTTGGGTGGATTTTTCAATTTTTTGGGGGTGGTCACGAATTAAAGTCCTTTTCGCTCTAGGACGCATATTTAAGGAGATATGGGCAAAAGAAGTTTTTCACATAAAAATTTCAATTTTTTTAGGTTTTGGGTGGATTTCTAAATTTTTTGGGGGTGGTCACGAATTAAAGTCCTTTTCGCTCTAGGACGCATATTTAAGGAGATATGGGCAAAAGAAGTTTTTCATATAAAAATTTCAATTTTTTTAGGTTTTGGGTGGATTTTTCAACTTTTTGGGGGTGGTCACGAAGTAAAGTCCTTTTCGCTCTAGGACGCATATTTAAGGAGATATGGGCAAAAGAAGTTTTTCATATAAAAATTTTAATTTTTTTAGGTTTTGGGTGGATTTTTCAATTTTTTGAGGGTGGTCACGAATTAAAGTCCTTTTCGCTCTAGGACGCTTAGTTTAGGAGATATGGGCAAAAGAAGTTTTTCATATAAAAATTTCAATTTTGTTAGGTTTTGGGTGGATTTTTCAATTTTTTGAGGGTGGTCACGAATTAAAGTCCTTTTCGCTCTAGGACGCATATTTAAGGAGATATGGGCAAAAGAAGTTTTTCACATAAAAATTTCAATTTTGTTAGGTTTTGGGTGGATTTTTCAATTTTTTGAGGGTGGTCACGAATTAAAGTCCTTTTCGCTCTAGGACGCATATTTAAGGAGATATGAGCAAAAGAAGTTTTTCACATAAAAATTTCAATTTTTTTAGGTTTTGGGTGGATTTTTAAATTTTTTGGGGGTGGTCACGAATTAAAGTCCTTTTCGCTCTAGGACGCATATTTAAGGAGATATGGACAAAAGAAGTTTTTCATATAAAAATTTCAATTTTGTTAGGTTTTGGGTGGATTTTTCAATTTTTTGGGGGTGGTCACGAATTAAAGTCCTTTTCGCTCTAGGACGCATATTTAAGGAGATATGGACAAAAGAAGTTTTTCATATAAAAATTTCAAATTTTTTAGGTTTTGGGTGGATTTTTCAATTTTTTGAGGGTGGTCACGAATTAAAGTCCTTTTCGCTCTAGGACGCATATTTAAGGAGATATGGGCAAAAGAAGTTTTTCATATAAAAATTTCAATTTTTTTAGGTTTTGGGTGGATTTTTCAATTTTTTGAGGGTGGTCACGAATTAAAGTCCTTTTCGCTCTAGGACGCATATTTAAGGAGATATGGACAAAAGAAGTTTTTCACATAAAAATTTCAATTTTTTTAGGTTTTGGGTGGATTTTTAAATTTTTTGGGGGTGGTCACGAATTAAAGTCCTTTTCGCTCTAGGACGCATATTTAAGGAGATATGGGCAAAAGAAGTTTTTCATATAAAAATTTCAATTTTTTTAGGTTTTGGGTGGATTTTTCAATTTTTTGGGGGTGGTCACGAATTAAAGTCCTTTTCGCTCTAGGACGCATATTTAAGGAGATATGGACAAAAGAAGTTTTTCACATAAAAATTTCAATTTTTTTAGGTTTTGGGTGGATTTTTAAATTTTTTGGGGGTGGTCACGAATTAAAGTCCTTTTCGCTCTAGGACGCATATTTAAGGAGATATGGACAAAAGAAGTTTTTCATATAAAAATTTCAATTTTTTTAGGTTTTGGGTGGATTTTTCAATTTTTTGAGGGTCGTCACGAATTAAAGTCCTTTTCGCTCTAGGACGCATATTTAAGGAGATATGGGCAAAAGAAGTTTTTCATATAAAAATTTCAATTTTTTTAGGTTTTGGGTGGATTTTTAAATTTTTTGGGGGTGGTCACGAATTGAAGTCCTTTTCGCTCTAGGACGCATATTTAAGGAGATATGGGCAAAAGAAGTTTTTCACATAAAAATTTCAATTTTTTTAGGTTTTGGGTGGATTTTTAAATTTTTTGGGGGTGGTCACGAATTAAAGTCCTTTTCGCTCTAGGACGCATATTTAAGGAGATATGGACAAAAGAAGTTTTTCATATAAAAATTTCAATTTTGTTAGGTTTTGGGTGGATTTTTCAATTTTTTGAGGGTGGTCACGAATTAAAGTCCTTTTCGCTCTAGGACGCATATTTAAGGAGATATGGGCAAAAGAAGTTTTTCATATAAAAATTTCAATTTTGTTAGGTTTTGGGTGGATTTTTCAATTTTTTGAGGGTGGTCAAGAATTAAAGTCCTTTTCGCTCTAGGACGCATATTTAAGGAGATATGGGCAAAAGAAGTTTTTCACATAAAAATTTCAATTTTTTTAGGTTTTGGGTGGATTTTTAAATTTTTTGGGGGTGGTCACGAATTAAAGTCCTTTTCGCTCTAGGACGCATATTTAAGGAGATATGGGCAAAAGAAGTTTTTCATATAATAATTTCAATTTTTTTAGGTTTTGGGTGGATTTTTCAATTTTTTGGGGGTGGTCACGAATTAAAGTCCTTTTCGCTCTAGGACGCATATTTAAGGAGATATGGACAAAAGAAGTTTTTCATATAAAAATTTCAATTTTGTTAGGTTTTGGGTGGATTTTTCAATTTTTTGAGGGTGGTCACGAATTAAAGTCCTTTTCGCTCTAGGACGCATATTTAAGGAGATATGGGCAAAAGAAGTTTTTCATATAAAAATTTTAATTTTTTTAGGTTTTGGGTGGATTTTTCAATTTGTTGAGGGTGGTCACGAATTAAAGTCCTTTTCGCTCTAGGACGCTTAGTTTAGGAGATATGGGCAAAAGAAGTTTTTCATATAAAAATTTCAATTTTGTTAGGTTTTGGGTGGATTTTTCAACTTTTTGGGGGTGGTCACGAATTAAAGTCCTTTTCGCTCTAGGACGCATATTTAAGGAGATATGGGCAAAAGAAGTTTTTCATATAAAAATTTTAATTTTTTTAGGTTTTGGGTGGATTTTTCAATTTTTTGAGGGTGGTCACGAATTAAAGTCCTTTTCGCTCTAGGACGCTTAGTTTAGGAGATATGGGCAAAAGAAGTTTTTCATATAAAAATTTCAATTTTGTTAGGTTTTGGGTGGATTTTTCAATTTTTTGAGGGTGGTCACGAATTAAAGTCCTTTTCGCTCTAGGACGCATATTTAAGGAGATATGGACAAAAGAAGTTTTTCACATAAAAATTTCAATTTTGTTAGGTTTTGGGTGGATTTTTCAATTTTTTGAGGGTGGTCACGAATTAAAGTCCTTTTCGCTCTAGGACGCATATTTAAGGAGATATGGGCAAAAGAAGTTTTTCACATAAAAATTTCAATTTTTTTAGGTTTTGGGTGGATTTTTAAATTTTTTGGGGGTGGTCACGAATTAAAGTCCTTTTCGCTCTAGGACGCATATGTAAGGAGATATGGGCAAAAGAAGTTTTTCATATAAAAATTTCAATTTTTTTAGGTTTTGGGTGGATTTTTAAATTTTTTGGGGGTGGTCACGAATTAAAGTCCTTTCCGCTCTAGGACGCATATTTAAGGAGATATGGACAAAAGAAGTTTTTCATATAAAAATTTCAATTTTGTTAGGTTTTGGGTGGATTTTTCAATTTTTTGGGGGTGGTCACGAATTAAAGTCCTTTTCGCTCTAGGACGCATATTTAAGGAGATATGGACAAAAGAAGTTTTTCATATAAAAATTTCAATTTTTTTAGGTTTTGGGTGGATTTTTCAATTTTTTGAGGGTGGTCACGAATTAAAGTCCTTTTCGCTCTAGGACGCATATTTAAGGAGATATGGGCAAAAGAAGTTTTTCATATAAAAATTTCAATTTTTTTAGGTTTTGGGTGGATTTTTCAATTTTTTGAGGGTGGTCACGAATTAAAGTCCTTTTCGCTCTAGGACGCATATTTAAGGAGATATGGACAAAAGAAGTTTTTCACATAAAAATTTCAATTTTTTTAGGTTTTGGGTGGATTTTTAAATTTTTTGGGGGTGGTCACGAATTAAAGTCCTTTTCGCTCTAGGACGCATATTTAAGGAGATATGGGCAAAAGAAGTTTTTCATATAAAAATTTCAATTTTTTTAGGTTTTGGGTGGATTTTTCAATTTTTTGAGGGTCGTCACGAATTAAAGTCCTTTTCGCTCTAGGACGCATATTTAAGGAGATATGGGCAAAAGAAGTTTTTCATATAAAAATTTCAATTTTTTTAGGTTTTGGGTGGATTTTTAAATTTTTTGGGGGTGGTCACGAATTGAAGTCCTTTTCGCTCTAGGACGCATATTTAAGGAGATATGGGCAAAAGAAGTTTTTCACATAAAAATTTCAATTTTTTTAGGTTTTGGGTGGATTTTTAAATTTTTTGGGGGTGGTCACGAATTAAAGTCCTTTTCGCTCTAGGACGCATATTTAAGGAGATATGGACAAAAGAAGTTTTTCATATAAAAATTTCAATTTTGTTAGGTTTTGGGTGGATTTTTCAATTTTTTGAGGGTGGTCACGAATTAAAGTCCTTTTCGCTCTAGGACGCATATTTAAGGAGATATGGGCAAAAGAAGTTTTTCATATAAAAATTTCAATTTTGTTAGGTTTTGGGTGGATTTTTCAATTTTTTGAGGGTGGTCACGAATTAAAGTCCTTTTCGCTCTAGGACGCATATTTAAGGAGATATGGGCAAAAGAAGTTTTTCACATAAAAATTTCAATTTTTTTAGGTTTTGGGTGGATTTTTAAATTTTTTGGGGGTGGTCACGAATTAAAGTCATTTTCGCTCTAGGACGCATATTTAAGGAGATATGGGCAAAAGAAGTTTTTCATATAAAAATTTCAATTTTTTTAGGTTTTGGGTGGATTTTTCAATTTTTTGGGGGTGGTCACGAATTAAAGTCCTTTTCGCTCTAGGACGCATATTTAAGGAGATATGGACAAAAGAAGTTTTTCATATAAAAATTTCAATTTTGTTAGGTTTTGGGTGGATTTTTAAATTTTTTGGGGGTGGTCACGAATTAAAGTCCTTTTCGCTCTAGGACGCATATTTAAGGAGATATGGGCAAAAGAAGTTTTTCATATAAAAATTTTAATTTTTTTAGGTTTTGGGTGGATTTTTCAATTTGTTGAGGGTGGTCACGAATTAAAGTCCTTTTCGCTCTAGGACGCTTAGTTTAGGAGATATGGGCAAAAGAAGTTTTTCATATAAAAATTTCAATTTTGTTAGGTTTTGGGTGGATTTTTCAATTTTTTGAGGGTGGTCACGAATTAAAGTCCTTTTCGCTCTAGGACGCTTAGTTTAGGAGATATGGGCAAAAGAAGTTTTTCATATAAAAATTTCAATTTTGTTAGGTTTTGGGTGGATTTTTCAATTTTTTGAGGGTGGTCACGAATTAAAGTCCTTTTCGCTCTAGGACGCATATTTAAGGAGATATGGACAAAAGAAGTTTTTCATATAAAAATTTCAATTTTTTTAGGTTTTGGGTGGATTTTTCAACTTTTTGGGGGTGGTCACGAATTAAAGTCCTTTTCGCTCTAGGACGCATATTTAAGGAGATATGGGCAAAAGAAGTTTTTCATATAAAAATTTTAATTTTTTTAGGTTTTGGGTGGATTTTTCAATTTTTTGAGGGTGGTCACGAATTAAAGTCCTTTTCGCTCTAGGACGCTTAGTTTAGGAGATATGGGCAAAAGAAGTTTTTCATATAAAAATTTCAATTTTGTTAGGTTTTGGGTGGATTTTTCAATTTTTTGGGGGTGGTCACGAATTAAAGTCCTTTTCGCTCTAGGACGCATATTTAAGGAGATATGGACAAAAGAAGTTTTTCATATAAAAATTTCAATTTTTTTAGGTTTTGGGTGGATTTTTCAATTTTTTGAGGGTGGTCACGAATTAAAGTCCTTTTCGCTCTAGGACGCATATTTAAGGAGATATGGGCAAAAGAAGTTTTTCATATAAAAATTTCAATTTTTTTAGGTTTTGGGTGGATTTTTCAATTTTTTGAGGGTGGTCACGAATTAAAGTCCTTTTCGCTCTAGGACGCATATTTAAGGAGATATGGACAAAAGAAGTTTTTCACATAAAAATTTCAATTTTGTTAGGTTTTGGGTGGATTTTTAAATTTTTTGAGGGTGGTCACGAATTAAAGTCCTTTTCGCTCTAGGACGCTTAGTTTAGGAGATATGGGCAAAAGAAGTTTTTCACATAAAAATTTCAATTTTTTTAGGTTTTGGGTGGATTTTTCAATTTTTTGAGGGTGGTCACGAATTAAAGTCCTTTTCGCTCTAGGACGCATATTTAAGGAGATATGGGCAAAAGAAGTTTTTCATATAAAAATTTCAATTTTTTTAGGTTTTGGGTGGATTTTTCAATTTTTTGAGGGTGGTCACGAATTAAAGTCCTTTTCGCTCTAGGACGCATATTTAAGGAGATATGGGCAAAAGAAGTTTGTCATATAAAAATTTCAATTTTTTTAGGTTTTGGGTGGATTTTTCAATTTCTTGAGGGTGGTCACGAATTAAAGTCCTTTTCGCTCTAGGACGCATATTTAAGGAGATATGGGCAAAAGAAGTTTTTCATATAAAAATTTCAATTTTTTTAGGTTTTGGGTGGATTTTTAAATTTTTTGGGGGTGGTCACGAATTAAAGTCCTTTTCGCTCTAGGACGCATATTTAAGGAGATATGGGCAAAAGAAGTTTTTCACATAAAAATTTCAATTTTTTTAGGTTTTGGGTGGATTTTTAAATTTTTTGGGGGTGGTCACGAATTAAAGTCCTTTTCGCTCTAGGACGCATATTTAAGGAGATATGGACAAAAGAAGTTTTTCATATAAAAATTTCAATTTTGTTAGGTTTTGGGTGGATTTTTCAATTTTTTGAGGGTGGTCACGAATTAAAGTCCTTTTCGCTCTAGGACGCATATTTAAGGAGATATGGGCAAAAGAAGTTTTTCATATAAAAATTTCAATTTTGTTAGGTTTTGGGTGGATTTTTCAATTTTTTGAGGGTGGTCACGAATTAAAGTCCTTTTCGCTCTAGGACGCATATTTAAGGAGATATGGGCAAAAGAAGTTTTTCACATAAAAATTTCAATTTTTTTAGGTTTTGGGTGGATTTTTAAATTTTTTGGGGGTGGTCACGAATTAAAGTCCTTTTCGCTCTAGGACGCATATTTAAGGAGATATGGGCAAAAGAAGTTTTTCATATAAAAATTTCAATTTTTTTAGGTTTTGGGTGGATTTTTCAATTTTTTGGGGGTGGTCACGAATTAAAGTCCTTTTCGCTCTAGGACGCATATTTAAGGAGATATGGGCAAAAGAAGTTTTTCATATAAAAATTTCAATTTTTTTAGGTTTTGGGTGGATTTTTCAATTTTTTGGGGGTGGTCACGAATTAAAGTCCTTTTCGCTCTAGGACGCATATTTAAGGAGATATGGGCAAAAGAAGTTTTTCATATAAAAATTTCAATTTTGTTAGGTTTTGGGTGGATTTTTCAATTTTTTGAGGGTGGTCACGAATTAAAGTCCTTTTCGCTCTAGGACGCATATTTAAGGAGATATGGGCAAAAGAAGTTTTTCATATAAAAATTTTAATTTTTTTAGGTTTTGGGTGGATTTTTAAATTTTTTGGGGGTGGTCACGAATTAAAGTCCTTTTCGCTCTAGGACGCATATTTAAGGAGATATGGGCAAAAGAAGTTTTTCACATAAAAATTTCAATTTTTTTAGGTTTTGGGTGGATTTTTAAATTTTTTGGGGGTGGTCACGAATTAAAGTCCTTTTCGCTCTAGGACGCATATTTAAGGAGATATGGACAAAAGAAGTTTTTCATATAAAAATTTCAATTTTGTTAGGTTTTGGGTGGATTTTTCAATTTTTTGAGGGTGGTCACGAATTAAAGTCCTTTTCGCTCTAGGACGCATATTTAAGGAGATATGGGCAAAAGAAGTTTTTCATATAAAAATTTCAATTTTGTTAGGTTTTGGGTGGATTTTTCAATTTTTTGAGGGTGGTCACGAATTAAAGTCCTTTTCGCTCTAGGACGCATATTTAAGGAGATATGGGCAAAAGAAGTTTTTCACATAAAAATTTCAATTTTTTTAGGTTTTGGGTGGATTTTTAAATTTTTTGGGGGTGGTCACGAATTAAAGTCCTTTTCGCTCTAGGACGCATATTTAAGGAGATATGGGCAAAAGAAGTTTTTCATATAAAAATTTCAATTTTTTTAGGTTTTGGGTGGATTTTTCAATTTTTTGGGGGTGGTCACGAATTAAAGTCCTTTTCGCTCTAGGACGCATATTTAAGGAGATATGGGCAAAAGAAGTTTTTCATATAAAAATTTCAATTTTTTTAGGTTTTGGGTGGATTTTTCAATTTTTTGGGGGTGGTCACGAATTAAAGTCCTTTTCGCTCTAGGACGCATATTTAAGGAGATATGGGCAAAAGAAGTTTTTCATATAAAAATTTCAATTTTGTTAGGTTTTGGGTGGATTTTTCAATTTTTTGAGGGTGGTCACGAATTAAAGTCCTTTTCGCTCTAGGACGCATATTTAAGGAGATATGGGCAAAAGAAGTTTTTCATATAAAAATTTTAATTTTTTTAGGTTTTGGGTGGATTTTTCAATTTTTTGAGGGTGGTCACGAATTAAAGTCCTTTTCGCTCTAGGACGCTTAGTTTAGGAGATATGGGCAAAAGAAGTTTTTCATATAAAAATTTCAATTTTGTTAGGTTTTGGGTGGATTTTTCAATTTTTTGAGGGTGGTCACGAATTAAAGTCCTTTTCGCTCTAGGACGCTTAGTTTAGGAGATATGGGCAAAAGAAGTTTTTCATATAAAAATTTCAATTTTGTTAGGTTTTGGGTGGATTTTTCAATTTTTTGAGGGCGGTCACGAATTAAAGTCCTTTTCGCTCTAGGACGCATATTTAAGGAGATATGGACAAAAGAAGTTTTTCATATAAAAATTTCAATTTTTTTAGGTTTTGGGTGGATTTTTCAACTTTTTGGGGGTGGTCACGAATTAAAGTCCTTTTCGCTCTAGGACGCATATTTAAGGAGATATGGGCAAAAGAAGTTTTTCATATAAAAATTTTAATTTTTTTAGGTTTTGGGTGGATTTTTCAATTTTTTGAGGGTGGTCACGAATTAAAGTCCTTTTCGCTCTAGGACGCTTAGTTTAGGAGATATGGGCAAAAGAAGTTTTTCATATAAAAATTTCAATTTTGTTAGGTTTTGGGTGGATTTTTCAATTTTTTGAGGGTGGTCACGAATTAAAGTCCTTTTCGCTCTAGGACGCATATTTAAGGAGATATGGACAAAAGAAGTTTTTCATATAAAAATTTCAATTTTTTTAGGTTTTGGGTGGATTTTTCAACTTTTTGGGGGTGGTCACGAATTAAAGTCCTTTTCGCTCTAGGACGCATATTTAAGGAGATATGGGCAAAAGAAGTTTTTCATATAAAAATTTCAATTTTTTTAGGTTTTGGGTGGATTTTTCAATTTTTTGAGGGTGGTCACGAATTAAAGTCCTTTTCGCTCTAGGACGCATATTTAAGGAGATATGGACAAAAGAAGTTTTTCACATAAAAATTTCAATTTTGTTAGGTTTTGGGTGGATTTTTAAATTTTTTGAGGGTGGTCACGAATTAAAGTCCTTTTCGCTCTAGGACGCTTAGTTTAGGAGATATGGGCAAAAGAAGTTTTTCACATAAAAATTTCAATTTTTTTAGGTTTTGGGTGGATTTTTCAATTTTTTGAGGGTGGTCACGAATTAAAGTCCTTTTCGCTCTAGGACGCATATTTAAGGAGATATGGGCAAAAGAAGTTTTTCATATAAAAATTTTAATTTTTTTAGGTTTTGGGTGGATTTTTCAATTTTTTGGGGGTGGTCACGAATTAAAGTCCTTTTCGCTCTAGGACGCATATTTAAGGAGATATGGGCAAAAGAAGTTTGTCATATAAAAATTTCAATTTTTTTAGGTTTTGGGTGGATTTTTCAATTTCTTGAGGGTGGTCACGAATTAAAGTCCTTTTCGCTCTAGGACGCATATTTAAGGAGATATGGGCAAAAGAAGTTTTTCATATAAAAATTTCAATTTTTTTAGGTTTTGGGTGGATTTTTAAATTTTTTGGGGGTGGTCACGAATTAAAGTCCTTTTCGCTCTAGGACGCATATTTAAGGAGATATGGGCAAAAGAAGTTTTTCACATAAAAATTTCAATTTTTTTAGGTTTTGGGTGGATTTTTAAATTTTTTGGGGGTGGTCACGAATTAAAGTCCTTTTCGCTCTAGGACGCATATTTAAGGAGATATGGACAAAAGAAGTTTTTCATATAAAAATTTCAATTTTGTTAGGTTTTGGCTGGATTTTTCAATTTTTTGAGGGTGGTCACGAATTAAAGTCCTTTTCGCTCTAGGACGCATATTTAAGGAGATATGGGCAAAAGAAGTTTTTCATATAAAAATTTCAATTTTGTTAGGTTTTGGGTGGATTTTTCAATTTTTTGAGGGTGGTCACGAATTAAAGTCCTTTTCGCTCTAGGACGCATATTTAAGGAGATATGGGCAAAAGAAGTTTTTCACATAAAAATTTCAATTTTTTTAGGTTTTGGGTGGATTTTTAAATTTTTTGGGGGTGGTCACGAATTAAAGTCCTTTTCGCTCTAGGACGCATATTTAAGGAGATATGGGCAAAAGAAGTTTTTCATATAAAAATTTCAATTTTTTTAGGTTTTGGGTGGATTTTTCAATTTTTTGGGGGTGGTCACGAATTAAAGTCCTTTTCGCTCTAGGACGCATATTTAAGGAGATATGGGCAAAAGAAGTTTTTCATATAAAAATTTCAATTTTTTTAGGTTTTGGGTGGATTTTTCAATTTTTTGGGGGTGGTCACGAATTCAAGTCCTTTTCGCTCTAGGACGCATATTTAAGGAGATATGGGCAAAAGAAGTTTTTCATATAAAAATTTCAATTTTGTTAGGTTTTGGGTGGATTTTTCAATTTTTTGAGGGTGGTCACGAATTAAAGTCCTTTTCGCTCTAGGACGCATATTTAAGGAGATATGGGCAAAAGAAGTTTTTCATATAAAAATTTTAATTTTTTTAGGTTTTGGGTGGATTTTTCAATTTTTTGAGGGTGGTCACGAATTAAAGTCCTTTTCGCTCTAGGACGCTTAGTTTAGGAGATATGGGCAAAAGAAGTTTTTCATATAAAAATTTCAATTTTGTTAGGTTTTGGGTGGATTTTTCAATTTTTTGAGGGTGGTCACGAATTAAAGTCCTTTTCGCTCTAGGACGCATATTTAAGGAGATATGGACAAAAGAAGTTTTTCATATAAAAATTTCAATTTTTTTAGGTTTTGGGTGGATTTTTCAACTTTTTGGGGGTGGTC
Source organism: Haematobia irritans (assembly GCF_050003625.1). NCBI lineage: Eukaryota > Metazoa > Arthropoda > Insecta > Diptera > Muscidae > Haematobia > Haematobia irritans. Next base: position 111,894,417 of record NC_134399.1, on the reverse strand, counting down.
ACGAATTAAAGTCCTTTTCGCTCTAGGACGCATATTTAAGGAGATATGGGCAAAAGAAGTTTTTCATATAAAAATTTCAATTTTGTTAGGTTTTGGGTGGATTTTTCAATTTTTTGAGGGTGGTCACGAATTAAAGTCCTTTTCGCTCTAGGACGCATATTTAAGGAGATATGGACAAAAGAAGTTTTTCATATAAAAATTTCAATTTTTTTAGGTTTTGGGTGGATTTTTCAACTTTTTGGGGGTGGTCACGAATTAAAGTCCTTTTCGCTCTAGGACGCATATTTAAGGAGATATGGACAAAAGAAGTTTTTCATATAAAAATTTCAATTTTTTTAGGTTTTGGGTGGATTTTTCAACTTTTTGGGGGTGGTCACGAATTAAAGTCCTTTTCGCTCTAGGACGCATATTTAAGGAGATATGGGCAAAAGAAGTTTTTCATATAAAAATTTTAATTTTTTTAGGTTTTGGGTGGATTTTTCAATTTTTTGAGGGTGGTCACGAATTAAAGTCCTTTTCGCTCTAGGACGCTTAGTTTAGGAGATATGGGCAAAAGAAGTTTTTCATATAAAAATTTCAATTTTGTTAGGTTTTGGGTGGATTTTTCAATTTTTTGGGGGTGGTCACGAATTAAAGTCCTTTTCGCTCTAGGACGCATATTTAAGGAGATATGGACAAAAGAAGTTTTTCATATAAAAATTTCAATTTTTTTAGGTTTTGGGTGGATTTTTCAATTTTTTGAGGGTGGTCACGAATTAAAGTCCTTTTCGCTCTAGGACGCATATTTAAGGAGATATGGGCAAAAGAAGTTTTTCATATAAAAATTTCAATTTTTTTAGGTTTTGGGTGGATTTTTCAATTTTTTGAGGGTGGTCACGAATTAAAGTCCTTTTCGCTCTAGGACGCATATTTAAGGAGATATGGACAAAAGAAGTTTTTCACATAAAAATTTCAATTTTGTTAGGTTTTGGGTGGATTTTTAAATTTTTTGAGGGTGGTCACGAATTAAAGTCCTTTTCGCTCTAGGACGCTTAGTTTAGGAGATATGGGCAAAAGAAGTTTTTCACATAAAAATTTCAATTTTTTTAGGTTTTGGGTGGATTTTTCAATTTTTTGAGGGTGGTCACGAATTAAAGTCCTTTTCGCTCTAGGACGCATATTTAAGGAGATATGGGCAAAAGAAGTTTTTCATATAAAAATTTCAATTTTTTTAGGTTTTGGGTGGATTTTTCAATTTTTTGAGGGTGGTCACGAATTAAAGTCCTTTTCGCTCTAGGACGCATATTTAAGGAGATATGGGCAAAAGAAGTTTGTCATATAAAAATTTCAATTTTTTTAGGTTTTGGGTGGATTTTTCAATTTCTTGAGGGTGGTCACGAATTAAAGTCCTTTTCGCTCTAGGACGCATATTTAAGGAGATATGGGCAAAAGAAGTTTTTCATATAAAAATTTCAATTTTTTTAGGTTTTGGGTGGATTTTTAAATTTTTTGGGGGTGGTCACGAATTAAAGTCCTTTTCGCTCTAGGACGCATATTTAAGGAGATATGGGCAAAAGAAGTTTTTCACATAAAAATTTCAATTTTTTTAGGTTTTGGGTGGATTTTTAAATTTTTTGGGGGTGGTCACGAATTAAAGTCCTTTTCGCTCTAGGACGCATATTTAAGGAGATATGGACAAAAGAAGTTTTTCATATAAAAATTTCAATTTTGTTAGGTTTTGGGTGGATTTTTCAATTTTTTGAGGGTGGTCACGAATTAAAGTCCTTTTCGCTCTAGGACGCATATTTAAGGAGTTATGGGCAAAAGAAGTTTTTCATATAAAAATTTCAATTTTGTTAGGTTTTGGGTGGATTTTTCAATTTTTTGAGGGTGGTCACGAATTAAAGTCCTTTTCGCTCTAGGACGCATATTTAAGGAGATATGGGCAAAAGAAGTTTTTCACATAAAAATTTCAATTTTTTTAGGTTTTGGGTGGATTTTTAAATTTTTTGGGGGTGGTCACGAATTAAAGTCCTTTTCGCTCTAGGACGCATATTTAAGGAGATATGGGCAAAAGAAGTTTTTCATATAAAAATTTCAATTTTTTTAGGTTTTGGGTGGATTTTTCAATTTTTTGGGGGTGGTCACGAATTAAAGTCCTTTTCGCTCTAGGACGCATATTTAAGGAGATATGGGCAAAAGAAGTTTTTCATATAAAAATTTCAATTTTTTTAGGTTTTGGGTGGATTTTTCAATTTTTTGGGGGTGGTCACGAATTAAAGTCCTTTTCGCTCTAGGACGCATATTTAAGGAGATATGGGCAAAAGAAGTTTTTCATATAAAAATTTCAATTTTGTTAGGTTTTGGGTGGATTTTTCAATTTTTTGAGGGTGGTCACGAATTAAAGTCCTTTTCGCTCTAGGACGCATATTTAAGGAGATATGGGCAAAAGAAGTTTTTCATATAAAAATTTTAATTTTTTTAGGTTTTGGGTGGATTTTTCAATTTTTTGAGGGTGGTCACGAATTAAAGTCCTTTTCGCTCTAGGACGCTTAGTTTAGGAGATATGGGCAAAAGAAGTTTTTCATATAAAAATTTCAATTTTGTTAGGTTTTGGGTGGATTTTTCAATTTTTTGAGGGTGGTCACGAATTAAAGTCCTTTTCGCTCTAGGACGCTTAGTTTAGGAGATATGGGCAAAAGAAGTTTTTCATATAAAAATTTCAATTTTGTTAGGTTTTGGGTGGATTTTTCAATTTTTTGAGGGCGGTCACGAATTAAAGTCCTTTTCGCTCTAGGACGCATATTTAAGGAGATATGGGCAAAAGAAGTTTTTCATATAAAAATTTTAATTTTTTTAGGTTTTGGGTGGATTTTTCAATTTTTTGAGGGTGGTCACGAATTAAAGTCCTTTTCGCTCTAGGACGCTTAGTTTAGGAGATATGGGCAAAAGAAGTTTTTCATATAAAAATTTCAATTTTGTTAGGTTTTGGGTGGATTTTTCAATTTTTTGGGGGTGGTCACGAATTAAAGTCCTTTTCGCTCTAGGACGCATATTTAAGGAGATATGGACAAAAGAAGTTTTTCATATAAAAATTTCAATTTTTTTAGGTTTTGGGTGGATTTTTCAATTTTTTGAGGGTGGTCACGAATTAAAGTCCTTTTCGCTCTAGGATGCATATTTAAGGAGATATGGACAAAATAAGTTTTTCATATAAAAATTTCAATTTTGTTAGGTTTTGGGTGGATTTTTCAATTTTTTGAGGGTGGTCACGAATTAAAGTCCTTTTCGCTCTAGGACGCTTAGTTTAGGAGATATGGGCAAGAGAAGTTTTTCACATAAAAATTTCAATTTTTTTAGGTTTTGGGTGGATTTTTCAATTTTTTGAGGGTGGTCACGAATTAAAGTCCTTTTCGCTCTAGGACGCATATTTAAGGAGATATGGGCAAAAGAAGTTTTTCATATAAAAATTTCAATTTTTTTAGGTTTTGGGTGGATTTTTCAATTTTTTGAGGGTGGTCACGAATTAAAGTCCTTTTCGCTCTAGGACGCATATTTAAGGAGATATGGGCAAAAGAAGTTTTTCATATAAAAATTTCAATTTTTTTAAGTTTTGGGTGGATTTTTCAATTTTTTGGGGGTGGTCACGAACTAAAGTCCTTTTCGCTCTAGGACTCATATTTAAGGAGATATGGGCAAAAGAAGTTTTTCATATAAAAATTTCAATTTTTTTAGGTTTTGTGTCGATTTTTAAATTTTTTGGGGGTGGTCACGAATTAAAGTCCTTTTCGCTCTAGGACGCATATTTAAGGAGATATGGGCAAAAGAAGTTTTTCATATAAAAATTTCAATTTTTTTAGGTTTTGGGTGGATTTTTCAATTTTTTGGGGGTGGTCACGAATTAAAGTCCTTTTCGCTCTAGGACGCATATTTAAGGAGATATGGGCAAAAGAAGTTTTTCACATAAAAATTTCAATTTTTTTAGGTTTTGGGTGGATTTTTAAATTTTTTGGGGGTGGTCACGAATTAAAGTCCTTTTCGCTCTAGGACGCATATTTAAGGAGATATGGGCAAAAGAAGTTTTTCATATAAAAATTTCAATTTTGTTAGGTTTTGGGTGGATTTTTCAATTTTTTGAGGGTGGTCACGAATTAAAGTCCTTTTCGCTCTAGGACGCTTAGTTTAGGAGATATGGGCAAAAGAAGTTTTTCATATAAAAATTTCAATTTTTTTAGGTTTTGGGTGGATTTGTCAATTTTTTGAGGGTGGTCACGAATTAAAGTCCTTTTCGCTCTAGGACGCATATTTAAGGAGATATGGGCAAAAGAAGTTTTTCATATAAAAATTTTAATTTTTTTAGGTTTTGGGTGGATTTTTAAATTTTTTGGGGGTGGTCACGAATTAAAGTCCTTTTCGCTCTAGGACGCATATTTAAGGAGATATGGGCAAAAGAAGTTTTTCATATAAAAATTTCAATTTTTTAGGTTTTGGGTGGATTTTTAAATTTTTTGGGGGTGGTCACGAATTAAAGTCCTTTTCGCTCTAGGACGCATATTTAAGGAGATATGGGCAAAAGAAGTTTTTCATATAAAAATTTCAATTTTTTTAGGTTTTGGGTGGATTTTTCAATTTTTTGGGGGTGGTCACGAATTAAAGTCCTTTTCGCTCTAGGACGCATATTTAAGGAGATATGGACAAAAGAAGTTTTTCATATAAAAATTTCAATTTTGTTAGGTTTTGGGTGGATTTTTAAATTTTTTGGGGGTGGTCACGAATTAAAGTCCTTTTCGCTCTAGGACGCATATTTAAGGAGATATGGACAAAAGAAGTTTTTCATATAAAAATTTCAATTTTGTTAGGTTTTGGGTGGATTTTTCAATTTTTTGGGGGTGGTCACGAATTAAAGTCCTTTTCGCTCTAGGACGCATATTTAAGGAGATATGGGCAAAAGAAGTTTTTCATATAAAAATTTCAATTTTTTTAGGTTTTGGGTGGATTTTTCAATTTTTTGAGGGTGGTCACGAATTAAAGTCCTTTTCGCTCTAGGACGGCGACCGGACATATCCCTCAACGGACATTTCGCCCAAAATGATTTTTGGGCGTTATGACCTCCATTGGGGCGGTCACATCGCCCAATTTTAGTTTGGGCTTTATGTCCTCCCTCATCGCGGTCATAAGCCCCATAAAAAAATGTGGGTGTTATGACCGTTTGAATATAACTGAATATAACAATAGTTTAAAACAATAAAATATATTTTTTTTTAAATCATTCAAAAGCTATATATGATTACTACATCTATCCATAATTTTTTTTTTAAATATTCAATAGATAGATATGCCTCTTATTGAAAAATATCGAATCCTGCTTTTATTGTGTATGCTGGAAGAAGATGTAAAACTAGCATATCTTCATCGTTTGTTTTAATTGTTTTTGACTGGAACATTATTTTTGACTATTTTTCTTCTCAGCGTACAATTGAAATGGAAAAGCGGCACTACGAAGACCTATTTCGCTCGTGAAATAGGTCGGTTTAAGCTCCAAGACATTTGAATTTATATATTGAAACATGAAAATTCGGAAATTGAAAATTTTTTCTTTTGAACAAACCAGACAAATGCTGAATTGAAAATTATGTATTTTAAACTGAAAATTGGAACAAGATGAGATGATCGATTTGCTGCTGATGGGTACGTGAAAAAAATCGCGAGCGCGATTTATTTCAAGTACCCATCAGCAGCACATCGGTCATCTCATCTCTTTCCAATTTTAATGTTTAGAACAAGATAATAAAACGAAAGTTGAAAGAATGTGAGGATGAACTGAATGTGATGAATTTAAAAAAGGATTCGCGCGCGCGATTTTGAGGCAGATGAGATGATCGACGTGCTGCTGATGGGTACTTGAAATAAATCGCGCGCGCGATTTTTTTCAAGTACCCATCAGCAGCACGTCGATCATTTCATCTCTTTTCAATTTTAATGTTTAGAACAAGATAATAAACTGAAAGTTGCTAGTATTTGAGGACGACGAGAATTCGCGCACGCGAATCCTTTGTTAAATTCATCACATTCAGTTTGTCCTCAAGTTCTTTCATCTTTTGTTTTATTACCTTGATTTAAAAAATTAACACAGTTTGTAACCTTCGTAAATATTAGCAATTTCTTGTACCCATAAGATAAAATGGAACGACCGAAAAAGGGATATCAATAAAACAATAGCATAAATCGCGCGCGCGATTTTTTTCAAGTACCCATCAGCAGCACGTCGATCATTTCATCTCTTTTCAATTTTAATGTTTAGAACAAGATAATAAACTGAAAGTTGCTAGTATTTGAGGACGACGAGAATTCGCGCACGCGAATCCTATGTTAAATTCATCACATTCAGTTTGTCCTCAAGTTCTTTCATCTTTTGTTTTATTAACTTGATTTAAAAAATTAACACAGTTTGTAACCTTCGTAAATATTAGCAATTTCTTGTACCCATAAGATAAAATGGAACGACCGAAAAAGGGATATCAATAAAACAATAGCATCTCCATCATCCATATTATTCATTATTTCAGTTACTGGGGTGGAACACAAAGAGACTGTATGCCAAATCGGCTTCCATAATAGTGGTTTGCTAAAATATCTTTTCCGGCACACTTTCGCACATTTAGTATTCACTCATATGTTCTGATTTGGCAAATAGTGCTATGAGTTATTGGGGGCTTTGTGGAGCGTTATGCAATATTTTCTCCTTAATTTTCTTATAGACCAAACTACATCATTTAGGACAGTTTTTGATTTGTATTCCGACATTATTTTCCCCAAAAAATTTTGGGCGTTTTGACCGCCTATTTTTTTGGGACATATGACCGCGATGAGGGAGGACATAAAGCCCAAACTAAAATTGGGCGATGTGACCGCCCCATTCGAGGTCATAACCCCCGAAAATACTTTTGGGCGAAATGTCCGTTGGGGGATATGTCCGGTCGCCCTCTAGGACGCATATTTAAGGAGATATGGACAAAAGAAGTTTTTCACATAAAAATTTCAATTTTTTTAGGTTTTGGGTGGATTTTTAAATTTTTTGGGGGTGGTCACGAATTAAAGTCCTTTTCGCTCTAGGACGCATATTTAAGGAGATATGGGCAAAAGAAGTTTTTCATATAAAAATTTAAATTTTTTTAGGTTTTGGGTGGATTTTTCAATTTTTTGAGGGTGGTCACGAATTAAAGTCCTTTTCGCTCTAGGACGCATATTTAAGGAGATATGGGCAAAAGAAGTTTTTCATATAAAAATTTTAATTTTTTTAGGTTTTGGGTGGATTTTTCAATTTTTTGAGGGTGGTCACGAATTAAAGTCCTTTTCGCTCTAGGACGCTTAGTTTAGGAGATATGGGCAAAAGAAGTTTTTCATATAAAAATTTCAATTTTGTTAGGTTTTGGGTGGATTTTTCAATTTTTTGAGGGTGGTCACGAATTAAAGTCCTTTTCGCTCTAGGACGCATATTTAAGGAGATATGGGCAAAAGAAGTTTTTCATATAAAAATTTCAATTTTTTTAAGTTTTGGGTGGATTTTTCAATTTTTTGGGGGTGGTCACGAATTAAAGTCCTTTTCGCTCTAGGACGTATATTTAAGGAGATATGGGCAAAAGAAGTTTTTCACATAAAAATTTCAATTTTTTTAGGTTTTGGGTGGATTTTTAAATTTTTTGGGGGTGGTCACGAATTAAAGTCCTTTTCGCTCTAGGACGCATATTTAAGGAGATATGGGCAAAAGAAGTTTTTCATATAAAAATTTCAATTTTTTTAGGTTTTGGGTGGATTTTTCAATTTTTTGGGGGTGGTCACGAATTAAAGTCCTTTTCGCTCTAGGACGCATATTTAAGGAGATATGGACAAAAGAAGTTTTTCATATAAAAATTTCAATTTTTTTAGGTTTTGGGTGGATTTTTCAATTTTTTGGGGGTGGTCACGAATTAAAGTCCTTTTCGCTCTAGGACGCATATTTAAGGAGATATGGGCAAAAGAAGTTTTTCATATAAAAATTTCAATTTTTTTAAGTTTTGGGTGGATTTTTCAATTTTTTGGGGGTGGTCACGAATTAAAGTCCTTTTCGCTCTAGGACGCATATTTAAGGAGATATGGACAAAAGAAGTTTTTCACATAAAAATTTCATTTTTTTTAGGTTTTGGGTGGATTTTTAAATTTTTTGGGGGTGGTCACGAATTAAAGTCCTTTTCGCTCTAGGACGCATATTTAAGGAGATATGGGCAAAAGAAGTTTTTCATATAAAAATTTCAATTTTTTTAGGTTTTGGGTGGATTTTTCAATTTTTTGAGGGTGGTCACGAATTAAAGTCCTTTTCGCTCTAGGACGCATATTTAAGGAGATATGGGCAAAATAAGTTTTTCATATAAAAATTTTAATTTTTTTAGGTTTTGGGTGGATTTTTCAATTTTTTGAGGGTGGTCACGAATTAAAGTCCTTTTCGCTCTAGGACGCTTAGTTTAGGAGATATGGGCAAAAGAAGTTTTTCATATAAAAATTTCAATTTTGTTAGGTTTTGGGTGGATTTTTCAATTTTTTGAGGGTGGTCACGAATTAAAGTCCTTTTCGCTCTAGGACGCATATTTAAGGAGATATGGGCAAAAGAAGTTTTTCATATAAAAATTTCAATTTTTTTAAGTTTTGGGTGGATTTTTCAATTTTTTGGGGGTGGTCACGAATTAAAGTCCTTTTCGCTCTAGGACGCATATTTAAGGAGATATGGGAAAAGAAGTTTTTCACATAAAAATTTCAATTTTTTTAGGTTTTGGGTGGATTTTTAAATTTTTTGGGGGTGGTCACGAATTAAAGTCCTTTTCGCTCTAGGACGCATATTTAAGGAGATATGGGCAAAAGAAGTTTTTCATATAAAAATTTCAATTTTTTTAGGTTTTGGGTGGATTTTTCAATTTTTTGGGGGTGGTCACGAATTAAAGTCCTTTTCGCTCTAGGACGCATATTTAAGGAGATATGGGCAAAAGAAGTTTTTCATATAAAAATTTCAATTTTGTTAGGTTTTGGGTGGATTTTTCAATTTTTTGGGGGTGGTCACGAATTAAAGTCCTTTTCGCTCTAGGACGCATATTTAAGGAGATATGGGCAAAAGAAGTTTTTCATATAAAAATTTCAATTTTGTTAGGTTTTGGGTGGATTTTTCAATTTTTTGAGGGTGGTCACGAATTAAAGTCCTTTTCGCTCTAGGACGCATATTTAAGGAGATATGGGCAAAAGAAGTTTTTCATATAAAAATTTCAATTTTTTTAAGTTTTGGGTGGATTTTTCAATTTTTTGGGGGTGGTCACGAATTAAAGTCCTTTTCGCTCTAGGACGCATATTTAAGGAGATATGGGCAAAAGAAGTTTTTCACATAAAAATTTCAATTTTTTTAGGTTTTGGGTGGATTTTTCAATTTTTTGGGGGTGGTCACGAATTAAAGTCCTTTTCGCTCTAGGACGCATATTTAAGGAGATATGGGCAAAAGAAGTTTTTCATATAAAAATTTCAATTTTTTTAGGTTTTGGGTGGATTTTTCAATTTTTTGGGGGTGGTCACGAATTAAAGTCCTTTTCGCTCTAGGACGCATATTTAAGGAGATATGGACAAAAGAAGTTTTTCATATAAAAATTTCAATTTTGTTAGGTTTTGGGTGGATTTTTCAATTTTTTGGGGGTGGTCACGAATTAAAGTCCTTTTCGCTCTAGGACGCATATTTAAGGAGATATGGGCAAAAGAAGTTTTTCATATAAAAATTTCAATTTTTTTAGGTTTTGGGTGGATTTTTCAATTTTTTGAGGGTGGTCACGAATTAAAGTCCTTTTCGCTCTAGGACGCATATTTAAGGAGATATGGGCAAAATAAGTTTTTCATATAAAAATTTTAATTTTTTTAGGTTTTGGGTGGATTTTTCAATTTTTTGAGGGTGGTCACGAATTAAAGTCCTTTTCGCTCTAGGACGCTTAGTTTAGGAGATATGGGCAAAAGAAGTTTTTCATATAAAAATTTCAATTTTGTTAGGTTTTGGGTGGATTTTTCAATTTTTTGAGGGTGGTCACGAATTAAAGTCCTTTTCGCTCTAGGACGCATATTTAAGGAGATATGGGCAAAAGAAGTTTTTCATATAAAAATTTTAATTTTTTTAGGTTTTGGGTGGATTTTTCAATTTTTTGAGGGTGGTCACGAATTAAAGTCCTTTTCGCTCTAGGACGCTTAGTTTAGGAGATATGGGCAAAAGAAGTTTTTCATATAAAAATTTCAATTTTGTTAGGTTTTGGGTGGATTTTTCAATTTTTTGAGGGTGGTCACGAATTAAAGTCCTTTTCGCTCTAGGACGCATATTTAAGGAGATATGGGCAAAAGAAGTTTTTCACATAAAAATTTCAATTTTTTTAGGTTTTGGGTGGATTTTTAAATTTTTTGGGGGTGGTCACGAATTAAAGTCCTTTTCGCTCTAGGACGCATATTTAAGGAGATATGGGCAAAAGAAGTTTTTCATATAAAAATTTCAATTTTTTTAGGTTTTGGGTGGATTTTTCAATTTTTTGGGGGTGGTCACGAATTAAAGTCCTTTTCGCTCTAGGACGCATATTTAAGGAGATATGGGCAAAAGAAGTTTTTCACATAAAAATTTCAATTTTTTTAGGTTTTGGGTGGATTTTTAAATTTTTTGGGGGTGGTCACGAATTAAAGTCCTTTTCGCTCTAGGACGCATATTTAAGGAGATATGGGCAAAAGAAGTTTTTCATATACAAATTTCAATTTTTTAGGTTTTGGGTGGATTTTTAAATTTTTTGGGGGTGGTCACGAATTAAAGTCCTTTTCGCTCTAGGACGCATATTTAAGGAGATATGGGCAAAAGAAGTTTTTCATATAAAAATTTCAATTTTTTAGGTTTTGGGTGGATTTTTCAATTTTTTGGGGGTGGTCACGAATTAAAGTCCTTTTCGCTCTAGGACGCATATTTAAGGAGATATGGACAAAAGAAGTTTTTCATATAAAAATTTCAATTTTGTTAGGTTTTGGGTGGATTTTTAAATTTTTTGGGGGTGGTCACGAATTAAAGTCCTTTTCGCTCTAGGACGCATATTTAAGGAGATATGGACAAAAGAAGTTTTTCATATAAAACTTTTAATTTTTTTATGTTTTGGGTGGATTTTTCAATTTTTTGAGGGTGGTCACGAATTAAAGTCCTTTTCGCTCTAGGACGCTTAGTTTAGGAGATATGGGCAAAAGAAGTTTTTCATATAAAAATTTCAATTTTTTTAGGTTTTGGGTGGATTTTTCAATTTTTTGAGGGTGGTCACGAATTAAAGTCCTTTTCGCTCTAGGACGCATATTTAAGGAGATATGGGCAAAAGAAGTTTTTCATATAAAAATTTCAATTTTGTTAGGTTTTGGGTGGATTTTTCAATTTTTTGAGGGTGGTCACGAATTAAAGTCCTTTTCGCTCTAGGACGCATATTTAAGGAGATATGGGCAAAAGAAGTTTTTCACATAAAAATTTCAATTTTTTTAGGTTTTGGGTGGATTTTTAAATTTTTTGGGGGTGGTCACGAATTAAAGTCCTTTTCGCTCTAGGACGCATATTTAAGGAGATATGGGCAAAAGAAGTTTTTCATATAAAAATTTCAATTTTTTTAGGTTTTGGGTGGATTTTTCAATTTTTTGGGGGTGGTCACGAATTAAAGTCCTTTTCGCTCTAGGACGCATATTTAAGGAGATATGGACAAAAGAAGTTTTTCATATAAAAATTTCAATTTTGTTAGGTTTTGGGTGGATTTTTCAATTTTTTGGGGGTGGTCACGAATTAAAGTCCTTTTCGCTCTAGGACGCATATTTAAGGAGATATGGGCAAAAGAAGTTTTTCATATAAAAATTTCAATTTTTTTAGGTTTTGGGTGGATTTTTCAATTTTTTGGGGGTGGTCACGAATTAAAGTCCTTTTCGCTCTAGGACGCATATTTAAGGAGATATGGGCAAAAGAAGTTTTTCATATAAAAATTTCAATTTTTTTAGGTTTTAGGTGGATTTTTCAACTTTTTGGGGGTGGTCACGAATTAAAGTCCTTTTCGCTCTAGGACGCATATTTAAGGAGATATGGGCAAAAGAAGTTTTTCATATAAAAATTTCAATTTTGTTAGGTTTTGGGTGGATTTTTCAATTTTTTGAGGGTGGTCACGAATTAAAGTCCTTTTCGCTCTAGGACGCATATTTAAGGAGATATGGGCAAAAGAAGTTTTTCACATAAAAATTTCAATTTTTTTAGGTTTTGGGTGGATTTTTAAATTTTTTGGGGGTGGTCACGAATTAAAGTCCTTTTCGCTCTAGGACGCATATTTAAGGAGATATGGGCAAAAGAAGTTTTTCATATAAAAATTTCAATTTTTTTAGGTTTTAGGTGGATTTTTCAATTTTTTGGGGGTGGTCACGAATTAAAGTCCTTTTCGCTCTAGGACGCATATTTAAGGAGATATGGACAAAAGAAGTTTTTCATATAAAAATTTCAATTTTGTTAGGTTTTGGGTGGATTTTTCAATTTTTTGGGGGTGGTCACGAATTAAAGTCCTTTTCGCTCTAGGACGCATATTTAAGGAGATATGGGCAAAAGAAGTTTTTCATATAAAAATTTTAATTTTTTTAGGTTTTGGGTGGATTTTTCAATTTTTTGAGGGTGGTCACGAATTAAAGTCCTTTTCGCTCTAGGACGCTTAGTTTAGGAGATATGGGCAAAAGAAGTTTTTCATATAAAAATTTCAATTTTGTTAGGTTTTGGGTGGATTTTTCAATTTTTTGGGGGTGGTCACGAATTAAAGTCCTTTTCGCTCTAGGACGCATATTTAAGGAGATATGGGCAAAAGAAGTTTTTCATATAAAAATTTTAATTTTTTTAGGTTTTGGGTGGATTTTTCAATTTTTTGAGGGTGGTCACGAATTAAAGTCCTTTTCGCTCTAGGACGCTTAGTTTAGGAGATATGGGCAAAAGAAGTTTTTCATATAAAAATTTCAATTTTGTTAGGTTTTGGGTGGATTTTTCAATTTTTTGAGGGTGGTCACGAATTAAAGTCCTTTTCGCTCTAGGACGCTTAGTTTAGGAGATATGGGCAAAAGAAGTTTTTCATATAAAAATTTCAATTTTGTTAGGTTTTGGGTGGATTTTTCAATTTTTTGAGGGTGGTCACGAATTAAAGTCCTTTTCGCTCTAGGACGCATATTTAAGGAGATATGGGCAAAAGAAGTTTTTCATATAAAAATTTCAATTTTGTTAGGTTTTGGGTGGATTTTTCAATTTTTTGAGGGTGGTCACGAATTAAAGTCCTTTTCGCTCTAGGACGCATATTTAAGGAGATATGGGCAAAAGAAGTTTTTCATATAAAAATTTCAATTTTTTTAGGTTTTGGGTGGATTTTTCAATTTTTTGGGGGTGGTCACGAATTAAAGTCCTTTTCGCTCTAGGACGCATATTTAAGGAGATATGGACAAAAGAAGTTTTTCATGTAAAAATTTCAATTTTGTTAGGTTTTGGGTGGATTTTTCAATTTTTTGGGGGTGGTCACGAATTAAAGTCCTTTTCGCTATAGGACGCATATTTAAGGAGATATGGGCAAAAGAAGTTTTTCATATAAAAATTTCAATTTTTTTAGGTTTTGGGTGGATTTTTCAATTTTTTGGGGGTGGTCACGAATTAAAGTCCTTTTCGCTCTAGGACGCATATTTAAGGAGATATGGACAAAAGAAGTTTTTCATATAAAAATTTCAATTTTTTTAGGTTTTGGGTGGATTTTTCAATTTTTTGAGGGTGGTCACGAATTAAAGTCCTTTTCGCTCTAGGACGCATATTTAAGGAGATATGGGCAAAAGAAGTTTTTCATATAAAAATTTCAATTTTTTTAGGTTTTGGGTGGATTTTTCAATTTTTTGAGGGTGGTCACGAATTAAAGTCCTTTTCGCTCTAGGACGCATATTTAAGGAGATATGGGCAAAAGAAGTTTTTCATATAAAAATTTTAATTTTTTTAGGTTTTGGGTGGATTTTTCAATTTTTTGAGGGTGGTCACGAATTAAAGTCCTTTTCGCTCTAGGACGCTTAGTTTAGGAGATATGGGCAAAAGAAGTTTTTCATATAAAAATTTCAATTTTTTTAGGTTTTGGGTGGATTTTTCAATTTTTTGAGGGTGGTCACGAATTAAAGTCCTTTTCGCTCTAGGACGCATATTTAAGGAGATATGGGCAAAAGAAGTTTTTCATATAAAAATTTTAATTTTTTTAGGTTTTGGGTGGATTTTTCAATTTTTTGAGGGTGGTCACGAATTAAAGTCCTTTTCGCTCTAGGACGCTTAGTTTAGGAGATATGGGCAAAAGAAGTTTTTCATATAAAAATTTCAATTTTGTTAGGTTTTGGGTGGATTTTTCAATTTTTTGGGGGTGGTCACGAATTAAAGTCCTTTTCGCTCTAGGACGCATATTTAAGGAGATATGGGCAAAAGAAGTTTTTCATATAAAAATTTTAATTTTTTTAGGTTTTGGGTGGATTTTTCAATTTTTTGAGGGTGGTCACGAATTAAAGTCCTTTTCGCTCTAGGACGCTTAGTTTAGGAGATATGGGCAAAAGAAGTTTTTCATATAAAAATTTCAATTTTGTTAGGTTTTGGGTGGATTTTTCAATTTTTTGAGGGTGGTCACGAATTAAAGTCCTTTTCGCTCTAGGACGCTTAGTTTAGGAGATATGGGCAAAAGAAGTTTTTCATATAAAAATTTCAATTTTGTTAGGTTTTGGGTGGATTTTTCAATTTTTTGAGGGTGGTCACGAATTAAAGTCCTTTTCGCTCTAGGACGCATATTTAAGGAGATATGGGCAAAAGAAGTTTTTCATATAAAAATTTCAATTTTGTTAGGTTTTGGGTGGATTTTTCAATTTTTTGAGGGTGGTCACGAATTAAAGTCCTTTTCGCTCTAGGACGCATATTTAAGGAGATATGGGCAAAAGAAGTTTTTCACATAAAAATTTCAATTTTTTTAGGTTTTGGGTGGATTTTTAAATTTTTTGGGGGTGGTCACGAATTAAAGTCCTTTTCGCTCTAGGACGCATATTTAAGGAGATATGGGCAAAAGAAGTTTTTCATATAAAAATTTCAATTTTTTTAGGTTTTGGGTGGATTTTTCAATTTTTTGGGGGTGGTCACGAATTAAAGTCCTTTTCGCTCTAGGACGCATATTTAAGGAGATATGGACAAAAGAAGTTTTTCATATAAAAATTTCAATTTTGTTAGGTTTTGGGTGGATTTTTCAATTTTTTGGGGGTGGTCACGAATTAAAGTCCTTTTCGCTCTAGGACGCATATTTAAGGAGATATGGGCAAAAGAAGTTTTTCATATAAAAATTTTAATTTTTTTAGGTTTTGGGTGGATTTTTCAATTTTTTGAGGGTGGTCACGAATTAAAGTCCTTTTCGCTCTAGGACGCTTAGTTTAGGAGATATGGGCAAAAGAAGTTTTTCATATAAAAATTTCAATTTTGTTAGGTTTTGGGTGGATTTTTCAATTTTTTGGGGGTGGTCACGAATTAAAGTCCTTTTCGCTCTAGGACGCATATTTAAGGAGATATGGGCAAAAGAAGTTTTTCATATAAAAATTTCAATTTTTTTAGGTTTTGGGTGGATTTTTCAATTTTTTGGGGTGGTCACGAATTAAAGTCCTTTTCGCTCTAGGACGCATATTTAAGGAGATATGGACAAAAGAAGTTTTTCATATAAAAATTTCAATTTTGTTAGGTTTTGGGTGGATTTTTAAATTTTTTGGGGGTGGTCACGAATTAAAGTCCTTTTCGCTCTAGGACGCATATTTAAGGAGATATGGACAAAAGAAGTTTTTCATATAAAAATTTCAATTTTGTTAGGTTTTGGGTGGATTTTTCAATTTTTTGAGGGTGGTCACGAATTAAAGTCCTTTTCGCTCTAGGACGCTTAGTTTAGGAGATATGGGCAAAAGAAGTTTTTCATATAAAAATTTCAATTTTTTTAGGTTTTGGGTGGATTTTTCAATTTTTTGAGGGTGGTCACGAATTAAAGTCCTTTTCGCTCTAGGACGCATATTTAAGGAGATATGAGCAAAAGAAGTTTTTCATATAAAAATTTTAATTTTTTTAGGTTTTGGGTGGATTTTTCAATTTTTTGAGGGTGGTCACGAATTAAAGTCCTTTTCGCTCTAGGACGCATATTTAAGGAGATATGGGCAAAAGAAGTTTTTCACATAAAAATTTCAATTTTTTTAAGTTTTGGGTGGATTTTTCAATTTTTTGGGGGTGGTCACGAATTAAAGTCCTTTTCGCTCTAGGACGCATATTTAAGGAGATATGGGCAAAAGAAGTTTTTCATATAAAAATTTCAATTTTTTTAGGTTTTGGGTGGATTTTTCAACTTTTTGGGGGTGGTCACGAATTAAAGTCCTTTTCGCTCTAGGACGCATATTTAAGGAGATATGGGCAAAAGAAGTTTTTCATATAAAAATTTTAATTTTTTTAGGTTTTGGGTGGATTTTTCAATTTTTTGAGGGTGGTCACGAATTAAAGTCCTTTTCGCTCTAGGACGCTTAGTTTAGGAGATATGGGCAAAAGAAGTTTTTCATATAAAAATTTCAATTTTGTTAGGTTTTGGGTGGATTTTTCAATTTTTTGAGGGTGGTCACGAATTAAAGTCCTTTTCGCTCTAGGACGCATATTTAAGGAGATATGGGCAAAAGAAGTTTTTCATATAAAAATTTCAATTTTGTTAGGTTTTGGGTGGATTTTTCAATTTTTTGAGGGTGGTCACGAATTAAAGTCCTTTTCGCTCTAGGACGCATATTTAAGGAGATATGGGCAAAAGAAGTTTTTCACATAAAAATTTCAATTTTTTTAGGTTTTGGGTGGATTTTTAAATTTTTTGGGGGTGGTCACGAATTAAAGTCCTTTTCGCTCTAGGACGCATATTTAAGGAGATATGGGCAAAAGAAGTTTTTCATATAAAAATTTCAATTTTTTTAGGTTTTGGGTGGATTTTTCAATTTTTTGGAGGTGGTCACGAATTAAAGTCCTTTTCGCTCTAGGACGCATATTTAAGGAGATATGGACAAAAGAAGTTTTTCATATAAAAATTTCAATTTTGTTAGGTTTTGGGTGGATTTTTCAATTTTTTGGGGGTGGTCACGAATTAAAGTCCTTTTCGCTCTAGGACGCATATTTAAGGAGATATGGGCAAAAGAAGTTTTTCATATAAAAATTTCAATTTTTTTAGGTTTTGGGTGGATTTTTCAATTTTTTGGGGGTGGTCACGAATTAAAGTCCTTTTCGCTCTAGGACGCATATTTAAGGAGATATGGACAAAAGAAGTTTTTCATATAAAAATTTCAATTTTTTTAGGTTTTGGGTGGATTTTTCAATTTTTTGAGGGTGGTCACGAATTAAAGTCCTTTTCGCTCTAGGACGCATATTTAAGGAGATATGGGCAAAAGAAGTTTTTCATATAAAAATTTCAATTTTTTTAGGTTTTGGGTGGATTTTTCAATTTTTTGAGGGTGGTCACGAATTAAAGTCCTTTTCGCTCTAGGACGCATATTTAAGGAGATATGGGCAAAAGAAGTTTTTCATATAAAAATTTCAATTTTTTTAGGTTTTTGGTGGATTTTTCAACTTTTTGGGGGTGGTCACGAATTAAAGTCCTTTTCGCTCTAGGACGCATATTTAAGGAGATATGGGCAAAAGAAGTTTTTCATATAAAAATTTTAATTTTTTTAGGTTTTGGGTGGATTTTTCATTTTTTTGAGGGTGGTCACGAATTAAAGTCCTTTTCGCTCTAGGACGCTTAGTTTAGGAGATATGGGCAAAAGAAGTTTTTCATATAAAAATTTCAATTTTGTTAGGTTTTGGGTGGATTTTTCAATTTTTTGGGGGTGGTCACGAATTAAAGTCCTTTTCGCTCTAGGACGCATATTTAAGGAGATATGGGCAAAAGAAGTTTTTCATATAAAAATTTTAATTTTTTTAGGTTTTGGGTGGATTTTTCAATTTTTTGAGGGTGGTCACGAATTAAAGTCCTTTTCGCTCTAGGACGCTTAGTTTAGGAGATATGGGCAAAAGAAGTTTTTCATATAAAAATTTCAATTTTGTTAGGTTTTGGGTGGATTTTTCAATTTTTTGAGGGTGGTCACGAATTAAAGTCCTTTTCGCTCTAGGACGCTTAGTTTAGGAGATATGGGCAAAAGAAGTTTTTCATATAAAAATTTCAATTTTGTTAGGTTTTGGGTGGATTTTTCAATTTTTTGAGGGTGGTCACGAATTAAAGTCCTTTTCGCTCTAGGACGCATATTTAAGGAGATATGGGCAAAAGAAGTTTTTCATATAAAAATTTCAATTTTGTTAGGTTTTGGGTGGATTTTTCAATTTTTTGAGGGTGGTCACGAATTAAAGTCCTTTTCGCTCTAGGACGCATATTTAAGGAGATATGGGCAAAAGAAGTTTTTCACATAAAAATTTCAATTTTTTTAGGTTTTGGGTGGATTTTTAAATTTTTTGGGGGTGGTCACGAATTAAAGTCCTTTTCGCTCTAGGACGCATATTTAAGGAGATATGGGCAAAAGAAGTTTTTCATATAAAAATTTCAATTTTTTTAGGTTTTGGGTGGATTTTTCAATTTTTTGGGGGTGGTCACGAATTAAAGTCCTTTTCGCTCTAGGACGCATATTTAAGGAGATATGGACAAAAGAAGTTTTTCATGTAAAAATTTCAATTTTGTTAGGTTTTGGGTGGATTTTTCAATTTTTTGGGGGTGGTCACGAATTAAAGTCCTTTTCGCTCTAGGACGCATATTTAAGGAGATATGGGCAAAAGAAGTTTTTCATATAAAAATTTCAATTTTTTTAGGTTTTGGGTGGATTTTTCAATTTTTTGGGGGTGGTCACGAATTAAAGTCCTTTTCGCTCTAGGACGCATATTTAAGGAGATATGGACAAAAGAAGTTTTTCATATAAAAATTTCATTTTTTTTAGGTTTTGGGTGGATTTTTCAATTTTTTGAGGGTGGTCACGAATTAAAGTCCTTTTCGCTCTAGGACGCATATTTAAGGAGATATGGGCAAAAGAAGTTTTTCATATAAAAATTTCAATTTTTTTAGGTTTTGGGTGGATTTTTAAATTTTTTGAGGGTGGTCACGAATTAAAGTCCTTTTCGCTCTAGGACGCATATTTTAGGAGATATGGGCAAAAGAAGTTTTTCATATAAAAATTTTAATTTTTTTAGGTTTTGGGTGGATTTTTCAATTTTTTGAGGGTGGTCACGAATTAAAGTCCTTTTCGCTCTAGGACGCTTAGTTTAGGAGATATGGGCAAAAGAAGTTTTTCATATAAAAATTTCAATTTTGTTAGGTTTTGGGTGGATTTTTCAATTTTTTGGGGGTGGTCACGAATTAAAGTCCTTTTCGCTCTAGGACGCTTAGTTTAGGAGATATGGGCAAAAGAAGTTTTTCATATAAAAATTTCAATTTTTTTAGGTTTTGGGTGGATTTTTCAATTTTTTGAGGGTGGTCACGAATTAAAGTCCTTTTCGCTCTAGGACGCATATTTAAGGAGATATGGGCAAAAGAAGTTTTTCATATAAAAATTTCAATTTTTTTAGGTTTTGGGTGGATTTTTCAACTTTTTGGGGGTGGTCACGAATTAAAGTCCTTTTCGCTCTAGGACGCATATTTAAGGAGATATGGGCAAAAGAAGTTTTGCATATAAAAATTTTAATTTTTTTAGGTTTTGGGTGGATTTTTCAATTTTTTGAGGGTGGTCACGAATTAAAGTCCTTTTCGCTCTAGGACGCTTAGTTTAGGAGATATGGGCAAAAGAAGTTTTTCATATAAAAATTTCAATTTTGTTAGGTTTTGGGTGGATTTTTCAATTTTTTGGGGGTGGTCACGAATTAAAGTCCTTTTCGCTCTAGGACGCATATTTAAGGAGATATGGGCAAAAGAAGTTTTTCATATAAAAATTTTAATTTTTTTAGGTTTTGGGTGGATTTTTCAATTTTTTGAGGGTGGTCACGAATTAAAGTCCTTTTCGCTCTAGGACGCTTAGTTTAGGAGATATGGGGAAAAGAAGTTTTTCATATAAAAATTTCAATTTTGTTAGGTTTTGGGTGGATTTTTCAATTTTTTGAGGGTGGTCACGAATTAAAGTCCTTTTCGCTCTAGGACGCTTAGTTTAGGAGATATGGGCAAAAGAAGTTTTTCATATAAAAATTTCAATTTTGTTAGGTTTTGGGTGGATTTTTCAATTTCTTGAGGGTGGTCACGAATTAAAGTCCTTTTCGCTCTAGGACGCATATTTAAGGAGATATGGGCAAAAGAAGTTTTTCATATAAAAATTTCAATTTTTTTAGGTTTTGGGTGGATTTTTCAATTTTTTGAGGGTGGTCACGAATTAAAGTCCTTTTCGCTCTAGGACGCATATTTAAGGAGATATGGGCAAAAGAAGTTTTTCACATAAAAATTTCAATTTTTTTAGGTTTTGGGTGGATTTTTAAATTTTTTGGGGGTGGTCACGAATTAAAGTCCTTTTCGCTCTAGGACGCATATTTAAGGAGATATGGGCAAAAGAAGTTTTTCATATAAAAATTTCAATTTTTTTAGGTTTTGGGTGGATTTTTCAATTTTTTGGGGGTGGTCACGAATTAAAGTCCTTTTCGCTCTAGGACGCATATTTAAGGAGATATGGACAAAAGAAGTTTTTCATATAAAAATTTCAATTTTGTTAGGTTTTGGGTGGATTTTTCAATTTTTTGGGGGTGGTCACGAATTAAAGTCCTTTTCGCTCTAGGACGAATATTTAAGGAGATATGGGCAAAAGAAGTTTTTCATATAAAAATTTTAATTTTTTTAGGTTTTGGGTGGATTTTTCAATTTTTTGAGGGTGGTCACGAGTTAAAGTCCTTTTCGCTCTAGGACGCATATTTAAGGAGATATGGGCAAAAGAAGTTTTTCATATAAAAATTTCAATTTTGTTAGGTTTTGGGTGGATTTTTCAATTTTTTGGGGGTGGTCACGAATTAAAGTCCTTTTCGCTCTAGGACGCATATTTAAGGAGATATGGGCAAAAGAAGTTTTTCATATAAAAATTTCAATTTTTTTAGGTTTTGGGTGGATTTTTCAATTTTTTGGGGGTGGTCACGAATTAAAGTCCTTTTCGCTCTAGGACGCTTAGTTTAGGAGATATGGGCAAAAGAAGTTTTTCATATAAAAATTTCAATTTTGTTAGGTTTTGGGTGGATTTTTCAATTTTTTGAGGGTGGTCACGAATTAAAGTCCTTTTCGCTCTAGGACGCTTAGTTTAGGAGATATGGGCAAAAGAAGTTTTTCATATAAAAATTTCAATTTTGTTAGGTTTTGGGTGGATTTTTCAATTTTTTGAGGGTGGTCACGAATTAAAGTCCTTTTCGCTCTAGGACGCATATTTAAGGAGATATGGGCAAAAGAAGTTTTTCATATAAAAATTTCAATTTTGTTAGGTTTTGGGTGGATTTTTCAATTTTTTGAGGGTGGTCACGAATTAAAGTCCTTTTCGCTCTAGGACGCATATTTAAGGAGATATGGGCAAAAGAAGTTTTTCACATAAAAATTTCAATTTTTTTAGGTTTTGGGTGGATTTTTAAATTTTTTGGGGGTGGTCACGAATTAAAGTCCTTTTCGCTCTAGGACGCATATTTAAGGAGATATGGGCAAAAGAAGTTTTTCATATAAAAATTTCAATTTTTTTAGGTTTTGGGTGGATTTTTCAATTTTTTGGGGGTGGTCACGAATTAAAGTCCTTTTCGCTCTAGGACGCATATTTAAGGAGATATGGACAAAAGAAGTTTTTCATGTAAAAATTTCAATTTTGTTAGGTTTTGGGTGGATTTTTCAATTTTTTGGGGGTGGTCACGAATTAAAGTCCTTTTCGCTCTAGGACGCATATTTAAGGAGATATGGGCAAAAGAAGTTTTTCATATAAAAATTTCAATTTTTTTAGGTTTTGGGTGGATTTTTCAATTTTTTGGGGGTGGTCACGAATTAAAGTCCTTTTCGCTCTAGGACGCATATTTAAGGAGATATGGACAAAAGAAGTTTTTCATATAAAAATTTCATTTTTTTTAGGTTTTGGGTGGATTTTTCAATTTTTTGAGGGTGGTCACGAATTAAAGTCCTTTTCGCTCTAGGACGCATATTTAAGGAGATATGGGCAAAAGAAGTTTTTCATATAAAAATTTCAATTTTTTTAGGTTTTGGGTGGATTTTTAAATTTTTTGAGGGTGGTCACGAATTAAAGTCCTTTTCGCTCTAGGACGCATATTTAAGGAGATATGGGCAAAAGAAGTTTTTCATATAAAAATTTTAATTTTTTTAGGTTTTGGGTGGATTTTTCAATTTTTTGAGGGTGGTCACGAATTAAAGTCCTTTTCGCTCTAGGACGCTTAGTTTAGGAGATATGGGCAAAAGAAGTTTTTCATATAAAAATTTCAATTTTGTTAGGTTTTGGGTGGATTTTTCAATTTTTTGGGGGTGGTCACGAATTAAAGTCCTTTTCGCTCTAGGACGCTTAGTTTAGGAGATATGGGCAAAAGAAGTTTTTCATATAAAAATTTCAATTTTTTTAGGTTTTGGGTGGATTTTTCAATTTTTTGAGGGTGGTCACGAATTAAAGTCCTTTTCGCTCTAGGACGCATATTTAAGGAGATATGGGCAAAAGAAGTTTTTCATATAAAAATTTCAATTTTTTTAGGTTTTGGGTGGATTTTTCAACTTTTTGGGGGTGGTCACGAATTAAAGTCCTTTTCGCTCTAGGACGCATATTTAAGGAGATATGGGCAAAAGAAGTTTTGCATATAAAAATTTTAATTTTTTTAGGTTTTGGGTGGATTTTTCAATTTTTTGAGGGTGGTCACGAATTAAAGTCCTTTTCGCTCTAGGACGCTTAGTTTAGGAGATATGGGCAAAAGAAGTTTTTCATATAAAAATTTCAATTTTGTTAGGTTTTGGGTGGATTTTTCAATTTTTTGGGGGTGGTCACGAATTAAAGTCCTTTTCGCTCTAGGACGCATATTTAAGGAGATATGGGCAAAAGAAGTTTTTCATATAAAAATTTTAATTTTTTTAGGTTTTGGGTGGATTTTTCAATTTTTTGAGGGTGGTCACGAATTAAAGTCCTCGCTCTAGGACGCTTAGTTTAGGAGATATGGGCAAAAGAAGTTTTTCATATAAAAATTTCAATTTTGTTAGGTTTTGGGTGGATTTTTCAATTTTTTGAGGGTGGTCACGAATTAAAGTCCTTTTCGCTCTAGGACGCTTAGTTTAGGAGATATGGGCAAAAGAAGTTTTTCATATAAAAATTTCAATTTTGTTAGGTTTTGGGTGGATTTTTCAATTTCTTGAGGGTGGTCACGAATTAAAGTCCTTTTCGCTCTAGGACGCATATTTAAGGAGATATGGGCAAAAGAAGTTTTTCATATAAAAATTTCAATTTTTTTAGGTTTTGGGTGGATTTTTCAATTTTTTGAGGGTGGTCACGAATTAAAGTCCTTTTCGCTCTAGGACGCATATTTAAGGAGATATGGGCAAAAGAAGTTTTTCACATAAAAATTTCAATTTTTTTAGGTTTTGGGTGGATTTTTAAATTTTTTGGGGGTGGTCACGAATTAAAGTCCTTTTCGCTCTAGGACGCATATTTAAGGAGATATGGGCAAAAGAAGTTTTTCATATAAAAATTTCAATTTTTTTAGGTTTTGGGTGGATTTTTCAATTTTTTGGGGGTGGTCACGAATTAAAGTCCTTTTCGCTCTAGGACGCATATTTAAGGAGATATGGACAAAAGAAGTTTTTCATATAAAAATTTCAATTTTGTTAGGTTTTGGGTGGATTTTTCAATTTTTTGGGGGTGGTCACGAATTAAAGTCCTTTTCGCTCTAGGACGCATATTTAAGGAGATATGGGCAAAAGAAGTTTTTCATATAAAAATTTCAATTTTTTTAGGTTTTGGGTGGATTTTTCAACTTTTTGGGGGTGGTCACGAATTAAAGTCCTTTTCGCTCTAGGACGCATATTTAAGGAGATATGGGCAAAAGAAGTTTTGCATATAAAAATTTTAATTTTTTTAGGTTTTGGGTGGATTTTTCAATTTTTTGAGGGTGGTCACGAATTAAAGTCCTTTTCGCTCTAGGACGCTTAGTTTAGGAGATATGGGCAAAAGAAGTTTTTCATATAAAAATTTCAATTTTGTTAGGTTTTGGGTGGATTTTTCAATTTTTTGGGGGTGGTCACGAATTAAAGTCCTTTTCGCTCTAGGACGCATATTTAAGGAGATATGGGCAAAAGAAGTTTTTCATATAAAAATTTTAATTTTTTTAGGTTTTGGGTGGATTTTTCAATTTTTTGAGGGTGGTCACGAATTAAAGTCCTCGCTCTAGGACGCTTAGTTTAGGAGATATGGGCAAAAGAAGTTTTTCATATAAAAATTTCAATTTTGTTAGGTTTTGGGTGGATTTTTCAATTTTTTGAGGGTGGTCACGAATTAAAGTCCTTTTCGCTCTAGGACGCTTAGTTTAGGAGATATGGGCAAAAGAAGTTTTTCATATAAAAATTTCAATTTTGTTAGGTTTTGGGTGGATTTTTCAATTTCTTGAGGGTGGTCACGAATTAAAGTCCTTTTCGCTCTAGGACGCATATTTAAGGAGATATGGGCAAAAGAAGTTTTTCATATAAAAATTTCAATTTTTTTAGGTTTTGGGTGGATTTTTCAATTTTTTGAGGGTGGTCACGAATTAAAGTCCTTTTCGCTCTAGGACGCATATTTAAGGAGATATGGGCAAAAGAAGTTTTTCACATAAAAATTTCAATTTTTTTAGGTTTTGGGTGGATTTTTAAATTTTTTGGGGGTGGTCACGAATTAAAGTCCTTTTCGCTCTAGGACGCATATTTAAGGAGATATGGGCAAAAGAAGTTTTTCATATAAAAATTTCAATTTTTTTAGGTTTTGGGTGGATTTTTCAATTTTTTGGGGGTGGTCACGAATTAAAGTCCTTTTCGCTCTAGGACGCATATTTAAGGAGATATGGACAAAAGAAGTTTTTCATATAAAAATTTCAATTTTGTTAGGTTTTGGGTGGATTTTTCAATTTTTTGGGGGTGGTCACGAATTAAAGTCCTTTTCGCTCTAGGACGCATATTTAAGGAGATATGGGCAAAAGAAGTTTTTCATATAAAAATTTTAATTTTTTTAGGTTTTGGGTGGATTTTTCAATTTTTTGAGGGTGGTCACGAATTAAAGTCCTTTTCGCTCTAGGACGCATATTTAAGGAGATATGGGCAAAAGAAGTTTTTCATATAAAAATTTCAATTTTGTTAGGTTTTGGGTGGATTTTTAAATTTTTTGGGGGTGGTCACGAATTAAAGTCCTTTTCGCTCTAGGACGCATATTTAAGGAGATATGGGCAAAAGAAGTTTTTCATATAAAAATTTCAATTTTTTTAGGTTTTGGGTGGATTTTTCAATTTTTTGGGGGTGGTCACGAATTAAAGTCCTTTTCGCTCTAGGACGCATATTTAAGGAGATATGGGCAAAAGAAGTTTTTCATATAAAAATTTCAATTTTGTTAGGTTTTGGGTGGATTTTTCAATTTTTTGGGGGTGGTCACGAATTAAAGTCCTTTTCGCTCTAGGACGCATATTTAAGGAGATATGGGCAAAAGAAGTTTTTCATATAAGAATTTCAATTTTTTTAGGTTTTGGGTGGATTTTTCAATTTTTTGGGGGTGGTCACGAATTAAAGTCCTTTTCGCTCTAGGACGCATATTTAAGGAGATATGGACAAAAGAAGTTTTTCATATAAAAATTTCAATTTTGTTAGGTTTTGGGTGGATTTTTAAATTTTTTGGGGGTGGTCACGAATTAAAGTCCTTTTCGCTCTAGGACGCATATTTAAGGAGATATGGACAAAAGAAGTTTTTCATATAAAAATTTCAATTTTGTTAGGTTTTGGGTGGATTTTTCAATTTTTTGAGGGTGGTCACGAATTAAAGTCCTTTTCGCTCTAGGACGCTTAGTTTAGGAGATATGGGCAAAAGAAGTTTTTCATATAAAAATTTCAATTTTTTTAGGTTTTGGGTGGATTTTTCAATTTTTTGAGGGTGGTCACGAATTAAAGTCCTTTTCGCTCTAGGACGCATATTTAAGGAGATATGGGCAAAAGAAGTTTTTCATATAAAAATTTTAATTTTTTTAGGTTTTGGGTGGATTTTTCAATTTTTTGAGGGTGGTCACGAATTAAAGTCCTTTTCGCTCTAGGACGCATATTTAAGGAGATATGGGCAAAAGAAGTTTTTCACATAAAAATTTCAATTTTTTTAAGTTTTGGGTGGATTTTTCAATTTTTTGGGGGTGGTCACGAATTAAAGTCCTTTTCGCTCTAGGACTCATATTTAAGGAGATATGGGCAAAAGAAGTTTTTCATATAAAAATTTCAATTTTTTTAGGTTTTGTGTCGATTTTTAAATTTTTTGGGGGTGGTCACGAATTAAAGTCCTTTTCGCTCTAGGACGCATATTTAAGGAGATATGGGCAAAAGAAGTTTTTCATATAAAAATTTCAATTTTTTTAGGTTTTGGGTGGATTTTTCAACTTTTTGGGGGTGGTCACGAATTAAAGTCCTTTTCGCTCTAGGACGCATATTTAAGGAGATATGGGCAAAAGAAGTTTTTCATATAAAAATTTTAATTTTTTTAGGTTTTGGGTGGATTTTTCAATTTTTTGAGGGTGGTCACGAATTAAAGTCCTTTTCGCTCTAGGACGCTTAGTTTAGGAGATATGGGCAAAAGAAGTTTTTCATATAAAAATTTCAATTTTGTTAGGTTTTGGGTGGATTTTTCAATTTTTTGAGGGTGGTCACGAATTAAAGTCCTTTTCGCTCTAGGACGCATATTTAAGGAGATATGGGCAAAAGAAGTTTTTCATATAAAAATTTCAATTTTGTTAGGTTTTGGGTGGATTTTTCAATTTTTTGGGGGTGGTCACGAATTAAAGTCCTTTTCGCTCTAGGACGTATATTTAAGGAGATATGGGCAAAAGAAGTTTTTCATATAAAAATTTCAATTTTTTTAGGTTTTGGGTGGATTTTTCAATTTTTTGGGGGTGGTCACGAATTAAAGTCCTTTTCGCTCTAGGACGCATATTTAAGGAGATATGGACAAAAGAAGTTTTTCATATAAAAATTTCAATTTTTTTAGGTTTTGGGTGGATTTTTCAATTTTTTGAGGGTGGTCACGAATTAAAGTCCTTTTCGCTCTAGGACGCATATTTAAGGAGATATGGGCAAAAGAAGTTTTTCATATAAAAATTTCAATTTTTTTAGGTTTTGGGTGGATTTTCCAATTTTTTGAGGGTGGTCACGAATTAAAGTCCTTTTCGCTCTAGGACGCATATTTAAGGAGATATGGGCAAAAGAAGTTTTTCATATAAAAATTTCAATTTTTTTAGGTTTTGGGTGGATTTTTCAACTTTTTGGGGGTGGTCACGAATTAAAGTCCTTTTCGCTCTAGGACGCATATTTAAGGAGATATGGGCAAAAGAAGTTTTTCATATAAAAATTTTAATTTTTTTAGGTTTTGGGTGGATTTTTCAATTTTTTGAGGGTGGTCACGAATTAAAGTCCTTTTCGCTCTAGGACGCTTAGTTTAGGAGATATGGGCAAAAGAAGTTTTTCATATAAAAATTTCAATTTTGTTAGGTTTTGGGTGGATTTTTCAATTTTTTGGGGGTGGTCACGAATTAAAGTCCTTTTCGCTCTAGGACGCATATTTAAGAAGATATGGGCAAAAGAAGTTTTTCATATAAAAATTTTAATTTTTTTAGGTTTTGGGTGGATTTTTCAATTTTTTGAGGGTGGTCACGAATTAAAGTCCTTTTCGCTCTAGGACGCTTAGTTTAGGAGATATGGGCAAAAGAAGTTTTTCATATAAAAATTTCAATTTTGTTAGGTTTTGGGTGGATTTTTCAATTTTTTGAGGGTGGTCACGAATTAAAGTCCTTTTCGCTCTAGGACGCTTAGTTTAGGAGATATGGGCAAAAGAAGTTTTTCATATAAAAATTTCAATTTTGTTAGGTTTTGGGTGGATTTTTAAATTTTTTGAGGGTGGTCACGAATTAAAGTCCTTTTCGCTCTAGGACGCATATTTAAGGAGATATGGGCAAAAGAAGTTTTTCATATAAAAATTTCAATTTTGTTAGGTTTTGGGTGGATTTTTCAATTTTTTGAGGGTGGTCACGAATTAAAGTCCTTTTCGCTCTAGGACGCATATTTAAGGAGATATGGGCAAAAGAAGTTTTTCACATAAAAATTTCAATTTTTTTAGGTTTTGGGTGGATTTTTAAATTTTTTGGGGGTGGTCACGAATTAAAGTCCTTTTCGCTCTAGGACGCATATTTAAGGAGATATGGGCAAAAGAAGTTTTTCATATAAAAATTTCAATTTTTTTAGGTTTTGGGTGGATTTTTCAATTTTTTGGGGGTGGTCACGAATTAAAGTCCTTTTCGCTCTAGGACGCATATTTAAGGAGATATGGACAAAAGAAGTTTTTCATATAAAAATATCAATTTTGTTAGGTTTTGGGTGGATTTTTCAATTTTTTGGGGGTGGTCACGAATTAAAGTCCTTTTCGCTCTAGGACGCATATTTAAGGAGATATGGGCAAAAGAAGTTTTTCATATAAAAATTTCAATTTTTTTAGGTTTTGGGTGGATTTTTCAATTTTTTGGGGGTGGTCACGAATTAAAGTCCTTTTCGCTCTAGGAAGCATATTTAAGGAGATATGGACAAAAGAAGTTTTTCATATAAAAATTTCAATTTTTTTAGGTTTTGGGTGGATTTTTCAATTTTTTGAGGGTGGTCACGAATTAAAGTCCTTTTCGCTCTAGGACGCATATTTAAGGAGATATGGGCAAAAGAAGTTTTTCATATAAAAATTTCAATTTTTTTAGGTTTTGGGTGGATTTTTCAATTTTTTGAGGGTGGTCACGAATTAAAGTCCTTTTCGCTCTAGGACGCATATTTAAGGAGATATGGGCAAAAGAAGTTTTTCATATAAAAATTTTATTTTTTTTAGGTTTTGGGTGGATTTTTCAATTTTTTGAGGGTGGTCACGAATTAAAGTCCTTTTCGCTCTAGGACGCTTAGTTTAGGAGATATGGGCGAAAGAAGTTTTTCATATAAAAATTTCAATTTTGTTAGGTTTTGGGTGGATTTTTCAATTTTTTTGGGGTGGTCACGAATTAAAGTCCTTTTCGCTCTAGGACGCTTAGTTTAGGAGATATGGGCAAAAGAAGTTTTTCATATAAAAATTTCAATTTTTTTAGGTTTTGGGTGGATTTTTCAATTTTTTGAGGGTGGTCACGAATTAAAGTCCTTTTCGCTCTAGGACGCATATTTAAGGAGATATGGGCAAAAGAAGTTTTTCATATAAAAATTTAAATTTTTTTAGGTTTTGGGTGGATTTTTCAACTTTTTGGGGGTGGTCACGAATTAAAGTCCTTTTCGCTCTATGACGCATATTTAAGGAGATATGGGCAAAAGAAGTTTTTCATATAAAAATTTTAATTTTTTTAGGTTTTGGGTGGATTTTTCAATTTTTTGAGGGTGGTCACGAATTAAAGTCCTTTTCGCTCTAGGACGCTTAGTTTAGGAGATATGGGCAAAAGAAGTTTTTCATATAAAAATTTCAATTTTGTTAGGTTTTGGGTGGATTTTTCAATTTTTTGGGGGTGGTCACGAATTAAAGTCCTTTTCGCTCTAGGACGCATATTTAAGGAGATATGGGCAAAAGAAGTTTTTCATATAAAAATTTTAATTTTTTTAGGTTTTGGGTGGATTTTTCAATTTTTTGAGGGTGGTCACGAATTAAAGTCCTTTTCGCTCTAGGACGCTTAGTTTAGGAGATATGGGCAAAAGAAGTTTTTCATATAAAAATTTCAATTTTGTTAGGTTTTGGGTGGATTTTTCAATTTTTTGAGGGTGGTCACGAATTAAAGTCCTTTTCGCTCTAGGACGCTTAGTTTAGGAGATATGGGCAAAAGAAGTTTTTCATATAAAAATTTCAATTTTGTTAGGTTTTGGGTGGATTTTTCAATTTTTTGAGGGTGGTCACGAATTAAAGTCCTTTTCGCTCTAGGACGCATATTTAAGGAGATATGGGCAAAAGAAGTTTTTCATATAAAAATTTCAATTTTGTTAGGTTTTGGGTGGATTTTTCAATTTTTTGAGGGTGGTCACGAATTAAAGTCCTTTTCGCTCTAGGACGCATATTTAAGGAGATATGGGCAAAAGAAGTTTTTCACATAAAAATTTCAATTTTGTTAGGTTTTGGGTGGATTTTTCAATTTTTTGAGGGTGGTCACGAATTAAAGTCCTTTTCGCTCTAGGACGCATATTTAAGGAGATATGGGCAAAAGAAGTTTTTCACATAAAAATTTCAATTTTTTTAGGTTTTGGGTGGATTTTTAAATTTTTTGGGGGTGGTCACGAATTAAAGTCCTTTTCGCTCTAGGACGCATATTTAAGGAGATATGGGCAAAAGAAGTTTTTCATATAAAAATTTCAATTTTTTTAGGTTTTGGGTGGATTTTTCAATTTTTTGGGGGTGGTCACGAATTAAAGTCCTTTTCGCTCTAGGACGCATATTTAAGGAGATATGGACAAAAGAAGTTTTTCATATAAAAATTTCAATTTTGTTAGGTTTTGGGTGGATTTTTCAATTTTTTGGGGGTGGTCACGAATTAAAGTCCTTTTCGCTCTAGGACGCATATTTAAGGAGATATGGGCAAAAGAAGTTTTTCATATAAAAATTTCAATTTTTTTAGGTTTTGGGTGGATTTTTCAATTTTTTGGGGGTGGTCACGAATTAAAGTCCTTTTCGCTCTAGGACGCATATTTAAGGAGATATGGACAAAAGAAGTTTTTCATATAAAAATTTCAATTTTTTTAGGTTTTGGGTGGATTTTTCAATTTTTTGAGGGTGGTCACGAATTAAAGTCCTTTTCGCTCTAGGACGCATATTTAAGGAGATATGGGCAAAAGAAGTTTTTCATATAAAAATTTTAATTTTTTTAGGTTTTGGGTGGATTTTTCAATTTTTTGAGGGTGGTCACGAATTAAAGTCCTTTTCGCTCTAGGACGCTTAGTTTAGGAGATATGGGCAAAAGAAGTTTTTCATATAAAAATTTCAATTTTGTTAGGTTTTGGGTGGATTTTTCAATTTTTTTGGGGTGGTCACGAATTAAAGTCCTTTTCGCTCTAGGACGCTTAGTTTAGGAGATATGGGCAAAAGAAGTTTTTCATATAAAAATTTCAATTTTTTTAGGTTTTGGGTGGATTTTTCAATTTTTTGAGGGTGGTCACGAATTAAAGTCCTTTTCGCTCTAGGACGCATATTTAAGGAGATATGGGCAAAAGAAGTTTTTCATATAAAAATTTAAATTTTTTTAGGTTTTGGGTGGATTTTTCAACTTTTTGGGGGTGGTCACGAATTAAAGTCCTTTTCGCTCTATGACGCATATTTAAGGAGATATGGGCAAAAGAAGTTTTTCATATAAAAATTTTAATTTTTTTAGGTTTTGGGTGGATTTTTCAATTTTTTGAGGGTGGTCACGAATTAAAGTCCTTTTCGCTCTAGGACGCTTAGTTTAGGAGATATGGGCAAAAGAAGTTTTTCATATAAAAATTTCAATTTTGTTAGGTTTTGGGTGGATTTTTCAATTTTTTGGGGGTGGTCACGAATTAAAGTCCTTTTCGCTCTAGGACGCATATTTAAGGAGATATGGGCAAAAGAAGTTTTTCATATAAAAATTTTAATTTTTTTAGGTTTTGGGTGGATTTTTCAATTTTTTGAGGGTGGTCACGAATTAAAGTCCTTTTCGCTCTAGGACGCTTAGTTTAGGAGATATGGGCAAAAGAAGTTTTTCATATAAAAATTTCAATTTTGTTAGGTTTTGGGTGGATTTTTCAATTTTTTGAGGGTGGTCACGAATTAAAGTCCTTTTCGCTCTAGGACGCTTAGTTTAGGAGATATGGGCAAAAGAAGTTTTTCATATAAAAATTTCAATTTTGTTAGGTTTTGGGTGGATTTTTCAATTTTTTGAGGGTATCACGAATTAAAGTCCTTTTCGCTCTAGGACGCATATTTAAGGAGATATGGGCAAAAGAAGTTTTTCATATAAAAATTTCAATTTTGTTAGGTTTTGGGTGGATTTTTCAATTTTTTGAGGGTGGTCACGAATTAAAGTCCTTTTCGCTCTAGGACGCATATTTAAGGAGATATGGGCAAAAGAAGTTTTTCACATAAAAATTTCAATTTTTTTAGGTTTTTGGTGGATTTTTAAATTTTTTGGGGGTGGTCACGAATTAAAGTCCTTTTCGCTCTAGGACGCATATTTAAGGAAATATGGGCAAAAGAAGTTTTTCATATAAAAATTTCAATTTTTTTAGGTTTTGGGTGGATTTTTCAATTTTTTGGGGGTGGTCACGAATTAAAGTCCTTTTCGCTCTAGGACGCATATTTAAGGAGATATGGACAAAAGAAGTTTTTCATATAAAAATTTCAATTTTGTTAGGTTTTGGGTGGATTTTTCAATTTTTTGGGGGTGGTCACGAATTAAAGTCCTTTTCGCTCTAGGACGCATATTTAAGGAGATATGGACAAAAGAAGTTTTTCATATAAAAATTTCAATTTTGTTAGGTTTTGGGTGGATTTTTCAACTTTTTGGGGGTGGTCACGAATTAAAGTCCTTTTCGCTCTAGGACGCATATTTAAGGAGATATGGGCAAAAGAAGTTTTTCATATAAAAATTTCAATTTTGTTAGGTTTTGGGTGGATTTTTCAATTTTTTGGGGGTGGTCACGAATTAAAGTCCTTTTCGCTCTAGGACGCATATTTAAGGAGATATGGGCAAAAGAAGTTTTTCATATAAAAATTTAAATTTTGTTAGGTTTTGGGTGGATTTTTCAATTTTTTGGGGGTGGTCACGAATTAAAGTCCTTTTCGCTCTAGGACGCATATTTAAGGAGATATGGGCAAAAGAAGTTTTTCATATAAAAATTTCAATTTTGTTAGGTTTTGGGTGGATTTTTCAATTTTTTGGGGGTGGTCACGAATTAAAGTCCTTTTCGCTCTAGGACGCATATTTAAGGAGATATGGGCAAAAGAAGTTTTTCATATAAAAATTTCAATTTTTTTAGGTTTTGGGTGGATTTTTCAATTTTTTGGGGGTGGTCACGAATTAAAGTCCTTTTCGCTCTAGGACGCATATTTAAGGAGATATGGACAAAAGAAGTTTTTCATATAAAAATTTCAATTTTGTTAGGTTTTGGGTGGATTTTTAAATTTTTTGGGGGTGGTCACGAATTAAAGTCCTTTTCGCTCTAGGACGCATATTTAAGGAGATATGGACAAAAGAAGTTTTTCATATAAAAATTTCAATTTTGTTAGGTTTTGGGTGGATTTTTAAATTTTGTGAGGGTGGTCACGAATTAAAGTCCTTTTCGCTCTAGGACGCTTGGTTTAGGAGATATGGGCAAAAGAAGTTTTTCATATAAAAATTTCAATTTTTTTAGGTTTTGGGTGGATTTTTCAATTTTTTGAGGGTGGTCACGAATTAAAGTCCTTTTCGCTCTAGGACGCATATTTAAGGAGATATGGGCAAAAGAAGTTTTTCATATAAAAATTTTAATTTTTTTAGGTTTTGGGTGGATTTTTCTATTTTTTGAGGGTGGTCACGAATTAAAGTCCTTTTCGCTCTAGGGCGCATATTTAAGGAGATATGGGCAAAAGAAGTTTTTCACATAAAAATTTCAATTTTTTTAAGTTTTGGGTGGATTTTTAAATTTTTTGAGGGTGGTCACGAATTAAAGTCCTTTTCGCTCTAGGACTCATATTTAAGGAGATATGGGCAAAAGAAGTTTTTCATATAAAAATTTCAATTTTTTTAGGTTTTGTGTCGATTTTTAAATTTTTTGGGGGTGGTCACGAATTAAAGTCCTTTTCGCTCTAGGACGCATATTTAAGGAGATATGGGCAAAAGAAGTTTTTCATATAAAAATTTCAATTTTTTTAAGTTTTGGGTGGATTTTTCAATTTTTTGGGGGTGGTCACTAATTAAAGTCCTTTTCGCTCTAGGACGCATATTTAAGGAGATATGGACAAAAGAAGTTTTTCATATAAAAATTTCAATTTTTTTAGGTTTTGGGTGGATTTTTAAATTTTTTGGGGGTGGTCACGAATTAAAGTCCTTTTCGCTCTAGGACGCATATTTAAGGAGATATGGGCAAAAGAAGTTTTTCATATAAAAATTTTAATTTTTTTAGGTTTTGGGTGGATTTTTCAATTTTTTGAGGGTGGTCACGAATTAAAGTCCTTTTCGCTCTAGGACGCTTAGTTTAGGAGATATGGGCAAAAGAAGTTTTTCATATAAAAATTTCAATTTTGTTAGGTTTTGGGTGGATTTTTAAATTTTTTGAGGGTGGTCACGAATTAAAGTCCTTTTCGCTCTAGGACGCATATTTAAGGAGATATGGGCAAAAGAAGTTTTTCATATAAAAATTTCAATTTTTTTAGGTTTTGGGTGGATTTTTAAATTTTTTGGGGGTGGTCACGAATTAAAGTCCTTTTCGCTCTAGGACGCATATTTAAGGAGATATGGGCAAAAGAAGTTTTTCATATAAAAATTTCAATTTTTTTAGGTTTTGGGTGGATTTTTAAATTTTTGGGGGGTGGTCACGAATTAAAGTCCTTTTCGCTCTAGGACGCATATTTAAGGAGATATGGGCAAAAGAAGTTTTTCATATAAAAATTTCAATTTTATTAGGTTTTTGGTGGATTTTTCAATTTTTTGAGGGTGGTCACGAATTAAAGTCCTTTTCGCTCTAGGACGCATATTTAAGGAGATATGGGCAAAAGAAGTTTTTCACATAAAAATTTCAATTTTTTTAGGTTTTGGGTGGATTTTTAAATTTTTTGGGGGTGGTCACGAATTAAAGTCCTTTTCGCTCTAGGACGCTTAGTTTAGGAGATATGGGCAAAAGAAGTTTTGCATATAAAAATTTCAATTTTTTTAGGTTTTGGGTGGATTTTTAAATTTTTTCGGGGTGGTCACGAATTAAAGTCCTTTTCGCTCTAGGACGCATATTTAAGGAGATATGGGCAAAAGAAGTTTTTCATATAAAAATTTCAATTTTTTTAGGTTTTGGGTGGATTTTTAAATTTTTTGGGGGTGGTCACGAATTAAAGTCCTTTTGGGCAAAAGAAGTTTTTCATATAAAAATTTCAATTTTTTTAGGTTTTGGGTGGATTTTTAAATTTTTTGGGGGTGGTCACGAATTAAAGTCCTTTTCGCTCTAGGACGCATATTTAAGGAGATATGGGCAAAAGAAGTTTTTCATATAAAAATTTCAATTTTTTTAGGTTTTGGGTGGATTTTTCAACTTTTTGGGGGTGGTCACGAATTAAAGTCCTTTTCGCTCTAGGACGCATATTTAAGGAGATATGGGCAAAAGAAGTTTTTCATATAAAAATTTTAATTTTTTTAGGTTTTGGGTGGATTTTTCAATTTTTTGAAGGTGGTCACGAATTAAAGTCCTTTTCGCTCTAGGACGCTTAGTTTAGGAGATATGGGCAAAAGAAGTTTTTCATATAAAAATTTCAATTTTGTTAGGTTTTGGGTGGATTTTTCAATTTTTTGAGGGTGGTCACGAATTAAAGTCCTTTTCGCTCTAGGACGCATATTTAAGGAGATATGGGCAAAAGAAGTTTTTCATATAAAAATTTCAATTTTTTTAGGTTTTGGGTGGATTTTTAAATTTTTTGGGGGTGGTCACGAATTAAAGTCCTTTTCGCTCTAGGACTCATATTTAAGGAGATATGGGCAAAAGAAGTTTTTCATATAAAAATTTCAATTTTTTTAGGTTTTGTGTCGATTTTTAAATTTTTTGGGGGTGGTCACGAATTAAAGTCCTTTTCGCTCTAGGACGCATATTTAAGGAGATATGGGCAAAAGAAGTTTTTCATATAAAAATTTCAATTTTTTTAGGTTTTGGGTGGATTTTTCAACTTTTTGGGGGTGGTCACGAATTAAAGTCCTTTTCGCTCTAGGACGCATATTTAAGGAGATATGGGCAAAAGAAGTTTTTCATATAAAAATTTTAATTTTTTTAGGTTTTGGGTGGATTTTTCAATTTTTTGAGGGTGGTCACGAATTAAAGTCCTTTTCGCTCTAGGACGCATATTTAAGGAGATATGGGCAAAAGAAGTTTTTCATATAAAAATTTCAATTTTTTTAAGTTTTGGGTGGATTTTTCAATTTTTTGGGGGTGGTCACGAATTAGAGTCCTTTTCGCTCTAGGACGCATATTTAAGGAGATATGGACAAAAGAAGTTTTTCATATAAAAATTTCAATTTTTTTAGGTTTTGGGTGGATTTTTCAATTTTTTGGGGGTGGTCACGAATTAAAGTCCTTTTCGCTCTAGGACGCATATTTAAGGAGATATGGGCAAAAGAAGTTTTTCATATAAAAATTTCAATTTTTTAAGGTTTTGGGTGGATTTTTCAATTTTTTGGGGGTGGTCACGAATTAAAGTCCTTTTCGCTCTAGGACGCATATTTAAGGAGATATGGGCAAAAGAAGTTTTTCATATAAAAATTTCAATTTTTTTAAGTTTTGGGTGGATTTTTCAATTTTTTGGGGGTGGTCACGAATTAAAGTCCTTTTCGCTCTAGGACGCATATTTAAGGAGATATGGACAAAAGAAGTTTTTCATATAAAAATTTCAATTTTTTTAGGTTTTGGGTGGATTTTTAAATTTTTTGGGGGTGGTCACGAATTAAAGTCCTTTTCGCTCTAGGACGCATATTTAAGGAGATATGGGCAAAAGAAGTTTTTCATATAAAAATTTCAATTTTGTTAGGTTTTGGGTGGATTTTTCAATTTTTTGAGGGTGGTCACGAATTAAAGTCCTTTTCGCTCTAGGACGCATATTTAAGGAGATATGGGCAAAAGAAGTTTTTCACATAAAAATTTCAATTTTTTTAGGTTTTGGGTGGATTTTTAAATTTTTTGGGGGTGCTCACGAATTAAAGTCCTTTTCGCTCTAGGACGCTTAGTTTAGGAGATATGGGCAAAAGAAGTTTTGCATATAAAAATTTCAATTTTTTTAGGTTTTGGGTGGATTTTTAAATTTTTTCGGGGTGGTCACGAATTAAAGTCCTTTTCGCTCTAGGACGCATATTTAAGGAGATATGGGCAAAAGAAGTTTTTCATATAAAAATTTCAATTTTTTTAGGTTTTGGGTGGATTTTTAAATTTTTTGGGGGTGGTCACGAATTAAAGTCTTTTGGGCAAAAGAAGTTTTTCATATAAAAATTTCAATTTTTTTAGGTTTTGGGTGGATTTTTAAATTTTTTGGGGGTGGTCACGAATTAAAGTCCTTTTCGCTCTAGGACGCATATTTAAGGAGATATGGGCAAAAGAAGTTTTTCATATAAAAATTTCAATTTTTTTAGGTTTTGGGTGGATTTTTCAACTTTTTGGGGGTGGTCACGAATTAAAGTCCTTTTCGCTCTAGGACGCATATTTAAGGAGATATGGGCAAAAGAAGTTTTTCATATAAAAATTTTAATTTTTTTAGGTTTTGGGTGGATTTTTCAATTTTTTGAAGGTGGTCACGAATTAAAGTCCTTTTCGCTCTAGGACGCTTAGTTTAGGAGATATGGGCAAAAGAAGTTTTTCATATAAAAATTTCAATTTTGTTAGGTTTTGGGTGGATTTTTCAATTTTTTGAGGGTGGTCACGAATTAAAGTCCTTTTCGCTCTAGGACGCATATTTAAGGAGATATGGGCAAAAGAAGTTTTTCATATAAAAATTTCAATTTTTTTAGGTTTTGGGTGGATTTTTAAATTTTTTGGGGGTGGTCACGAATTAAAGTCCTTTTCGCTCTAGGACGCATATTTAAGGAGATATGGACAAAAGAAGTTTTTCATATAAAAATTTCAATTTTGTTAGGTTTTGGGTGGATTTTTCAATTTTTTGAGGGTGGTCACGAATTAAAGTCCTTTTCGCTCTAGGACCCATATTTAAGGAGATATGGGCAAAAGAAGTTTTTCATATAAAAATTTCAATTTTTTTAGGTTTTGGGTGGATTTTTCAATTTTTTGAGGGTGGTCACGAATTAAAGTCCTTTTCGCTCTAGGACGCATATTTAAGGAGATATGGGCAAAAGAAGTTTTTCACATACAAATATCAATTTTTTTAGGTTTTGGGTGGATTTTTAAATTTTTTGGGGGTGGTCACGAATTAAAGTCCTTTTCGCTCTAGGACGCATATTTAAGGAGATATGGGCAAAAGAAGTTTTTCATATAAAAATTTCAATTTTTTTAAGTTTTGGGTGGATTTTTCAATTTTTTGGGGGTGGTCACGAATTAAAGTCCTTTTCGCTCTAGGACTCATATTTAAGGAGATATGGGCAAAAGAAGTTTTTCATATAAAAATTTCAATTTTTTTTAGGTTTTGGGTGGATTTTTCAACTTTTTGGGGGTGGTCACGAATTAAAGTCCTTTTCGCTCTAGGACGCATATTTAAGGAGATATGGGCAAAAGAAGCTTTTCATATAAAAATTTCAATTTTTTTAGGTTTTGGGTGGATTTTTCAACTTTTTGGGGGTGGTCACGAATTAAAATCCTTTTCGCTCTAGGACGCATATTTAAGGAGATATGGGCAAAAGAAGTTTTTCATATAAAAATTTCAATTTTTTTAGGTTTTGTGTCGATTTTTAAATTTTTTGGGGGTGGTCACGAATTAAAGTCCTTTTCGCTCTAGGACGCATATTTAAGGAGATATGGGCAAAAGAAGTTTTTCATATAAAAATTTAAATTTTTTTAGGTTTTGGGTGGATTTTTCAACTTTTTGGGGGTGGTCACGAATTAAAGTCCTTTTCGCTCTAGGACGCATATTTAAGGAGATATGGGCAAAAGAAGTTTTTCATATAAAAATTTCAATTTTTTTAGGTTTTGGGTGGATTTTTCAATTTTTTGAGGGTGGTCACGAATTAAAGTCCTTTTCGCTCTAGGACGCTTAGTTTAGGAGATATGGGCAAAAGAAGTTTTTCACATAAAAATTTCAATTTTTTTAGGTTTTGGGTGGATTTTTAAATTTTTTGGGGGTGGTCACGAATTAAAGTCCTTTTCGCTCTAGGACGCATATTTAAGGAGATATGGGCAAAAGAAGTTTTTCATATAAAAATTTCAATTTTTTTAGGTTTTGGGTGGATTTTTCAATTTTTTGGGGGTGGTCACGAATTAAAGTCCTTTTCGCTCTAGGACGCATATTTAAGGAGATATGGGCAAAAGAAGTTTTTCATATAAAAATTTCAATTTTTTTAAGTTTTGGGTGGATTTTTCAATTTTTTGGGGGTGGTCACTAATTAAAGTCCTTTTCGCTCTAGGACGCATATTTAAGGAGATATGGACAAAAGAAGTTTTTCATATAAAAATTTCAATTTTTTTAGGTTTTGGGTGGATTTTTAAATTTTTTGGGGGTGGTCACGAATTAAAGTCCTTTTCGCTCTAGGACGCATATTTAAGGAGATATGGGCAAAAGAAGTTTTTCATATAAAAATTTCAATTTTGTTAGGTTTTGGGTGGATTTTCAATTTTTTGAGGGTGGTCACGAATTAAAGTCCTTTTCGCTCTAGGACGCATATTTAAGGAGATATGGGCAAAAGAAGTTTTTCATATAAAAATTTCAATTTTTTTAGGTTTTGGGTGGATTTTTCAATTTTTTGAGGGTGGTCGCGAATTAAAGTCCTTTTCGCTCTAGGACGCATATTTAAGGAGATATGGGCAAAAGAAGTTTTTCATATAAAAATTTCAATTTTTTTAGGTTTTGGGTGGATTTTTCAATTTTTTGAGGGTGGTCACGAATTAAAGTCCTTTTCGCTCTAGGACGCATATTTAAGGAGATATGGGCAAAAGAAGTTTTTCACATAAAAATTTCAATTTTTTTAGGTTTTGGGTGGATTTTTAAATTTTTTGGGTGTGGTCACGAATTAAAGTCCTTTTCGCTCTAGGACGCATATTTAAGGAGATATGGGCAAAAGAAGTTTTTCATATAAAAATTTCAATTTTATTAGGTTTTGGGTGGATTTTTCAATTTTTTGAGGGTGGTCACGAATTAAAGTCCTTTTCGCTCTAGGACGCATATTTAAGGAGATATGGGCAAAAGAAGTTTTTCACATAAAAATTTCAATTTTTTTAGGTTTTGGGTGGATTTTTAAATTTTTTGGGGGTGCTCACGAATTAAAGTCCTTTTCGCTCTAGGACGCTTAGTTTAGGAGATATGGGCAAAAGAAGTTTTGCATATAAAAATTTCAATTTTTTTAGGTTTTGGGTGGATTTTTAAATTTTTTCGGGGTGGTCACGAATTAAAGTCCTTTTCGCTCTAGGACGCATATTTAAGGAGATATGGGCAAAAGAAGTTTTTCATATAAAAATTTCAATTTTTTTAGGTTTTGGGTGGATTTTTAAATTTTTTGGGGGTGGTCACGAATTAAAGTCTTTTGGGCAAAAGAAGTTTTTCATATAAAAATTTCAATTTTTTTAGGTTTTGGGTGGATTTTTAAATTTTTTGGGGGTGGTCACGAATTAAAGTCCTTTTCGCTCTAGGACGCATATTTAAGGAGATATGGGCAAAAGAAGTTTTTCATATAAAAATTTCAATTTTTTTAGGTTTTGGGTGGATTTTTCAACTTTTTGGGGGTGGTCACGAATTAAAGTCCTTTTCGCTCTAGGACTCATATTTAAGGAGATATGGGCAAAAGAAGTTTTTCATATAAAAATTTCAATTTTTTTTAGGTTTTGGGTGGATTTTTCAACTTTTTGGGGGTGGTCACGAATTAAAGTCCTTTTCGCTCTAGGACGCATATTTAAGGAGATATGGGCAAAAGAAGTTTTTCATATAAAAATTTCAATTTTTTTAGGTTTTGGGTGGATTTTTCAACTTTTTGGGGGTGGTCACGAATTAAAATCCTTTTCGCTCTAGGACGCATATTTAAGGAGATATGGGCAAAAGAAGTTTTTCATATAAAAATTTCAATTTTTTTAGGTTTTGTGTCGATTTTTAAATTTTTTGGGGGTGGTCACGAATTAAAGTCCTTTTCGCTCTAGGACGCATATTTAAGGAGATATGGGCAAAAGAAGTTTTTCATATAAAAATTTAAATTTTTTTAGGTTTTGGGTGGATTTTTCAACTTTTTGGGGGTGGTCACGAATTAAAGTCCTTTTCGCTCTAGGACGCATATTTAAGGAGATATGGGCAAAAGAAGTTTTTTATATAAAAATTTCAATTTTTTTAGGTTTTGGGTGGATTTTTCAATTTTTTGAGGGTGGTCACGAATTAAAGTCCTTTTCGCTCTAGGACGCTTAGTTTAGGAGATATGGGCAAAAGAAGTTTTTCACATAAAAATTTCAATTTTTTTAGGTTTTGGGTGGATTTTTAAATTTTTTGGGGGTGGTCACGAATTAAAGTCCTTTTCGCTCTAGGACGCATATTTAAGGAGATATGGGCAAAAGAAGTTTTTCATATAAAAATTTCAATTTTTTTAGGTTTTGGGTGGATTTTTCAATTTTTTGGGGGTGGTCACGAATTAAAGTCCTTTTCGCTCTAGGACGCATATTTAAGGAGATATGGGCAAAAGAAGTTTTTCATATAAAAATTTCAATTTTTTTAAGTTTTGGGTGGATTTTTCAATTTTTTGGGGGTGGTCACTAATTAAAGTCCTTTTCGCTCTAGGACGCATATTTAAGGAGATATGGGCAAAAGAAGTTTTTCATATAAAAATTTCAATTTTGTTAGGTTTTGGGTGGATTTTCAATTTTTTGAGGGTGGTCACGAATTAAAGTCCTTTTCGCTCTAGGACGCATATTTAAGGAGATATGGGCAAAAGAAGTTTTTCATATAAAAATTTCAATTTTTTTAGGTTTTGGGTGGATTTTTCAATTTTTTGAGGGTGGTCGCGAATTAAAGTCCTTTTCGCTCTAGGACGCATATTTAAGGAGATATGGGCAAAAGAAGTTTTTCATATAAAAATTTCAATTTTTTTAGGTTTTGGGTGGATTTTTCAATTTTTTGAGGGTGGTCACGAATTAAAGTCCTTTTCGCTCTAGGACGCATATTTAAGGAGATATGGGCAAAAGAAGTTTTTCACATAAAAATTTCAATTTTTTTAGGTTTTGGGTGGATTTTTAAATTTTTTGGGTGTGGTCACGAATTAAAGTCCTTTTCGCTCTAGGACGCATATTTAAGGAGATATGGGCAAAAGAAGTTTTTCATATAAAAATTTCAATTTTATTAGGTTTTGGGTGGATTTTTCAATTTTTTGAGGGTGGTCACGAATTAAAGTCCTTTTCGCTCTAGGACGCATATTTAAGGAGATATGGGCAAAAGAAGTTTTTCACATAAAAATTTCAATTTTTTTAGGTTTTGGGTGGATTTTTAAATTTTTTGGGGGTGCTCACGAATTAAAGTCCTTTTCGCTCTAGGACGCTTAGTTTAGGAGATATGGGCAAAAGAAGTTTTGCATATAAAAATTTCAATTTTTTTAGGTTTTGGGTGGATTTTTAAATTTTTTCGGGGTGGTCACGAATTAAAGTCCTTTTCGCTCTAGGACGCATATTTAAGGAGATATGGGCAAAAGAAGTTTTTCATATAAAAATTTCAATTTTTTTAGGTTTTGGGTGGATTTTTAAATTTTTTGGGGGTGGTCACGAATTAAAGTCTTT
This sequence comes from Haematobia irritans, assembly GCF_050003625.1. Taxonomy (NCBI): domain Eukaryota; kingdom Metazoa; phylum Arthropoda; class Insecta; order Diptera; family Muscidae; genus Haematobia; species Haematobia irritans. Next base: position 111,851,560 of record NC_134399.1, on the reverse strand, counting down.
TGGGCAAAAGAAGTTTTTCATATAAAAATTTCAATTTTTTTAGGTTTTGGGTGGATTTTTAAATTTTTTGGGGGTGGTCACGAATTAAAGTCCTTTTCGCTCTAGGACGCATATTTAAGGAGATATGGGCAAAAGAAGTTTTTCATATAAAAATTTAAATTTTTTTAGGTTTTGGGTGGATTTTTCAACTTTTTGGGGGTGGTCACGAATTAAAGTCCTTTTCGCTCTAGGACTCATATTTAAGGAGATATGGGCAAAAGAAGTTTTTCATATAAAAATTTCAATTTTTTTTAGGTTTTGGGTGGATTTTTCAACTTTTTGGGGGTGGTCACGAATTAAAGTCCTTTTCGCTCTAGGACGCATATTTAAGGAGATATGGGCAAAAGAAGTTTTTCATATAAAAATTTCAATTTTTTTAGGTTTTGGGTGGATTTTTCAACTTTTTGGGGGTGGTCACGAATTAAAATCCTTTTCGCTCTAGGACGCATATTTAAGGAGATATGGGCAAAAGAAGTTTTTCATATAAAAATTTCAATTTTTTTAGGTTTTGTGTCGATTTTTAAATTTTTTGGGGGTGGTCACGAATTAAAGTCCTTTTCGCTCTAGGACGCATATTTAAGGAGATATGGGCAAAAGAAGTTTTTCATATAAAAATTTAAATTTTTTTAGGTTTTGGGTGGATTTTTCAACTTTTTGGGGGTGGTCACGAATTAAAGTCCTTTTCGCTCTAGGACGCATATTTAAGGAGATATGGGCAAAAGAAGTTTTTCATATAAAAATTTCAATTTTTTTAGGTTTTGGGTGGATTTTTCAATTTTTTGAGGGTGGTCACGAATTAAAGTCCTTTTCGCTCTAGGACGCTTAGTTTAGGAGATATGGGCAAAAGAAGTTTTTCACATAAAAATTTCAATTTTTTTAGGTTTTGGGTGGATTTTTAAATTTTTTGGGGGTGGTCACGAATTAAAGTCCTTTTCGCTCTAGGACGCATATTTAAGGAGATATGGGCAAAAGAAGTTTTTCATATAAAAATTTCAATTTTTTTAGGTTTTGGGTGGATTTTTCAATTTTTTGGGGGTGGTCACGAATTAAAGTCCTTTTCGCTCTAGGACGCATATTTAAGGAGATATGGGCAAAAGAAGTTTTTCATATAAAAATTTCAATTTTTTTAAGTTTTGGGTGGATTTTTCAATTTTTTGGGGGTGGTCACTAATTAAAGTCCTTTTCGCTCTAGGACGCATATTTAAGGAGATATGGACAAAAGAAGTTTTTCATATAAAAATTTCAATTTTTTTAGGTTTTGGGTGGATTTTTAAATTTTTTGGGGGTGGTCACGAATTAAAGTCCTTTTCGCTCTAGGACGCATATTTAAGGAGATATGGGCAAAAGAAGTTTTTCATATAAAAATTTCAATTTTGTTAGGTTTTGGGTGGATTTTCAATTTTTTGAGGGTGGTCACGAATTAAAGTCCTTTTCGCTCTAGGACGCATATTTAAGGAGATATGGGCAAAAGAAGTTTTTCATATAAAAATTTCAATTTTTTTAGGTTTTGGGTGGATTTTTCAATTTTTTGAGGGTGGTCACGAATTAAAGTCCTTTTCGCTCTAGGACGCATATTTAAGGAGATATGGGCAAAAGAAGTTTTTCATATAAAAATTTCAATTTTTTTAGGTTTTGGGTGGATTTTTCAATTTTTTGAGGGTGGTCACGAATTAAAGTCCTTTTCGCTCTAGGACGCATATTTAAGGAGATATGGGCAAAAGAAGTTTTTCACATAAAAATTTCAATTTTTTTAGGTTTTGGGTGGATTTTTAAATTTTTTGGGTGTGGTCACGAATTAAAGTCCTTTTCGCTCTAGGACGCATATTTAAGGAGATATGGGCAAAAGAAGTTTTTCATATAAAAATTTCAATTTTATTAGGTTTTGGGTGGATTTTTCAATTTTTTGAGGGTGGTCACGAATTAAAGTCCTTTTCGCTCTAGGACGCATATTTAAGGAGATATGGGCAAAAGAAGTTTTTCACATAAAAATTTCAATTTTTTTAGGTTTTGGGTGGATTTTTAAATTTTTTGGGGGTGGTCACGAATTAAAGTCCTTTTCGCTCTAGGACGCATATTTAAGGAGATATGGGCAAAAGAAGTTTTTCATATAAAAATTTCAATTTTTTTAGGTTTTGGGTGGATTTTTAAATTTTTTGGGGGTGGTCACGAATTAAAGTCCTTTTCGCTCTAGGACGCATATTTAAGGAGATATGGGCAAAAGAAGTTTTTCATATAAAAATTTCAATTTTATTAGGTTTTTGGTGGATTTTTCAATTTTTTGAGGGTGGTCACGAATTAAAGTCCTTTTCGCTCTAGGACGCATATTTAAGGAGATATGGGCAAAAGAAGTTTTTCACATAAAAATTTCAATTTTTTTAGGTTTTGGGTGGATTTTTAAATTTTTTGGGGGTGGTCACGAATTAAAGTCCTTTTCGCTCTAGGACGCTTAGTTTAGGAGATATGGGCAAAAGAAGTTTTGCATATAAAAATTTCAATTTTTTTAGGTTTTGGGTGGATTTTTAAATTTTTTCGGGGTGGTCACGAATTAAAGTCCTTTTCGCTCTAGGACGCATATTTAAGGAGATATGGGCAAAAGAAGTTTTTCATATAAAAATTTCAAATTTTTTAGGTTTTGGGTGGATTTTTAAATTTTTTGGGGGTGGTCACGAATTAAAGTCTTTTGGGCAAAAGAAGTTTTTCATATAAAAATTTCAATTTTTTTAGGTTTTGGGTGGATTTTTAAATTTTTTGGGGGTGGTCACGAATTAAAGTCCTTTTCGCTCTAGGACGCATATTTAAGGAGATATGGGCAAAAGAAGTTTTTCATATAAAAATTTCAATTTTTTTAGGTTTTGGGTGGATTTTTCAACTTTTTGGGGGTGGTCACGAATTAAAGTCCTTTTCGCTCTAGGACGCATATTTAAGGAGATATGGGCAAAAGAAGTTTTTCATATAAAAATTTTAATTTTTTTAGGTTTTGGGTGGATTTTTCAATTTTTTGAAGGTGGTCACGAATTAAAGTCCTTTTCGCTCTAGGACGCTTAGTTTAGGAGATATGGGCAAAAGAAGTTTTTCATATAAAAATTTCAATTTTGTTAGGTTTTGGGTGGATTTTTCAATTTTTTGAGGGTGGTCACGAATTAAAGTCCTTTTCGCTCTAGGACGCATATTTAAGGAGATATGGGGAAAAGAAGTTTTTCATATAAAAATTTCAATTTTTTTAGGTTTTGGGTGGATTTTTAAATTTTTTGGGGGTGGTCACGAATTAAAGTCCTTTTCGCTCTAGGACGCATATTTAAGGAGATATGGACAAAAGAAGTTTTTCATATAAAAATTTCAATTTTGTTAGGTTTTGGGTGGATTTTTCAATTTTTTGAGGGTGGTCACGAATTAAAGTCCTTTTCGCTCTAGGACCCATATTTAAGGAGATATGGGCAAAAGAAGTTTTTCATATAAAAATTTCAATTTTTTTAGGTTTTGGGTGGATTTTTCAATTTTTTGAGGGTGGTCACGAATTAAAGTCCTTTTCGCTCTAGGACGCATATTTAAGGAGATATGGGCAAAAGAAGTTTTTCACATACAAATATCAATTTTTTTAGGTTTTGGGTGGATTTTTAAATTTTTTGGGGGTGGTCACGAATTAAAGTCCTTTTCGCTCTAGGACGCATATTTAAGGAGATATGGGCAAAAGAAGTTTTTCATATAAAAATTTCAATTTTTTTAAGTTTTGGGTGGATTTTTCAATTTTTTGGGGGTGGTCACGAATTAAAGTCCTTTTCGCTCTAGGACTCATATTTAAGGAGATATGGGCAAAAGAAGTTTTTCATATAAAAATTTCAATTTTTTTTAGGTTTTGGGTGGATTTTTCAACTTTTTGGGGGTGGTCACGAATTAAAGTCCTTTTCGCTCTAGGACGCATATTTAAGGAGATATGGGCAAAAGAAGTTTTTCATATAAAAATTTCAATTTTTTTAGGTTTTGGGTGGATTTTTCAATTTTTTGAGGGTGGTCACGAATTAAAGTCCTTTTCGCTCTAGGACGCTTAGTTTAGGAGATATGGGCAAAAGAAGTTTTTCACATAAAAATTTCAATTTTTTTAGGTTTTGGGTGGATTTTTAAATTTTTTGGGGGTGGTCACGAATTAAAGTCCTTTTCGCTCTAGGACGCATATTTAAGGAGATATGGGCAAAAGAAGTTTTTCATATAAAAATTTCAATTTTTTTAGGTTTTGGGTGGATTTTTCAATTTTTTGGGGGTGGTCACGAATTAAAGTCCTTTTCGCTCTAGGACGCATATTTAAGGAGATATGGGCAAAAGAAGTTTTTCATATAAAAATTTCAATTTTTTTAAGTTTTGGGTGGATTTTTCAATTTTTTGGGGGTGGTCACTAATTAAAGTCCTTTTCGCTCTAGGACGCATATTTAAGGAGATATGGACAAAAGAAGTTTTTCATATACAAATTTCAATTTTTTTAGGTTTTGGGTGGATTTTTAAATTTTTTGGGGGTGGTCACGAATTAAAGTCCTTTTCGCTCTAGGACGCATATTTAAGGAGATATGGGCAAAAGAAGTTTTTCATATAAAAATTTCAATTTTGTTAGGTTTTGGGTGGATTTTCAATTTTTTGAGGGTGGTCACGAATTAAAGTCCTTTTCGCTCTAGGACGCATATTTAAGGAGATATGGGCAAAAGAAGTTTTTCATATAAAAATTTCAATTTTTTTAGGTTTTGGGTGGATTTTTCAATTTTTTGAGGGTGGTCGCGAATTAAAGTCCTTTTCGCTCTAGGACGCATATTTAAGGAGATATGGGCAAAAGAAGTTTTTCATATAAAAATTTCAATTTTTTTAGGTTTTGGGTGGATTTTTCAATTTTTTGAGGGTGGTCACGAATTAAAGTCCTTTTCGCTCTAGGACGCATATTTAAGGAGATATGGGCAAAAGAAGTTTTTCACATAAAAATTTCAATTTTTTTAGGTTTTGGGTGGATTTTTAAATTTTTTGGGTGTGGTCACGAATTAAAGTCCTTTTCGCTCTAGGACGCATATTTAAGGAGATATGGGCAAAAGAAGTTTTTCATATAAAAATTTCAATTTTTTTAGGTTTTGGGTGGATTTTTCAACTTTTTGGGGGTGGTCACGAATTAAAGTCCTTTTCGCTCTAGGACGCATATTTAAGGAGATATGGGCAAAAGAAGTTTTTCATATAAAAATTTTAATTTTTTTAGGTTTTGGGTGGATTTTTCAATTTTTTGAGGGTGGTCAAGAATTAAAGTCCTTTTCGCTCTAGGACGCATATTTAAGGAGATATGGGCAAAAGAAGTTTTTCATATAAAAATTTCAATTTTTTTAGGTTTTGGGTGGATTTTTCAATTTTTTGAGGGTGGTCACGAATTAAAGCCCTTTTCGCTCTAGGACGCATATTTAAGGAGATATGGACAAAAGAAGTTTTTCACATAAAAATTTCAATTTTTTAGGTTTTGGGTGGATTTTTAAATTTTTTGGGTGTGGTCACGAATTAAAGTCCTTTTCGCTCTAGGACGCATATTTAAGGAGATATGGGCAAAAGAAGTTTTTCATATAAAAATTTCAATTTTTTTAGGTTTTGGGTGGATTTTTCAACTTTTTGGGGGTGGTCACGAATTAAAGTCCTTTTCGCTCTAGGACGCATATTTAAGGAGATATGGGCAAAAGAAGTTTTTCATATAAAAATTTCAATTTTTTTTAGGTTTTGGGTGGATTTTTAATTTTTTTGGGGGTGGTCACGAATTAAAGTCCTTTTCGCTCTAGGACGCATATTTAAGGAGATATGGGCAAAAGAAGTTTTTCATATAAAAATTTCAATTTTTGTAGGTTTTGGGTGGATTTTTAAATTTTTTGGGGGTGGTCACGAATTAAAGTCCTTTTCGCTCTAGGACTCATATTTAAGGAGATATGGGCAAAAGAAGTTTTTCATATAAAAATTTCAATTTTTTTAGGTTTTGGGTGGATTTTTCAATTTTTTGGGGGTGGTCACGAATTAAAGTCCTTTTCGCTCTAGGACGCATATTTAAGGAGATATGGGCAAAAGAAGTTTTTCATATAAAAATTTCAATTTTTTTAGGTTTTGGGTGGATTTTTCAACTTTTTGGGGGTGGTCACGAATTAAAGTCCTTTTCGCTCTAGGACGCATATTTAAGGAGATATGGGCAAAAGAAGTTTTTCATATAAAAATTTTAATTTTTTTAGGTTTTGGGTGGATTTTTCAATTTTTTGAAGGTGGTCACGAATTAAAGTCCTTTTCGCTCTAGGACGCTTAGTTTAGGAGATATGGGCAAAAGAAGTTTTTCATATAAAAATTTCAATTTTGTTAGGTTTTGGGTGGATTTTTCAATTTTTTGAGGGTGGTCACGAATTAAAGTCCTTTTCGCTCTAGGACGCATATTTAAGGAGATATGGGCAAAAGAAGTTTTTCATATAAAAATTTCAATTTTTTTAGGTTTTGGGTGGATTTTTAAATTTTTTGGGGGTGGTCACGAATTAAAGTCCTTTTCGCTCTAGGACGCATATTTAAGGAGATATGGACAAAAGAAGTTTTTCATATAAAAATTTCAATTTTGTTAGGTTTTGGGTGGATTTTTCAATTTTTTGAGGGTGGTCACGAATTAAAGTCCTTTTCGCTCTAGGACCCATATTTAAGGAGATATGGGCAAAAGAAGTTTTTCATATAAAAATTTCAATTTTTTTAGGTTTTGGGTGGATTTTTCAATTTTTTGAGGGTGGTCACGAATTAAAGTCCTTTTCGCTCTAGGACGCATATTTAAGGAGATATGGGCAAAAGAAGTTTTTCACATACAAATATCAATTTTTTTAGGTTTTGGGTGGATTTTTAAATTTTTTGGGGGTGGTCACGAATTAAAGTCCTTTTCGCTCTAGGACGCATATTTAAGGAGATATGGGCAAAAGAAGTTTTTCATATAAAAATTTCAATTTTTTTAAGTTTTGGGTGGATTTTTCAATTTTTTGGGGGTGGTCACGAATTAAAGTCCTTTTCGCTCTAGGACTCATATTTAAGGAGATATGGGCAAAAGAAGTTTTTCATATAAAAATTTCAATTTTTTTTAGGTTTTGGGTGGATTTTTCAACTTTTTGGGGGTGGTCACGAATTAAAGTCCTTTTCGCTCTAGGACGCATATTTAAGGAGATATGGGCAAAAGAAGTTTTTCATATAAAAATTTCAATTTTTTTAGGTTTTGGGTGGATTTTTCAACTTTTTGGGGGTGGTCACGAATTAAAATCCTTTTCGCTCTAGGACGCATATTTAAGGAGATATGGGCAAAAGAAGTTTTTCATATAAAAATTTCAATTTTTTTAGGTTTTGTGTCGATTTTTAAATTTTTTGGGGGTGGTCACGAATTAAAGTCCTTTTCGCTCTAGGACGCATATTTAAGGAGATATGGGCAAAAGAAGTTTTTCATATAAAAATTTAAATTTTTTTAGGTTTTGGGTGGATTTTTCAACTTTTTGGGGGTGGTCACGAATTAAAGTCCTTTTCGCTCTAGGACGCATATTTAAGGAGATATGGGCAAAAGAAGTTTTTCATATAAAAATTTCAATTTTTTTAGGTTTTGGGTGGATTTTTCAATTTTTTGAGGGTGGTCACGAATTAAAGTCCTTTTCGCTCTAGGACGCTTAGTTTAGGAGATATGGGCAAAAGAAGTTTTTCACATAAAAATTTCAATTTTTTTAGGTTTTGGGTGGATTTTTAAATTTTTTGGGGGTGGTCACGAATTAAAGTCCTTTTCGCTCTAGGACGCATATTTAAGGAGATATGGGCAAAAGAAGTTTTTCATATAAAAATTTCAATTTTTTTAGGTTTTGGGTGGATTTTTCAATTTTTTGGGGGTGGTCACGAATTAAAGTCCTTTTCGCTTTAGGACGCATATTTAAGGAGATATGGGCAAAAGAAGTTTTTCATATAAAAATTTCAATTTTTTTAAGTTTTGGGTGGATTTTTCAATTTTTTGGGGGTGGTCACTAATTAAAGTCCTTTTCGCTCTAGGACGCATATTTAAGGAGATATGGACAAAAGAAGTTTTCCATATAAAAATTTCAATTTTTTTAGGTTTTGGGTGGATTTTTAAATTTTTTGGGGGTGGTCACGAATTAAAGTCCTTTTCGCTCTAGGACGCATATTTAAGGAGATATGGGCAAAAGAAGTTTTTCATATAAAAATTTCAATTTTGTTAGGTTTTGGGTGGATTTTCAATTTTTTGAGGGTGGTCACGAATTAAAGTCCTTTTCGCTCTAGGACGCATATTTAAGGAGATATGGGCAAAAGAAGTTTTTCATATAAAAATTTCAATTTTTTTAGGTTTTGGGTGGATTTTTCAATTTTTTGAGGGTGGTCGCGAATTAAAGTCCTTTTCGCTCTAGGACGCATATTTAAGGAGATATGGGCAAAAGAAGTTTTTCATATAAAAATTTCAATTTTTTTAGGTTTTGGGTGGATTTTTCAATTTTTTGAGGGTGGTCACGAATTAAAGTCCTTTTCGCTCTAGGACGCATATTTAAGGAGATATGGGCAAAAGAAGTTTTTCACATAAAAATTTCAATTTTTTTAGGTTCTGGGTGGATTTTTAAATTTTTTGGGTGTGGTCACGAATTAAAGTCCTTTTCGCTCTAGGACGCATATTTAAGGAGATATGGGCAAAAGAAGTTTTTCATATAAAAATTTCAATTTTTTTAGGTTTTGGGTGGATTTTTCAACTTTTTGGGGGTGGTCACGAATTAAAGTCCTTTTCGCTCTAGGACGCATATTTAAGGAGATATGGGCAAAAGAAGTTTTTCATATAAAAATTTTAATTTTTTTAGGTTTTGGGTGGATTTTTCAATTTTTTGAGGGTGGTCAAGAATTAAAGTCCTTTTCGCTCTAGGACGCATATTTAAGGAGATATGGGCAAAAGAAGTTTTTCATATAAAAATTTCAATTTTTTTAGGTTTTGGGTGGATTTTTCAATTTTTTGAGGGTGGTCACGAATTAAAGCCCTTTTCGCTCTAGGACGCATATTTAAGGAGATATGGACAAAAGAAGTTTTTCACATAAAAATTTCAATTTTTTTAGGTTTTGGGTGGATTTTTAAATTTTTTGGGTGTGGTCACGAATTAAAGTCCTTTTCGCTCTAGGACGCATATTTAAGGAGATATGGGCAAAAGAAGTTTTTCATATAAAAATTTAAATTTTTTTAGGTTTTGGGTGGATTTTTCAACTTTTTGGGGGTGGTCACGAATTAAAGTCCTTTTCGCTCTAGGACGCATATTTAAGGAGATATGGGCAAAAGAAGTTTTTCATATAAAAATTTCAATTTTTTTTAGGTTTTGGGTGGATTTTTAATTTTTTTGGGGGTGGTCACGAATTAAAGTCCTTTTCGCTCTAGGACGCATATTTAAGGAGATATGGGCAAAAGAAGTTTTTCATATAAAAATTTCAATTTTTTTAGGTTTTGGGTGGATTTTTAAATTTTTTGGGGGTGGTCACGAATTAAAGTCCTTTTCGCTCTAGGACTCATATTTAAGGAGATATGGGCAAAAGAAGTTTTTCATATAAAAATTTCAATTTTTTTAGGTTTTGGGTGGATTTTTCAACTTTTTGGGGGTGGTCACGAATTAAAGTCCTTTTCGCTCTAGGACGCATATTTAAGGGGATATGGGCAAAAGAAGTTTTTCATATAAAAATTTCAATTTTTTTAGGTTTTGGGTGGATTTTTCAACTTTTTGGGGGTGGTCACGAATTAAAGTCCTTTTCGCTCTAGGACGCATATTTAAGGAGATATGGGCAAAAGAAGTTTTTCATATAAAAATTTCAATTTTTTTAGGTTTTGGGTGGATTTTTCAATTTTTTGGGGGTGGTCACGAATTAAAGTCCTTTTCGCTCTAGGACGCATATTTAAGGAGATATGGGCAAAAGAAGTTTTTCATATAAAAATTTCAATTTTTTTAAGTTTTGGGTGGATTTTTCAATTTTTTGGGGGTGGTCACGAATTAAAGTCCTTTTCGCTCTAGGACTCATATTTAAGGAGATATGGGCAAAAGAAGTTTTTCATATAAAAATTTCAATTTTTTTAGGTTTTGGGTGGATTTTTCAATTTTTTGGGGGTGGTCACGAATTAAAGTACTTTTCGCTCTAGGACGCATATTTAAGGAGATATGGACAAAAGAAGTTTTTCATATAAAAATTTCAATTTTTTTAGGTTTTGGGTGGATTTTTCAATTTTTTGGGGGTGGTCACGAATTAAAGTCCTTTTCGCTCTAGGACGCATATTTAAGGAGATATGGACAAAAGAAGTTTTTCATATAAAAATTTCAATTTTGTTAGGTTTTGGGTGGATTTTTCAATTTTTTGGGGGTGTTCACGAATTAAAGTCCTTTTCGCTCTAGGACGCATATTTAAGGAGATATGGGCAAAAGAAGTTTTTCATATAAAAATTTAAATTTTTTTAGGTTTTGGGTGGATTTTTAAATTTTTTGGGGGTGGTCACGAATTAAAGTCCTTTTCGCTCTAGGACGCATATTTAAGGAGATATGGGCAAAAGAAGTTTTTCATATAAAAATTTCAATTTTTTTAGGTTTTGGGTGGATTTTTCAATTTTTTGGGGGCGGTCACGAATTAAAGTCCTTTTCGCTCTAGGACGCATATTTAAGGAGATATGGGCAAAAGAAGTTTTTCATATAAAAATTTCAATTTTTTTAAGTTTTGGGTGGATTTTTCAATTTTTTGGGGGTGGTCACGAATTAAAGTCCTTTTCGCTCTAGGACTCATATTTAAGGAGATATGGGCAAAAGAAGTTTTTCATATAAAAATTTCAATTTTTTTAGGTTTTGGGTGGATTTTTCAACTTTTTGGGGGTGGTCACGAATTAAAGTCCTTTTCGCTCTAAGACGCATATTTAAGGAGATATGGGCAAAAGAAGTTTTTCATATAAAAATTTCAATTTTTTTAGGTTTTGGGTGGATTTTTCAACTTTTTGGGGGTGGTCACGAATTAAAGTCCTTTTCGCTCTAGGACGCATATTTAAGGAGATATGGGCAAAAGAAGTTTTTCATATAAAAATTTTAATTTTTTTAGGTTTTGGGTGGATTTTTAAATTTTTTGGGGGTGGTCACGAATTAAAGTCCTTTTCACTCTAGGACGCATATTTAAGGAGATATGGGCAAAAGAAGTTTTTCATATAAAAATTTCAATTTTTTTTAGGTTTTGGGTGGATTTTTAAATTTTTTGGGGGTGGTCACGAATTAAAGTCCTTTTCGCTCTAGGACGCATATTTAAGGAGATATGGGCAAAAGAAGTTTTTCATATAAAAATTTCAATTTTGTTAGGTTTTGGGTGGATTTTTCAATTTTTTGAGGGTGGTCACGAATTAAAGTCCTTTTCGCTCTAGGACGCATATTTAAGGAGATATGGGCAAAAGAAGTTTTTCACATAAAAATTTCAATTTTTTTAGGTTTTGGGTGGATTTTTAAATTTTTGGGGGTGGTCACGAATTAAAGTCCTTTTCGCTCTAGCACGCATATTTAATGAGATATGGGCAAAAGAAGTTTTTCATATAAAAATTTCAATTTTTTTAGGTTTTGGGTGGATTTTTAAATTTTTTGGGGGTGGTCACGAATTAAAGTCCTTTTCGCTCTAGGACGCATATTTAAGGAGATATGGGCAAAAGAAGTTTTTCATATAAAAATTTCACTTTTTTTAAGTTTTGGGTGGATTTTTCAATTTTTTGGGGGTGGTCACGAATTAAAGTCCTTTTCGCTCTAGGACTCATATTTAAGGAGATATGGGCAAAAGAAGTTTTTCATATAAAAATTTCAATTTTTTTAGGTTTTGGGTGGATTTTTCAACTTTTTGGGGGTGGTCACGAATTAAAGCCCTTTTCGCTCTAGGACGCATATTTAAGGAGATATGGGCAAAAGAAGTTTTTCATATAAAAATTTCAATTTTTTTAGGTTTTGGGTGGATTTTTCAACTTTTTGGGGGTGGTCACGAATTAAAGTCCTTTTCGCTCTAGGACGCATATTTAAGGAGATATGGGCAAAAGAAGTTTTTCATATAAAAATTTTAATTTTTTTTAGGTTTTGGGTGGATTTTTAAATTTTTTGGGGGTGGTCACGAATTAAAGTCCTTTTCGCTCTAGGACGCATATTTAAGGAGATATGGGCAAAAGAAGTTTTTCATATAAAAATTTCAATTTTGTTAGGTTTTGGGTGGATTTTTCAATTTTTTGAGGGTGGTCACGAATTAAAGTCCTTTTCGCTCTAAGACGCATATTTAAGGAGATATGGGCAAAAGAAGTTTTTCATATAAAAATTTCAATTTTTTTAGGTTTTGGGTGGATTTTTCAACTTTTTGGGGGTGGTCACGAATTAAAGTCCTTTTCGCTCTAGGACGCATATTTAAGGAGATATGGGCAAAAGAAGTTTTTCATATAAAAATTTTAATTTTTTTAGGTTTTGGGTGGATTTTTAAATTTTTTGGGGGTGGTCACGAATTAAAGTCCTTTTCACTCTAGGACGCATATTTAAGGAGATATGGGCAAAAGAAGTTTTTCATATAAAAATTTCAATTTTTTTTAGGTTTTGGGTGGATTTTTAAATTTTTTGGGGGTGGTCACGAATTAAAGTCCTTTTCGCTCTAGGACGCATATTTAAGGAGATATGGGCAAAAGAAGTTTTTCATATAAAAATTTCAATTTTGTTAGGTTTTGGGTGGATTTTTCAATTTTTTGAGGGTGGTCACGAATTAAAGTCCTTTTCGCTCTAGGACGCATATTTAAGGAGATATGGGCAAAAGAAGTTTTTCACATAAAAATTTCAATTTTTTTAGGTTTTGGGTGGATTTTTAAATTTTTTGGGGGTGGTCACGAATTAAAGTCCTTTTCGCTCTAGCACGCATATTTAAGGAGATATGGGCAAAAGAAGTTTTTCATATAAAAATTTCAATTTTTTTAGGTTTTGGGTGGATTTTTAAATTTTTTGGGGGTGGTCACGAATTAAAGTCCTTTTCGCTCTAGGACGCATATTTAAGGAGATATGGGCAAAAGAAGTTTTTCATATAAAAATTTCAATTTTTTTAAGTTTTGGGTGGATTTTTCAATTTTTTGGGGGTGGTCACGAATTAAAGTCCTTTTCGCTCTAGGACTCATATTTAAGGAGATATGGGCAAAAGAAGTTTTTCATATAAAAATTTCAATTTTTTTAGGTTTTGGGTGGATTTTTCAACTTTTTGGGGGTGGTCACGAATTAAAGCCCTTTTCGCTCTAGGACGCATATTTAAGGAGATATGGGCAAAAGAAGTTTTTCATATAAAAATTTCAATTTTTTTAGGTTTTGGGTGGATTTTTCAACTTTTTGGGGGTGGTCACGAATTAAAGTCCTTTTCGCTCTAGGACGCATATTTAAGGAGATATGGGCAAAAGAAGTTTTTCATATAAAAATTTTAATTTTTTTAGGTTTTGGGTGGATTTTTAAATTTTTTGGGGGTGGTCACGAATTAAAGTCCTTTTCGCTCTAGGACGCATATTTAAGGAGATATGGGCAAAAGAAGTTTTTCATATAAAAATTTCAATTTTTTTAGGTTTTGGGTGGATTTTTAAATTTTTTGGGGGTGGTCACGAATTAAAGTCCTTTTCGCTCTAGGACGCATATTTAAGGAGATATGGGCAAAAGAAGTTTTTCATATAAAAATTTCAATTTTGTTAGGTTTTGGGTGGATTTTTAAATTTTTTGAGGGTGGTCACGAATTAAAGTCCTTTTCGCTCTAGGACGCATATTTAAGGAGATATGGGCAAAAGAAGTTTTTCACATAAAAATTTCAATTTTTTTAGGTTTTGGGTGGATTTTTAAATTTTTTGGGGGTGGTCACGAATTAAAGTCCTTTTCGCTCTAGGACGCATATTTAAGGAGATATGGGCAAAAGAAGTTTTTCATATAAAAATTTCAATTTTTTTAGGTTTTGGGTGGATTTTTCAATTTTTTGGGGGTGGTCACGAATTAAAGTCCTTTTCGCTCTAGGACGCATATTTAAGGAGATATGGGCAAAAGAAGTTTTTCATATAAAAATTTCAATTTTTTTAAGTTTTGGGTGGATTTTTCAATTTTTTGGGGGTGGTCACGAATTAAAGTCCTTTTCGCTCTAGGACTCATATTTAAGGAGATATGGGCAAAAGAAGTTTTTCATATAAAAATTTCAATTTTTTTAGGTTTTGGGTGGATTTTTCAACTTTTTGGGGGTGGTCACGAATTAAAGTCCTTTTCGCTCTAGGACGCATATTTAAGGAGATATGGGCAAAAGAAGTTTTTCATATAAAAATTTTAATTTTTTTAGGTTTTGGGTGGATTTTTAAATTTTTTGGGGGTGGTCACGAATTAAAGTCCTTTTCGCTCTAGGACGCATATTTAAGGAGATATGGGCAAAAGAAGTTTTTCATATAAAAATTTCAATTTTTTTAGGTTTTGGGTGGATTTTTAAATTTTTTGGGGTGGTCACGAATTAAAGTCCTTTTCGCTCTAGGACGCATATTTAAGGAGATATGGGCAAAAGAAGTTTTTCATATAAAACTTTCAATTTTGTTAGGTTTTGGGTGGATTTTTCAATTTTTTGAGGGTGGTCACGAATTAAAGTCCTTTTCGCTCTAGGACGCATATTTAAGGAGATATGGGCAAAAGAAGTTTTTCACATAAAAATTTCAATTTTTTTAGGTTTTGGGTGGATTTTTAAATTTTTTGGGGGTGGTCACGAATTAAAGTCCTTTTCGCTCTAGGACGCATATTTAAGGAGATATGGGCAAAAGAAGTTTTTCATATAAAAATTTCAATTTTTTTAGGTTTTGGGTGGATTTTTCAATTTTTTGGGGGTGGTCACGAATTAAAGTCCTTTTCGCTCTAGGACGCATATTTAAGGAGATATGGGCAAAAGAAGTTTTTCACATAAAAATTTCAATTTTTTTAGGTTTTGGGTGGATTTTTAAATTTTTTGGGGGTGGTCACGAATTAAAGTCCTTTTCGCTCTAGGACGCATATTTAAGGAGATATGGGCAAAAGAAGTTTTTCACATAAAAATTTCAATTTTTTTAGGTTTTGGGTGGATTTTTCAATTTTTTGGGGGTGGTCACGAATTAAAGTCCTTTTCGCTCTAGGACGCATATTTAAGGAGATATGGGCAAAAGAAGTTTTTCATATAAAATTTTCAATTTTTTTAGGTTTTGGGTGGATTTTTAAATTTTTTGGGGGTGGTCACGAATTAAAGTCCTTTTCGCTCTAGGACGCATATTTAAGGAGATATGGGCAAAAGAAGTTTTTCATATAAAAATTTCAATTTTTTTAAGTTTTGGGTGGATTTTTAAATTTTTTGGGGGTGGTCACGAATTAAAGTCCTTTTCGCTCTAGGACTCATATTTAAGGAGATATGGGCAAAAGAAGTTTTTCATATAAAAATTTCAATTTTTTTAGGTTTTGGGTGGATTTTTCAACTTTTTGGGGGTGGTCACGAATTAAAGTCCTTTTCGCTCTAGGACGCATATTTAAGGAGATATGGGCAAAAGAAGTTTTTCATATAAAAATTTCAATTTTTTTAGGTTTTGGGTGGATTTTTCAATTTTTTGAGGGTGGTCACGAATTAAAGTCCTTTTCGCTCTAGGACGCATATTTAAGGAGATATGGGCAAAAGAAGTTTTTCATATAAAAATTTTAATTTTTTTAGGTTTTGGGTGGATTTTTAAATTTTTTGGGGGTGGTCACGAATTAAAGTCCTTTTCGCTCTAGGACGCATATTTAAGGAGATATGGGCAAAAGAAGTTTTTCATATAAAAATTTCAATTGTTTTAGGTTTTGGGTGGATTTTTAAATTTTTTGGGGGTGGTCACGAATTAAAGTCCTTTTCGCTCTAGGACGCATATTTAAGGAGATATGGGCAAAAGAAGTTTTTCATATAAAAATTTCAATTTTGTTAGGTTTTGGGTGGATTTTTCAATTTTTTGAGGGTGGTCACGAATTAAAGTCCTTTTCGCTCTAGGACGCATATTTAAGGAGATATGGGCAAAAGAAGTTTTTCACATAAAAATTTCAATTTTTTTAGGTTTTGGGTAGATTTTTAAATTTTTTGGGGGTGGTCACGAATTAAAGTCCTTTTCGCTCTAGGACGCTTAGTTTAGGAGATATGGGCAAAAGAAGTTTTTCATATAAAAATTTCAATTTTTTTAGGTTTTGGGTGGATTTTTCAATTTTTTGGGGGTGGTCACGAATTAAAGTCCTTTTCGCTCTAGGACGCATATTTAAGGAGATATGGGCAAAAGAAGTTTTTCATATAAAAATTTCAATTTTTTTAAGTTTTGGGTGGATTTTTCAATTTTTTGGGGGTGGTCACGAATTAAAGTCCTTTTCGCTCTAGGACTCATATTTAAGGAGATATGGGCAAAAGAAGTTTTTCATATAAAAATTTCAATTTTTTTAGGTTTTGGGTGGATTTTTCAACTTTTTGGGGGTGGTCACGAATTAAAGTCCTTTTCGCTCTAGGACGCATATTTAAGGAGATATGGGCAAAAGAAGTTTTTCATATAAAAATTTCAATTTTTTTAGGTTTTGGGTGGATTTTTCAACTTTTTGGGGGTGGTCACGAATTAAAGTCCTTTTCGCTCTAGGACGCATATTTAAGGAGATATGGGCAAAAGAAGTTTTTCATATAAAAATTTTAATTTTTTTAGGTTTTGGGTGGACTTTTAAATTTTTTGGGGGTGGTCACGAATTAAAGTCCTTTTCGCTCTAGGACGCATATTTAAGGAGATATGGGCAAAAGAAGTTTTTCATATAAAAATTTCAATTTTTTTAGGTTTTGGGTGGATTTTTAAATTTTTTGGGGGTGGTCACGAATTAAAGTCCTTTTCGCTCTAGGACGCATATTTAAGGAGATATGGGCAAAAGAAGTTTTTCATATAAAAATTTCAATTTTGTTAGGTTTTGGGTGGATTTTTCAATTTTTTGAGGGTGGTCACGAATTAAAGTCCTTTTCGCTCTAGGACGCATATTTAAGGAGATATGGGCAAAAGAAGTTTTTCACATAAAAATTTCAATTTTTTTAGGTTTTGGGTGGATTTTTAAATTTTTTGGGGGTGGTCACGAATTAAAGTCCTTTTCGCTCTAGGACGCATATTTAAGGAGATATGGGCAAAAGAAGTTTTTCATATAAAAATTTCAATTTTTTTAGGTTTTGGGTGGATTTTTCAATTTTTTGGGGGTGGTCACGAATTAAAGTCCTTTTCGCTCTAGGACGCATATTTAAGGAGATATGGGCAAAAGAAGTTTTTCATATAAAAATTTCAATTTTTTTAAGTTTTGGGTGGATTTTTCAATTTTTTGGGGGTGGTCACGAATTAAAGTCCTTTTCGCTCTAGGACTCATATTTAAGGAGATATGGGCAAAAGAAGTTTTTCATATAAAAATTTCAATTTTTTTAGGTTTTGGTGGATTTTTCAACTTTTTGGGGGTGGTCACGAATTAAAGTCCTTTTCGCTCTAGGACGCATATTTAAGGAGATATGGGCAAAAGAAGTTTTTCATATAAAAATTTCAATTTATTTAGGTTTTGGGTGGATTTTTCAACTTTTTGGGGGTGGTCACGAATTAAAGTCCTTTTCGCTCTAGGACGCATATTTAAGGAGATATGGGCAAAAGAAGTTTTTCATATAAAAATTTCAATTTTTTTAGGTTTTGGGTGGATTTTTAAATTTTTTGGGGGTGGTCACGAATTAAAGTCCTTTTCGCTCTAGGACGCATATTTAAGGAGATATGGGCAAAAGAAGTTTTTCATATAAAAATTTCAATTTTGTTAGGTTTTGGGTGGATTTTTCAATTTTTTGAGGGTGGTCACGAATTAAAGTCCTTTTCGCTCTAGGACGCATATTTAAGGAGATATGGGCAAAAGAAGTTTTTCACATAAAAATTTCAATTTTTTTAGGTTTTGGGTGGATTTTTAAATTTTTTGGGGGTGGTCACGAATTAAAGTCCTTTTCGCTCTAGGACGCATATTTAAGGAGATATGGGCAAAAGAAGTTTTTCATATAAAAATTTCAATTTTTTTAGGTTTTGGGTGGATTTTTCAATTTTTTGGGGGTGGTCACGAATTAAAGTCCTTTTCGCTCTAGGACGCATATTTAAGGAGATATGGGCAAAAGAAGTTTTTCATATAAAAATTTCAATTTTTTTAAGTTTTGGGTGGATTTTAAAATTTTTTGGGGGTGGTCACGAATTAAAGTCCTTTTCGCTCTAGGACTCATATTTAAGGAGATATGGGCAAAAGAAGTTTTTCATATAAAAATTTCAATTTTTTTAGGTTTTGGGTGGATTTTTCAACTTTTTGGGGGTGGTCACGAATTAAAGTCCTTTTCGCTCTAGGACGCATATTTAAGGAGATATGGGCAAAAGAAGTTTTTCATATAAAAATTTTAATTTTTTTAGGTTTTGGGTGGATTTTTAAATTTTTTGGGGGTGGTCACGAATTAAAGTCCTTTTCGCTCTAGGACGCATATTTAAGGAGATATGGGCAAAAGAAGTTTTTCATATAAAAATTTCAATTTTTTTAGGTTTTGGGTGGATTTTTAAATTTTTTGGGGGTGGTCACGAATTAAAGTCCTTTTCGCTCTAGGACGCATATTTAAGGAGATATGGGCAAAAGAAGTTTTTCATATAAAAATTTCAATTTCGTTAGGTTTTGGGTGGATTTTTCAATTTTTTGAGGGTGGTCACGAATTAAAGTCCTTTTCGCTCTAGGACGCATATTTAAGGAGATATGGGCAAAAGAAGTTTTTCACATAAAAATTTCAATTTTTTTAGGTTTTGGGTGGATTTTTAAATTTTTTGGGGGTGGTCACGAATTAAAGTCCTTTTCGCTCTAGGACGCATATTTAAGGAGATATGGGCAAAAGAAGTTTTTCATATAAAAATTTCAATTTTTTTAGGTTTTGGGTGGATTTTTCAATTTTTTGGGGGTGGTCACGAATTAAAGTCCTTTTCGCTCTAGGACGCATATTTAAGGAGATATGGGCAAAAGAAGTTTTTCATATAAAAATTTCAATTTTTTTAAGTTTTGGGTGGATTTTTCAATTTTTTGGGGGTGGTCACGAATTAAAGTCCTTTTCGCTCTAGGACTCATATTTAAGGAGATATGGGCAAAAGAAGTTTTTCATATAAAAATTTCAATTTTTTTAGGTTTTGGTGGATTTTTCAACTTTTTGGGGGTGGTCACGAATTAAAGTCCTTTTCGCTCTAGGACGCATATTTAAGGAGATATGGGCAAAAGAAGTTTTTCATATAAAAATTTCAATTTTTTTAGGTTTTGGGTGGATTTTTCAACTTTTTGGGGGTGGTCACGAATTAAAGTCCTTTTCGCTCTAGGACGCATATTTAAGGAGATATGGGCAAAAGAAGTTTTTCATATAAAAATTTTAATTTTTTTAGGTTTTGGGCGGATTTTTAAATTTTTTGGGGGTGGTCACGAATTAAAGTCCTTTTCGCTCTAGGACGCATATTTAAGGAGATATGGGCAAAAGAAGTTTTTCATATAAAAATTTCAATTTTTTTAGGTTTTGGGTGGATTTTTAAATTTTTTGGGGGTTGTCACGAATTAAAGTCCTTTTCGCTCTAGGACGCATATTTAAGGAGATATGGGCAAAAGAAGTTTTTCATATAAAAATTTCAATTTTGTTAGGTTTTGGGTGGATTTTTCAATTTTTTGAGGGTGGTCACGAATTAAAGTCCTTTTCGCTCTAGGACGCATATTTAAGGAGATATGGGCAAAAGAAGTTTTTCACATAAAAATTTCAATTTTTTTAGGTTTTGGGTGGATTTTTAAATTTTTTGGGGGTGGTCACGAATTAAAGTCCTTTTCGCTCTAGGACGCATATTTAAGGAGATATGGGCAAAAGAAGTTTTTCATATAAAAATTTCAATTTTTTTAGGTTTTGGGTGGATTTTTCAATTTTTTGGGGGTGGTCACGAATTAAAGTCCTTTTCGCTCTAGGACGCATATTTAAGGAGATATGGGCAAAAGAAGTTTTTCATATAAAAATTTCAATTTTTTTAAGTTTTGGGTGGATTTTTCAATTTTTTGGGGGTGGTCACGAATTAAAGTCCTTTTCGCTCTAGGACTCATATTTAAGGAGATATGGGCAAAAGAAGTTTTTCATATAAAAATTTCAATTTTTTTAGGTTTTGGGTGGATTTTTCAACTTTTTGGGGGTGGTCACGAATTAAAGTCCTTTTCGCTCTAGGACGCATATTTAAGGAGATATGGACAAAAGAAGTTTTTCATATAAAAATTTCAATTTTTTTAGGTTTTGGGTGGATTTTTCAATTTTTTGAGGGTGGTCACGAATTAAAGTCCTTTTCGCTCTAGGACGCATATTTAAGGAGATATGGGCAAAAGAAGTTTTTCATATAAAAATTTCAATTTTTTTAGGTTTTGGGTGGATTTTTCAATTTTTTGAGGGTGGTCACGAATTAAAGTCCTTTCGCTCTAGGACGCATATTTAAGGAGATATGGGCAAAAGAAGTTTTTCATATAAAAATTTCAATTTTTTTAGGTTTTGGGTGGATTTTTCAACTTTTTGGGGGTGGTCACGAATTAAAGTCCTTTTCGCTCTAGGACACATATTTAAGGAGATATGGGCAAAAGAAGTTTTTCATATAAAAATTTTAATTTTTTTAGGTTTTGGGTGGATTTTTCAATTTTTTGAGGGTGGTCACGAATTAAAGTCCTTTTCGCTCTAGGACGCATATTTAAGGAGATATGGGCAAAAGAAGTTTTTCATATAAAAATTTCAATTTTTTAGGTTTTGGGTGGATTTTTCAACTTTTTGGGGGTGGTCACGAATTAAAGTCCTTTTCGCTCTAGGACGCATATTTAAGGAGATATGGGCAAAAGAAGTTTTTCATATAAAAATTTTAATTTTTTTAGGTTTTGGGTGGATTTTTCAATTTTTTGAGGGTGGTCACGAATTAAAGTCCTTTTCGCTCTAGGACGCTTAGTTTAGGAGATATGGGCAAAAGAAGTTTTTCATATAAAAATTTCAATTTTGTTAGGTTTTGGGTGGATTTTTCAATTTTTTGAGGGTGGTCACGAATTAAAGTCCTTTTCGCTCTAGGACGCTTAGTTTAGGAGATATGGGCAAAAGAAGTTTTTCATATAAAAATTTCAATTTTGTTAGGTTTTGGGTGGATTTTTCAATTTTTTGAGGGTGGTCACGAATTAAAGTCCTTTTCGCTCTAGGACGCATATTTAAGGAGATATGGGCAAAAGAAGTTTTTCATATAAAAATTTCAATTTTGTTAGGTTTTGGGTGGATTTTTCAATTTTTTGAGGGTGGTCACGAATTAAAGTCCTTTTCGCTCTAGGACGCATATTTAAGGAGATATGGGCAAAAGAAGTTTTTCACATAAAAATTTCAATTTTTTTAGGTTTTGGGTGGATTTTTAAATTTTTTGGGGGTGGTCACGAATTAAAGTCCTTTTCGCTCTAGGACGCATATTTAAGGAGATATGGGCAAAAGAAGTTTTTCATATAAAAATTTCAATTTTTTTAGGTTTTGGGTGGATTTTTCAATTTTTTGAGGGTGGTCACGAATTAAAGTCCTTTTCGCTCTAGGACGCATATTTAAGGAGATATGGGCAAAAGAAGTTTTTCATATAAAAATTTTAATTTTTTTAGGTTTTGGGGGGATTTTTCAATTTTTTGAGGGTGGTCACGAATTAAAGTCCTTTTCGCTCTAGGACGCTTAGTTTAGGAGATATGGGCAAAAGAAGTTTTTCATATAAAAATTTCAATTTTGTTAGGTTTTGGGTGGATTTTTCAATTTTTTGAGGGTGGTCACGAATTAAAGTCCTTTTCGCTCTAGGACGCTTAGTTTAGGAGATATGGGCAAAAGAAGTTTTTCATATAAAAATTTCAATTTTGTTAGGTTTTGGGTGGATTTTTCAATTTTTTGAGGGTGGTCATGAATTAAAGTCCTTTTCGCTCTAGGACGCTTAGTTTAGGAGATATGGGCAAAAGAAGTTTTTCATATAAAAATTTCAATTTTGTTAGGTTTTGGGTGGATTTTTCAATTTTTTGAGGGTGGTCACGAATTAAAGTCCTTTTCGCTCTAGGACGCATATTTAAGGAGATATGGGCAAAAGAAGTTTTTCATATAAAAATTTCAATTTTGTTAGGTTTTGGGTGGATTTTTCAATTTTTTGAGGGTGGTCACGAATTAAAGTCCTTTTCGCTCTAGGACGCATATTTAAGGAGATATGGGCAAAAGAAGTTTTTCACATAAAAATTTCAATTTTTTTAGGTTTTGGGTGGATTTTTAAATTTTTTGGGGGTGGTCACGAATTAAAGTCCTTTTCGCTCTAGGACGCATATTTAAGGAGATATGGGCAAAAGAAGTTTTTCATATAAAAATTTCAATTTTTTTAGGTTTTGGGTGGATTTTTCAATTTTTTGAGGGTGGTCACGAATTAAAGTCCTTTTCGCTCTAGGACGCATATTTAAGGAGATATGGGCAAAAGAAGTTTTTCATATAAAAATTTTAATTTTTTTAGGTTTTGGGTGGATTTTTCAATTTTTTGAGGGTGGTCACGAATTAAAGTCCTTTTCGCTCTAGGACGCTTAGTTTAGGAGATATGGGCAAAAGAAGTTTTTCATATAAAAATTTCAATTTTGTTAGGTTTTGGGTGGATTTTTCAATTTTTTGAGGGTGGTCACGAATTAAAGTCCTTTTCGCTCTAGGACGCTTAGTTTAGGAGATATGGGCAAAAGAAGTTTTTCATATAAAAATTTCAATTTTTTTAGGTTTTGGGTGGATTTTTCAATTTTTTGAGGGTGGTCACGAATTAAAGTCCTTTTCGCTCTAGGACGCATATTTAAGGAGATATGGGCAAAAGAAGTTTTTCACATAAAAATTTCAATTTTTTTAGGTTTTGGGTGGATTTTTAAATTTTTTGAGGGTGGTCACGAATTAAAGTCCTTTTCGCTCTAGGACTCATATTTAAGGAGATATGGGCAAAAGAAGTTTTTCATATAAAAATTTCAATTTTTTTAGGTTTTGGGTGGATTTTTCAACTTTTTGGGGGTGGTCACGAATTAAAGTCCTTTTCGCTCTAGGACGCATATTTAAGGAGATATGGACAAAAGAAGTTTTTCATATAAAAATTTTAATTTTTTTAGGTTTTGGGTGGATTTTTCAATTTTTTGAGGGTGGTCACGAATTAAAGTCCTTTTCGCTCTAGGACGCTTAGTTTAGGAGATATGGGCAAAAGAAGTTTTTCATATAAAAATTTCAATTTTGTTAGGTTTTGGGTGGATTTTTCAATTTTTTGAGGGTGGTCACGAATTAAAGTCCTTTTCGCTCTAGGACGCATATTTAAGGAGATATGGGCAAAAGAAGTTTTTCATATAAAAATTTCAATTTTTTTAGGTTTTGGGTGGATTTTTAAATTTTTTGGGGGTGGTCACGAATTAAAGTCCTTTTCGCTCTAGGACGCATATTTAAGGAGATATGGACAAAAGAAGTTTTTCATATAAAAATTTCAATTTTGTTAGGTTTTGGGTGGATTTTTCAATTTTTTGAGGGTGGTCACGAATTAAAGTCCTTTTCGCTCTAGGACGCATATTTAAGGAGATATGGGCAAAAGAAGTTTTTCATATAAAAATTTCAATTTTTTTAGGTTTTGGGTGGATTTTTAAATTTTTTGGGGGTGGTCACGAATTAAAGTCCTTTTCGCTCTAGGACGCATATTTAAGGAGATATGGACAAAAGAAGTTTTTCATATAAAAATTTCAATTTTGTTAGGTTTTGGGTGGATTTTTCAATTTTTTGAGGGTGGTCACGAATTAAAGTCCTTTTCGCTCTAGGACGCTTAGTTTAGGAGATATGGGCAAAAGAAGTTTTTCATATAAAAATTTCAATTTTTTTAGGTTTTGGGTGGATTTTTCAATTTTTTGAGGGTGGTCACGAATTAAAGTCCTTTTCGCTCTAGGACGCTTAGTTTAGGAGATATGGGCAAAAGAAGTTTTTCATATAAAAATTTCAATTTTGTTAGGTTTTGGGTGGATTTTTCAATTTTTTGAGGGTGGTCACGAATTAAAGTCCTTTTCGCTCTAGGACGCATATTTAAGGAGATATGGGCAAAAGAAGTTTTTCATATAAAAATTTCAATTTTTTTAGGTTTTGGGTGGATTTTTCAATTTTTTGAGGGTGGTCACGAATTAAAGTCCTTTTCGCTCTAGGACGCTTAGTTTAGGAGATATGGGCAAAAGAAGTTTTTCATATAAAAATTTCAATTTTGTTAGGTTTTGGGTGGATTTTTCAATTTTTTGAGGGTGGTCACGAATTAAAGGCCTTTTCGCTCTAGAACGCTTAGTTTAGGAGATATGGGCAAAAGAAGTTTTTCATATAAAAATTTCAATTTTGTTAGGTTTTGGGTGGATTTTTCAATTTTTTGAGGGTGGTCACGAATTAAAGTCCTTTTCGCTCTAGGACGCATATTTAAGGAGATATGGGCAAAAGAAGTTTTTCATATAAAAATTTCAATTTTTTTAGGTTTTGGGTGGATTTTTCAATTTTTTGAGGGTGGTCACGAATTAAAGTCCTTTTCGCTCTAGGACGCATATTTAAGGATTTTTCAATTTTTTGGGGGTGGTCACGAATTAAAGTCCTTTTCGCTCTAGGACGCATATTTAAGGAGATATGGGCAAAAGAAGTTTTTCATATAAAAATTTCAATTTTTTTAGGTTTTGGGTGGATTTTTCAATTTTTTGGGGGTGGTCACGAATTAAAGTCCTTTTCGCTCTAGGACGCATATTTAAGGAGATATGGACAAAAGAAGTTTTTCATATAAAAATTTCAATTTTTTTAGGTTTTGGGTGGATTTTTCAATTTTTTGAGGGTGGTCACGAATTAAAGTCCTTTTCGCTCTAGGACGCATATTTAAGGAGATATGGACAAAAGAAGTTTTTCATATAAAAATTTCAATTTTTTTAGGTTTTGGATGGATTTTTAAATTTTTTGGGGGTGGTCACGAATTAAAGTCCTTTTCGCTCTAGGACGCATATTTAAGGAGATATGGGCAAAAGAAGTTTTTCACATAAAAATTTCAATTTTTTTAGGTTTTGGGTGGATTTTTCAATTTTTTGAGGGTGGTCACGAATTAAAGTCCTTTTCGCTCTACGACGCATATTTAAGGAGATATGGGCAAAAGAAGTTTTTCATATAAAAATTATAATTTTTTTAGGTTTTGGGTGGATTTTTCAATTTTTTGAGGGTGGTCACGAATTAAAGTCCTTTTCGCTCTAGGACGCTTAGTTTAGGAGATATGGGCAAAAGAAGTTTTTCATATAAAAATTTCAATTTTTTTAGGTTTTGGGTGGATTTTTAAATTTTTTGGGGGTGGTCACGAATTAAAGTCCTTTTCGCTCTAGGACGCATATTTAAGGAGATATGGGCAAAAGAAGTTTTTCATATAAAAATTTCAATTTTGTTAGGTTTTGGGTGGATTTTTCAATTTTTTGAGGGTGGTCACGAATTAAAGTCCTTTTCGCTCTAGGACGCATATTTAAGGAGATATGGACAAAAGAAGTTTTTCATATAAAAATTTTAATTTTTTTAGGTTTTGGGTGGATTTTTCAATTTTTTGAGGGTGGTCACGAATTAAAGTCCTTTTCGCTCTAGGACGCATATTTAAGGAGATATGGGCAAAAGAAGTTTTTCATATAAAAATTTCAATTTTGTTAGGTTTTGGGTGGATTTTTCAATTTTTTGAGGGTGGTCACGAATTAAAGTCCTTTTCGCTCTAGGACGCATATTTAAGGAGATATGGGCAAAAGAAGTTTTTCATATAAAAATTTCAATTTTTTTAGGTTTTGGGTGGATTTTTCAATTTTTTGAGGGTGGTCACGAATTAAAGTCCTTTTCGCTCTAGGACGCTTAGTTTAGGAGATATGGGCAAAAGAAGTTTTTCATATAAAAATTTCAATTATGTTAGGTTTTGGGTGGATTTTTCAATTTTTTGAGGGTGGTCACGAATTAAAGTCCTTTTCGCTCTAGGACGCTTAGTTTAGGAGATATGGGCAAAAGAAGTTTTTCATATAAAAATTTCAATTTTTTTAGGTTTTGGGTGGATTTTTCAATTTTTTGGGGGTGGTCACGAATTAAAGTCCTTTTCGCTCTATGACGCATATTTAAGGAGATATGGGCAAAAGAAGTTTTTCATATAAAAATTTCAATTTTGTTAAGTTTTGGGTGGATTTTTCAATTTTTTGGGGGTGGTCACGAATTAAAGTCCTTTTCGCTCTAGGACGCATATTTAAGGAGATATGGGCAAAAGAAGTTTTTCATATAAAAATTTCAATTTTTTTAGGTTTTGGGTGGATTTTTCAATTTTTTGGGTGTGGTCACGAATTAAAGTCCTTTTCGCTCTAGGACGCGTATTTAAGGAGATATGGGCAAAAGAAGTTTTTCATATAAAAATTTCAATTTTTTTAGGTTTTGGGTGGATTTTTCAATTTTTTGAGGGTGGTCACGAATTAAAGTCCTTTTCGCTCTAGGACGCATATTTAAGGAGATATGGACAAAAGAAGTTTTTCATATAAAAATTTCAATTTTGTTAGGTTTTGGGTGGATTTTTCAATTTTTTGAGGGTGGTCACGAATTAAAGTCCTTTTCGCTCTAGGACGCATATTTAAGGAGATATGGGCAAAAGAAGTTTTTCATATACAAATTTCAATTTTGTTAGGTTTTGGGTGGATTTTTCAATTTTTTGAGGGTGGTCACGAATTAAAGTCCTTTTCGCTCTAGGACGCATATTTAAGGAGATATGGGCAAAAGAAGTTTTTCATATACAAATTTCAATTTTTTAGGTTTTGGGTGGATTTTTAAATTTTTTGGGGGTGGTCACGAATTAAAGTCCTTTTCGCTCTAGGACGCATATTTAAGGAGATATGGACAAAAGAAGTTTTTCATATAAAAATTTCAATTTTTTTAGGTTTTGGGTGGATTTTTCAATTTTTTGAGGGTGGTCATGAATTAAAGTCCTTTTCGCTCTAGGACGCATATTTAAGGATAAATGGGCAAAAGAAGTTTTTCATATAAAAATTTTAATTTTTTTAGGTTTTGGGTGGATTCTTCAATTTTTTGTGGGTGGTCACGAATTAAAGTCCTTTTCGCTCTAGGACGCTTAGTTTAGGAGATATGGGCAAAAGAAGTTTTTCATATAAAAATTTCAATTTTGTTAGGTTTTGGGTGGATTTTTCAATTTTTTGAGGGTGGTCACGAATTAAAGTCCTTTTCGCTCTAGGACGCTTAGTTTAGGAGATATGGGCAAAAGAAGTTTTTCATAAAAAAATTTCTATTTTGTTAGGTTTTGGGTGGATTTTTCAATTTTTTGAGGGTGGTCACGAATTAAAGTCCTTTTCGCTCTAGGACGCATATTTAAGGAGATATGGGCAAAAGAAGTTTTTCATATAAAAATTTCAATTTTTTTAGGTTTTGGGTGGATTTTTAAATTTTTTGGGGGTGGTCACGAATTAAAGTCCTTTTCGCTCTAGGACGCATATTTATGGAGATATGGACAAAAGAAGTTTTTCATATAAAAATTTCAATTTTGTTAGGTTTTGGGTGGATTTTTCAATTTTTTGAGGGTGGTCACGAATTAAAGTCCTTTTCGCTCTAGGACGCTTAGTTTAGGAGATATGGGCAAAAGAAGTTTTTCATATAAAAATTTCAATTTTGTTAGGTTTTGGGTGGATTTTTAAATTTTTTGGGGGTGGTCACGAATTAAAGTCCTTTTCGCTCTAGGACGCATATTTAAGGAGATATGGGCAAAAGAAGTTTTTCATATAAAAATTTCAATTTTGTTAGGTTTTGGGTGGATTTTTAAATTTTTTGGGGGTGGTCACGAATTAAAGTCCTTTTCGCTCTAGGACGCATATTTAAGGAGATATGGACAAAAGAAGTTTTTCATATAAAAATTTCAATTTTGTTAGGTTTTGGGTGGATTTTTCAATTTTTTGGGGGTGGTCACGAATTAAAGTCCTTTTCGCTCTAGGACGCATATTTAAGGAGATATGGACAAAAGAAGTTTTTCATATAAAAATTTCAATTTTTTTAGGTTTTGGGTGGATTTTTCAATTTTTTGAGGGTGGTCACGAATTAAAGTCCTTTTCGCTCTAGGACGCATATTTAAGGAGATATGGGCAAAAGAAGTTTTTCACATAAAAATTTCAATTTTTTTAGGTTTTGGGTGGATTTTTAAATTTTTTGGGGGTGGTCACGAATTAAAGTCCTTTTCGCTCTAGGACGCATATTTAAGGAGATATGGGCAAAAGAAGTTTTTCATATAAAAATTTCAATTTTTTTAGGTTTTGTGTCGATTTTTAAATTTTTTGGGGGTGGTCACGAATTAAAGTCCTTTTCGCTCTAGGACGCATATTTAAGGAGATATGGGCAAAAGAAGTTTTTCACATAAAAATTTCATTTTTTTTAGGTTTTGGGTGGATTTTTAAATTTTTTGGGGGTGGTCACGAATTAAAGTCCTTTTCGCTCTAGGACGCATATTTAAGGAGATATGGACAAAAGAAGTTTTTCATATAAAAATTTCAATTTTGTTAGGTTTTGGGTGGATTTTTCAATTTTTTGAGGGTGGTCACGAATTAAAGTCCTTTTCGCTCTAGGACGCATATTTAAGGAGATATGGGCAAAAGAAGTTTTTCATATAAAAATTTTAATTTTTTTAGGTTTTGGGTGGATTTTTCAATTTTTTGGGGGTGGTCACGAATTAAAGTCCTTTTCGCTCTAGGACGCATATTTAAGGAGATATGGGCAAAAGAAGTTTTTCATATAAAAATTTTAATTTTTTTAGGTTTTGGGTGGATTTTTAAATTTTTTGGGGGTGGTCACGAATTAAAGTCCTTTTCGCTCTAGGACGCATATTTAAGGAGATATGGGCAAAAGAAGTTTTTCATATAAAAATTTCAATTTTGTTAGGTTTTGGGTGGATTTTTAAATTTTTTGGGGGTGGTCACGAATTAAAGTCCTTTTCGCTCTAGGACGCGTAGTTTAGGAGATATGGGCAAAAGAAGTTTTTCATATAAAAATTTCAATTTTGTTAGGTTTTGGGTGGATTTTTAAATTTTTTGGGGGTGGTCACGAATTAAAGTCCTTTTCGCTCTAGGACGCATATTTAAGGAGATATGGGCAAAAGAAGTTTTTCATATAAAAATTTCAATTTTTTAGGTTTTGGGTGGATTTTTAAATTTTTTGGGGGTGGTCACGAATTAAAGTCCTTTTCGCTCTAGGACGCATATTTAAGGAGATATGGACAAAAGAAGTTTTTCATATAAAAATTTCAATTTTGTTAGGTTTTGGGTGGATTTTTCAATTTTTTGGGGGTGGTCACGAATTAAAGTCCTTTTCGCTCTAGGACGCATATTTAAGGAGATATGGACAAAAGAAGTTTTTCATATAAAAATTTCAATTTTTTTAGGTTTTGGGTGGATTTTTCAATTTTTTGAGGGTGGTCACGAATTAAAGTCCTTTTCGCTCTAGGACGCATATTTAAGGAGATATGGGCAAAAGAAGTTTTTCATATAAAAATTTCAATTTTTTTAGGTTTTGGGTGGATTTTTCAATTTTTTGAGGGTGGTCACGAATTAAAGTCCTTTTCGCTCTAGGACTCATATTTAAGGGGATATGGGCAAAAGAAGTTTTTCATATAAAAATTTCAATTTTTTTAGGTTTTGTGTCGATTTTTAAATTTTTTGGGTGTGGTCACGAATTAAAGTCCTTTTCGCTCTAGGACGCATATTTAAGGAGATATGGGCAAAAGAAGTTTTTCACATAAAAATTTCAATTTTTTTAGGTTTTGGGTGGATTTTTAAATTTTTTGGGGGTGGTCACGAATTAAAGTCCTTTTCGCTCTAGGACGCATTTTTCAATTTTTTGAGGGTGGTCACGAATTAAAGTCCTTTTCGCTCTAGGACGCGTATTTAAGGAGATATGGGCAAAAGAAGTTTTTCACATAAAAATTTCAATTTTTTTAGGTTTTGGGTGGATTTTTAAATTTTTTGGGGGTGGTCACGAATTAAAGTCCTTTTCGCTCTAGGACTCATATTTAAGGAGATATGGACAAAAGAAGTTTTTCATATAAAAATTTCAATTTTGTTAGGTTTTGGGTGGATTTTTCAATTTTTTGAGGGTGGTCACGAATTAAAGTCCTTTTCGCTCTAGGACGCTTAGTTTAGGAGATATGGGCAAAAGAAGTTTTTCATATAAAAATTTCAATTTTTTTAGGTTTTGGGTGGATTTTTCAATTTTTTGAGGGTGGTCACGAATTAAAGTCCTTTTCGCTCTAGGACGCTTAGTTTAGGAGATATGGGCAAAAGAAGTTTTTCATATAAAAATTTCAATTTTTTTAGGTTTTGGGTGGATTTTTCAATTTTTTGAGGGTGGTCACGAATTAAAGTCCTTTTCGCTCTAGGACGCATATTTAAGGAGATATGGGCAAAAGAAGTTTTTCACATAAAAATTTCAATTTTTTTAGGTTTTGGGTGGATTTTTAAATTTTTTGGGGGTGGTCACGAATTAAAGTCCTTTTCGCTCTAGGACGCATATTTAAGGAGATATGGGCAAAAGAAGTTTTTCATATAAAAATCTTAATTTTTTTAGGTTTTGGGTGGATTTTTCAATTTTTTGGGTGTGGTCACGAATTAAAGTCCTTTTCGCTCTAGGACGCATATTTAAGGAGATATGGGCAAAAGAAGTTTTTCATATAAAAATTTTAATTTTTTTAGGTTTTGGGTGAATTTTTAAATTTTTTGGGGGTGGTCACGAATTAAAGTCCTTTTCGCTCTAGGACTCATATTTAAGGAGATATGGACAAAAGAAGTTTTTCATATAAAAATTTCAATTTTGTTAGGTTTTGGGTGGATTTTTAAATTTTTTGGGGGTGGTCACGAATTAAAGTCCTTTTCGCTCTAGGACGCATATTTAAGGAGATATGGGCAAAAGAAGTCTTTCATATAAAAATTTCAATTTTGTTAGGTTTTGGGGGGATTTTTAAATTTTTTGGGGGTGGTCACGAATTAAAGTCCTTTTCGCTCTAGGACGCATATTTAAGGAGATATGGGCAAAAGAAGTTTTTCATATAAAAATTCCAATTTTGTTAGGTTTTGGGTGGATTTTTCAATTTTTTGAGGGTGGTCACGAATTAAAGTCCTTTTCGCTCTAGGACGCATATTTAAGGAGATATGGGCAAAAGAAGTTTTTCACATAAAAATTTCAATTTTTTTAGGTTTTGGGTGAATTTTTAAATTTTTTGGGGGTGGTCACGAATTAAAGTCCTTTTCGCTCTAGGACGCATATTTAAGGAGATATGGGCAAAAGAAGTTTTTCATATAAAAATCTTAATTTTTTTAGGTTTTGGGTGGATTTTTCAATTTTTTGGGGGTGGTCACGAATTAAAGTCCTTTTCGCTCTAGGACGCATATTTAAGGAGATATGGGCAAAAGAAGTTTTTCATATAAAAATTTCAATTTTTTTAGGTTTTGGGTGGATTTTTAAATTTTTTGGGGGTGGTCACGAATTAAAGTCCTTTTCGCTCTAGGACGCATATTTAAGGAGATATGGGCAAAAGAAGTTTTTCATATAAAAATTTCAATTTTGTTAGGTTTTGGGTGGATTTTTCAATTTTTTGGGGGTGGTCACGAATTAAAGTCCTTTTCGCTCTAGGACGCATATTTAAGGAGATATGGGCAAAAGAAGTTTTTCATATAAAAATTTCAATTTTGTTAGGTTTTGGGTGGATTTTTAAATTTTTTGGGGGTGGTCACGAATTAAAGTCCTTTTCGCTCTAGGACGCATATTTAAGGAGATATGGGCAAAAGAAGTTTTTCACATAAAAATTTCAATTTTTTAGGTTTTGGGTGGATTTTTCAATTTTTTGAGGGTGTTCACGAATTAAAGTCCTTTTCGCTCTAGGACGCATATTTAAGGAGATATGGGCAAAAGAAGTTTTTCATATAAAAATTTAATTTTTTTTAGGTTTTGTGTCGATTTTTAAATTTTTTGGGTGTGGTCACGAATTAAAGTCCTTTTCGCTCTAGGACGCATATTTAAGGAGATATGGGCAAAAGAAGTTTTTCACATAAAAATTTCAATTTTTTTAGGTTTTGGGTGGATTTTTCAATTTTTTGAGGGTGGTCACGAATTAAAGTCCTTTTCGCTCTAGGACGCATATTTAAGGAGATATGGGCAAAAGAAGTTTTTCACATAAAAATTTCAATATTTTTAGGTTTTGGGTGGATTTTTAAATTTTTTGGGGGTGGTCACGAATTAAAGTCCTTTTCGCTCTAGGACGCATATTTAAGGAGATATGGGCAACAGAAGTTTTTCATATAAAAATTTCAATTTTGTTAGGTTTTGGGTGGATTTTTCAATTTTTTGAGGGTGGTCACGAATTAAAGTCCTTTTCGCTCTAGGACGCATATTTAAGGAGATATGGGCAAAAGAAGTTTTTCATATAAAAATTTCAATTTTGTTAGGTTTTGGGTGGATTTTTCAACTTTTTGGGGGTGGTCACGAATTAAAGTCCTTTTCGCTCTAGGACGCATATTTAAGGAGATATGGGCAAAAGAAGTTTTTCATATAAAAATTTCAATTTTTTTAGGTTTTGGGTGGATTTTTAAATTTTTTGGGGGTGGTCACGAATTAAAGTCCTTTTCGCTCTAGGACGCATATTTAAGGAGATATGGGCAAAAGAAGTTTTTCATATAAAAATTTCAATTTTTTTAAGTTTTGGGTGGATTTTTCAATTTTTTGGGGGTGGTCACGAATTAAAGTCCTTTTCGCTCTAGGACTCATATTTAAGGAGAAATGGGCAAAAGAAGTTTTTCATATAAAAATTTCAATTTTTTTAGGTTTTGGGTGGATTTTTCAACTTTTTGGAGGTGGTCACGAATTAAAGTCCTTTTCGCTCTAGGACGCATATTTAAGGAGATATGGGCAAAAGAAGTTTTTCATATAAAAATTTCAATTTTTTTAGGTTTTGGGTGGATTTTTAAATTTTTTGGGTGTGGTCACGAATTAAAGTCCTTTTCGCTCTAGGACGCATATTTAAGGAGATATGGGCAAAAGAAGTTTTTCATATAAAAATTTCATTTTTTTTAGGTTTTGGGTGGATTTTTCAATTTTTTGAGGGTGGTCACGAATTAAAGTCCTTTTCGCTCTAAGACGCATATTTAAGGAGATATGGGCAAAAGAAGTTTTTCATATAAAAATTTCAATTTTGTTAGGTTTTGGGTGGATTTTTCAACTTTTTGGGGGTGGTCACGAATTAAAGTCCTTTTCGCTCTAGGACGCATATTTAAGGAGATATGGGCAAAAGAAGTTTTGCATATAAAAATTTCAATTTTTTTAGGTTTTGGGTGGATTTTTAAATTTTTTGGGGGTGGTCACGAATTAAAGTCCTTTTCGCTCTAGGACGCATATTTAAGGAGATATGGGCAAAAGAAGTTTTTCATATAAAAATTTCAATTTTTTTAAGTTTTGGGTGGATTTTTCAATTTTTTGGGGGTGGTCACGAATTAAAGTCCTTTTCACTCTAGGACTCATATTTAAGGAGAAATGGGCAAAAGAAGTTTTTCATATAAAAATTTCAATTTTTTTAGGTTTTGGGTGGATTTTTCAACTTTTTGGGGGTGGTCACGAATTAAAGTCCTTTTCGCTCTAGGACGCATATTTAAGGAGATATGGGCAAAAGAAGTTTTTCATATAAAAATTTCAATTTTTTTAGGTTTTGGGTGGATTTTTAAATTTTTTGGGGGTGGTCACGAATTAAAGTCCTTTTCGCTCTAGGACGCATATTTAAGGAGATATGGACAAAAGAAGTTTTTCATATAAAAATTTCAATTTTTTTAGGTTTTGGGTGGATTTTTCAATTTTTTGGAGGTGGTCACGAATTAAAGTCCTTTTCGCTCTAGGACGCATATTTAAGGAGATATGGGCAAAAGAAGTTTTTCATATAAAAATTTCAATTTTGTTAGGTTTTGGGTGGATTTTTCAATTTTTTGAGGTTGGTCACGAATTAAAGTCCTTTTCGCTCTAGGACGCTTAGCTGAGGAGATATGGGCAAAAGAAGTTTTTCATATAAAAATTTCAATTTTGTTAGGTTTTGGGTGGATTTTTCAATTTTTTGAGGGTGGTCACGAATTAAAGTCCTTTTCGCTCTAGGACGCATATTTAAGGAGATATGGGCAAAAGAAGTTTTTCATATAAAAATTTAAATTTTGTTAGGTTTTGGGTGGATTTTTCAATTTTTTGAGGGTGGTCACGAATTAAAGTCCTTTTCGCTCTAGGACGCATATTTAAGGAGATATGGGCAAAAGAAGTTTTTCACATAAAAATTTCAATTTTTTTAGGTTTTGGGTGGATTTTTAAATTTTTTGGGGGTGGTCACGAATTAAAGTCCTTTTCGCTCTAGGACGCATATTTAAGGAGATATGGGCAAAAGAAGTTTTTCATATAAAAATTTCAATTTTTTTAGGTTTTGGGTGGATTTTTCAATTTTTTGGGGGTGGTCACGAATTAAAGTCCTTTTCGCTCTAGGACGCATATTTGGAGATATGGACAAAAGAAGTTTTTCATATAAAAATTTCAATTTTGTTAGGTTTTGGGTGGATTTTTCAATTTTTTGGGGGTGGTCACGAATTAAAGTCCTTTTCGCTCTAGGACGCATATTTAAGGAGATATGGGCAAAAGAAGTTTTTCATATAAAAATTTCAATTTTTTTAGGTTTTGGGTGGATTTTTCAATTTTTTGAGGGTGGTCACGAATTAAAGTCCTTTTCGCTCTAGGACGCTTAGTTTAGGAGATATGGGCAAAAGAAGTTTTTCATATAAAATTTTCAATTTTGTTAGGTTTTGGGTGGATTTTTCAATTTTTTGAGGGTGGTCACGAATTAAAGTCCTTTTCGCTCTAGGACGCTTAGTTTAGGAGATATGGGCAAAAGAAGTTTTTCATATAAAAATTTCAATTTTGTTAGGTTTTGGGTGGATTTTTCAATTTTTTGAGGGTGGTCACGAATTAAAGTCCTTTTCGCTCTAGGACGCTTAGTTTAGGAGATATGGGCAAAAGAAGTTTTTCATATAAAAATTTCAATTTTTTTAGGTTTTGGGTGGATTTTTAAATTTTTTGGGGGTGGTCACGAATTAAAGTCCTTTTCGCTCTAGGACGCTTAGTTTAGGAGATATGGGCAAAAGAAGTTTTTCATATAAAAATTTCAATTTTGTTAGGTTTTGGGTGGATTTTTCAATTTTTTGAGGGTGGTCACGAATTAAAGTCCTTTTCGCTCTAGGACGCTTAGTTTAGGAGATATGGGCAAAAGAAGTTTTTCATATAAAAATTTCAATTTTTTTAGGTTTTGGGTGGATTTTAAAATTTTTTGAGGGTGGTCACGAATTAAAGTCCTTTTCGCTCTAGGACGCTTAGTTTAGGAGATATGGGCAAAAGAAGTTTTTCATATAAAAATTTCAATTTTTTTAGGTTTTGGGTGGATTTTTCAATTTTTTGGGTGTGGTCACGAATTAAAGTCCTTTTCGCTCTAGGACGCATATTTAAGGAGATATGGGCAAAAGAAGTTTTTCATATAAAAATTTTAATTTTTTTAGGTTTTGGGTGGATTTTTAAATTTTTTGAGGGTGGTCACGAATTAAAGTCCTTTTCGCTCTAGGACGCTTAGTTTAGGAGATATGGGCAAAAGAAGTTTTTCATATAAAAATTTCAATTTTGTTAGGTTTTGGGTGGATTTTTCAATTTTTTGAGGGTGGTCACGAATTAAAGTCCTTTTCGCTCTAGGACGCATATTTAAGGAGATATGGGCAAAAGAAGTTTTTCACATAAAAATTTCAATTTTTTTAGGTTTTGGGTGGATTTTTAAATTTTTTGGGGGTGGTCACGAATTAAAGTCCTTTTCGCTCTAGGACGCATATTTAAGGAGATATGGGCAAAAGAAGTTTTTCATATAAAAATTTCAATTTTTTTAGGTTTTGTGTCGATTTTTAAATTTTTTGGGTGTGGTCACGAATTAAAGTCCTTTTCGCTCTAGGACGCATATTTAAGGAGATATGGGCAAAAGAAGTTTTCCATATAAAAATTTTAATTTTTTTAGGTTTTGGGTGGATTTTTAAATTTTTTGAGGGTGGTCACGAATTAAAGTCCTTTTCGCTCTAGGACGCTTAGTTTAGGAGATATGGGCAAAAGAAGTTTTTCATATAAAAATTTCAATTTTGTTAGGTTTTGGGTGGATTTTTCAATTTTTTGAGGGTGGTCACGAAGTAAAGTCCTTTTCGCTCTAGGACGCTTAGTTTAGGAGATATGGGCAAAAGAAGTTTTTCATATAAAAATTTCAATTTTTTTAGGTTTTGGGTGGATTTTTAAATTTTTTGGGGGTGGTCACGAATTAAAGTCCTTTTCGCTCTAGGACGCTTAGTTTAGGAGATATGGGCAAAAGAAGTTTTTCATATAAAAATTTCAATTTTGTTAGGTTTTGGGTGGATTTTTCAATTTTTTGAGGGTGGTCACGAATTAAAGTCCTTTTCGCTCTAGGACGCTTAGTTTAGGAGATATGGGCAAAAGAAGTTTTTCATATAAAAATTTCAATTTTGTTAGGTTTTGGGTGGATTTTTCAATTTTTTGAGGGTGGTCACGAATTAAAGTCCTTTTCGCTCTAGGACGCATATTTAAGGAGATATGGGCAAAAGAAGTTTTTCATATAAAAATTTCAATTTTTTTAGGTTTTGGGTGGATTTTTCAATTTTTTGAGGGTGGTCACGAATTAAAGTCCTTTTCGCTCTAGGACGCTTAGTTTAGGAGATATGGGCAAAAGAAGTTTTTCATATAAAAATTTCAATTTTGTTAGGTTTTGGGTGGATTTTTAAATTTTTTGAGGGTGGTCACGAATTAAAGTCCTTTTCGCTCTAGGACGCATATTTAAGGAGATATGGGCAAAAGAAGTTTTTCATATAAAAATTTTAATTTTTTTAGGTTTTGGGTGGATTTTTAAATTTTTTGAGGGTGGTCACGAATTAAAGTCCTTTTCGCTGTAGGACGCTTAGTTTAGGAGATATGGGCAAAAGAAGTTTTTCATATAAAAATTTCAATTTTGTTAGGTTTTGGGTGGATTTTTCAATTTTTTGAGGGTGGTCACGAATTAAAGTCCTTTTCGCTCTAGGACGCTTAGTTTAGGAGATATGGGCAAAAGAAGTTTTTCATATAAAAATTTCAATTTTTTTAGGTTTTGGGTGGATTTTTAAATTTTTTGAGGGTGGTCACGAATTAAAGTCCTTTTCGCTCTAGGACGCTTAGTTTAGGAGATATGGGCAAAAGAAGTTTTTCATATAAAAATTTCAATTTTGTTAGGTTTTGGGTGGATTTTTCAATTTTTTGGGTGTGGTCACGAATTAAAGTCCTTTTCGCTCTAGGACGCATATTTAAGGAGATATGGGCAAAAGAAGTTTTTCATATAAAAATTTTAATTTTTTTAGGTTTTGGGTGGATTTTTCAATTTTTTGAGGGTGGTCACGAATTAAAGTCCTTTTCGCTCTAGGACGCTTAGTTTAGGAGATATGGGCAAAAGAAGTTTTTCATATAAAAATTTCAATTTTTTTAGGTTTTGGGTGGATTTTTAAATTTTTTGGGGGTGGTCACGAATTAAAGTCCTTTTCGCTCTAGGACGCTTAGTTTAGGAGATATGGGCAAAAGAAGTTTTTCATATAAAAATTTCAATTTTGTTAGGTTTTGGGTGGATTTTTCAATTTTTTGAGGGTGGTCACGAATTAAAGTCCTTTTCGCTCTAGGACGCTTAGTTTAGGAGATATGGGCAAAAGAAGTTTTTCATATAAAAATTTCAATTTTGTTAGGTTTTGGGTGGATTTTTCAATTTTTTGAGGGTGGTCACGAATTAAAGTCCTTTTCGCTCTAGGACGCATATTTAAGGAGATATGGGCAAAAGAAGTTTTTCATATAAAAATTTCAATTTTTTTAGGTTTTGGGTGGATTTTTCAATTTTTTGAGGGTGGTCACGAATTAAAGTCCTTTTCGCTCTAGGACGCTTAGTTTAGGAGATATGGGCAAAAGAAGTTTTTCATATAAAAATTTCAATTTTGTTAGGTTTTGGGTGGATTTTTAAATTTTTTGAGGGTGGTCACGAATTAAAGTCCTTTTCGCTCTAGGACGCATATTTAAGGAGATATGGGCAAAAGAAGTTTTTCATATAAAAATTTTAATTTTTTTAGGTTTTGGGTGGATTTTTAAATTTTTTGAGGGTGGTCACGAATTAAAGTCCTTTTCGCTGTAGGACGCTTAGTTTAGGAGATATGGGCAAAAGAAGTTTTTCATATAAAAATTTCAATTTTGTTAGGTTTTGGGTGGATTTTTCAATTTTTTGAGGGTGGTCACGAATTAAAGTCCTTTTCGCTCTAGGACGCTTAGTTTAGGAGATATGGGCAAAAGAATTTTTTCATATAAAAATTTCAATTTTGTTAGGTTTTGGGTGGATTTTTCAATTTTTTGAGGGTGGTCACGAATTAAAGTCCTTTTCGCTCTAGGACGCTTAGTTTAGGAGATATGGGCAAAAGAAGTTTTTCATATAAAAATTTCAATTTTGTTAGGTTTTGGGTGGATTTTTCAATTTTTTGAGGGTGGTCACGAATTAAAGTCCTTTTCGCTCTAGGACGCATATTTAAGGAGATATGGGCAAAAGAAGTTTTTCACATAAAAATTTCAATTTTTTTAGGTTTTGGGTGGATTTTTAAATTTTTTGGGGGTGGTCACGAATTAAAGTCCTTTTCGCTCTAGGACGCATATTTAAGGAGATATGGGCAAAAGAAGTTTTTCATATAAAAATTTCAATTTTTTTAGGTTTTGTGTCGATTTTTAAATTTTTTGGGTGTGGTCACGAATTAAAGTCCTTTTCGCTCTAGGACGCATATTTAAGGAGATATGGGCAAAAGAAGTTTTTCATATAAAAATTTTAATTTTTTTAGGTTTTGGGTGGATTTTTAAATTTTTTGAGGGTGGTCACGAATTAAAGTCCTTTTCGCTCTAGGACGCTTAGTTTAGGAGATATGGGCAAAAGAAGTTTTTCATATAAAAATTTCAATTTTGTTAGGTTTTGGGTGGATTTTTCAATTTTTTGAGGTTGGTCACGAATTAAAGTCCTTTTCGCTCTAGGACGCTTAGTTTAGGAGATATGGGCAAAAGAAGTTTTTCATATAAAAATTTCAATTTTGTTAGGTTTTGGGTGGATTTTTCAATTTTTTGAGGGTGGTCACGAATTAAAGTCCTTTTCGCTCTAGGACGCTTAGTTTAGGAGATATGGGCAAAAGAAGTTTTTCATATAAAAATTTCAATTTTGTTAGGTTTTGGGTGGATTTTTAAATTTTTGGGGGTGGTCACGAATTAAAGTCCTTTTCGCTCTAGGACGCTTAGTTTAGGAGATATGAGCAAAAGAAGTTTTTCATATAAAAATTTCAATTTTGTTAGGTTTTGGGTGGATTTTTCAATTTTTTGAGGGTGGTCACGAATTAAAGTCCTTTTCGCTCTAGGACGCGTAGTTTAGGAGATATGGGTAAAAGAAGTTTTTCATATAAAAATTTCAATTTTTTTAGGTTTTGGGTGGATTTTTAAATTTTTTGGGGGTGGTCACGAATTAAAGTCCTTTTCGCTCTAGGACTCATATTTAAGGAGATATGGGCAAAAGAAGTTTTTCATATAAAAATTTCAATTTTGTTAGGTTTTGGGTGGATTTTTCAATTTTTTGAGGGTGGTCACGAATTAAAGTCCTTTTCGCTCTAGGACGCTTAGTTTAGGAGATATGGGCAAAAGAAGTTTTTCATATAAAAATTTCAATTTTGTTAGGTTTTGGGTGGATTTTTCAATTTTTTGAGGGTGGTCACGAATTAAAGTCCTTTTCGCTCTAGGACGCATATTTAAGGAGATATGGGCAAAAGAAGTTTTTCATATAAAAATTTCAATTTTTTTAGGTTTTGGGTGGATTTTTCAATTTTTTGAGGGTGGTCACGAATTAAAGTCCTTTTCGCTCTAGGACGCTTAGTTTAGGAGATATGGGCAAAAGAAGTTTTTCATATAAAAATTTCAATTTTGTTAGGTTTTGGGTGGATTTTTAAATTTTTTGAGGGTGGTCACGAATTAAAGTCCTTTTCGCTCTAGGACGCATATTTAAGGAGATATGGGCAAAAGAAGTTTTTCATATAAAAATTTTAATTTTTTTAGGTTTTGGGTGGATTTTTAAATTTTTTGAGGGTGGTCACGAATTAAAGTCCTTTTCGCTGTAGGACGCTTAGTTTAGGAGATATGGGCAAAAGAAGTTTTTCATATAAAAATTTCAATTTTGTTAGGTTTTGGGTGGATTTTTCAATTTTTTGAGGGTGGTCACGAATTAAAGTCCTTTTCGCTCTAGGACGCTTAGTTTAGGAGATATGAGCAAAAGAATTTTTTCATATAAAAATTTCAATTTTGTTAGGTTTTGGGTGGATTTTTCAATTTTTTGAGGGTGGTCACGAATTAAAGTCCTTTTCGCTCTAGGACGCTTAGTTTAGGAGATATGGGCAAAAGAAGTTTTTCATATAAAAATTTCAATTTTGTTAGGTTTTGGGTGGATTTTTCAATTTTTTGAGGGTGGTCACGAATTCAAGTCCTTTTCGCTCTAGGACGCTTAGTTTAGGAGATATGGGCAAAAGAAGTTTTTCATATAAAAATTTCAAGTTTTTTAGGTTTTGGGTGGATTTTTAAATTTTTTGGGGGTGGTCACGAATTAAAGTCCTTTTCGCTCTAGGACGCTTAGTTTAGGAGATATGGGCAAAAGAAGTTTTTCATATAAAAATTTCAATTTTTTTAGGTTTTGGGTGGATTTTTCAATTTTTTGAGGGTGGTCACGAATTAAAGTCCTTTTCGCTCTAGGACGCTTAGTTTAGGAGATATGGGCAAAAGAAGTTTTTCATATAAAAATTTCAATTTTTTTAGGTTTTGGGTGGATTTTTAAATTTTTTGAGGGTGGTCACGAATTAAAGTCCTTTTCGCTCTAGGACGCTTAGTTTAGGAGATATGGGCAAAAGAAGTTTTTCATATAAAAATTTCAATTTTGTTAGGTTTTGGGTGGATTTTTCAATTTTTTGGGTGTGGTCACGAATTAAAGTCCTTTTCGCTCTAGGACGCATATTTAAGGAGATATGGGCAAAAGAAGTTTTTCATATAAAAATTTTAATTTTTTTAGGTTTTGGGTGGATTTTTAAATTTTTTGAGGGTGGTCACGAATTAAAGTCCTTTTCGCTCTAGGACGCATATTTAAGGAGATATGGACAAAAGAAGTTTTTCATATAAAAATTTCAATTTTGTTAGGTTTTGGGTGGATTTTTAAATTTTTTGAGGGTGGTCACGAATTAAAGTCCTTTTCGCTCTAGGACGCATATTTAAGGAGATATGGGCAAAAGAAGTTTTTCACATAAAAATTTCAATTTTTTTAGGTTTTGGGTGGATTTTTAAATTTTTTGGGGGTGGTCACGAATTAAAGTCCTTTTCGCTCTAGGACGCATATTTAAGGAGATATGGGCAAAAGAAGTTTTTCATATAAAAATTTCAATTTTTTTAGGTTTTGTGTCGATTTTTAAATTTTTTGGGTGTGGTCACGAATTAAAGTCCTTTTCGCTCTAGGATGCATATTTAAGGAGATATGGGCAAAAGAAGTTTTTCATATAAAAATTTTAATTTTTTTAGGTTTTGGGTGGATTTTTAAATTTTTTGAGGGTGGTCACGAATTAAAGTCCTTTTCGCTCTAGGACGCTTAGTTTAGGAGATATGGGCAAAAGAAGTTTTTCATATAAAAATTTCAATTTTGTTAGGTTTTGGGTGGATTTTTCAATTTTTTGAGGGTGGTCACGAATTTAAGTCCTTTTCGCTCTAGGACGCTTAGTTTAGGAGATATGGGCAAAAGAAGTTTTTCATATAAAAATTTCAATTTTGTTAGGTTTTGGGTGGATTTTTCAATTTTTTGAAGGTGGTCACGAATTAAAGTCCTTTTCGCTCTAGGACGCATATTTAAGGAGATATGGGCAAAAGAAGTTTTTCACATAAAAATTTCAATTTTTTTAGGTTTTGGGTGGATTTTTAAATTTTTTGGGGGTGGTCACGAATTAAAGTCCTTTTCGCTCTAGGACGCATATTTAAGGAGATATGGGCAAAAGAAGTTTTTCATATAAAAATTTCAATTTTTTTAGGTTTTGGGTGGATTTTTAAATTTTTTGGGGGTGGTCACGAATTAAAGTCCTTTTCGCTCTAGGACGCATATTTAAGGAGATATGGGCAAAAGAAGTTTTTCATATAAAAATTTCAATTTTTTTAGGTTTTGGGTGGATTTTTAAATTTTTTGGGGGTGGTCACGAATTAAAGTCCTTTTCGCTCTAGGACTCATATTTAAGGAGATATGGGCAAAAGAAGTTTTTCATATAAAAATTTCAATTTTTTTAGGTTTTGGGTGGATTTTTCAACTTTTTGGGGGTGGTCACGAATTAAAGTCCTTTTCGCTCTAGGACGCATATTTAAGGAGATATGGGCAAAAGAAGTTTTTCATATAAAAATTTCAATTTTTTTAGGTTTTGGGTGGATTTTTAAATTTTTTGGGGGTGGTCACGAATTAAAGTCCTTTTCGCTCTAGGACGCATATTTAAGGAGATATGGGCAAAAGAAGATTTTCATATAAAAATTTCAATTTTTTTAGGTTTTGGGTGGATTTTTAAATTTTTTGGGGGTGGTCACGAATTAAAGTCCTTTTCGCTCTAGGACGCATATTTAAGGAGATATGGGCAAAAGAAGTTTTTCATATAAAAATTTCAATTTTTTTAGGTTTTGGGTGGATTTTTCAATTTTTTGAGGGTGGTCACGAATTAAAGTCCTTTTCGCTCTAGGACGCTTAGTTTAGGAGATATGGGCAAAAGAAGTTTTTCATATAAAAATTTCAATTTTTTTAGGTTTTGGGTGGATTTTTCAATTTTTTGAGGGTGGTCACGAATTAAAGTCCTTTTCGCTCTAGGACGCTTAGTTTAGGAGATATGGACAAAAGAAGTTTTTCATATAAAAATTTCAATTTTTTTAGGTTTTGGGTGGATTTTTCAATTTTTTGAGGGTGGTCACGAATTAAAGTCCTTTTCGCTCTAGGACGCTTAGTTTAGGAGATATGGGCAAAAGAAGTTTTTCATATAAAAATTTCAATTTTTTTAGGTTTTGGGTGGATTTTTCAATTTTTTGAGGGTGGTCACGAATTAAAGTCCTTTTCGCTCTAGGACGCTTAGTTTAGGAGATATGGGCAAAAGAAGTTTTTCATATAAAAATTTCAATTTTTTT
Source organism: Haematobia irritans (assembly GCF_050003625.1). NCBI lineage: Eukaryota > Metazoa > Arthropoda > Insecta > Diptera > Muscidae > Haematobia > Haematobia irritans. The sequence continues at coordinate 111,808,060 of NC_134399.1, read as the reverse complement.
AGGTTTTGGGTGGATTTTTCAATTTTTTGAGGGTGGTCACGAATTAAAGTCCTTTTCGCTCTAGGACGCTTAGTTTAGGAGATATGGACAAAAGAAGTTTTTCACATAAAAATTTAAATTTTTTTAGGTTTTGGGTGGATTTTTAAATTTTTTGGGGGTGGTCACGAATTAAAGTCCTTTTCGCTCTAGGACGCTTAGTTTAGGAGATATGGGCAAAAGAAGTTTTTCATATAAAAATTTCAATTTTTTTAGGTTTTGGGTGGATTTTTAAATTTTTTGGGGGTGGTCACGAATTAAAGTCCTTTTCGCTGTAGGACGCATATTTAAGGAGATATGGACAAAAGAAATTTTTCATATAAAAAATTCAATTTTTTTAGGTTTTGGGTGGATTTTTAAATTTTTTGAGGGTGGTCACGAATTAAAGTCCTTTTCGCTCTAGGACGCATATTTAAGGAGATATGGGCAAAAGAAGTTTTTCACATAAAAATTTCAATTTTTTTAGGTTTTGGGTGGATTTTTCAATTTTTTGAGGGTGGTCACGAATTAAAGTCCTTTTCGCTCTAGGACGCATATTTAAGGAGATATGGGCAAAAGAAGTTTTTCACATAAAAATTTCAATTTTTTTAGGTTTTGGGTGGATTTTTAAATTTTTTGGGGGTGGTCACGAATTAAAGTCCTTTTCGCTCTAGGACGCATATTTAAGGAGATATGGGCAAAAGAAGTTTTTCATATAAAAATTTCAATTTTTTTAGGTTTTGGGTGGATTTTTAAATTTTTTGGGGGTGGTCACGAATTAAAGTCCTTTTCGCTCTAGGACGCATATTTAAGGAGATATGGACAAAAGAAGTTTTTCATATAAAAATTTCAATTTTTTTAGGTTTTGGGTGGATTTTTCAATTTTTTGGGGGTGGTCACGAATTAAAGTCCTTTTCGCTCTAGGACGCTTAGTTTAGGAGATATGGGCAAAAGAAGTTTTTCATATAAAAATTTCAATTTTTTTAAGTTTTGGGTGGATTTTTCAATTTTTTGGGGGTGGTCACGAATTAAAGTCCTTTTCGCTCTAGGACTCATATTTAAGGAGATATGGGCAAAAGAAGTTTTTCATATAAAAATTTCAATTTTTTTAGGTTTTGTGTCGATTTTTAAATTTTTTGGGTGTGGTCACGAATTAAAGTCCTTTTCGCTCTAGGACGCATATTTAAGGAGATATGGGCAAAAGAAGTTTTTCACATAAAAATTTCAATTTTTTTAGGTTTTGGGTGGATTTTTAAATTTTTTGGGGGTGGTCACGAATTAAAGTCCTTTTCGCTCTAGGACGCATATTTAAGGAGATATGGACAAAAGAAGTTTTTCATATAAAAATTTCAATTTTGTTAGGTTTTGGGTGGATTTTTCAATTTTTTGAGGGTGGTCACGAATTAAAGTCCTTTTCGCTCTAGGACGCATATTTAAGGAGATATGGGCAAAAGAAGTTTTTCATATAAAAATTTCAATTTTTTTAGGTTTTGGGTGGATTTTTCAATTTTTTGAGGGTGGTCACGAATTAAAGTCCTTTTCGCTCTAGGACGCATATTTAAGGAGATATGGGCAAAAGAAGTTTTTCACATAAAAATTTCAATTTTTTTAGGTTTTGGGTGGATTTTTAAATTTTTTGGGGGTGGTCACGAATTAAAGTCCTTTTCGCTCTAGGACGCGTATTTAAGGAGATATGGACAAAAGAAGTTTTTCATATAAAAATTTCAATTTTTTTAGGTTTTGGGTGGATTTTTCAATTTTTTGGGGGTGGTCACGAATTAAAGTCCTTTTCGCTCTAGGACGCATATTTAAGGAGATATGGACAAAAGAAGTTTTTCATATAAAAATTTCAATTTTTTTAGGTTTTGGGTGGATTTTTCAATTTTTTGGGGGTGGTCACGAATTAAAGTCCTTTTCGCTCTAGGACGCATATTTAAGGAGATATGGGCAAAAGAAGTTTTTCATATAAAAATTTTAATTTTTTTAGGTTTTGGGTGGATTTTAAAATTTTTTGGGGGTGGTCACGAATTAAAGTCCTTTTCGCTCTAGGACGCATATTTAAGGAGATATGGACAAAAGAAGTTTTTCATATAAAAATTTCAATTTTGTTAGGTTTTGGGTGGATTTTTCAATTTTTTGAGGGTGGTCACGAATTAAAGTCCTTTTCGCTCTAGGACGCATATTTAAGGAGATATGGGCAAAAGAAGTTTTTCATATAAAAATTTCAATTTTTTTAGGTTTTGGGTGGATTTTTCAATTTTTTGAGGGTGGTCACGAATTAAAGTCCTTTTCGCTCTAGGACGCATATTTAAGGAGATATGGACAAAAGAAGTTTTTCATATAAAAATTTCAATTTTTTTAGGTTTTGGGTGGATTTTTCAATTTTTTGGGGGTGGTCACGAATTAAAGTCCTTTTCGCTCTAGGACGCATATTTAAGGAGATATGGGCAAAAGAAGTTTTTCATATAAAAATTTTAATTTTTTTAGGTTTTGGGTGGATTTTAAAATTTTTTGGGGGTGGTCACGAATTAAAGTCCTTTTCGGTCTAGGACGCATATTTAAGGAGATATGGACAAAAGAAGTTTTTCATATAAAAATTTCAATTTTGTTAGGTTTTGGGTGGATTTTTCAATTTTTTGAGGGTGGTCACGAATTAAAGTCCTTTTCGCTCTAGGACGCATATTTAAGGAGATATGGGCAAAAGAAGTTTTTCATATAAAAATTTCAATTTTTTTAGGTTTTGGGTGGATTTTTCAATTTTTTGAGGGTGGTCACGAATTAAAGTCCTTTTCGCTCTAGGACGCATATTTAAGGAGATATGGGCAAAAGAAGTTTTTCACATAAAAATTTCAATTTTTTTAGGTTTTGGGTGGATTTTTAAATTTTTTGGGGGTGGTCACGAATTAAAGTCCTTTTCGCTCTAGGACGCATATTTAAGGAGATATGGGCAAAAGAAGTTTTTCATATAAAAATTTCAATTTTTTTAGGTTTTGGGTGGATTTTTCAATTTTTTGGGGGTGGTCACGAATTAAAGTCCTTTTCGCTCTAGGACGCATATTTAAGGAGATATGGACAAAAGAAGTTTTTCATATAAAAATTTCAATTTTTTTAGGTTTTGGGTGGATTTTTCAATTTTTTGGGGGTGGTCACGAATAAAAGTCCTTTTCGCTCTAGGACGCTTAGTTTAGGAGATATGGGCAAAAGAAGTTTTTCATATAAAAATTTCAATTTTTTTAAGTTTTGGGTGGATTTTTCAATTTTTTGGGGGTGGTCACGAATTAAAGTCCTTTTCGCTCTAGGACGCATATTGAAGGAGATATGGACAAAAGAAGTTTTTCATATAAAAATTTCAATTTTTTTAGGTTTTGGGTGGATTTTTCAATTTTTTGGGGGTGGTCACGAATTAAAGTCCTTTTCGCTCTAGGACGCATATTTAAGGAGATATGGGCAAAAGAAGTTTTTCATATAAAAATTTTAATTTTTTTAGGTTTTGGGTGGATTTTAAAATTTTTTGGGGGTGGTCACGAATTAAAGTCCTTTTCGCTCTAGGACGCATATTTAAGGAGATATGGACAAAAGAAGTTTTTCATATAAAAATTTCAATTTTGTTAGGTTTTGGGTGGATTTTTCAATTTTTTGAGGGTGGTCACGAATTAAAGTCCTTTTCGCTCTAGGACGCATATTTAAGGAGATATGGGCAAAAGAAGTTTTTCATATAAAAATTTCAATTTTTTTAGGTTTTGGGTGGATTTTTCAATTTTTTGAGGGTGGTCACGAATTAAAGTCCTTTTCGCTCTAGGACGCATATTTAAGGAGATATGGGCAAAAGAAGTTTTTCACATAAAAATTTCAATTTTTTTAGGTTTTGGGTGGCTTTTTAAATTTTTTGGGTGTGGTCACGAATTAAAGTCCTTTTCGCTCTAGGACGCATATTTAAGGAGATATGGGCAAAAGAAGTTTTTCATATAAAAATTTCAATTTTTTTAGGTTTTGGGTGGATTTTTAAATTTTTTGGGGGTGGTCACGAATTAAAGTCCTTTTCGCTCTAGGACGCATATTTAAGGAGATATGGACAAAAGAAGTTTTTCATATAAAAATTTCAATTTTTTTAGGTTTTGGGTGGATTTTTCAATTTTTTGGGGGTGGTCACGAATTAAAGTCCTTTTCGCTCTAGGACGCTTAGTTTAGGAGATATGGGCAAAAGAAGTTTTTCATATAAAAATTTCAATTTTTTTAAGTTTTGGGTGGATTTTTCAATTTTTTGGGGGTGGTCACGAATTAAAGTCCTTTTCGCTCTAGGACTCATATTTAAGGAGATATGGGCAAAAGAAGTTTTTCATATAAAAAATTCAATTTTTTTAGGTTTTGTGTCGATTTTTAAATTTTATGGGTGTGGTCACGAATTAAAGTCCTTTTCGCTCTAGGACGCATATTTAAGGAGATATGGGCAAAAGAAGTTTTTCACATAAAAATTTCAATTTTTTTAGGTTTTGGGTGGATTTTTAAATTTTTTGGGGGTGGTCACGAATTAAAGTCCTTTTCGCTCTAGGACGCATATTTAAGGAGATATGGACAAAAGAAGTTTTTCATATAAAAATTTCAATTTTTTTAGGTTTTGGGTGGATTTTTCAATTTTTTGGGGGTGGTCACGAATTAAAGTCCTTTTCGCTCTAGGACGCATATTTAAGGAGATATGGACAAAAGAAATTTTTCATATAAAAAATTCAATTTTTTTAGGTTTTGGGTGGATTTTTAAATTTTTTGGGGGTGGTCACGAATTAAAGTCCTTTTCGCTCTAGGACGCATATTTAAGGAGATATGGGCAAAAGAAGTTTTTCATATAAAAATTTAAATTTTTTTAGGTTTTGGGTGGATTTTTAAATTTTTTGGGGGTGGTCACGAATTAAAGTCCTTTTCGCTCTAGGACGCATATTTAAGGAGATATGGACAAAAGAAGTTTTTCATATAAAAATTTCAATTTTTTTAGGTTTTGGGTGGATTTTTCAATTTTTTGGGGGTGGTCACGAATTAAAGTCCTTTTCGCTCTAGGACGCTTAGTTTAGGAGATATGGGCAAAAGAAGTTTTTCATATAAAAATTTCAATTTTTTTAAGTTTTGGGTGGATTTTTCAATTTTTTGGGGGTGGTCACGAATTAAAGTCCTTTTCGCTCTAGGACTCATATTTAAGGAGATATGGGCAAAAGAAGTTTTTCATATAAAAATTTCAATTTTTTTAGGTTTTGTGTCGATTTTTAAATTTTTTGGGTGTGGTCACGAATTAAAGTCCTTTTCGCTCTAGGACGCATATTTAAGGAGATATGGGCAAAAGAAGTTTTTCACATAAAAATTTCAATTTTTTTAGGTTTTGGGTGGATTTTTAAATTTTTTGGGGGTGATCACGAATTAAAGTCCTTTTCGCTCTAGGACGCATATTTAAGGAGATATGGACAAAAGAAGTTTTTCATATAAAAATTTCAATTTTGTTAGGTTTTGGGTGGATTTTTCAATTTTTTGAGGGTGGTCACGAATTAAAGTCCTTTTCGCTCTAGGACGCATATTTAAGGAGATATGGGCAAAAGAAGTTTTTCATATAAAAATTTCAATTTTTTTAGGTTTTGGGTGGATTTTTCAATTTTTTGAGGGTGGTCACGAATTAAAGTCCTTTTCGCTCTAGGACGCATATTTAAGGAGATATGGGCAAAAGAAGTTTTTCACATAAAAATTTCAATTTTTTTAGGTTTTGGGTGGATTTTTAAATTTTTTGGGGGTGGTCACGAATTAAAGTCCTTTTCGCTCTAGGACGCATATTTAAGGAGATATGGACAAAAGAAGTTTTTCATATAAAAATTTCAATTTTTTTAGGTTTTGGGTGGATTTTTCAATTTTTTGGGGGTGGTCACGAATTAAAGTCCTTTTCGCTCTAGGACGCATATTTAAGGAGATATGGACAAAAGAAGTTTTTCATATAAAAATTTCAATTTTTTTAGGTTTTGGGTGGATTTTTAAATTTTTTGGGGGTGGTCACGAATTAAAGTCCTTTTCGCTCTAGGACGCATATTTAAGGAGATATGGACAAAAGAAGTTTTTCATATAAAAATTTCAATTTTTTTAGGTTTTGGGTGGATTTTTCAATTTTTTGGGGGTGGTCACGAATTAAAGTCCTTTTCGCTCTAGGACGCTTAGTTTAGGAGATATGGGCAAAAGAAGTTTTTCATATAAAAATTTCAATTTTTTTAAGTTTTGGGTGGATTTTTAAATTTTTTGGGGGTGGTCACGAATTAAAGTCCTTTTCGCTCTAGGACGCATATTTAAGGAGATATGGACAAAAGAAGTTTTTCATATAAAAATTTCAATTTTTTTAGGTTTTGGGTGGATTTTTCAATTTTTTGGGGGTGGTCACGAATTAAAGTCCTTTTCGCTCTAGGACGCATATTTAAGGAGATATGGGCAAAAGAAGTTTTTCATATAAAAATTTTAATTTTTTTAGGTTTTGGGTGGATTTTAAAATTTTTTGGGGGTGGTCACGAATTAAAGTCCTTTTCGCTCTAGGACGCATATTTAAGGAGATATGGACAAAAGAAGTTTTTCATATAAAAATTTCAATTTTGTTAGGTTTTGGGTGGATTTTTCAATTTTTTGAGGGTGGTCACGAATTAAAGTCCTTTTCGCTCTAGGACGCATATTTAAGGAGATATGGGCAAAAGAAGTTTTTCATATAAAAATTTCAATTTTTTTAGGTTTTGGGTGGATTTTTCAATTTTTTGAGGGTGGTCACGAATTAAAGTCCTTTTCGCTCTAGGACGCATATTTAAGGAGATATGGGCAAAAGAAGTTTTTCACATAAAAATTTCAATTTTTTTAGGTTTTGGGTGGATTTTTAAATTTTTTGGGGGTGGTCACGAATTAAAGTCCTTTTCGCTCTAGGACGCATATTTAAGGAGATATGGGCAAAAGAAGTTTTTCATATAAAAATTTCAATTTTTTTAGGTTTTGGGTGGATTTTTAAATTTTTTGGGGGTGGTCACGAATTAAAGTCCTTTTCGCTCTAGGACGCATATTTAAGGAGATATGGACAAAAGAAGTTTTTCATATAAAAATTTCAATTTTTTTAGGTTTTGGGTGGATTTTTCAATTTTTTGGGGGTGGTCACGAATTAAAGTCCTTTTCGCTCTAGGACGCTTAGTTTAGGAGATATGGGCAAAAGAAGTTTTTCATATAAAAATTTCAATTTTTTTAAGTTTTGGGTGGATTTTTCAATTTTTTGGGGGTGGTCACGAATTAAAGTCCTTTTCGCTCTAGGACGCATATTGAAGGAGATATGGACAAAAGAAGTTTTTCATATAAAAATTTCAATTTTTTTAGGTTTTGGGTGGATTTTTCAATTTTTTGGGGGTGGTCACGAATTAAAGTCCTTTTCGCTCTAGGACGCATATTTAAGGAGATATGGGCAAAAGAAGTTTTTCATATAAAAATTTTAATTTTTTTAGGTTTTGGGTGGATTTTAAAATTTTTTGGGGGTGGTCACGAATTAAAGTCCTTTTCGCTCTAGGACGCATATTTAAGGAGATATGGACAAAAGAAGTTTTTCATATAAAAATTTCAATTTTGTTAGGTTTTGGGTGGATTTTTCAATTTTTTGAGGGTGGTCCCGAATTAAAGTCCTTTTCGCTCTAGGACGCATATTTAAGGAGATATGGGCAAAAGAAGTTTTTCATATAAAAATTTCAATTTTTTTAGGTTTTGGGTGGATTTTTCAATTTTTTGAGGGTGGTCACGAATTAAAGTCCTTTTCGCTCTAGGACGCATATTTAAGGAGATATGGGCAAAAGAAGTTTTTCACATAAAAATTTCAATTTTTTTAGGTTTTGGGTGGATTTTTAAATTTTTTGGGTGTGGTCACGAATTAAAGTCCTTTTCGCTCTAGGACGCATATTTAAGGAGATATGGGCAAAAGAAGTTTTTCATATAAAAATTTCAATTTTTTTAGGTTTTGGGTGGATTTTTAAATTTTTTGGGGGTGGTCACGAATTAAAGTCCTTTTCGCTCTAGGACGCATATTTAAGGAGATATGGACAAAAGAAGTTTTTCATATAAAAATTTCAATTTTTTTAGGTTTTGGGTGGATTTTTCAATTTTTTGGGGGTGGTCACGAATTAAAGTCCTTTTCGCTCTAGGACGCTTAGTTTAGGAGATATGGGCAAAAGAAGTTTTTCATATAAAAATTTCAATTTTTTTAAGTTTTGGGTGGATTTTTCAATTTTTTGGGGGTGGTCACGAATTAAAGTCCTTTTCGCTCTAGGACTCATATTTAAGGAGATATGGGCAAAAGAAGTTTTTCATATAAAAAATTCAATTTTTTTAGGTTTTGTGTCGATTTTTAAATTTTATGGGTGTGGTCACGAATTAAAGTCCTTTTCGCTCTAGGACGCATATTTAAGGAGATATGGACAAAAGAAGTTTTTCATATAAAAATTTCAATTTTTTTAGGTTTTGGGTGGATTTTTCAATTTTTTGGGGGTGGTCACGAATTAAAGTCCTTTTCGCTCTAGGACGCTTAGTTTAGGAGATATGGGCAAAAGAAGTTTTTCATATAAAAATTTCAATTTTTTTAAGTTTTGGGTGGATTTTTCAATTTTTTGGGGGTGGTCACGAATTAAAGTCCTTTTCGCTCTAGGACTCATATTTAAGGAGATATGGGCAAAAGAAGTTTTTCATATAAAAATTTCAATTTTTTTAGGTTTTGTGTCGATTTTTAAATTTTTTGGGTGTGGTCACGAATTAAAGTCCTTTTCGCTCTAGGACGCATATTTAAGGAGATATGGGCAAAAGAAGTTTTTCATATAAAAATTTCAATTTTGTTAGGTTTTGGGTGGATTTTTCAATTTTTTGAGGGTGGTCACGAATTAAAGTCCTTTTCGCTCTAGGACGCATATTTAAGGAGATATGGGCAAAAGAAGTTTTTCATATAAAAATTTCAATTTTTTTAGGTTTTGGGTGGATTTTTCAATTTTTTGAGGGTGGTCACGAATTAAAGTCCTTTTCGCTCTAGGACGCATATTTAAGGAGATATGGGCAAAAGAAGTTTTTCACATAAAAATTTCAATTTTTTTAGGTTTTGGGTGGATTTTTCAATTTTTTGGGGGTGGTCACGAATTAAAGTCCTTTTCGCTCTAGGACGCATATTTAAGGAGATATGGACAAAAGAAGTTTTTCATATAAAAATTTCAATTTTTTTAGGTTTTGGGTGGATTTTTCAATTTTTTGGGGGTGGTCACGAATTAAAGTCCTTTTCGCTCTAGGACGCATATTTAAGGAGATATGGACAAAAGAAGTTTTTCATATAAAAATTTCAATTTTTTTAGGTTTTGGGTGGATTTTTAAATTTGTTGGGGGTGGTCACGAATTAAAGTCCTTTTCGCTCTAGGACGCATATTTAAGGAGATATGGACAAAAGAAGTTTTTCATATAAAAATTTCAATTTTTTTAGGTTTTGGGTGGATTTTTCAATTTTTTGGGGGTGGTCACGAATTAAAGTCCTTTTCGCTCTAGGACGCTTAGTTTAGGAGATATGGGCAAAAGAAGTTTTTCATATAAAAATTTCAATTTTTTTAAGTTTTGGGTGGATTTTTCAATTTTTTGGGGGTGGTCACGAATTAAAGTCCTTTTCGCTCTAGGACGCATATTTAAGGAGATATGGACAAAAGAAGTTTTTCATATAAAAATTTCAATTTTTTTAGGTTTTGGGTGGATTTTTCAATTTTTTGGGGGTGGTCACGAATTAAAGTCCTTTTCGCTCTAGGACGCATATTTAAGGAGATATGGGCAAAAGAAGTTTTTCATATAAAAATTTTAATTTTTTTAGGTTTTGGGTGGATTTTAAAATTTTTTGGGGGTGGTCACGAATTAAAGTCCTTTTCGCTCTAGGACGCATATTTAAGGAGATATGGACAAAAGAAGTTTTTCATATAAAAATTTCAATTTTGTTAGGTTTTGGGTGGATTTTTCAATTTTTTGAGGGTGGTCACGAATTAAAGTCCTTTTCGCTCTAGGACGCATATTTAAGGAGATATGGGCAAAAGAAGTTTTTCACATAAAAATTTCAATTTTTTTAGGTTTTGGGTGGATTTTTAAATTTTTTGGGGGTGGTCACGAATTAAAGTCCTTTTCGCTCTAGGACGCATATTTAAGGAGATATGGACAAAAGAAGTTTTTCATATAAAAATTTCAATTTTTTTAGGTTTTGGGTGGATTTTTCAATTTTTTGGGGGTGGTCACGAATTAAAGTCCTTTTCGCTCTAGGACGCATATTTAAGGAGATATGGACAAAAGAAATTTTTCATATAAAAAATTCAATTTTTTTAGGTTTTGGGTGGATTTTTCAATTTTTTGAGGGTGGTCACGAATTAAAGTCCTTTTCGCTCTAGGACGCATATTTAAGGAGATATGGGCAAAAGAAGTTTTTCATATAAAAATTTCAATTTTTTTAGGTTTTGGGTGGATTTTTCAATTTTTTGAGGGTGGTCACGAATTAAAGTCCTTTTCGCTCTAGGACGCATATTTAAGGAGATATGGGCAAAAGAAGTTTTTCACATAAAAATTTCAATTTTTTTAGGTTGTGGGTGGATTTTTAAATTTTTTGGGGGTGGTCACGAATTAAAGTCCTTTTCGCTCTAGGACGCATATTTAAGGAGATATGGGCAAAAGAAGTTTTTCATATAAAAATTTAAATTTTTTTAGGTTTTGGGTGGATTTTTAAATTTTTTGGGGGTGGTCACGAATTAAAGTCCTTTTCGCTCTAGGACGCATATTTAAGGAGATATGGACAAAAGAAGTTTTTCATATAAAAATTTCAATTTTTTTAGGTTTTGGGTGGATTTTTCAATTTTTTGGGGGTGGTCACGAATTAAAGTCCTTTTCGCTCTAGGACGCTTAGTTTAGGAGATATGGGCAAAAGAAGTTTTTCATATAAAAATTTCAATTTTTTTAAGTTTTGGGTGGATTTTTCAATTTTTTGGGGGTGGTCACGAATTAAAGTCCTTTTCGCTCTAGGACGCATATTTAAGGAGATATGGACAAAAGAAGTTTTTCATATAAAAATTTCAATTTTGTTAGGTTTTGGGTGGATTTTTCAATTTTTTGAGGGTGGTCACGAATTAAAGTCCTTTTCGCTCTAGGACGCATATTTAAGGAGATATGGGCAAAAGAAGTTTTTCATATAAAAATTTCAATTTTTTTAGGTTTTGGGTGGATTTTTTAGGTTTTGGGTGGATTTTTCAATTTTTTGAGGGTGGTCACGAATTAAAGTCCTTTTCGCTCTAGGACGCATATTTAAGGAGATATGGGCAAAAGAAGTTTTTCACATAAAAATTTCAATTTTTTTAGGTTTTGGGTGGATTTTTAAATTTTTTGGGGGTGGTCACGAATTAAAGTCCTTTTCGCTCTAGGACGCATATTTAAGGAGATATGGACAAAAGAAGTTTTTCATATAAAAATTTCAATTTTTTTAGGTTTTGGGTGGATTTTTCAATTTTTTGGGGGTGGTCACGAATTAAAGTCCTTTTCGCTCTAGGACGCATATTTAAGGAGATATGGACAAAAGAAGTTTTTCATATAAAAATTTCAATTTTTTTAGGTTTTGGGTGGATTTTTCAATTTTTTGGGGGTGGTCACGAATTAAAGTCCTTTTCGCTCTAGGACGCATATTTAAGGAGATATGGGCAAAAGAAGTTTTTCATATAAAAATTTTAATTTTTTTAGGTTTTGGGTGGATTTTTCAATTTTTTGGGGGTGGTCACGAATTAAAGTCCTTTTCGCTCTAGGACGCATATTTAAGGAGATATGGACAAAAGAAGTTTTTCATATAAAAATTTCAATTTTGTTAGGTTTTGGGTGGATTTTTCAATTTTTTGAGGGTGGTCACGAATTAAAGTCCTTTTCGCTCTAGGACGCATATTTAAGGAGATATGGGCAAAAGAAGTTTTTCATATAAAAATTTCAATTTTTTTAGGTTTTGGGTGGATTTTTCAATTTTTTGAGGGTGGTCACGAATTAAAGTCCTTTTCGCTCTAGGACGCATATTTAAGGAGATATGGGCAAAAGAAGTTTCTCACATAAAAATTTCAATTTTTTTAGGTTTTGGGTGGATTTTTAAATTTTTTTGGGGTGGTCACGAATTAAAGTCCTTTTCGCCCTAGGACGCATATTTAAGGAGATATGGGCAAAAGAAGTTTTTCATATAAAAATTTCAATTTTTTTAGGTTTTGGGTGGATTTTTAAATTTTTTGGGGGTGGTCATGAATTAAAGTCCTTTTCGCTCTAGGACGCATATTTAAGGAGATATGGACAAAAGAAGTTTTTCATATAAAAATTTCAATTTTTTTAGGTTTTGTGTCGATTTTTAAATTTTTTGGGTGTGGTCACGAATTAAAGTCCTTTTCGCTCTAGGACGCATATTTAAGGAGATATGGGCAAAAGAAGTTTTTCACATAAAAATTTCAATTTTTTTAGGTTTTGGGTGGATTTTTAAATTTTTTGGGGGTGGTCACGAATTAAAGTCCTTTTCGCTCTAGGACGCATATTTAAGGAGATATGGGCAAAAGAAGTTTTTCATATAAAAATTTCAATTTTTTTAGGTTTTGGGTGGATTATTCAATTTTTTGAGGGTGGTCACGAATTAAAGTCCTTTTCGCTCTAGGACGCATATTTAAGGAGATATGGGCAAAAGAAGTTTTTCACATAAAAATTTCAATTTTTTTAGGTTTTGGGTGGATTATTTAATTTTTTGAGGGTGGTCACGAATTAAAGTCCTTTTCGCTCTAGGACGCATATTTAAGGAGATATGGACAAAAGAAGTTTTTCATATAAAAATTTCAATTTTTTTAGGTTTTGGGTGGATTTTTAAATTTTTTGGGGGTGGTCATGAATTAAAGTCCTTTTCGCTCTAGGACGCATATTTAAGGAGATATGGACAAAAGAAGTTTTTCATATAAAAATTTCAATTTTGTTAGGTTTTGGGTGGATTTTTCAATTTTTTGAGGGTGGTCACGAATTAAAGTCCTTTTCGCTCTAGGACGCTTAGTTTAGGAGATATGGGCAAAAGAAGTTTTTCATATAAAAATTTCAATTTTTTTAGGTTTTGGGTGGATTTTTAAATTTTTTGGGGGTGGTCACGAATTAAAGTCCTTTTCGCTCTAGGACGCATATTTAAGGAGATATGGGCAAAAGAAGTTTTTCATATAAAAATTTCAATTTTTTTAGGTTTTGGGTGGATTTTTAAATTTTTTGGGGGTTGTCATGAATTAAAGTCCTTTTCGCTCTAGGACGCATATTTAAGGAGATATGGACAAAAGAAGTTTTTCATATAAAAATTTCAATTTTTTTAGGTTTTGGGTGGATTTTTCAATTTTTTGGGGGTGGTCACGAATTAAAGTCCTTTTCGCTCTAGGACGCTTAGTTTAGGAGATATGGGCAAAAGAAGTTTTTCATATAAAAATTTCAATTTTTTTAAGTTTTGGGTGGATTTTTCAATTATTTGGGGGTGGTCACGAATTAAAGTCCTTTTCGCTCTAGGACTCATATTTAAGGAGATATGGGCAAAAGAAGTTTTTCATATAAAAGTTTCAATTTTTTTAGGTTTTGTGTCGATTTTTAAATTTTTTGGGTGTGGTCACGAATTAAAGTCCTTTTCGCTCTAGGACGCATATTTAAGGAGATATGGGCAAAAGAAGTTTTTCACATAAAAATTTCAATTTTTTTAGGTTTTGGGTGGATTTTTAAATTTTTTGGGGGTGGTCACGAATTAAAGTCCTTTTCGCTCTAGGACGCATATTTAAGGAGATATGGACAAAAGAAGTTTTTCATATAAAAATTTCAATTTTGTTAGGTTTTGGGTGGATTTTTCAATTTTTTGAGGGTGGTCACGAATTAAAGTCCTTTTCGCTCTAGGACGCATATTTAAGGAGATATGGGCAAAAGAAGTTTTTCATATAAAAATTTCAATTTTTTTAGGTTTTGGGTGGATTTTTCAATTTTTTGAGGGTGGTCACGAATTAAAGTCCTTTTCGCTCTAGGACGCATATTTAAGGAGATATGGGCAAAAGAAGTTTCTCACATAAAAATTTAAATTTTTTTAGGTTTTGGGTGGATTTTTAAATTTTTTTGGGGTGGTCACGAATTAAAGTCCTTTTCGCTCTAGGACGCATATTTAAGGAGATATGGGCAAAAGAAGTTTTTCATATAAAAATTTCAATTTTTTTAGGTTTTGGGTGGATTTTTAAATTTTTTGGGGGTGGTCATGAATTAAAGTCCTTTTCGCTCTAGGACGCATATTTAAGGAGATATGGACAAAAGAAGTTTTTCATATAAAAATTTCAATTTTTTTAGGTTTTGTGTCGATTTTTAAATTTTTTGGGTGTGGTCACGAATTAAAGTCCTTTTCGCTCTAGGACGCATATTTAAGGAGATATGGGCAAAAGAAGTTTTTTCACATAAAAATTTCAATTTTTTTAGGTTTTGGGTGGATTTTTAAATTTTTTGGGGGTGGTCACGAATTAAAGTCCTTTTCGCTCTAGGACGCATATTTAAGGAGATATGGGCAAAAGAAGTTTTTCATATAAAAATTTCAATTTTTTTAGGTTTTGGGTGGATTATTCAATTTTTTGAGGGTGGTCACGAATTAAAGTCCTTTTCGCTCTAGGACGCATATTTAAGGAGATATGGGCAAAAGAAGTTTTTCACATAAAAATTTCAATTTTTTTAGGTTTTGGGTGGATTATTTAATTTTTTGAGGGTGGTCACGAATTAAAGTCCTTTTCGCTCTAGGACGCATATTTAAGGAGATATGGACAAAAGAAGTTTTTCATATAAAAATTTCAATTTTTTTAGGTTTTGGGTGGATTTTTAAATTTTTTGGGGGTGGTCATGAATTAAAGTCCTTTTCGCTCTAGGACGCATATTTAAGGAGATATGGACAAAAGAAGTTTTTCATATAAAAATTTCAATTTTGTTAGGTTTTGGGTGGATTTTTCAATTTTTTGAGGGTGGTCACGAATTAAAGTCCTTTTCGCTCTAGGACGCTTAGTTTAGGAGATATGGGCAAAAGAAGTTTTTCATATAAAAATTTCAATTTTTTTAGGTTTTGGGTGGATTTTTAAATTTTTTGGGGGTGGTCACGAATTAAAGTCCTTTTCGCTCTAGGACGCATATTTAAGGAGATATGGGCAAAAGAAGTTTTTCATATAAAAATTTCAATTTTTTTAGGTTTTGGGTGGATTTTTAAATTTTTTGGGGGTTGTCATGAATTAAAGTCCTTTTCGCTCTAGGACGCATATTTAAGGAGATATGGACAAAAGAAGTTTTTCATATAAAAATTTCAATTTTTTTAGGTTTTGGGTGGATTTTTCAATTTTTTGGGGGTGGTCACGAATTAAAGTCCTTTTCGCTCTAGGACGCTTAGTTTAGGAGATATGGGCAAAAGAAGTTTTTCATATAAAAATTTCAATTTTTTTAAGTTTTGGGTGGATTTTTCAATTATTTGGGGGTGGTCACGAATTAAAGTCCTTTTCGCTCTAGGACTCATATTTAAGGAGATATGGGCAAAAGAAGTTTTTCATATAAAAGTTTCAATTTTTTTAGGTTTTGTGTCGATTTTTAAATTTTTTGGGTGTGGTCACGAATTAAAGTCCTTTTCGCTCTAGGACGCATATTTAAGGAGATATGGGCAAAAGAAGTTTTTCACATAAAAATTTCAATTTTTTTAGGTTTTGGGTGGATTTTTAAATTTTTTGGGGGTGGTCACGAATTAAAGTCCTTTTCGCTCTAGGACGCATATTTAAGGAGATATGGACAAAAGAAGTTTTTCATATAAAAATTTCAATTTTGTTAGGTTTTGGGTGGATTTTTCAATTTTTTGAGGGTGGTCACGAATTAAAGTCCTTTTCGCTCTAGGACGCATATTTAAGGAGATATGGGCAAAAGAAGTTTTTCATAAAAAATTTCAATTTTTTTAGATTTTGGGTGGATTATTCAATTTTTTGAGGGTGGTCACGAATTAAAGTCCTTTTCGCTCTAGGACGCATATTTAAGGAGATATGGGCAAAAGAAGTTTTTCACATAAAAATTTCAATTTTTTTAGGTTTTGGGTGGATTTTTCAATTTTTTGGGGGTGGTCACGAATTAAAGTCCTTTTCGCTCTAGGACGCATATTTAAGGAGATATGGACAAAAGAAGTTTTTCATATAAAAATTTCAATTTTTTTAGGTTTTGAGTGGATTTTTCAATTTTTTGGGGGTGGTCACGAATTAAAGTCCTTTTCGCTCTAGGACGCATATTTAAGGAGATATGGACAAAAGAAGTTTTTCATATAAAAATTTCAATTTTTTTAGGTTTTGGGTGGATTTTTCAATTTTTTGGGGGTGGTCACGAATTAAAGTCCTTTTCGCTCTAGGACGCATATTTAAGGAGATATGGACAAAAGAAGTTTTTCATATAAAAATTTCAATTTTGTTAGGTTTTGGGTGGATTTTTCAATTTTTTGAGGGTGGTCACGAATTAAAGTCCTTTTCGCTCTAGGACGCATATTTAAGGAGATATGGGCAAAAGAAGTTTTTCATATAAAAATTTCAATTTTTTTAGGTTTTGGGTGGATTTTTCAATTTTTTGAGGGTGGTCACGAATTAAAGTCCTTTTCGCTCTAGGACGAATAATTAAGGAGATATGGGCAAAAGAAGTTTTTCACATAAAAATTTCAATTTTTTTAGGTTATGGGTGGATTTTTAAATTTTTTGGGGGTGGTCACGAATTAAAGTCCTTTTCGCTCTAGGACGCATATTTAAGGAGATATGGACAAAAGAAGTTTTTCATATAAAAATTTCAATTTTTTTAGGTTTTGGGTGGATTTTTAAATTTTTTGGGGGTGGTCACGAATTAAAGTCCTTTTCGCTCTAGGACGCATATTTAAGGAGATATGGACAAAAGAAGTTTTTCATATAAAAATTTCAATTTTTTTAGGTTTTGGGTGGATTTTTCAATTTTTTGGGGGTGGTCACGAATTAAAGTCCTTTTCGCTCTAGGACGCATATTTAAGGAGATATGGGCAAAAGAAGTTTTTCATATAAAAATTTTAATTTTTTTAGGTTTGGGTGGATTTTAGAATTTTTTGGGGGTGGTCACGAATTAAAGTCCTTTTCGCTCTAGGACGCATATTTAAGGAGATATGGACAAAAGAAGTTTTTCATATAAAAATTTCAATTTTGTTAGGTTTTGGGTGGATTTTTCAATTTTTTGAGGGTGGTCACGAATTAAAGTCATTTTCGCTCTAGGACGCATATTTAAGGAGATATGGGCAAAAGAAGTTTTTCATATAAAAATTTCAATTTTTTTAGGTTTTGGGTGGATTTTTCAATTTTTTGAGGGTGGTCACGAATTAAAGTCCTTTTCGCTCTAGGACGCATATTTAAGGAGATATAGGCAAAAGAAGTTTTTCACATAAAAATTTCAATTTTTTTAGGTTTTGGGTGGATTTTTAAATTTTTTGGGGGTGGTCACGAATTAAAGTCCTTTTCGCTCTAGGACGCATATTTAAGGAGATATGGGCAAAAGAAGTTTTTCATATAAAAATTTCAATTTTTTTAGGTTGTGGGTGGATTTTTAAATTTTTTGGGGGTGGTCACGAATTAAAGTCCTTTTCGCTCTAGGACGCATATTTAAGGAGATATGGACAAAAGAAGTTTTTCATATAAAAATTTCAATTTTTTTAGGTTTTGGGTGGATTTTTCAATTTTTTGGGGGTGGTCACGAATTAAAGTCCTTTTCGCTCTAGGACGCTTAGTTTAGGAGATATGGGCAAAAGAAGTTTTTCATATAAAAATTTCAATTTTTTTAAGTTTTGGGTGGATTTTTCAATTTTTTGGGGGTGGTCACGAATTAAAGTCCTTTTCGCTCTAGGACTCATATTTAAGGAGATATGGGCAAAAGAAGTTTTTCATATAAAAATTTCAATTTTTTTAGGTTTTGTGTCGATTTTTAAATATTTTGGGTGTGGTCACGAATTAAAGTCCTTTTCGCTCTAGGACGCATATTTAAGGAGATATGGGCAAAAGAAGTTTTTCACATAAAAATTTCAATTTTTTTAGGTTTTGGGTGGATTTTTAAATTTGTTGGGGGTGGTCACGAATTAAAGTCCTTTTCGCTCTAGGACGCATATTTAAGGAGATATGGACAAAAGAAGTTTTTCATATAAAAATTTCAATTTTGTTAGGTTTTGGGTGGATTTTTCAATTTTTTGAGGGTGGTCACGAATTAAAGTCCTTTTCGCTCTAGGACGCATATTTAAGGAGATATGGGCAAAAGAAGTTTTTCATATAAAAATTTCAATTTTTTTAGGTTTTGGGTGGATTTTTCAATTTTTTGAGGGTGGTCACGAATTAAAGTCCTTTTCGCTCTAGGACGCATATTTAAGGAGATATGGGCAAAAGAAGTTTTTCACATAAAAATTTCAATTTTTTTAGGTTTTGGGTGGATTTTTCAATTTTTTGGGGGTGGTCACGAATTAAAGTCCTTTTCGCTCTAGGACGCATATTTAAGGAGATATGGACAAAAGAAGTTTTTCATATAAAAATTTCAATTTTTTTAGGTTTTGGGTGGATTTTTCAATTTTTTGGGGGTGGTCACGAATTAAAGTCCTTTTCGCTCTAGGACGCATATTTAAGGAGATATGGACAAAAGAAGTTTTTCATATAAAAATTTCATTTTTTTTAGGTTTGGGTGGATTTTTCAATTTTTTGGGGGTGGTCACGAATTAAAGTCCTTTTCGCTCTAGGACGCATATTTAAGGAGATATGGGCAAAAGAAGTTTTTCATATAAAAATTTTAATTTTTTTAGGTTTTGGGTGGATTTTTCAATTTTTTGGGGGTGGTCACGAATTAAAGTCCTTTTCGCTCTAGGACGCATATTTAAGGAGATATGGACAAAAGAAGTTTTTCATATAAAAATTTCAATTTTTTTAGGTTTTGGGTGGATTTTTAAATTTTTTGGGGGTGGTCACGAATTAAAGTCTTTTTCGCTCTAGGACGCATATTTAAGGAGATATGGGCAAAAGAAGTTTTTCATATAAAAATTTCAATTTTGTTAGGTTTTGGGTGGATTTTTCAATTTTTTGAGGGTGGTCACGAATTAAAGTCCTTTTCGCTCTAGGACGCATATTTAAGGAGATATGGGCAAAAGAAGTTTTTCATATAAAAATTTCAATTTTTTTAGGTTTTGGGTGGATTTTTAAATTTTTTGGGGGTGGTCACGAATTAAAGTCCTTTTCGCTCTAGGACGCATATTTAAGGAGATATGGGCAAAAGAAGTTTTTCACATAAAAATTTCAATTTTTTTAGGTTTTGGGTGGATTTTTCAACTTTTTGGGGGTGGTCACGAATTAAAGTCCTTTTCGCTCTAGGACGCATATTTAAGGAGATATGGGCAAAAGAAGTTTTTCATATAAAAATTTCAATTTTTTTAGGTTTTGGGTGGATTTTTAAATTTTTTGGGGGTGGTCACGAATTAAAGTCCTTTTCGCTCTAGGACGCATATTTAAGGAGATATGGACAAAAGAAGTTTTTCATATAAAAATTTCAATTTTTTTAGGTTTTGGGTGGATTTTTAAATTTTTTGGGGGTGGTCACGAATTAAAGTCCTTTTCGCTCTAGGACGCATATTTAAGGAGATATGGGCAAAATAAGTTTTTCATATAAAAATTTCAATTTTTTTAGGTTTTGGGTGGATTTTTCAATTTTTTGGGGGTGGTCACGAATTAAAGTCCTTTTCGCTCTAGGACGCATATTTAAGGAGATATGGGCAAAAGAAGTTTTTCATATAAAAATTTCAATTTTTTTAGGTTTTGGGTGGATTTTTCAATTTTTTGAGGGTGGTCACGAATTAAAGTCCTTTTCGCTCTAGGACGCATATTTAAGGAGATATGGGCAAAAGAAGTTTTTCATATAAAAATTTTAATTTTTTTAGGTTTTGGGTGGATTTTTCAATTTTTTGAGGGTGGTCACGAATTAAAGTCCTTTTCGGTCTAGGACGCTTAGTTTAGGAGATATGGGCAAAAGAAGTTTTTCATATAAAAATTTCAATTTTGTTAGGTTTTGGGTGGATTTTTCAATTTTTTGAGGGTGGTCACGAATTAAAGTCCTTTTCGCTCTAGGACGCATATTTAAGGAGATATGGGCAAAAGAAGTTTTTCATATAAAAATTTCAATTTTTTTAGGTTTTGGGTGGATTTTTCAATTTTTTGAGGGTGGTCACGAATTAAAGTCCTTTTCGCTCTAGGACGCTTAGTTTAGGAGATATGGGCAAAAGAAGTTTTTCATATAAAAATTTCAATTTTGTTAGGTTTTGGGTGGATTTTTCAATTTTTTGAGGGTGGTCACGAATTAAAGTCCTTTTCGCTCTAGGACGCATATTTAAGGAGATATGGGCAAAAGAAGTTTTTCATATAAAAATTTCAATTTTGTTAGGTTTTGGGTGGATTTTTCAATTTTTTGAGGGTGGTCACGAATTAAAGTCCGTTTCGCTCTAGGACGCATATTTAAGGAGATATGGACAAAAGAAGTTTTTCATATAAAAATTTCAATTTTTTTAGGTTTTGGGTGGATTTTTAAATTTTTGGGGGTGGTCACGAATTAAAGTCCTTTTCGCTCTAGGACGCATATTTAAGGAGATATGGACAAAAGAAGTTTTTCATATAAAAATTTCAATTTTGTTAGGTTTTGGGTGGATTTTTCAATTTTTTGAGGGTGGTCACGAATTAAAGTCCTTTTCGCTCTAGGACGCATATTTAAGGAGATATGGGCAAAAGAAGTTTTTCATATAAAAATTTCAATTTTTTTAGGTTTTGGGTGGATTTTTCAATTTTTTGAGGGTGGTCACGAATTAAAGTCCTTTTCGCTCTAGGACGCTTAGTTTAGGAGATATGGACAAAAGAAGTTTTTCATATAAAAATTTCAATTTTTTTAGGTTTTGGGTGGATTTTTCAATTTTTTGGGGGTGGTCACGAATTAAAGTCCTTTTCGCTCTAGGACGCATATTTAAGGAGATATGGACAAAAGAAGTTTTTCACATAAAAATTTAAATTTTTTTAGGTTTTGGGTGGATTTTTCAATTTTTTGAGGGTGGTCACGAATTAAAGTCCTTTTCGCTCTAGGACGCATATTTAAGGAGATATGGACAAAAGAAGTTTTTCATATAAAAATTTCAATTTTGTTAGGTTTTGGGTGGATTTTTCAATTTTTTGAGGGTGGTCACGAATTAAAGTCCTTTTCGCTCTAGGACGCATATTTAAGGAGATATGGGCAAAAGAAGTTTTTCATATAAAAATTTCAATTTTGTTAGGTTTTGGGTGGATTTTTCAATTTTTTGAGGGTGGTCACGAATTAAAGTCCTTTTCGCTCTAGGACGCATATTTAAGGAGATATGGGCAAAAGAAGTTTTTCATATAAAAATTTCAATTTTGTTAGGTTTTGGGTGGATTTTTCAATTTTTTGGGGGTGGTCACGAATTAAAGTCCTTTTCGCTCTAGGACGCTTAGTTTAGGAGATATGGACAAAAGAAGTTTTTCATATAAAAATTTCAATTTTTTTAGGTTTTGGGTGGATTTTTCAATTTTTTGGGGGTGGTCACGAATTAAAGTCCTTTTCGCTCTAGGACGCATATTTAAGGAGATATGGACAAAAGAAGTTTTTCATATAAAAATTTCAATTTTTTTAGGTTTTGTGTCGATTTTTAAATTTTTTGGGTGTGGTCACGAATTAAAGTCCTTTTCGCTCTAGGACGCATATTTAAGGAGATATGGACAAAAGAAGTTTTTCATATAAAAATTTCAATTTTGTTAGGTTTTGGGTGGATTTTTCAATTTTTTGAGGGTGGTCACGAATTAAAGTCCTTTTCGCTCTAGGACGCATATTTAAGGAGATATGGGCAAAAGAAGTTTTTCATATAAAAATTTTAATTTTTTTAGGTTTTGGGTGGATTTTTCAATTTTTTGAGGGTGGTCACGAATTAAAGTCCTTTTCGCTCTAGGACGCATATTTAAGGAGATATGGGCAAAAGAAGTTTTTCACATAAAAATTTCAATTTTTTTAGGTTTTGGGTGGATTTTTAAATTTTTTGGGGGTGGTCACGAATTAAAGTCCTTTTCGCTCTAGGACGCTTAGTTTAGGAGATATGGGCAAAAGAAGTTTTTCATATAAAAATTTCAATTTTTTTAGGTTTTGGGTGGATTTTTAAATTTTTTGGGGGTGGTCACGAATTAAAGTCCTTTTCGCTCTAGGACGCATATTTAAGGAGATATGGGCAAAAGAAGTTTTTCACATAAAAATTTCAATTTTTTTAGGTTTTGGGTGGATTTTTCAATTTTTTGGGGGTGGTCACGAATTAAAGTCCTTTTCGCTCTAGGACGCATATTTAAGGAGATATGGACAAAAGAAGTTTTTCATATAAAAATTTCAATTTTTTTAGGTTTTGGGTGGATTTTTAAATTTTTTGGGGGTGGTCACGAATTAAAGTCCTTTTCGCTCTAGGACGCGTAGTTTAGGAGATATGGGCAAAAGAAGTTTTTCATATAAAAATTTCAATTTTGTTAGGTTTTGGGTGGATTTTTCAATTTTTTGAGGGTGGTCACGAATTAAAGTCCTTTTCGCTCTAGGACGCATATTTAAGGAGATATGGGCAAAAGAAGTTTTTCATATAAAAATTTCAATTTTTTTAGGTTTTGGGTGGATTTTTCAATTTTTTGAGGGTGGTCACGAATTAAAGTCCTTTTCGCTCTAGGACGCATATTTAAGGAGATATGGGCAAAAGAAGTTTTTCATATAAAAATTTCAATTTTGTTAGGTTTTGGGTGGATTTTTCAATTTTTTGAGGGTGGTCACGAATTAAAGTCCTTTTCGCTCTAGGGCGCATATTTAAGGAGATATGGGCAAAAGAAGTTTTTCATATAAAAATTTCAATTTTTTTATGTTTTGGGTGGATTTTTCAATTTTTTGAGGGTGGTCACGAATTAAAGTCCTTTTCGCTCTAGGACGCTTAGTTTAGGAGATATGGGCAAAAGAAGTTTTTCATATAAAAATTTCAATTTTGTTAGGTTTTGGGTGGATTTTTCAATTTTTTGAGGGTGGTCACGAATTAAAGTCCTTTTCGCTCTAGGACGCATATTTAAGGAGATATGGGCAAAAGAAGTTTTTCATATAAAAATTTTAATTTTTTTAGGTTTTGGGTGGATTTTTCAATTTTTTGAGGGTGGTCACGAATTAAAGTCCTTTTCGCTCTAGGACGCATATTTAAGGAGATATGGGCAAAAGAAGTTTTTCATATAAAAATTTCAATTTTTTTAGGTTTTGGGTGGATTTTTAAATTTTTTGGGGGTGGTCACGAATTAAAGTCCTTTTCGCTCTAGGACGCATATTTAAGGAGATATGGGCAAAAGAAGTTTTTCATATAAAAATTTCAATTTTTTTAGGTTTTGGGTGGATTTTTAAATTTTTTGGGGGTGGTCACGAATTAAAGTCCTTTTCGCTCTAGGACGCATATTTAAGGAGATATGGACAAAAGAAGTTTTTCATATAAAAATTTCAATTTTTTTAGGTTTTGGGTGGATTTTTAAATTTTTTGGGGGTGGTCACGAATTAAAGTCCTTTTCGCTCTAGGACGCATATTTAAGGAGATATGGGCAAAAGAAGTTTTTCACATAAAAATTTCAATTTTTTTAGGTTTTGGGTGGATTTTTCAATTTTTTGAGGGTGGTCACGAATTAAAGTCCTTTTCGCTCTAGGACGCATATTTAAGGAGATATGGGCAAAAGAAGTTTTTCATATAAAAATTTCAATTTTGTTAGGTTTTGGGTGGATTTTTCAATTTTTTGAGGGTGGTCACGAATTAAAGTCCTTTTCGCTCTAGGACGCTTAGTTTAGGAGATATGGGCAAAAGAAGTTTTTCATATAAAAATTTCAATTTTGTTAGGTTTTGGGTGGATTTTTCAATTTTTTGATGGTGGTCACGAATTAAAGTCCTTTTCGCTCTAGGACGCTTAGTTTAGGAGATATGGGCAAAAGAAGTTTTTCATATAAAAATTTCAATTTTGTTAGGTTTTGGGTGGATTTTTCAATTTTTTGAGGGTGGTCACGAATTAAAGTCCTTTTCGCTCTAGGACGCATATTTAAGGAGATATGGGCAAAAGAAGTTTTTCATATAAAAATTTCAATTTTGTTAGGTTTTGGGTGGATTTTTCAATTTTTTGAGGGTGGTCACGAATTAAAGTCCTTTTCGCTCTAGGACGCATATTTAAGGAGATATGGGCAAAAGAAGTTTTTCATATAAAAATTTCAATTTTTTTAGGTTTTGGGTGGATTTTTCAATTTTTTGAGGTGGTCACGAATTAAAGTCCTTTTCGCTCTAGGACGCATATTTAAGGAGATATGGGCAAAAGAAGTTTTTCATATAAAAATTTAAATTTTTTTAGGTTTTTGGGTGGATTTTTAAATTTTTTGGGGGTGGTCACGAATTAAAGTCCTTTTCGCTCTAGGACGCATATTTAAGGAGATATGGGCAAAAGAAGTTTTTCATATAAAAATTTCAATTTTTTTAGGTTTTGGGTGGATTTTTCAATTTTTTGAGGGTGGTCACGAATTAAAGTCCTTTTCGCTCTAGGACGCATATTTAAGGAGATATGGGCAAAAGAAGTTTTTCATATAAAAATTTCAATTTTTTTAGGTTTTGGGTGGATTTTTAAATTTTTTGGGGGTGGTCACGAATTAAAGTCCTTTTCGCTCTAGGACGCATATTTAAGGAGATATGGGCAAAAGAAGTTTTTCATATAAAAATTTCAATTTTTTTAGGTTTTGGGTGGATTTTTCAATTTTTTGAGGGTGGTCACGAATTAAAGTCCTTTTCGCTCTAGGACGCTTAGTTTAGGAGATATGGGCAAAAGAAGTTTTTCATATAAAAATTTCAATTTTGTTAGGTTTTGGGTGGATTTTTCAATTTTTTGATGGTGGTCACGAATTAAAGTCCTTTTCGCTCTAGGACGCTTAGTTTAGGAGATATGGGCAAAAGAAGTTTTTCATATAAAAATTTCAATTTTGTTAGGTTTTGGGTGGATTTTTCAATTTTTTGAGTGTGGTCACGAATTAAAGTCCTTTTCGCTCTAGGACGCATATTTAAGGAGATATGGGCAAAAGAAGTTTTTCATATAAAAATTTCAATTTTGTTAGGTTTTGGGTGGATTTTTAAATTTTTTGGGGGTGGTCACGAATTAAAGTCCTTTTCGCTCTAGGACGCATATTTAAGGAGATATGGGCAAAAGAAGTTTTTCATATAAAAATTTCAATTTTTTTAGGTTTTGGGTGGATTTTTCAATTTTTTGAGGGTGGTCACGAATTAAAGTCCTTTTCGCTCTAGGACGCTTAGTTTAGGAGATATGGGCAAAAGAAGTTTTTCATATAAAAATTTCAATTTTGTTAGGTTTTGGGTGGATTTTTCAATTTTTTGAGGGTGGTCACGAATTAAAGTCCTTTTCGCTCTAGGACGCATATTTAAGGAGATATGGGCAAAAGAAGTTTTTCATATAAAAATTTCAATTTTGTTAGGTTTTGGGTGGATTTTTCAATTTTTTGAGGGTGGTCACGAATTAAAGTCCTTTTCGCTCTAGGACGCATATTTAAGGAGATATGGGCAAAAGAAGTTTTTCATATAAAAATTTCAATTTTTTTAGGTTTTGGGTGGATTTTTCAATTTTTTGAGGGTGGTCACGAATTAAAGTCCTTTTCGCTCTAGGACGCATATTTAAGGAGATATGGACAAAAGAAGTTTTTCACATAAAAATTTCAATTTTTTTAGGTTTTGGGTGGATTTTTCAATTTTTTGGGGGTGGTCACGAATTAAAGTCCTTTTCGCTCTAGGACGCATATTTAAGGAGATATGGGCAAAAGAAGTTTTTCATATAAAAATTTCAATTTTGTTAGGTTTTGGGTGGATTTTTCAATTTTTTGAGGGTGGTCACGAATTAAAGTCCTTTTCGCTCTAGGACGCTTAGTTTAGGAGATATGGGCAAAAGAAGTTTTTCATATAAAAATTTCAATTTTTTTAGGTTTTGGGTGGATTTTTAAATTTTTTGGGGGTGGTCACGAATTAAAGTCCTTTTCGCTCTAGGACGCATATTTAAGGAGATATGGGCAAAAGAAGTTTTTCATATAAAAATTTCAATTTTTTTAGGTTTTGGGTGGATTTTTCAATTTTTTGGGTGTGGTCACGAATTAAAGTCCTTTTCGCTCTAGGACGCTTAGTTTAGGAGATATGGGCAAAAGAAGTTTTTCATATAAAAATTTCAATTTTTTTAGGTTTTGGGTGGATTTTTAAAATTTTTGGGGGTGGTCACGAATTAAAGTCCTTTTCGCTCTAGGACGCATATTTAAGGAGATATGGACAAAAGAAGTTTTTCATATAAAAATTTCAATTTTTTTAGGTTTTGGGTGGATTTTTAAATTTTTTGGGAGTGGTCACGAATTAAAGTCCTTTTCGCTCTAGGACGCATATTTAAGGAGATATGGGCAAAAGAAGTTTTTCATATAAAAATTTCAATTTTTTTAGGTTTTGGGTGGATTTTTCAATTTTTTGGGGGTGGTCACGAATTAAAGTCCTTTTCGCTCTAGGACGCATATTTAAGGAGATATGGGCAAAAGAAGTTTTTCATATAAAAATTTTAATTTTTTTAGGTTTTGGGTGGATTTTTCAATTTTTTGAGGGTGGTCACGAATTAAAGTCCTTTTCGCTCTAGGACGCTTAGTTTAGGAGATATGGGCAAAAGAAGTTTTTCATATAAAAATTTCAATTTTGTTAGGTTTTGGGTGGATTTTTCAATTTTTTGAGGGTGGTCACGAATTATAGTCCTTTTCGCTCTAGAACGCTTAGTTTAGGAGATATGGGCAAAAGAAGTTTTTCATATAAAAATTTCAATTTTGTTAGGTTTTGGGTGGATTTTTCAATTTTTTGAGGGTGGTCACGAATTAAAGTCCTTTTCGCTCTAGGACGCATATTTAAGGAGATATGGGCAAAAGAAGTTTTTCATATAAAAATTTCAATTTTGTTAGGTTTTGGGTGGATTTTTAAATTTTTTGAGGGTGGTCACGAATTAAAGTCCTTTTCGCTCTAGGACGCATATTTAAGGAGATATGGGCAAAAGAAGTTTTTCATATAAAAATTTCAATTTTTTTAGGTTTTGGGTGGATTTTTAAATTTTTTGGGGGTGGTCACGAATTAAAGTCCTTTTCGCTCTAGGACGCATATTTAAGGAGATATGGGCAAAAGAAGTTTTTCACATAAAAATTTCAATTTTTTTAGGTTTTGGGTGGATTTTTAAATTTTTTGGGTGTGGTCACGAATTAAAGTCCTTTTCGCTCTAGGACGCATATTTAAGGAGATATGGGCAAAAGAAGTTTTTCATATAAAAATTTCAATTTTGTTAGGTTTTGGGTGGATTTTTCAATTTTTTGAGGGTGGTCACGAATTAAAGTCCTTTTCGCTCTAGGACGCATATTTAAGGAGATATGGGCAAAAGAAGTTTTTCATATAAAAATTTCAATTTTTTTAGGTTTTGGGTGGATTTTTAAATTTTTTGGGGGTGGTCACGAATTAAAGTCCTTTTCGCTCTAGGACGCATATTTAAGGAGATATGGACAAAAGAAGTTTTTCATATAAAAATTTCAATTTTTTTAGGTTTTGGGTGGATTTTTAAATTTTTTGAGGGTGGTCACGAATTAAAGTCCTTTTCGCTCTAGGACGCATATTTAAGGAGATATGGGCAAAAGAAGTTTTTCATATAAAAATTTCAATTTTGTTAGGTTTTGGGTGGATTTTTCAACTTTTTGGGGGTGGTCACGAATTAAAGTCCTTTTCGCTCTAGGACGCATATTTAAGGAGATATGGGCAAAAGAAGTTTTTCATATAAAAATTTTAATTTTTTTAGGTTTTGGGTGGATTTTTAAATTTTTTGGGTGTGGTCACGAATTAAAGTCCTTTTCGCTCTAGGACGCATATTTAAGGAGATATGGGCAAAAGAAGTTTTTCATATAAAAATTTCAATTTTTTTAGGTTTTGGGTGGATTTTTAAATTTTTTGGGGGTGGTCACGAATTAAAGTCCTTTTCGCTCTAGGACGCATATTTAAGGAGATATGGGCAAAAGAAGTTTTTCATATAAAAATTTAAATTTTTTTAGGTTTTGGGTGGATTTTTCAATTTTTTGAGGGTGGTCACGAATTAAAGTCCTTTTCGCTCTAGGACGCATATTTAAGGCGATATGGGCAAAAGAAGTTTTTCATATAAAAATTTCAATTTTTTTAGGTTTTGGGTGGATTTTTCAATTTTTTGAGGGTGGTCACGAATTAAAGTCCTTTTCGCTCTAGGACGCTTAGTTTAGGAGATATGGGCAAAAGAAGTTTTTCATATAAAAATTTCAATTTTTTTAGGTTTTGGGTGGATTTTTAAATTTTTTGAGGGTGGTCACGAATTAAAGTCCTTTTCGCTCTAGGACGCATATTTAAGGAGATATGGGCAAAAGAAGTTTTTCATATAAAAATTTCAATTTTTTTAGGTTTTGGGTGGATTTTTAAATTTTTTGGGGGTGGTCACGAATTAAAGTCCTTTTCGCTCTAGGACGCATATTTAAGGAGATATGGGCAAAAGAAGTTTTTCATATAAAAATTTAAATTTTTTTAGGTTTTGGGTGGATTTTTCAATTTTTTGAGGGTGGTCACGAATTAAAGTCCTTTTCGCTCTAGGACGCATATTTAAGGCGATATGGGCAAAAGAAGTTTTTCATATAAAAATTTCAATTTTTTTAGGTTTTGGGTGGATTTTTCAATTTTTTGAGGGTGGTCACGAATTAAAGTCCTTTTCGCTCTAGGACGCTTAGTTTAGGAGATATGGGCAAAAGAAGTTTTTCATATAAAAATTTCAATTTTTTTAGGTTTTGGGTGGATTTTTAAATTTTTTGGGGGTGGTCACGAATTAAAGTCCTTTTCGCTCTAGGACGCATATTTAAGGAGATATGGGCAAAAGAAGTTTTTCATATAAAAATTTCAATTTTTTTAGGTTTTGTGTCGATTTTTAAATTTTTTGGGTGTGGTCACGAATTAAAGTCCTTTTCGCTCTAGGACGCATATTTAAGGAGATATGGGCAAAAGAAGTTTTTCACATAAAAATTTCATTTTTTTAAGGTTTTGGGTGGATTTTTAAATTTTTTGGGTGTGGTCACGAATTAAAGTCCTTTTCGCTCTAGGACGCATATTTAAGGAGATATGGGCAAAAGAAGTTTTTCATATAAAAATTTCAATTTTGTTAGGTTTTGGGTGGATTTTTCAATTTTTTGAGGGTGGTCACGAATTAAAGTCCTTTTCGCTCTAGGACGCATATTTAAGGAGATATGGGCAAAAGAAGTTTTTCATATAAAAATTTCAATTTTGTTAGGTTTTGGGTGGATTTTTCAATTTTTTGAGGGTGGTCACGAATTAAAGTCCTTTTCGCTCTAGGACGCATATTTAAGGAGATATGGGCAAAAGAAGTTTTTCATATAAAAATTTCAATTTTTTTAGGTTTTGGGTGGATTTTTAAATTTTTTGAGGGTGGTCACGAATTAAAGTCCTTTTCGCTCTAGGACGCATATTTAAGGAGATATGGGCAAAAGAAGTTTTTCATATAAAAATTTCAATTTTTTTAGGTTTTGGGTGGATTTTTAAATTTTTTGGGGGTGGTCACGAATTAAAGTCCTTTTCGCTCTAGGACGCATATTTAAGGAGATATGGGCAAAAGAAGTTTTTCATATAAAAATTTAAATTTTTTTAGGTTTTGGGTGGATTTTTCAATTTTTTGAGGGTGGACTCATATTTAAGGAGATATGGGCAAAAGAAGTTTTTCATATAAAAATTTCAATTTTTTTAGGTTTTGGGTGGATTTTTAAATTTTTTGGGGGTGGTCACGAATTAAAGTCCTTTTCGCTCTAGGACGCATATTTAAGGAGATATGGGCAAAAGAAGTTTTTCATATAAAAATTTAAATTTTTTTAGGTTTTGGGTGGATTTTTAAATTTTTTGGGGGTGGTCACGAATTAAAGTCCTTTTCGCTCTAGGACGCATATTTAAGGAGATATGGACAAAAGAAGTTTTTCATATAAAAATTTCAATTTTTTTAGGTTTTGGGTGGATTTTTCAATTTTTTGAGGGTGGTCACGAATTAAAGTCCTTTTCGCTCTAGGACGCATATTTAAGGAGATATGGGCAAAAGAAGTTTTTCATATAAAAATTTCAATTTTTTTAGGTTTTGGGTGGATTTTTCAATTTTTTGGGGGTGGTCACGAATTAAAGTCCTTTTCGCTCTAGGACGCATATTTAAGGAGATATGGACAAAAGAAGTTTTTCATATAAAAATTTCAATTTTGTTAGGTTTTGGGTGGATTTTTCAATTTTTTGAGGGTGGTCACGAATTAAAGTCCTTTTCGCTCTAGGACGCATATTTAAGGAGATATGGGCAAAAGAAGTTTTTCATATAAAAATTTCAATTTTTTTAGGTTTTGGGTGGATTTTTCAATTTTTTGAGGGTGGTCACGAATTAAAGTCCTTTTCGCTCTAGGACGCTTAGTTTAGGAGATATGGGCAAAAGAAGTTTTTCATATAAAAATTTCAATTTTGTTAGGTTTTGGGTGGATTTTTCAATTTTTTGAGGGTGGTCACGAATTAAAGTCCTTTTCGCTCTAGGACGCATATTTAAGGAGATATGGGCAAAAGAAGTTTTTCATATAAAAATTTCAATTTTGTTAGGTTTTGGGTGGATTTTTCAATTTTTTGGGGGTGGTCACGAATTAAAGTCCTTTTCGCTCTAGGACGCATATTTAAGGAGATATGGGCAAAAGAAGTTTTTCATATAAAAATTTTAATTTTTTTAGGTTTTGGGTGGATTTTTCAATTTTTTGAGGGTGGTCACGAATTAAAGTCCTTTTCGCTCTAGGACGCATATTTAAGGAGATATGGGCAAAAGAAGTTTTTCATATAAAAATTTCAATTTTTTTAAGTTTTGGGTGGATTTTTCAATTTTTTGGGGGTGGTCACGAATTAAAGTCCTTTTCGCTCTAGGACGCATATTTAAGGAGATATGGACAAAAGAAGTTTTTCATATAAAAATTTCAATTTTGTTAGGTTTTGGGTGGATTTTTCAATTTTTTGAGGGTGGTCACGAATTAAAGTCCTTTTCGCTCTAGGACGCATATTTAAGGAGATATGGGCAAAAGAAGTTTTTCATATAAAAATTTTAATTTTTTTAGGTTTTGGGTGGATTTTTCAATTTTTTGAGGGTGGTCACGAATTAAAGTCCTTTTCGCTCTAGGACGCTTAGTTTAGGAGATATGGGCAAAAGAAGTTTTTCATATAAAAATTTCAATTTTGTTAGGTTTTGGGTGGATTTTTCAATTTTTTGAGGGTGGTCACGAATTAAAGTCCTTTTCGCTCTAGGACGCTTAGTTTAGGAGATATGGGCAAAAGAAGTTTTTCATATAAAAATTTCAATTTTGTTAGGTTTTGGGTGGATTTTTCAATTTTTTGGGGGTGGTCACGAATTAAAGTCCTTTTCGCTCTAGGACGCATATTTAAGGAGATATGGACAAAAGAAGTTTTTCATATAAAAATTTCAATTTTTTTAGGTTTTGGGTGGATTTTTCAATTTTTTGGGGGTGGTCACGAATTAAAGTCCTTTTCGCTCTAGGACGCATATTTAAGGAGATATTGGCAAACGAAGTTTTTCATATAAAAATTTCAATTTTTTTAGGTTTTGGGTGGATTTTTCAATTTTTTGGGGGTGGTCACGAATTAAAGTCCTTTTCGCTCTAGGACGCATATTTAAGGAGATATGGACAAAAGAAGTTTTTCATATAAAAATTTCAATTTTGTTAGGTTTTGGGTGGATTTTTCAATTTTTTGAGGGTGGTCACGAATTAAAGTCCTTTTCGCTCTAGGACGCATATTTAAGGAGATATGGGCAAAAGAAGTTTTTCATATAAAAATTTGAATTTTTTTAGGTTTTGGGTGGATTTTTCAATTTTTTGGGGGTGGTCACGAATTAAAGTCCTTTTCGCTCTAGGACGCTTAGTTTAGGAGATATGGGCAAAAGAAGTTTTTCATATAAAAATTTCAATTTTGTTAGGTTTTGGGTGGATTTTTCAATTTTTTGAGGGTGGTCACGAATTAAAGTCCTTTTCGCTCTAGGACGCTTAGTTTAGGAGATATGGGCAAAAGAAGTTTTTCATATAAAAATTTCAATTTTGTTAGGTTTTGGGTGGATTTTTCAATTTTTTGAGGGTGGTCACGAATTAAAGTGCTTTTCGCTCTAGGACGCATATTTAAGGAGATATGGACAAAAGAAGTTTTTCATATAAAAATTTCATTTTTTTTAGGTTTTGGGTGGATTTTTCAACTTTTTGGGGGTGGTCACGAATTAAAGTCCTTTTCGCTCTAGGACGCATATTTAAGGAGATATGGGCAAAAGAAGTTTTTCATATAAAAATTTTAATTTTTTTAGGTTTTGGGTGGATTTTTCAATTTTTTGAGGGTGGTCACGAATTAAAGTCCTTTTCGCTCTAGGACGCATATTTAAGGAGATATGGGCAAAAGAAGTTTTTCATATAAAAATTTCAATTTTTTTAGGTTTTGGGTGGATTTTTAAATTTTTTGGGGGTGGTCACGAATTAAAGTCCTTTTCGCTCTAGGACGCATATTTAAGGAGATATGGGCAAAAGAAGTTTTTCATATAAAAATTTCAATTTTTTTAGGTTTTGTGTCGATTTTTAAATTTTTTGGGTGTGGTCACGAATTAAAGTCCTTTTCGCTCTAGGACGCATATTTAAGGAGATATGGGCAAAAGAAGTTTTTCATATAAAAATTTCAATTTTTTTAGGTTTTGGGTGGATTTTTCAATTTTTTGAGGGTGGTCACGAATTAAAGTCCTTTTCGCTCTAGGACGCATATTTAAGGAGATATGGACAAAAGAAGTTTTTCATATAAAAATTTCAATTTTTTTAGGTTTTGGGTGGATTTTTCAATTTTTTGGGGGTGGTCACGAATTAAAGTCCTTTTCGCTCTAGGACGCATATTTAAGGAGATATGGACAAAAGAAGTTTTTCATATAAAAATTTCAATTTTTTTAGGTTTTGGGTGGATTTTTCAATTTTTTGAGGGTGGTCACGAATTAAAGTCCTTTTCGCTCTAGGACGCATATTTAAGGAGATATGGGCAAAAGAAGTTTTTCATATAAAAATTTCAATTTTTTTAGGTTTTGGGTGGATTTTTCAATTTTTTGAGGGTGGTCACGAATTAAAGTCCTTTTCGCTCTAGGACGCATATTTAAGGAGATATGGGCAAAAGAAGTTTTTCATATAAAAATTTTAATTTTTTTAGGTTTTGGGTGGATTTTTCAATTTTTTGAGGGTGGTCACGAATTAAAGTCCTTTTCGCTCTAGGACGCTTAGTTTAGGAGATATGGGCAAAAGAAGTTTTTCATATAAAAATTTCAATTTTGTTAGGTTTTGGGTGGATTTTTCAATTTTTTGGGGGTGGTCACGAATTAAAGTCCTTTTCGCTCTAGGACGCATATTTAAGGAGATATGGGCAAAAGAAGTTTTTCATATAAAAATTTCAATTTTTTTAGGTTTTGGGTGGATTTTTAAATTTTTTGGGGGTGGTCACGAATTAAAGTCCTTTTCGCTCTAGGACGCATATTAAGGAGATATGGGCAAAAGAAGTTTTTCATATAAAAATTTCAATTTTTTTAGGTTTTGGGTGGATTTTTCAATTTTTTGAGGGTGGTCACGAATTAAAGTCCTTTTCGCTCTAGGACGCTTAGTTTAGGAGATATGGGCAAAAGAAGTTTTTCATATAAAAATTTCAATTTTTTTAGGTTTTGGGTGGATTTTTAAATTTTTTGGGGGTGGTCACGAATTAAAGTCCTTTTCGCTCTAGGACGCATATTTAAGGAGATATGGGCAAAAGAAGTTTTTCATATAAAAATTTCAATTTTTTTAGGTTTTGGGTGGATTTTTAAATTTTTTGGGGGTGGTCACGAATTAAAGTCCTTTTCGCTCTAGGACGCATATTTAAGGAGATATGGACAAAAGAAGTTTTTCATATAAAAATTTCAATTTTTTTAGGTTTTGGGTGGATTTTTCAACTTTTTGGGGGTGGTCACGAATTAAAGTCCTTTTCGCTCTAGGACGCATATTTAAGGAGATATGGGCAAAAGAAGTTTTTCATATAAAAATTTCAATTTTTTTAGGTTTTGGGTGGATTTTTAAATTTTTTGGGGGTGGTCACGAATTAAAGTCCTTTTCGCTCTAGGACGCATATTTAAGGAGATATGGGCAAAAGAAGTTTTTCATATAAAAATTTCAATTTTTTTAGGTTTTGGGTGGATTTTTAAATTTTTTGGGGGTGGTCACGAATTAAAGTCCTTTTCGCTCTAGGACGCATATTTAAGGAGATATGGACAAAAGAAGTTTTTCATATAAAAATTTCAATTTTGTTAGGTTTTGGGTGGATTTTTCAATTTTTTGAGGGTGGTCACGAATTAAAGTCCTTTTCGCTCTAGGACGCTTAGTTTAGGAGATATGGGCAAAAGAAGTTTTTCATATAAAAATTTCAATTTTTTTTAGGTTTTGTGTCGATTTTTAAATTTTTTGGGTGTGGTCAC
Organism: Haematobia irritans; assembly: GCF_050003625.1. Classification (NCBI taxonomy): domain Eukaryota; kingdom Metazoa; phylum Arthropoda; class Insecta; order Diptera; family Muscidae; genus Haematobia; species Haematobia irritans. Next base: position 111,773,282 of record NC_134399.1, on the reverse strand, counting down.
GAATTAAAGTCCTTTTCGCTCTAGAACGCATATTTAAGGAGATATGGGCAAAAGAAGTTTTTCATATAAAAATTTCAATTTTGTTAGGTTTTGGGTGGATTTTTCAATTTTTTGAGGGTGGTCACGAATTAAAGTCCTTTTCGCTCTAGGACGCATATTTAAGGAGATATGGGCAAAAGAAGTTTTTCACATAAAAATTTCAATTTTTTTAGGTTTTGGGTGGATTTTTCAACTTTTTGGGGGTGGTCACGAATTAAAGTCCTTTTCGCTATAGGACGCTTAGTTTAGGAGATATGGGCAAAAGAAGTTTTTCATATAAAAATTTCAATTTTTTTAGGTTTTGGGTGGATTTTTAAATTTTTTGGGGGTGGTCACGAATTAAAGTCCTTTTCGCTCTAGAACGCATATTTAAGGAGATATGGGCAAAAGAAGTTTTTCATATAAAAATTTCAATTTTGTTAGGTTTTGGGTGGATTTTTCAATTTTTTGAGGGTGGTCACGAATTAAAGTCCTTTTCGCTCTAGGACGCATATTTAAGGAGATATGGGCAAAAGAAGTTTTTCACATAAAAATTTCAATTTTTTTAGGTTTTGGGTGGATTTTTCAACTTGTTGGGGGTGGTCACGAATTAAAGTCCTTTTCGCTCTAGGACGCATATTTAAGGAGATATGGGCAAAAGAAGTTTTTCATATAAAAATTTTAATTTTTTTAGGTTTTGGGTGGATTTTTCAATTTTATGAGGGTGGTCACGAATTAAAGTCCTTTTCGCTCTAGGACGCATATTTAAGGAGATATGGGCAAAAGAAGTTTTTCACATAAAAATTTCAATTTTTTTAGGTTTTGGGTGGATTTTTCAACTTGTTGGGGGTGGTCACGAATTAAAGTCCTTTTCGCTCTAGGACGCATATTTAAGGAGATATGGGCAAAAGAAGTTTTTCATATAAAAATTTCAATTTTTTTAGGTTTTGGGTGGATTTTTAAATTTTTTGGGGGTGGTCACGAATTAAAGTCCTTTTCGCTCTAGGACGCATATTTAAGGAGATATGGACAAAAGAAGTTTTTCATATAAAAATTTCAATTTTTTTAGGTTTTGGGTGGATTTTTCAATTTTTTGGGGGTGGTCACGAATTAAAGTCCTTTTCGCTCTAGGACGCATATTTAAGGAGATATGGGCAAAAGAAGTTTTTCATATAAAAATTTCAATTTTTTTAGGTTTTGGGTGGATTTTTAAATTTTTTGGGGGTGGTCACGAATTAAAGTCCTTTTCGCTCTAGGACGCATATTTAAGGAGATATGAGCAAAAGAAGTTTTTCATATAAAAATTTTAATTTTTTTAGGTTTTGGGTGGATTTTTCAATTTTTTGAGGGTGGTCACGAATTAAAGTCCTTTTCGCTCTAGGACGCATATTTAAGGAGATATGGGCAAAAGAAGTTTTTCATATAAAAATTTCAATTTTTTTAGGTTTTGGGTGGATTTTTAAATTTTTTGGGGGTGGTCACGAATTAAAGTCCTTTTCGCTCTAGGACGCATATTTAAGGAGATATGGACAAAAGAAGTTTTTCATATAAAAATTTCAATTTTTTTAGGTTTTGGGTGGATTTTTCAATTTTTTGAGGGTGGTCACGAATTAAAGTCCTTTTCGCTCTAGGACGCTTAGTTTAGGAGATATGGGCAAAAGAAGTTTTTCATATAAAAATTTCAATTTTTTTAGGTTTTGGGTGGATTTTTCAATTTTTTGAGGGTGGTCACGAATTAAAGTCCTTTTCGCTCTAGGACGCTTAGTTTAGGAGATATGGGCAAAAGAAGTTTTTCATATAAAAATTTCAATTTTTTTAGGTTTTGGGTGGATTTTTCAATTTTTTGAGGGTGGTCACGAATTAAAGTCCTTTTCGCTCTAGGACGCTTAGTTTAGGAGATATGGGCAAAAGAAGTTTTTCATATAAAAATTTCAATTTTTTTAGGTTTTGGGTGGATTTTTCAATTTTTTGAGGGTGGTCACGAATTAAGGTCCTTTTCGCTCTAGGACGCTTAGTTTAGGAGATATGGGCAAAAGAAGTTTTTCATATAAAAATTTCAATTTTTTTAGGTTTTGGGTGGATTTTTAAATTTTTTGGGGGTGGTCACGAATTAAAGTCCTTTTCGCTCTAGGACGCATATTTAAGGAGATATGGGCAAAAGAAGTTTTTCATATAAAAATTTCAATTTTTTTAGGTTTTGTGTCGATTTTTAAATTTTTTGGGTGTGGTCACGAATTAAAGTCCTTTTCGCTCTAGGACGCATATTTAAGGAGATATGGGCAAAAGAAGTTTTTCATATAAAAATTTCAATTTTTTTAGGTTTTGGGTGGATTTTTCAATTTTTTGAGGGTGGTCACGAATTAAAGTCCTTTTCGCTCTAGGACGCATATTTAAGGAGATATGGACAAAAGAAGTTTTTCATATAAAAATTTCAATTTTTTTAGGTTTTGGGTGGATTTTTCAATTTCTTGGGGGTGGTCACGAATTAAAGTCCTTTTCGCTCTAGGACGCATATTTAAGGAGATATGGACAAAAGAAGTTTTTCATATAAAAATTTCAATTTTTTTAGGTTTTGGGTGGATTTTTCAATTTTTTGAGGGTGGTCACGAATTAAAGTCCTTTTCGCTCTAGGACGCATATTTAAGGAGATATGGGCAAAAGAAGTTTTTCATATAAAAATTTCAATTTTTTTAGGTTTTGGGTGGATTTTTAAATTTTTTGAGGGTGGTCACGAATTAAAGTCCTTTTCGCTCTAGGACGCATATTTAAGGAGATATGGGCAAAAGAAGTTTTTCATATAAAAATTTTATTTTTTTTAGGTTTTGGGTGGATTTTTCAATTTTTTGAGGGTGGTCACGAATTAAAGTCCTTTTCGCTCTAGGACGCTTAGTTTAGGAGATATGGGCAAAAGAAGTTTTTCATATAAAAATTTCAATTTTGTTAGGTTTTGGGTGGATTTTTCAATTTTTTGGGGGTGGTCACGAATTAAAGTCCTTTTCGCTCTAGGACGCATATTTAAGGAGATATGGGCAAAAGAAGTTTTTCACATAAAAATTTCAATTTTTTTAGGTTTTGGGTGGATTTTTCAATTTTTTGGGGTGGTCACGAATTAAAGTCCTTTTCGCTCTAGGACGCATATTTAAGGAGATATGGGCAAAAGAAGTTTTTCATATAAAAATTTCAATTTTTTTAGGTTTTGGGTGGATTTTTAAATTTTTTGGGGGTGGTCACGAATTAAAGTCCTTTTCGCTCTAGGACGCATATTTAAGGAGATATGGGCAAAAGAAGTTTTTCATATAAAAATTTCAATTTTTTTAGGTTTTGGGTGGATTTTTCAATTTTTTGAGGGTGGTCACGAATTAAAGTCCTTTTCGCTCTAGGACGCTTAGTTTAGGAGATATGGGCAAAAGAAGTTTTTCATATAAAAATTTCAATTTTTTTAGGTTTTGGGTGGATTTTTAAATTTTTTGGGGGTGGTCACGAATTAAAGTCCTTTTCGCTCTAGGACGCATATTTAAGGAGATATGGGCAAAAGAAGTTTTTCATATAAAAATTTCAATTTTTTTAGGTTTTGGGTGGATTTTTAAATTTTTTGGGGGTGGTCACGAATTAAAGTCCTTTTCGCTCTAGGACGCATATTTAAGGAGATATGGACAAAAGAAGTTTTTCATATAAAATTTCAATTTTGTTAGGTTTTGGGTGGATTTTTCAATTTTTTGAGGGTGGTCACGAATTAAAGTCCTTTTCGCTCTAGGACGCATATTTAAGGAGATATGGGCAAAAGAAGTTTTTCATATAAAAATTTCAATTTTGTTAGGTTTTGGGTGGATTTTTCAATTTTTTGAGGGTGGTCACGAATTAAAGTCCTTTTCGCTCTAGGACGCATATTTAAGGAGATATGGGCAAAAGAAGTTTTTCACATAAAAATTTCAATTTTTTTAGGTTTTGGGTGGATTTTTAAATTTTTTGGGGGTGGTCACGAATTAAAGTCCTTTTCGCTCTAGGACGCATATTTAAGGAGATATGGACAAAAGAAGTTTTTCATATAAAAATTTTAATTTTTTTAGGTTTTGGGTGGATTTTTCAATTTTTTGAGGGTGGTCACGAATTAAAGTCCTTTTCGCTCTAGGACGCTTAGTTTAGGACATATGGGCAAAAGAAGGTTTTCATATAAAAATTTCAATTTTGTTAGGTTTTGGGTGGATTTTTCAATTTTTTGAGGGTGGTCACGAATTAAAGTCCTTTTCGCTCTAGGACGCATATTTAAGGAGATATGGGCAAAAGAAGTTTTTCATATAAAAATTTCAATTTTTTTAGGTTTTGGGTGGATTTTTCAATTTTTTGAGGGTGGTCACGAATTAAAGTCCTTTTCGCTCTAGGACGCATATTTAAGGAGATATGGGCAAAAGAAGTTTTTCACATAAAAATTTCAATTTTTTTAGGTTTTGGGTGGATTTTTCAATTTTTTGGGGGTGGTCACGAATTAAAGTCCTTTTCGCTCTAGGACGCATATTTAAGGAGATATGGGCAAAAGAAGTTTTTCATATAAAAATTTCAATTTTTTTAGGTTTTGGGTGGATTTTTAAATTTGTTGGGGGTGGTCACGAATTAAAGTCCTTTTCGCTCTAGGACGCATATTTAAGGAGATATGGGCAAAAGAAGTTTTTCATATAAAAATTTCAATTTTTTTAAGTTTTGGGTGGATTTTTCAATTTTTTGGGGGTGGTCACGAATTAAAGTCCTTTTCGCTCTAGGACTCATATTTAAGGAGATATGGGCAAAAGAAGTTTTTCATATAAAAATTTCAATTTTTTTAGGTTTTGTGTCGATTTTTAAATTTTTTGGGTGTGGTCACGAATTAAAGTCCTTTTCGCTCTAGGACGCATATTTAAGGAGATATGGACAAAAGAAGTTTTTCATATAAAAATTTCAATTTTTTTAGGTTTTGGGTGGATTTTTCAATTTTTTGGGGGTGGTCACGAATTAAAGTCCTTTTCGCTCTAGGACGCATATTTAAGGAGATATGGGCAAAAGAAGTTTTTCACATAAAAATTTCAATTTTTTTAGGTTTTGGGTGGATTTTTAAATTTTTTGGGGGTGGTCACGAATTAAAGTCCTTTTCGCTCTAGGACGCATATTTAAGGAGATATGGACAAAAGAAGTTTTTCATATAAAAATTTCAATTTTTTTAGGTTTTGGGTGGATTTTTCAATTTTTTGGGGGTGGTCACGAATTAAAGTCCTTTTCGCTCTAGGACGCATATTTAAGGAGATATGGACAAAAGAAGTTTTTCATATAAAAATTTCAATTTTTTTAGGTTTTGGGTGGATTTTTCAATTTTTTGAGGGTGGTCACGAATTAAAGTCCTTTTCGCTCTAGGACGCATATTTAAGGAGATATGGGCAAAAGAAGTTTTTCATATAAAAATTTCAATTTTTTTAGGTTTTGGGTGGATTTTTCAATTTTTTGAGGGTGGTCACGAATTAAAGTCCTTTTCGCTCTAGGACGCATATTTAAGGAGATATGGGCAAAAGAAGGTTTTCACATAAAAATTTCAATTTTTTAGGTTTTGGGTGGATTTTTAAATTTTTTGGGGGTGGTCACGAATTAAAGTCCTTTTCGCTCTAGGACGCATATTTAAGGAGATATGGGCAAAAGAAGTTTTTCATATAAAAATTTCAATTTTTTTAGGTTTTGGGTGGATTTTTCAATTTTTTGAGGGTGGTCACGAATTAAAGTCCTTTTCGCTCTAGGACGCATATTTAAGGAGATATGGGCAAAAGAAGTTTTTCATATAAAAATTTCAATTTTTTTAGGTTTTGGGTGGATTTTTAAATTTTTTGGGGGTGGTCACGAATTAAAGTCCTTTTCGCTCTAGGACGCATATTTAAGGAGATATGGGCAAAAGAAGTTTTTCATATAAAAATTTCAATTTTTTTAGGTTTTGGGTGGATTTTTCAATTTTTTGGGGGTGGTCACGAATTAAAGTCCTTTTCGCTCTAGGACGCATATTTAAGGAGATATGGGCAAAAGAAGTTTTTCATATAAAAATTTTAATTTTTTTAGGTTTTGGGTGGATTTTTCAATTTTTTGAGGGTGGTCACGAATTAAAGTCCTTTTCGCTCTAGGACGCTTAGTTTAGGAGATATGGGCAAAAGAAGTTTTTCATATAAAAATTTCAATTTTGTTAGGTTTTGGGTGGATTTTTCAATTTTTTGGGGGTGGTCACGAATTAAAGTCCTTTTCGCTCTAGGACGCATATTTAAGGAGATATGGACAAAAGAAGTTTTTCACATAAAAATTTCAATTTTTTTAGGTTTTGGGTGGATTTTTCAATTTTTTGGGGGTGGTCACGAATTAAAGTCCTTTTCGCTCTAGGACGCATATTTAAGGAGATATGGGCAAAAGAAGTTTTTCATATAAAAATTTCAATTTTTTTAGGTTTTGGGTGGATTTTTAAATTTTTTGGGGGTGGTCACGAATTAAAGTCCTTTTCGCTCTAGGACGCATATTTAAGGAGATATGGGCAAAAGAAGTTTTTCATATAAAAATTTCAATTTTTTTAGGTTTTGGGTGGATTTTTCAATTTTTTGAGGGTGGTCACGAATTAAAGTCCTTTTCGCTCTAGGACGCTTAGTTTAGGAGATATGGGCAAAAGAAGTTTTTCATATAAAAATTTCAATTTTTTTAGGTTTTGGGTGGATTTTTCAATTTTTTGAGGGTGGTCACGAATTAAAGTCCTTTTCGCTCTAGGACGCATATTTAAGGAGATATGGGCAAAAGAAGGTTTTCACATAAAAATTTCAATTTTTTAGGTTTTGGGTGGATTTTTAAATTTTTTGGGGGTGGTCACGAATTAAAGTCCTTTTCGCTCTAGGACGCATATTTAAGGAGATATGGGCAAAAGAAGTTTTTCATATAAAAATTTCAATTTTTTTAGGTTTTGGGTGGATTTTTCAATTTTTTGAGGGTGGTCACGAATTAAAGTCCTTTTCGCTCTAGGACGCATATTTAAGGAGATATGGGCAAAAGAAGTTTTTCATATAAAAATTTCAATTTTTTTAGGTTTTGGGTGGATTTTTAAATTTTTTGGGGGTGGTCACGAATTAAAGTCCTTTTCGCTCTAGGACGCATATTTAAGGAGATATGGACAAAAGAAGTTTTTCACATAAAAATTTCAATTTTTTTAGGTTTTGGGTGGATTTTTCAATTTTTTGGGGGTGGTCACGAATTAAAGTCCTTTTCGCTCTAGGACGCATATTTAAGGAGATATGGGCAAAAGAAGTTTTTCATATAAAAATTTCAATTTTTTTAGGTTTTGGGTGGATTTTTAAATTTTTTGGGGGTGGTCACGAATTAAAGTCCTTTTCGCTCTAGGACGCATATTTAAGGAGATATGGGCAAAAGAAGTTTTTCATATAAAAATTTCAATTTTTTTAGGTTTTGGGTGGATTTTTCAATTTTTTGAGGGTGGTCACGAATTAAAGTCCTTTTCGCTCTAGGACGCTTAGTTTAGGAGATATGGGCAAAAGAAGTTTTTCATATAAAAATTTCAATTTTTTTAGGTTTTGGGTGGATTTTTCAATTTTTTGAGGGTGGTCACGAATTAAAGTCCTTTTCGCTCTAGGACGCATATTTAAGGAGATATGGGCAAAAGAAGGTTTTCACATAAAAATTTCAATTTTTTAGGTTTTGGGTGGATTTTTAAATTTTTTGGGGGTGGTCACGAATTAAAGTCCTTTTCGCTCTAGGACGCATATTTAAGGAGATATGGGCAAAAGAAGTTTTTCATATAAAAATTTCAATTTTTTTAGGTTTTGGGTGGATTTTTCAATTTTTTGAGGGTGGTCACGAATTAAAGTCCTTTTCGCTCTAGGACGCATATTTAAGGAGATATGGGCAAAAGAAGTTTTTCATATAAAAATTTCAATTTTTTTAGGTTTTGGGTGGATTTTTAAATTTTTTGGGGGTGGTCACGAATTAAAGTCCTTTTCGCTCTAGGACGCATATTTAAGGAGATATGGGCAAAAGAAGTTTTTCATATAAAAATTTCAATTTTTTTAGGTTTTGGGTGGATTTTTCAATTTTTTGGGGGTGGTCACGAATTAAAGTCCTTTTCGCTCTAGGACGCATATTTAAGGAGATATGGGCAAAAGAAGTTTTTCATATAAAAATTTTAATTTTTTTAGGTTTTGGGTGGATTTTTCAATTTTTTGAGGGTGGTCACGAATTAAAGTCCTTTTCGCTCTAGGACGCTTAGTTTAGGAGATATGGGCAAAAGAAGTTTTTCATATAAAAATTTCAATTTTGTTAGGTTTTGGGTGGATTTTTCAATTTTTTGGGGGTGGTCACGAATTAAAGTCCTTTTCGCTCTAGGACGCATATTTAAGGAGATATGGACAAAAGAAGTTTTTCACATAAAAATTTCAATTTTTTTAGGTTTTGGGTGGATTTTTCAATTTTTTGGGGGTGGTCACGAATTAAAGTCCTTTTCGCTCTAGGACGCATATTTAAGGAGATATGGGCAAAAGAAGTTTTTCATATAAAAATTTCAATTTTTTTAGGTTTTGGGTGGATTTTTAAATTTTTTGGGGGTGGTCACGAATTAAAGTCCTTTTCGCTCTAGGACGCATATTTAAGGAGATATGGGCAAAAGAAGTTTTTCATATAAAAATTTCAATTTTTTTAGGTTTTGGGTGGATTTTTCAATTTTTTGAGGGTGGTCACGAATTAAAGTCCTTTTCGCTCTAGGACGCTTAGTTTAGGAGATATGGGCAAAAGAAGTTTTTCATATAAAAATTTCAATTTTTTTAGGTTTTGGGTGGATTTTTAAATTTTTTGGGGGTGGTCACGAATTAAAGTCCTTTTCGCTCTAGGACGCATATTTAAGGAGATATGGGCAAAATAAGTTTTTCATATAAAAATTTCAATTTTTTTAGGTTTTGGGTGGATTTTTAAATTTTTTGGGGGTGGTCACGAATTAAAGTCCTTTTCGCTCTAGGACGCATATTTAAGGAGATATGGACAAAAGAAGTTTTTCATATAAAAATTTCAATTTTTTTAGGTTTTGGGTGGATTTTTCAACTTTTTGGGGGTGGTCACGAATTAAAGTCCTTTTCGCTCTAGGACGCATATTTAAGGAGATATGGGCAAAAGAAGTTTTTCATATAAAAATTTCAATTTTTTTAGGTTTTGGGTGGATTTTTAAATTTTTTGGGGGTGGTCACGAATTAAAGTCCTTTTCGCTCTAGGACGCATATTTAAGGAGATATGGGCAAAAGAAGTTTTTCATATAAAAATTTCAATTTTTTTAGGTTTTGGGTGGATTTTTAAATTTTTTGGGGGTGGTCACGAATTAAAGTCCTTTTCGCTCTAGGACGCATATTTAAGGAGATATGGACAAAAGAAGTTTTTCATATAAAATTTCAATTTTGTTAGGTTTTGGGTGGATTTTTCAATTTTTTGAGGGTGGTCACGAATTAAAGTCCTTTTCGCTCTAGGACGCATATTTAAGGAGATATGGGCAAAAGAAGTTTTTCACATAAAAATTTCAATTTTTTTAGGTTTTGGGTGGATTTTTAAATTTTTTGGGGGTGGTCACGAATTAAAGTCCTTTTCGCTCTAGGACGCATATTTAAGGAGATATGGACAAAAGAAGTTTTTCATATAAAAATTTCAATTTTTTTAGGTTTTGGGTGGATTTTTAAATTTTTTGGGGGTGGTCACGAATTAAAGTCCTTTTCGCTCTAGGACGCATATTTAAGGAGATATGGGCAAAAGAAGTTTTTCATATAAAAATTTCAATTTTTTTAGGTTTTGGGTGGATTTTTAAATTTTTTGGGGGTGGTCACGAATTAAAGTCCTTTTCGCTCTAGGACGCATATTTAAGGAGATATGGACAAAAGAAGTTTTTCATATAAAATTTCAATTTTGTTAGGTTTTGGGTGGATTTTTCAATTTTTTGAGGGTGGTCACGAATTAAAGTCCTTTTCGCTCTAGGACGCATATTTAAGGAGATATGGGCAAAAGAAGTTTTTCACATAAAAATTTCAATTTTTTTAGGTTTTGGGTGGATTTTTAAATTTTTTGGGGGTGGTCACGAATTAAAGTCCTTTTCGCTCTAGGACGCATATTTAAGGAGATATGGACAAAAGAAGTTTTTCATATAAAAATTTCAATTTTTTTAGGTTTTGGGTGGATTTTTAAATTTTTTAGGGGTGGTCACGAATTAAAGTCCTTTTCGCTCTAGGACGCATATTTAAGGAGATATGGGCAAAAGAAGTTTTTCATATAAAAATTTCAATTTTGTTAGGTTTTGGGTGGATTTTTCAATTTTTTGAGGGTGGTCACGAATTAAAGTCCTTTTCGCTCTAGGACGCATATTTAAGGAGATATGGGCAAAAGAAGTTTTTCACATAAAAATTTCAATTTTTTTAGGTTTTGGGTGGATTTTTAAATTTTTTGGGGGTGGTCACGAATTAAAGTCCTTTTCGCTCTAGGACGCATATTTAAGGAGATATGGGCAAAAGAAGTTTTTCACATAAAAATTTCAATTTTTTTAGGTTTTGGGTGGATTTTTCAATTTTTTGGGGGTGGTCACGAATTAAAGTCCTTTTCGCTCTAGGACGCATATTTAAGGAGATATGGGCAAAAGAAGTTTTTCATATAAAAATTTCAATTTTGTTAGGTTTCGGGTGGATTTTTCAATTTTTTGAGGGTGGTCACGAATTAAAGTCCTTTTCGCTCTAGGACGCATATTTAAGGAGATATGGGCAAAAGAAGTTTTTCATATAAAAATTTCAATTTTTTTAGGTTTTGGGTGGATTTTTCAATTTTTTGAGGGTGGTCACGAATTAAAGTCCTTTTCGCTCTAGGACGCATATTTAAGGAGATATGGGCAAAAGAAGATTTTCACATAAAAATTTCAATTTTTTTAGGTTTTGGGTGGATTTTTCAATTTTTTGGGGGTGGTCACGAATTAAAGTCCTTTTCGCTCTAGGACGCATATTTAAGGAGATATGGGCAAAAGAAGTTTTTCATATAAAAATTTCAATTTTTTTAGGTTTTGGGTGGATTATTAAATTTTTTGGGGGTGGTCACGAATTAAAGTCCTTTTCGCTCTAGGACGCATATTTAAGGAGATATGGGCAAAAGAAGTTTTTCATATAAAAATTTCAATTTTTTTAAGTTTTGGGTGGATTTTTCAATTTTTTGGGGGTGGTCACGAATTAAAGTCCTTTTCGCTCTAGGACTCATATTTAAGGAGATATGGGCAAAAGAAGTTTTTCATATAAAAATTTCAATTTTTTTAAGTTTTGGGTGGATTTTTCAATTTTTTGGGGGTGGTCACGAATTAAAGTCCTTTTCGCTCTAGGACTCATATTTAAGGAGATATGGGCAAAAGAAGTTTTTCATATAAAAATTTCAATTTTTTTAGGTTTTGTGTCGATTTTTAAATTTTTTGGGTGTGGTCACGAATTAAAGTCCTTTTCGCTCTAGGACGCATATTTAAGGAGATATGGGCAAAAGAAGTTTTTCACATAAAAATTTCAATTTTTTTAGGTTTTGGGTGGATTTTTAAATTTTTTGGGGGTGGTCACGAATTAAAGTCCTTTTCGCTCTAGGACGCATATTTAAGGAGATATGGACAAAAGAAGTTTTTCATATAAAAATTTCAATTTTTTTTAGGTTTTGGGTGGATTTTTCAATTTTTTGGGGGTGGTCACGAATTAAAGTCCTTTTCGCTCTAGGACGCATATTTAAGGAGATATGGACAAAAGAAGTTTTTCATATAAAAATTTCAATTTTTTTAGGTTTTGGGTGGATTTTTCAATTTTTTGGGGGTGGTCACGAATTAAAGTCCTTTTCGCTCTAGGACGCATATTTAAGGAGATATGGGCAAAAGAAGTTTTTCACATAAAAATTTCAATTTTTTTAGGTTTTGGGTGGATTTTTAAATTTTTTGGGGGTGGTCACGAATTAAAGTCCTTTTCGCTCTAGGACGCATATTTAAGGAGATATGGGCAAAAGAAGTTTTTCATATAAAAATTTCAATTTTTTTAGGTTTTGGGTGGATTTTTCAATTTTTTGAGGGTGGTCACGAATTAAAGTCCTTTTCGCTCTAGGACGCATATTTAAGGAGATATGGGCAAAAGAAGTTTTTCATATAAAAATTTCAATTTTTTTAGGTTTTGGGTGGATTTTTCAATTTTTTGGGGGTGGTCACGAATTAAAGTCCTTTTCGCTCTAGGACGCATATTTAAGGAGATATGGGCAAAAGAAGTTTTTCATATAAAAATTTCAATTTTTTTAGGTTTTGGGTGGATTTTTCAATTTTTTGGGGGTGGTCACGAATTAAAGTCCTTTTCGCTCTAGGACGCATATTTAAGGAGATATGGACAAAAGAAGTTTTTCATATAAAAATTTCAATTTTTTTAGGTTTTGGGTGGATTTTTAAATTTTTTGGGGGTGGTCACGAATTAAAGTCCTTTTCGCTCTAGGACGCATATTTAAGGAGATATGGACAAAAGAAGTTTTTCATATAAAAATTTCAATTTTTTTAGGTTTTGGGTGGATTTTTCAATTTTTTGGGGGTGGTCACGAATTAAAGTCCTTTTCGCTCTAGGACGCATATTTAAGGAGATATGGACAAAAGAAGTTTTTCATATAAAAATTTCAATTTTTTTAGGTTTTGGGTGGATTTTTCAATTTTTTGAGGGTGGTCACGAATTAAAGTCCTTTTCGCTCTAGGACGCATATTTAAGGAGATATGGGCAAAAGAAGTTTTTCATATAAAAATTTCAATTTTTTTAGGTTTTGGGTGGATTTTTCAATTTTTTGAGGGTGGTCACGAATTAAAGTCCTTTTCGCTCTAGGACGCATATTTAAGGAGATATGGGCAAAAGAAGTTTTTCACATAAAAATTTCAATTTTTTTAGGTTTTGGGTGGATTTTTAAATTTTTTGGGGGTGGTCACGAATTAAAGTCCTTTTCGCTCTAGGACGCATATTTAAGGAGATATGGGCAAAAGAAGTTTTTCATATAAAAATTTCAATTTTTTTAGGTTTTGGGTGGATTTTTCAATTTTTTGAGGGTGGTCACGAATTTAAGTCCTTTTCGCTCTAGGACGCATATTTAAGGAGATATGGGCAAAAGAAGTTTTTCATATAAAAATTTCAATTTTTTTAGGTTTTGGGTGGATTTTTAAATTATTTGGGGGTGGTCACGAATTAAAGTCCTTTTCGCTCTAGGACGCATATTTAAGGAGATATGGGCAAAAGAAGTTTTTCATATAAAAATTTAAATTTTTTTAGGTTTTGGGTGGATTTTTAAATTTTTTGGGGGTGGTCACGAATTAAAGTCCTTTTCGCTCTAGGACGCATATTTAAGGAGATATGGGCAAAAGAAGTTTTTCATATAAAAATTTTAATTTTTTTAGGTTTTGGGTGGATTTTTCAATTTTTTGAGGGTGGTCACGAATTAAAGTCCTTTTCGCTCTAGGACGCTTAGTTTAGGAGATATGGGCAAAAAAAGTTTTTCATATAAAAATTTCAATTTTGTTAGGTTTTGGGTGGATTTTTCAATTTTTTGAGGGTGGTCACGAATTAAAGTCCTTTTCGCTCTAGGACGCTTAGTTTAGGAGATATGGGCAAAAGAAGTTTTTCATATAAAAATTTCAATTTTGTTAGGTTTTGGGTGGATTTTTCAATTTTTTGAGGGTGGTCACGAATTAAAGTCCTTTTCGCTCTAGGACGCTTAGTTTAGGAGATATGGGCAAAAGAAGTTTTTCATATAAAAATTTCAATTTTGTTAGGTTTTGGGTGGATTTTTAAATTTTTTTGAGGGTTGTCACGAATTAAAGTCCTTTTCGCTCTAGGACGCATATTTAAGGAGATATGGGCAAAAGAAGTTTTTCATATAAAAATTTCAATTTTTTTAGGTTTTGGGTGGATTTTTCAATTTTTTGAGGGTGGTCACGAATTAAAGTCCTTTTCGCTCTAGGACGCATATTTAAGGAGATATGGGCAAAAGAAGTTTTTCACATAAAAATTTCAATTTTTTTAGGTTTTGGGTGGATTTTTCAATTTTTTGGGGGTGGTCACGAATTAAAGTCCTTTTCGCTCTAGGACGCATATTTAAGGAGATATGGGCAAAAGAAGTTTTTCATATAAAAATTTCAATTTTTTTAGGTTTTGTGTCGATTTTTAAATTTTTTGGGTGTGGTCACGAATTAAAGTCCTTTTCGCTCTAGGACTCATATTTAAGGAGATATGGGCAAAAGAAGTTTTTCATATAAAAATTTCAATTTTTTTAGGTTTTGTGTCGATTTTTAAATTTTTTGGGTGTGGTCACGAATTAAAGTCCTTTTCGCTCTAGGACGCATATTTAAGGAGATATGGACAAAAGAAGTTTTTCATATAAAAATTTCAATTTTGTTAGGTTTTGGGTGGATTTTTAAATTTTTTGGGGGTGGTCACGAATTAAAGTCCTTTTCGCTCTAGGACGCATATTTAAGGAGATATGGACAAAAGAAGTTTTTCATATAAAAATTTCAATTTTGTTAGGTTTTGGGTGGATTTTTAAATTTTTTGGGGGTGGTCACGAATTAAAGTCCTTTTCGCTCTAGGACGCATATTTAAGGAGATATGGACAAAAGAAGTTTTTCATATAAAAATTTCAATTTTTTTAGGTTTTGGGTGGATTTTTAAATTTTTTGGGGGTGGTCACGAATTAAAGTCCTTTTCGCTCTAGGACGCATATTTAAGGAGATATGGACAAAAGAAGTTTTTCACATAAAAATTTCAATTTTGTTAGGTTTTGGGTGGATTTTTCAATTTTTTGAGGGCGGTCACGAATTAAAGTCCTTTTCGCTCTAGGACGCATATTTAAGGAGATATGGGCAAAAGAAGTTTTTCACATAAAAATTTCAATTTTTTTAGGTTTTGGGTGGATTTTTCAATTTTTTGGGGGTGGTCACGAATTAAAGTCCTTTTCGCTCTAGGACGCTTAGTTTAGGAGATATGGGCAAAAGAAGTTTTTCATATAAAAATTTCAATTTTTTTAGGTTTTGGGTGGATTTTTCAATTTTTTGAGGGTGGTCACGAATTAAAGTCCTTTTCGCTCTAGGACGCTTAGTTTAGGAGATATGGGCAAAAGAAGTTTTTCATATAAAAATTTCAATTTTGTTAGGTTTTGGGTGGATTTTTAAATTTTTTGGGGGTGGTCACGAATTAAAGTCCTTTTCGCTCTAGGACGCTTAGTTTAGGAGATATGGGCAAAAGAAGTTTTTCATATAAAAATTTAAATTTTGTTAGGTTTTGGGTGGATTTTTCAATTTTTTGAGGGTGGTCACGAATTAAAGTCCTTTTCGCTCTAGGACGCTTAGTTTAGGAGATATGGGCAAAAGAAGCTTTTCATATAAAAATTTCAATTTTGTTAGGTTTTGGGTGGATTTTTAAATTTTTTGAGGGTGGTCACGAATTAAAGTCCTTTTCGCTCTAGGACGCATATTTAAGGAGATATGGGCAAAAGAAGTTTTTCATATAAAAATTTCAATTTTGTTAGGTTTTGGGTGGATTTTTCAATTTTTTGGGTGTGGTCACGAATTAAAGTCCTTTTCGCTCTAGGACGCATATTTAAGGAGATATGGACAAAAGAAGTTTTTCATATAAAAATTTCAATTTTGTTAGGTTTTGGGTGGATTTTTCAATTTTTTGAGGGTGGTCACGAATTAAAGTCCTTTTCGCTCTAGGACGCATATTTAAGAAGATATGGACAAAAGAAGTTTTTCATATAAAAATTTTAATTTTTTTAGGTTTTGGGTGGATTTTTCAATTTTTTGGGGGTGGTCACGAATTAAAGTCCTTTTCGCTCTAGGACGCATATTTAAGGAGATATGGGCAAAAGAAGTTTTTCACATAAAAATTTCAATTTTTTTAGGTTTTGGGTGGATTTTTAAATTTTTTGGGGTGGTCACGAATTAAAGTCCTTTTCGCTCTAGGACGCATATTTAAGGAGATATGGACAAAAGAAGTTTTTCATATAAAAATTTCAATTTTTTTAGGTTTTGGGTGGATTTTTAAATTTTTTGAGGGTGGTCACGAATTAAAGTCCTTTTCGCTCTAGGACGCATATTTAAGGAGATATGGGCAAAAGAAGTTTTTCATATAAAAACTTCAATTTTTTTAGGTTTTGGGTGGATTTTTCAATTTTTTGAGGGTGGTCACGAATTAAAGTCCTTTTCGCTCTAGGACGCATATTTAAGGAGATATGGGCAAAAGAAGTTTTTCACATAAAAATTTCATTTTTTTTAGGTTTTGGGTGGATTTTTAAATTTTTTGGGGGTGGTCACGAATTAAAGTCCTTTTCGCTCTAGGACGCATATTTAAGGAGATATGGGCAAAAGAAGTTTTTCATATAAAAATTTCAATTTTTAAACTTTTGGGTGGATTTTTCAATTTTTTGGGGGTGGTCACGAATTAAAGTCCTTTTCGGTCTAGGACTCATATTTAAGGAGATATGGGCAAAAGAAGTTTTTCATATAAAAATTTCAATTTTGTTAGGTTTTGTGTCGATTTTTAAATTTTTTGGGTGTGGTCACGAATTAAAGTCCTTTTCGCTCTAGGACGCATATTTAAGGAGATATGGACAAAAGAAGTTTTTCACATAAAAATTTCAATTTTTTTAGGTTTTGGGTGGATTTTTAAATTTTTTGGGGGTGGTCACGAATTAAAGTCCTGTTCGCTCTAGGACGCATATTTAAGGAGATATGGGCAAAGGAAGTTTTTCATATAAAAATTTCAATTTTTTTAGGTTTTGGGTGGATTTTTCAATTTTTTGAGGGTGGTCACGAATTAAAGTCCTTTTCGCTCTAGGACGCATATTTAAGGAGATATGGGCAAAGGAAGTTTTTCATATAAAAATTTCAATTTTTTTAGGTTTTGGGTGGATTTTTCAATTTTTTGAGGGTGGTCACGAATTAAAGTCCTTTTCGCTCTAGGACGCATATTTAAGGAGATATGGACAAAAGAAGTTTTTCATATAAAAATTTCAATTTTTTTAGGTTTTGGGTGGATTTTTCAATTTTTTGAGGGTGGTCACGAATTAAAGTCCTTTTCGCTCTAGGACGCATATTTAAGGAGATATGGACAAAAGAAGTTTTTCATATAAAAATTTCAATTTTTTTAGGTTTTGGGTGGATTTTTCAATTTTTTGAGGGTGGTCACGAATTAAAGTCCTTTTCGCTCTAGGACGCATATTTAAGGAGATATGGACAAAAGAAGTTTTTCATATAAAAATTTCAATTTTTTTAGGTTTTGGGTGGATTTTTCAATTTTTTGAGGGTGGTCACGAATTAAAGTCCTTTTCGCTCTAGGACGCATATTTAAGGAGATATGGGCAAAAGAAGTTTTTCATATAAAAATTTCAATTTTTTTAGGTTTTGGGTGGATTTTTCAATTTTTTGAGGGTGGTCACGAATTAAAGTCCTTTTCGTTCTAGGACGCATATTTAAGGAGATATGGGCAAAAGAAGTTTTTCATATAAAAATTTCAATTTTTTTAGGTTTTGGGTGGATTTTTCAATTTTTTGAGGGTGGTCACGAATTAAAGTCCTTTTCGCTCTAGGACGCTTAGTTTAGGAGATATGGGCAAAAGAAGTTTTTCATATAAAAATTTCAATTTTTTAGGTTTTGGGTGGATTTTTCAATTTTTTGAGGGTGGTCACGAATTAAAGTCCTTTTCGCTCTAGGACGCATATTTAAGGAGATATGGACAAAAGAAGTTTTTCATATAAAAATTTCAATTTTGTTAGGTTTTGGGTGGATTTTTCAATTTTTTGGGGGTGGTCACGAATTAAAGTCCTTTTCGCTCTAGGACGCATATTTAAGGAGATATGGACAAAAGAAGTTTTTCATATAAAAATTTTAATTTTTTTAGGTTTTGGGTGGATTTTTCAATTTTTTGGGGGTGGTCACGAATTAAAGTCCTTTTCGCTCTAGACGCATATTTAAGGAGATATGGGCAAAAGAAGTTTTTCATATAAAAATTTTAATTTTTTTAGGTTTTGGGTGGATTTTTCAATTTTTTGAGGGTGGTCACGAATTAAAGTCCTTTTCGCTCTAGGACGCTTAGTTTAGGAGATATGGGCAAAAAAAGTTTTTCATATAAAAATTTCAATTTTGTTAGGTTTTGGGTGGATTTTTCAATTTTTTGAGGGTGGTCACGAATTAAAGTCCTTTTCGCTCTAGGACGCTTAGTTTAGGAGATATGGGCAAAAGAAGTTTTTGATATAAAAATTTCAATTTTGTTAGGTTTTGGGTGGATTTTTCAATTTTTTGAGGGTGGTCACGAATTAAAGTCCTTTTCGCTCTAGGACGCTTAGTTTAGGAGATATGGGCAAAAGAAGTTTTTCATATAAAAATTTCAATTTTGTTAGGTTTTGGGTGGATTTTTAAATTTTTTGAGGGTTGTCACGAATTAAAGTCCTTTTCGCTCTAGGACGCATATTTAAGGAGATATGGGCAAAAGAAGTTTTTCATATAAAAATTTCAATTTTTTTAGGTTTTGGGTGGATTTTTCAATTTTTTGAGGGTGGTCACGAATTAAAGTCCTTTTCGCTCTAGGACGCATATTTAAGGAGATATGGGCAAAAGAAGTTTTTCACATAAAAATTTCAATTTTTTTAGGTTTTGGGTGGATTTTTCAATTTTTTGGGGGTGGTCACGAATTAAAGTCCTTTTCGCTCTAGGACGCATATTTAAGGAGATATGGGCAAAAGAAGTTTTTCATATAAAAATTTCAATTTTTTTAGGTTTTGTGTCGATTTTTAAATTTTTTGGGTGTGGTCACGAATTAAAGTCCTTTTCGCTCTAGGACTCATATTTAAGGAGATATGGGCAAAAGAAGTTTTTCATATAAAAATTTCAATTTTTTTAGGTTTTGTGTCGATTTTTAAATTTTTTGGGTGTGGTCACGAATTAAAGTCCTTTTCCCTCTAGGACGCATATTTAAGGAGATATGGACAAAAGAAGTTTTTCATATAAAAATTTCAATTTTGTTAGGTTTTGGGTGGATTTTTAAATTTTTTGGGGGTGGTCACGAATTAAAGTCCTTTTCGCTCTAGGACGCATATTTAAGGAGATATGGACAAAAGAAGTTTTTCATATAAAAATTTCAATTTTGTTAGGTTTTGGGTGGATTTTTCAATTTTTTGGGGGTGGTCACGAATTAAAGTCCTTTTCGCTCTAGGACGCATATTTAAGGAGATATGGACAAAAGAAGTTTTTCATATAAAAATTTCAATTTTTTTAGGTTTTGGGTGGATTTTTAAATTTTTTGGGGGTGGTCACGAATTAAAGTCCTTTTCGCTCTAGGACGCATATTTAAGGAGATATGGACAAAAGAAGTTTTTCACATAAAAATTTCAATTTTGTTAGGTTTTGGGTGGATTTTTCAATTTTTTGAGGGTGGTCACGAATTAAAGTCCTTTTCGCTCTAGGACGCATATTTAAGGAGATATGGGCAAAAGAAGTTTTTCACATAAAAATTTCAATTTTTTTAGGTTTTGGGTGGATTTTTCAATTTTTTGGGGGTGGTCACGAATTAAAGTCCTTTTCGCTCTAGGACGCTTAGTTTAGGAGATATGGGCAAAAGAAGTTTTTCATATAAAAATTTCAATTTTTTTAGGTTTTGGGTGGATTTTTCAATTTTTTGAGGGTGGTCACGAATTAAAGTCCTTTTCGCTCTAGGACGCTTAGTTTAGGAGATATGGGCAAAAGAAGTTTTTCATATAAAAATTTCAATTTTGTTAGGTTTTGGGTGGATTTTTAAATTTTTTGGGGGTGGTCACGAATTAAAGTCCTTTTCGCTCTAGGACGCTTAGTTTAGGAGATATGGGCAAAAGAAGTTTTTCATATAAAAATTTCAATTTTGTTAGGTTTTGGGTGGATTTTTCAATTTTTTGAGGGTGGTCACGAATTAAAGTCCTTTTCGCTCTAGGACGCTTAGTTTAGGAGATATGGGCAAAAGAAGTTTTTCATATAAAAATTTCAATTTTTTTAGGTTTTGGGTGGATTTTTAAATTTTTTGAGGGTGGTCACGAATTAAAGTCCTTTTCGCTCTAGGACGCATATTTAAGGAGATATGGGCAAAAGAAGTTTTTCATATAAAAATTTCAATTTTGTTAGGTTTTGGGTGGATTTTTAAATTTTTTGGGGGTGGTCACGAATTAAAGTCCTTTTCGCTCTAGGACGCATATTTAAGGAGATATGGACAAAAGAAGTTTTTCATATAAAAATTTCAATTTTTTTAGGTTTTGGGTGGATTTTTCAATTTTTTGAGGGTGGTCACGAATTAAAGTCCTTTTCGCTCTAGGACGCATATTTAAGGAGATATGGGCAAAAGAAGTTTTTCATATAAAAATTTCAATTTTTTTAGGTTTTGGGTGGATTTTTCAATTTTTTGGGGGTGGTCACGAATTAAAGTCCTTTTCGCTCTAGGACGCTTAGTTTAGGAGATATGGGCAAAAGAAGTTTTTCATATAAAAATTTCAATTTGGTTAGGTTTTGGGTGGATTTTTCAATTTTTTGGGGGTGGTCACGAATTAAAGTCCTTTTCGCTCTAGGACGCTTAGTTTAGGAGATATGGGCAAAAGAAGTTTTTCATATAAAAATTTCAATTTTGTTAGGTTTTGGGTGGATTTTTCAATTTTTTGAGGGTGGTCACGAATTAAAGTCCTTTTCGCTCTAGGACGCTTAGTTTAGGAGATATGGGCAAAAGAAGTTTTTCATATAAAAATTTCAATTTTGTTAGGTTTTGGGTGGATTTTTCAATTTTTTGAGGGTGGTCACGAATTAAAGTCCTTTTCGCTCTAGGACGCTTAGTTTAGGAGATATGGGCAAAGAAGTTTTTCATATACAAATTTAAATTTTGTTAGGTTTTGGGTGGATTTTTAAATTTTTTGAGGGTTGTCACGAATTAAAGTCCTTTTCGCTCTAGGACGCATATTTAAGGAGATATGGGCAAAAGAAGTTTTTCATATAAAAATTTCAATTTTTTTAGGTTTTGGGTGGATTTTTCAATTTTTTGAGGGTGGTCACGAATTAAAGTCCTTTTCGCTCTAGGACGCATATTTAAGGAGATATGGGCAAAAGAAGTTTTTCACATAAAAATTTCAATTTTTTTAGGTTTTGGGTGGATTTTTCAATTTTTTGGGGGTGGTCACGAATTAAAGTCCTTTTCGCTCTAGGACGCATATTTAAGGAGATATGGGCAAAAGAAGTTTTTCATATAAAAATTTAAATTTTTTTAGGTTTTGTGTCGATTTTTAAATTTTTTGGGTGTGGTCACGAATTAAAGTCCTTTTCGCTCTAGGACTCATATTTAAGGAGATATGGGCAAAAGAAGTTTTTCATATAAAAATTTCAATTTTTTTAGGTTTTGGGTGGATTTTTCAATTTTTTGGGGGTGGTCACGAATTAAAGTCCTTTTCGCTCTAGGACGCTTAGTTTAGGAGATATGGGCAAAAGAAGTTTTTCATATAAAAATTTCAATTTTGTTAGGTTTTGGGTGGATTTTTCAATTTTTTGAGGGTGGTCACGAATTAAAGTCCTTTTCGCTCTAGGACGCTTAGTTTAGGAGATATGGGCAAAAGAAGTTTTTCATATAAAACTTTCAATTTTGTTAGGTTTTGGGTGGATTTTTCAATTTTTTGAGGGTGGTCACGAATTAAAGTCCTTTTTGCTCTAGGACGCTTAGTTTAGGAGATATGGGCAAAAGAAGTTTTTCATATAAAAATTTCAATTTTTTTAGGTTTTGGGTGGATTTTTAAATTTTTTGAGGGTGGTCACGAATTAAAGTCCTTTTCGCTCTAGGACGCTTAGTTTAGGAGATATGGGCAAAAGAAGTTTTTCATATAAAAATTTCAATTTTTTTAGGTTTTGGGTGGATTTTTAAATTTTTTGAGGGTGGTCACGAATTAAAGTCCTTTTCGCTCTAGGACGCATATTTAAGGAGATATGGGCAAAAGAAGTTTTTCATATAAAAATTTCAATTTTGTTAGGTTTTGGGTGGATTTTTCAATTTTTTGAGGGTGGTCACGAATTAAAGTCCTTTTCGCTCTAGGACGCATATTTAAGGAGATATGGACAAAAGAAGTTTTTCATATAAAAATTTCAATTTTTTTAGGTTTTGGGTGGATTTTTCAATTTTTTGAGGGTGGTCACGAATTAAAGTCCTTTTCGCTCTAGGACGCATATTTAAGGAGATATGGGCAAAAGAAGTTTTTCATATAAAAATTTCAATTTTTTTAGGTTTTGGGTGGATTTTTCAATTTTTTGAGGGTGGTCACGAATTAAAGTCCTTTTCGCTCTAGGACGCATATTTAAGGAGATATGGGCAAAAGAAGTTTTTCATATAAAAATTTCAATTTTTTTAGGTTTTGGGTGGATTTTTAAATTTTTTGGGGGTGGTCACGAATTAAAGTCCTTTTCGCTCTAGGACGCATATTTAAGGAGATATGGGCAAAAGAAGTTTTTCATATAAAAATTTCAATTTTGTTAGGTTTTGGGTGGATTTTTAAATTTTTTGGGGGTGGTCACGAATTAAAGTCCTTTTCGCTCTAGGACGCATATTTAAGGAGATATGGACAAAAGAAGTTTTTCATATAAAAATTTCAATTTTGTTAGGTTTTGGGTGGATTTTTCAATTTTTTGGGGGTGGTCACGAATTAAAGTCCTTTTCGCTCTAGGACGCATATTTAAGGAGATATGGACAAAAGAAGTTTTTCATATAAAAATTTCAATTTTTTTAGGTTTTGGGTGGATTTTTCAATTTTTTGAGGATGGTCACGAATTAAAGTCCTTTTCGCTCTAGGACGCATATTTAAGGAGATATGGACAAAAGAAGTTTTTCACATAAAAATTTCAATTTTGTTAGGTTTTGGGTGGATTTTTCAATTTTTTGAGGGTGGTCACGAATTAAAGTCCTTTTCGCTCTAGGACGCATATTTAAGGAGATATGGGCAAAAGAAGTTTTTCATATAAAAATTTCAATTTTTTTAGGTTTTGGGTGGATTTTTCAATTTTTTGAGGGTGGTCACGAATTAAAGTCCTTTTCGCTCTAGGACGCTTAGTTTAGGAGATATGGGCAAAAGAAGTTTTTCATATAAAAATTTCAATTTTGTTAGGTTTTGGGTGGATTTTTCAATTTTTTGAGGGTGGTCACGAATTAAAGTCCTTTTCGCTCTAGGACGCTTAGTTTAGGAGATATGGGCAAAAGAAGTTTTTCATATAAAAATTTCAATTTTGTTAGGTTTTGGGTGGATTTTTCAATTTTTTGAGGGTGGTCACGAATTAAAGTCCTTTTCGCTCTAGGACGCTTAGTTTAGGAGATATGGGCAAAAGAAGTTTTTCATATAAAAATTTCAATTTTGTTAGGTTTTGGGTGGATTTTTAAATTTTTTGGGGGTGGTCACGAATTAAAGTCCTTTTCGCTCTAGGACGCTTAGTTTAGGAGATATGGGCAAAAGAAGTTTTTCATATAAAAATTTCAATTTTGTTAGGTTTTGGGTGGATTTTTCAATTTTTTGAGGGTGGTCACGAATTAAAGTCCTTTTCGCTCTAGGACGCTTAGTTTAGGAGATATGGGCAAAAGAAGTTTTTCATATAAAAATTTCAATTTTTTTAGGTTTTGGGTGGATTTTTAAATTTTTTGAGGGTGGTCACGAATTAAAGTCCTTTTCGCTCTAGGACGCATATTTAAGGAGATATGGGCAAAAGAAGTTTTTCATATAAAAATTTCAATTTTGTTAGGTTTTGGGTGGATTTTTAAATTTTTTGGGGGTGGTCACGAATTAAAGTCCTTTTCGCTCTAGGACGCATATTTAAGGAGATATGGACAAAAGAAGTTTTTCATATAAAAATTTCAATTTTTTTAGGTTTTGGGTGGATTTTTCAATTTTTTGAGGGTGGTCACGAATTAAAGTCCTTTTCGCTCTAGGACGCATATTTAAGGAGATATGGGCAAAAGAAGTTTTTCATATAAAAAGTTCAATTTTTTTAGGTTTTGGGTGGATTTTTCAATTTTTTGGGGGTGGTCACGAATTAAAGTCCTTTTCGCTCTAGGACGCTTAGTTTAGGAGATATGGGCAAAAGAAGTTTTTCATATAAAAATTTCAATTTTGTTAGGTTTTGGGTGGATTTTTCAATTTTTTGGGGGTGGTCACGAATTAAAGTCCTTTTCGCTCTAGGACGCTTAGTTTAGGAGATATGGGCAAAAGAAGTTTTTCATATAAAAATTTCAATTTTGTTAGGTTTTGGGTGGATTTTTCAATTTTTTGAGGGTGGTCACGAATTAAAGTCCTTTTCGCTCTAGGACGCTTAGTTTAGGAGATATGGGCAAAAGAAGTTTTTCATATAAAAATTTCAATTTTGTTAGGTTTTGGGTGGATTTTTCAATTTTTTGAGGGTGGTCACGAATTAAAGTCCTTTTCGCTCTAGGACGCTTAGTTTAGGAGATATGGGCAAAAGAAGTTTTTCATATAAAAATTTCAATTTTGTTAGGTTTTGGGTGGATTTTTAAATTTTTTGAGGGTTGTCACGAATTAAATTCCTTTTCGCTCTAGGACGCATATTTAAGGAGATATGGGCAAAAGAAGTTTTTCATATAAAAATTTCAATTTTTTTAGGTTTTGGGTGGATTTTTCAATTTTTTGAGGGTGGTCACGAATTAAAGTCCTTTTCGCTCTAGGACGCATATTTAAGGAGATATGGGCAAAAGAAGTTTTTCACATAAAAATTTCAATTTTTTTAGGTTTTGGGTGGATTTTTCAATTTTTTGGGGGTGGTCACGAATTAAAGTCCTTTTCGCTCTAGGACGCATATTTAAGGAGATATGGGCAAAAGAAGTTTTTCATATAAAAATTTCAATTTTTTTAGGTTTTGTGTCGATTTTTAAATTTTTTGGGTGTGGTCACGAATTAAAGTCCTTTTCGCTCTAGGACTCATATTTAAGGAGATATGGGCAAAAGAAGTTTTTCATATAAAAATTTCAATTTTTTTAGGTTTTGGGTGGATTTTTCAATTTTTTGGGGGTGGTCACGAATTAAAGTCCTTTTCGCTCTAGGACGCTTAGTTTAGGAGATATGGGCAAAAGAAGTTTTTCATATAAAAATTTCAATTTTGTTAGGTTTTGGGTGGATTTTTCAATTTTTTGAGGGTGGTCACGAATTAAAGTCCTTTTCGCTCTAGGACGCTTAGTTTAGGAGATATGGGCAAAAGAAGTTTTTCATATAAAACTTTCAATTTTGTTAGGTTTTGGGTGGATTTTTCAATTTTTTGAGGGTGGTCACGAATTAAAGTCCTTTTTGCTCTAGGACGCTTAGTTTAGGAGATATGGGCAAAAGAAGTTTTTCATATAAAAATTTCAATTTTTTTAGGTTTTGGGTGGATTTTTAAATTTTTTGAGGGTGGTCACGAATTAAAGTCCTTTTCGCTCTAGGACGCTTAGTTTAGGAGATATGGGCAAAAGAAGTTTTTCATATAAAAATTTCAATTTTTTTAGGTTTTGGGTGGATTTTTAAATTTTTTGAGGGTGGTCACGAATTAAAGTCCTTTTCGCTCTAGGACGCATATTTAAGGAGATATGGGCAAAAGAAGTTTTTCATATAAAAATTTCAATTTTGTTAGGTTTTGGGTGGATTTTTCAATTTTTTGAGGGTGGTCACGAATTAAAGTCCTTTTCGCTCTAGGACGCATATTTAAGGAGATATGGACAAAAGAAGTTTTTCATATAAAAATTTCAATTTTTTTAGGTTTTGGGTGGATTTTTCAATTTTTTGAGGGTGGTCACGAATTAAAGTCCTTTTCGCTCTAGGACGCATATTTAAGGAGATATGGGCAAAAGAAGTTTTTCATATAAAAATTTCAATTTTTTTAGGTTTTGGGTGGATTTTTCAATTTTTTGAGGGTGGTCACGAATTAAAGTCCTTTTCGCTCTAGGACGCATATTTAAGGAGATATGGGCAAAAGAAGTTTTTCATATAAAAATTTCAATTTTTTTAGGTTTTGGGTGGATTTTTAAATTTTTTGGGGGTGGTCACGAATTAAAGTCCTTTTCGCTCTAGGACGCATATTTAAGGAGATATGGGCAAAAGAAGTTTTTCATATAAAAATTTCAATTTTGTTAGGTTTTGGGTGGATTTTTAAATTTTTTGGGGGTGGTCACGAATTAAAGTCCTTTTCGCTCTAGGACGCATATTTAAGGAGATATGGACAAAAGAAGTTTTTCATATAAAAATTTCAATTTTGTTAGGTTTTGGGTGGATTTTTCAATTTTGTGGGGGTGGTCACGAATTAAAGTCCTTTTCGCTCTAGGACGCATATTTAAGGAGATATGGACAAAAGAAGTTTTTCATATAAAAATTTCAATTTTTTTAGGTTTTGGGTGGATTTTTCAATTTTTTGAGGATGGTCACGAATTAAAGTCCTTTTCGCTCTAGGACGCATATTTAAGGAGATATGGACAAAAGAAGTTTTTCACATAAAAATTTCAATTTTGTTAGGTTTTGGGTGGATTTTTCAATTTTTTGAGGGTGGTCACGAATTAAAGTCCTTTTCGCTCTAGGACGCATATTTAAGGAGATATGGGCAAAAGAAGTTTTTCATATAAAAATTTCAATTTTTTTAGGTTTTGGGTGGATTTTTCAATTTTTTGAGGGTGGTCACGAATTAAAGTCCTTTTCGCTCTAGGACGCTTAGTTTAGGAGATATGGGCAAAAGAAGTTTTTCATATAAAAATTTCAATTTTGTTAGGTTTTGGGTGGATTTTTAAATTTTTTGGGGGTGGTCACGAATTAAAGTCCTTTTCGCTCTAGGACGCTTAGTTTAGGAGATATGGGCAAAAGAAGTTTTTCATATAAAAATTTAAATTTTGTTAGGTTTTGGGTGGATTTTTCAATTTTTTGAGGGTGGTCACGAATTAAAGTCCTTTTCGCTCTAGGACGCTTAGTTTAGGAGATATGGGCAAAAGAAGTTTTTCATATAAAAATTTCAATTTTTTTAGGTTTTGGGTGGATTTTTAAATTTTTTGAGGGTGGTCACGAATTAAAGTCCTTTTCGCTCTAGGACGCATATTTAAGGAGATATGGGCAAAAGAAGTTTTTCATATAAAAATTTCAATTTTTTTAGGTTTTGGGTGGATTTTTCAATTTTTTGAGGGTGGTCACGAATTAAAGTCCTTTTCGCTCTAGGACGCATATTTAAGGAGATATGGACAAAAGAAGTTTTTCATATAAAAATTTCAATTTTTTTAGGTTTTGGGTGGATTTTTCAATTTTTTGGGGGTGGTCACGAATTAAAGTCCTTTTCGCTCTAGGACGCATATTTAAGGAGATATGGACAAAAGAAGTTTTTCATATAAAAATTTCAATTTTTTTAGGTTTTGGGTGGATTTTTCAATTTTTTGAGGGTGGTCACGAATTAAAGTCCTTTTCGCTCTAGGACGCATATTTAAGGAGATATGGGCAAAAGAAGTTTTTCATATAAAAATTTCAATTTTTTTAGGTTTTGGGTGGATTTTTAAATTTTTTGAGGGTGGTCACGAATTAAAGTCCTTTTCGCTCTAGGACGCATATTTAAGGAGATATGGGCAAAAGAAGTTTTTCATATAAAAATTTAAATTTTTTTAGGTTTTGGGTGGATTTTTCAATTTTTTGAGGGTGGTCACGAATTAAAGTCCTTTTCGTTCTAGGACGCATATTTAAGGAGATATGGGCAAAAGAAGTTTTTCATATAAAAATTTCAATTTTTTTAGGTTTTGGGTGGATTTTTCAATTTTTTGAGGGTGGTCACGAATTAAAGTCCTTTTCGCTCTAGGACGCTTAGTTTAGGAGATATGGGCAAAAGAAGTTTTTCATATAAAAATTTCAATTTTTTTAGGTTTTGGGTGGATTTTTCAATTTTTTGAGGGTGGTCACGAATTAAAGTCCTTTTCGCTCTAGGACGCTTAGTTTAGGAGATATGGGCAAAAGAAGTTTTTCATATAAAAATTTCAATTTTTTTAGGTTTTGGGTGGATTTTTAAATTTTTTGAGGGTGGTCACGAATTAAAGTCCTTTTCGCTCTAGGACGCATATTTAAGGAGATATGGGCAAAAGAAGTTTTTCATACAAAAATTTCAATTTTGTTAGGTTTTGGGTGGATTTTTAAATTTTTTGGGGGTGGTCACGAATTAAAGTCCTTTTCGCTCTAGGACGCATATTTAAGGAGATATGGACAAAAGAAGTTTTTCATATAAAAATTTCAATTTTTTTAGGTTTTGGGTGGATTTTTCAATTTTTTGAGGGTGGTCACGAATTAAAGTCCTTTTCGCTCTAGGACGCATATTTAAGGAGATATGGGCAAAAGAAGTTTTTCATATAAAAATTTCAATTTTTTTAGGTTTTGGGTGGATTTTTCAATTTTTTGAGGGTGGTCACGAATTAAAGTCCTTTTCGCTCTAGGACGCATATTTAAGGAGATATGGGCAAAAGAAGTTTTTCATATAAAAATTTCAATTTTTTTAGGTTTTGGGTGGATTTTTAAATTTTTTGGGGGTGGTCACGAATTAAGGTCCTTTTCGCTCTAGGACGCATATTTAAGGAGATATGGGCAAAAGAAGTTTTTCATATAAAAATTTCAATTTTTTTAGGTTTTGGGTGGATTTTTAAATTTTTTGGGGGTGGTCACGAATTAAAGTCCTTTTCGCTCTAGGACGCATATTTAAGGAGATATGGACAAAAGAAGTTTTTCATATAAAAATTTCAATTTTGTTAGGTTTTGGGTGGATTTTTCAATTTTTTGAGGGTGGTCACGAATTAAAGTCCTTTTCGCTCTAGGACGCATATTTAAGGAGATATGGACAAAAGAAGTTTTTCATATAAAAATTTCAATTTTTTTAGGTTTTGGGTGGATTTTTAAATTTTTTGGGGGTGGTCACGAATTAAAGTCCTTTTCGCTCTAGGACGCATATTTAAGGAGATATGGGCAAAAGAAGTTTTTCATATAAAAATTTCAATTTTGTTAGGTTTTGGGTGGATTTTTCAATTTTTTGAGGGTGGTCACGAATTAAAGTCCTTTTCGCTCTAGGACGCTTAGTTTAGGAGATATGGGCAAAAGAAGTTTTTCATATAAAAATTTCAATTTTGTTAGGTTTTGGGTGGATTTTTAAATTTTTTGAGGGTTGTCACGAATTAAAGTCCTTTTCGCTCTAGGACGCATATTTAAGGAGATATGGGCAAAAGAAGTTTTTCATATAAAAATTTCAATTTTTTTAGGTTTTGGGTGGATTTTTCAATTTTTTGAGGGTGGTCACGAATTAAAGTCCTTTTCGCTCTAGGACGCATATTTAAGGAGATATGGGCAAAAGAAGTTTTTCACATAAAAATTTCAATTTTTTTAGGTTTTGGGTGGATTTTTCAATTTTTTGGGGGTGGTCACGAATTAAAGTCCTTTTCGCTCTAGGACGCATATTTAAGGAGATATGGGCAAAAGAAGTTTTTCATATAAAAATTTCAATTTTGTTAGGTTTTGTGTCGATTTTTAAATTTTTTGGGTGTGGTCACGAATTAAAGTCCTTTTCGCTCTAGGACTCATATTTAAGGAGATATGGGCAAAAGAAGTTTTCCATATAAAAATTTCATTTTTTTAGGTTTTGTGTCGATTTTTAAATTTTTTGGGTGTGGTCACGAATTAAAGTCCTTTTCGCTCTAGGACTCATATTTAAGGAGATATGGGCAAAAGAAGTTTTCCATATAAAAATTTCAATTTTTTTAGGTTTTGTGTCGATTTTTAAATTTTTTGGGTGTGGTCACGAATTAAAGTCCTTTTCGCTCTAGGACGCATATTTAAGGAGATATGGACAAAAGAAGTTTTTCATATAAAAATTTCAATTTTGTTAGGTTTTGGGTGGATTTTTCAATTTATTGGGGGTGGTCACGAATTAAAGTCCTTTTCGCTCTAGGACGCATATTTAAGGAGATATGGACAAAAGAAGTTTTTCATATAAAAATTTCAATTTTTTTAGGTTTTGGGTGGATTTTTCAATTTTTTGGGGGTGGTCACGAATTAAAGTCCTTTTCGCTCTAGAACGCATATTTAAGGAGATATGGACAAAAGAAGTTTTTCATATAAAAATTTCAATTTTGTTAGGTTTTGGGTGGATTTTTCAATTTTTTGAGGGTGGTCACGAATTAAAGTCCTTTTCGCTCTAGGACGCATATTTAAGGAGATATGGGCAAAAGAAGTTTTTCACATAAAAATTTCAATTTTTTTAGGTTTTGGGTGGATTTTTCAATTTTTTGGGGGTGGTCACGAATTAAAGTCCTTTTCGCTCTAGGACGCTTAGTTTAGGAGATATGGGCAAAAGAAGTTTTTCATATAAAAATTTCAATTTTTTTAGGTTTTGGGTGGATTTTTAAATTTTTTGGGGGTGGTCACGAATTAAAGTCCTTTTCGCTCTAGGACGCTTAGTTTAGGAGATATGGGCAAAAGAAGTTTTTCATATAAAAATTTCAATTTTGTTAGGTTTTGGGTGGATTTTTAAATTTTTTGGGGGTGGTCACGAATTAAAGTCCATTTCGCTCTAGGACGCTTAGTTTAGGAGATATGAGCAAAAGAAGTTTTTCATATAAAAATTTCAATTTTGTTAGGTTTTGGGTGGATTTTTAAATTTTTTGAGGGTGGTCACGAATTAAAGTCCTTTTCGCTCTAGGACGCTTAGTTTAGGAGATATGGGCAAAAGAAGTTTTTCATATAAAAATTTCAATTTTTTTAGGTTTTGGGTGGATTTTTCAATTTTTTGAGGGTGGTCACGAATTAAAGTCCTTTTCGCTCTAGGACGCATATTTAAGGAGAAATGGGCAAACGAAGTTTTTCATATAAAAATTTCAATTTTGTTAGGTTTTGGGTGGATTTTTAAATTTTTTGGGGGTGGTCACGAATTAAAGTCCTTTTCGCTCTAGGACGCATATTTAAGGAGATATGGACAAAAGAAGTTTTTCATATAAAAATTTCAATTTTGTTAGGTTTTGGGTGGATTTTTAAATTTTTTGAGGGTGGTCACGAATTAAAGTCCTTTTCGCTCTAGGACGCATATTTAAGGAGATATGGGCAAAAGAAGTTTTTCATATAAAAATTTCAATTTTTTTAGGTTTTGGGTGGATTTTTCAATTTTTTGAGGGTGGTCACGAATTAAAGTCCTTTTCGCTCTAGGACGCTTAGTTTAGGAGATATGGGCAAAAGAAGTTTTTCATATAAAAATTTCAATTTTGTTAGGTTTTGGGTGGATTTTTCAATTTTTTGGGGGTGGTCACGAATTAAAGTCCTTGTCGCTCTAGGACGCTTAGTTTAGGAGATATGGGCAAAAGAAGTTTTTCATATAAAAATTTCAATTTTGTTAGGTTTTGGGTGGATTTTTAAATTTTTTGAGGGTGGTCACGAATTAAAGTCCTTTTCGCTCTAGGACGCTTAGTTTAGGAGATATGGGCAAAAGAAGTTTTTCATATAAAAATTTCAATTTTGTTAGGTTTTGGGTGGATTTTTCAATTTTTTGAGGGTGGTCACGAATTAAAGTCCTTTTCGCTCTAGGACGCTTAGTTTAGGAGATATGGGCAAAAGAAGTTTTTCATATAAAAATTTCAATTTTGTTAGGTTTTGGGTGGATTTTTAAATTTTTTGAGGGTGGTCACGAATTAAAGTCCTTTTCGCTCAAGGACGCTTAGTTTAGGAGATATGGGCAAAAGAAGTTTTTCATATAAAAATTTCAATTTTTTTAGGTTTTGGGTGGATTTTTAAATTTTTTGAGGGTGGTTACGAATTAAAGTCCTTTTCGCTCTAGGACGCATATTTAAGGAGATATGGGCAAAAGAAGTTTTTCATATAAAAATTTCAATTTTGTTAGGTTTTGGGTGGATTTTTAAATTTTTTGGGGGTGGTCACGAATTAAAGTCCTTTTCGCTCTAGGACGCATATTTAAGGAGATATGGACAAAAGAAGTTTTTCATATAAAAATTTCAATTTTTTTAGGTTTTGGGTGGATTTTTAAATTTTTTGAGGGTGGTCACGAATTAAAGTCCTTTTCGCTCTAGGACGCATATTTAAGGAGATATGGGCAAAAGAAGTTTTTCATATAAAAATTTCAATTTTTTTAGGTTTTGGGTGGATTTTTCAATTTTTTGAGGGTGGTCACGAATTAAAGTCCTTTTCGCTCTAGGACGCATATTTAAGGAGATATGGGCAAAAGAAGTTTTTCATATAAAAATTTCAATTTTTTTAGGTTTTGGGTGGATTTTTCAATTTTTTGGGGGTGGTCACGAATTAAAGTCCTTTTCGCTCTAGGGCGCATATTTAAGGAGATATGGGCAAAAGAAGTTTTTCACATAAAAATTTCAATTTTTTTAGGTTTTGGGTGGATTTTTCAATTTTTTGAGGGTGGTCACGAATTAAAGTCCTTTTCGCTCTAGGACGCTTAGTTTAGGAGATATGGGCAAAAGAAGTTTTTCATATAAAAATTTCAATTTTTTTAGGTTTTGGGTGGATTTTTCAATTTTTTGAGGGTGGTCACGAATTAAAGTCCTTTTCGCTCTAGGACGGTTAGTTTAGGAGATATGGGCAAAAGAAGTTTTTCATATAAAAATTTCAATTTTGTTAGGTTTTGGGTGGATTTTTAAATTTTTTGGGGGTGGTCACGAATTAAAGTCCTTTTCGCTCTAGGACGCTTAGTTTAGGAGATATGGGCAAAAGAAGTTTTTCATATAAAAATTTCAATTTTGTTAGGTTTTGGGTGGATTTTTCAATTTTTTGAGGGTGGTCACGAATTAAAGTCCTTTTCGCTCTAGGACGCTTAGTTTAGGAGATATGGGCAAAAGAAGTTTTTCATATAAAAATTTCAATTTTTTTAGGTTTTGGGTGGATTTTTCAATTTTTTGAGGGTGGTCACGAATTAAAGTCCTTTTCGCTCTAGGACGCATATTTAAGGAGATATGGGCAAAAGAAGTTTTTCATATAAAAATTTCAATTTTTTTAGGTTTTGGGTGGATTTTTAAATTTTTTGAGGGTGGTCACGAATTAAAGTCCTTTTCGCTCTAGGACGCATATTTAAGGAGATATGGGCAAAAGAAGTTTTTCATATAAAAATTTCAATTTTTTTAGGTTTTGGGTGGATTTTTAAATTTTTTGGGGGTGGTCACGAATTAAAGTCCTTTTCGCTCTAGGACGCATATTTAAGGAGATATGGACAAAAGAAGTTTTTCATATAAAAATTTCAATTTTTTTAGGTTTTGGGTGGATTTTTCAATTTTTTGAGGGTGGTCACGAATTAAAGTCCTTTTCGCTCTAGGACGCATATTTAAGGAGATATGGACAAAAGAAGTTTTTCATATAAAAATTTCAATTTTGTTAGGTTTTGGGTGGATTTTTAAATTTTTTGAGGGTGGTCACGAATTAAAGTCCTTTTCGCTCTAGGACGCATATTTAAGGAGATATGGGCAAAAGAAGTTTTTCATATAAAAATTTCAATTTTTTTAGGTTTTGGGTGGATTTTTCAATTTTTTGAGGGTGGTCACGAATTAAAGTCCTTTTCGCTCTAGGACGCATATTTAAGGAGATATGGGCAAAAGAAGTTTTTCATATAAAAATTTCAATTTTTTTAGGTTTTGGGTGGATTTTTAAATTTTTTGGGGGTGGTCACGAATTAAAGTCCTTTTCGCTCTAGGACGCATATTTAAGGAGATATGGGCAAAAGAAGTTTTTCATATAAAAATTTCAATTTTTTTAGGTTTTGGGTGGATTTTTAAATTTTTTGGGGGTGGTCACGAATTAAAGTCCTTTTCGCTCTAGGACGCATATTTAAGGAGATATGGGCAAAAGAAGTTTTTCATATAAAAATTTCAATTTTGTTAGGTTTTGGGTGGATTTTTCAATTTTTTGAGGGTGGTCACGAATTAAAGTCCTTTTCGCTCTAGGACGCATATTTAAGGAGATATGGACAAAAGAAGTTTTTCATATAAAAATTTCAATTTTTTTAGGTTTTGGGTGGATTTTTCAATTTTTTGGGGGTAGTCACGAATTAAAGTCCTTTTCGCTCTAGGACGCATATTTAAGGAGATATGGGCAAAAGAAGTTTTTCATATAAAAATTTTAATTTTTTTAGGTTTTGGGTGGATTTTTCAATTTTTTGAGGGTGGTCACGAATTAAAGTCCTTTTCGCTCTAGGACGCATATTTAAGGAGATATGGGCAAAAGAAGTTTTTCATATAAAAATTTCAATTTTGTTAGGTTTTGGGTGGATTTTTCAATTTTTTGAGGGTGGTCACGAATTAAAGTCCTTTTCGCTCTAGGACGCTTAGTTTAGGAGATATGGGCAAAAAAAGTTTTTCATATAAAAATTTCAATTTTGTTAGGTTTTGGGTGGATTTTTCAATTTTTTGAGGGTGGTCACGAATTAAAGTCCTTTTCGCTCTAGGACGCTTAGTTTAGGAGATATGGGCAAAAGAAGTTTTTCATATAAAAATTTCAATTTTGTTAGGTTTTGGGTGGATTTTTCAATTTTTTGAGGGTTGTCACGAATTAAAGTCCTTTTCGCTCTAGGACGCTTAGTTTAGGAGATATGGGCAAAAGAAGTTTTTCATATAAAAATTTCAATTTTTTTAGGTTTTGGGTGGATTTTTAAATTTTTTGAGGGTGGTCACGAATTAAAGTCCTTTTCGCTCTAGGACGCATATTTAAGGAGATATGGGCAAAAGAAGTTTTTCACATAAAAATTTCAATTTTTTTAGGTTTTGGGTGGATTTTTCAATTTTTTGGGGGTGGTCACGAATTAAAGTCCTTTTCGCTCTAGGACGCATATTTAAGGAGATATGGGCAAAAGAAGTTTTTCACATAAAAATTTCAATTTTTTTAGGTTTTGGGTGGATTTTTCAATTTTTTGGGTGTGGTCACGAATTAAAGTCCTTTTCGCTCTAGGACTCATATTTAAGGAGATATGGGCAAAAGAAGTTTTTCATATAAAAATTTCAATTTTTTTAGGTTTTGTGTCGATTTTTAAATTTTTTGGGTGTGGTCACGAATTAAAGTCCTTTTCGCTCTAGGACGCATATTTAAGGAGATATGGGCAAAAGAAGTTTTTCATATAAAAATTTCAATTTTGTTAGGTTTTGGGTGGATTTTTAAATTTTTTGGGTGTGGTCACGAATTAAAGTCCTTTTCGCTCTAGGACGCATATTTAAGGAGATATGGACAAAAGAAGTTTTTCATATAAAAATTTCAATTTTTTTAGGTTTTGGGTGGATTTTTCAACTTTTTGGGGGTGGTCACGAATTAAAGTCCTTTTCGCTCTAGGACGCATATTTAAGGAGATATGGGCAAAAGAAGTTTTTCATATAAAAATTTCAATTTTTTTAAGTTTTGGGTGGATTTTTCAATTTTTTGGGGGTGGTCACGAATTAAAGTCCTTTTCGCTCTAGGACTCATATTTAAGGAGATATGGGCAAAAGAAGTTTTTCATATAAAAATTTCAATTTTTTTAGGTTTTGGGTGGATTTTTCAACTTTTTGGGGGTGGTCACGAATTAAAGTCCTTTTCGCTCTAGGACGCATATTTAAGGAGATATGGGCAAAAGAAGTTTTTCATATAAAAATTTCAATTTTTTTAGGTTTTGGGTGGATTTTTCAATTTTTTGAGGGTGGTCACGAATTAAAGTCCTTTTCGCTCTAGGACGCATATTTAAGGAGATATGGGCAAAAGAAGTTTTTCATATAAAAATTTCAATTTTTTTAGGTTTTGGGTGGATTTTTCAATTTTTTGAGGGTGGTCACGAATTAAAGTCCTTTTCGTTCTAGGACGCTTAGTTTAGGAGATATGGGCAAAAGAAGTTTTTCATATAAAAATTTCAATTTTTTTAGGTTTTGGGTGGATTTTTCAATTTTTTGAGGGTGGTCACGAATTAAAGTCCTTTTCGCTCTAGGACGCTTAGTTTAGGAGATATGGGCAAAAGAAGTTTTTCATATAAAAATTTCAATTTTTTTAGGTTTTGGGTGGATTTTTCAATTTTTTGAGGGTGGTCACGAATTAAAGTCCTTTTCGCTCTAGGACGCTTAGTTTAGGAGATATGGGCAAAAGAAGTTTTTCATATAAAAATTTCAATTTTTTTAGGTTTTGGGTGGATTTTTAAATTTTTTGGGGGTGGTCACGAATTAAAGTCCTTTTCGCTCTAGGACGCATATTTAAGGAGATATGGACAAAAGAAGTTTTTCATATAAAAATTTCAATTTTTTTAGGTTTTGGGTGGATTTTTAAATTTTTTGAGGGTGGTCACGAATTAAAGTCCTTTTCGCTCTAGGACGCATATTTAAGGAGATATGGACAAAAGAAGTTTTTCATATAAAAATTTCAATTTTTTTAGGTTTTGGGTGGATTTTTCAATTTTTTGAGGGTGGTCACGAATTAAAGTCCTTTTCGCTCTAGGACGCATATTTAAGGAGATATGGGCAAAAGAAGTTTTTCATATAAAAATTTCAATTTTTTTAGGTTTTGGGTGGATTTTTCAATTTTTTGAGGGTGGTCACGAATTAAAGTCCTTTTCGCTCTAGGACGCATATTTAAGGAGATATGGACAAAAGAAGTTTTTCATATAAAAATTTCAATTTTTTTAGGTTTTGGGTGGATTTTTCAATTTTTTGGGGGTGGTCACGAATTAAAGTCCTTTTCGCTCTAGGACGCATATTTAAGGAGTTATGGACAAAAGAAGTTTTTCATATAAAAATTTCAATTTTTTTAGGTTTTGGGTGGATTTTTCAATTTTTTGAGGGTGGTCACGAATTAAAGTCCTTTTCGCTCTAGGACGCATATTTAAGGAGATATGGACAAAAGAAGTTTTTCATATAAAAATTTCAATTTTTTTAGGTTTTGGGTGGATTTTTCAATTTTTTGAGGGTGGTCACGAATTAAAGTCCTTTTCGCTCTAGGACGCATATTTAAGGAGATATGGGCAAAAGAAGTTTTTCATATAAAAATTTCAATTTTTTTAGGTTTTGGGTGGATTTTTCAATTTTTTGAGGGTGGTCACGAATTAAAGTCCTTTTCGTTCTAGGACGCATATTTAAGGAGATATGGGCAAAAGAAGTTTTTCATATAAAAATTTCAATTTTTTTAGGTTTTGGGTGGATTTTTCAATTTTTTGGGGGTGGTCACGAATTAAAGTCCTTTTCGCTCTAGGACGCATATTTAAGGAGATATGGACAAAAGAAGTTTTTCATATAAAAATTTCAATTTTTTTAGGTTTTGGGTGGATTTTTCAATTTTTTGAGGGTGGTCACGAATTAAAGTCCTTTTCGCTCTAGGACGCATATTTAAGGAGATATGGACAAAAGAAGTTTTTCATATAAAAATTTCAATTTTTTTAGGTTTTGGGTGGAAATTTCAATTTTTTGAGGGTGGTCACGAATTAAAGTCCTTTTCGCTCTAGGACGCATATTTAAGGAGATATGGACAAAAGAAGTTTTTCATATAAAAATTTCAATTTTTTTAGGTTTTGGGTGGATTTTTCAATTTTTTGAGGGTGGTCACGAATTAAAGTCCTTTTCGCTCTAGGACGCATATTTAAGGAGATATGGGCAAAAGAAGTTTTTCATATAAAAATTTCAATTTTTTTAGGTTTTGGGTGGATTTTTCAATTTTTTGAGGGTGGTCACGAATTAAAGTCCTTTTCGTTCTAGGACGCATATTTAAGGAGATATGGGCAAAAGAAGTTTTTCATATAAAAATTTCAATTTTTTTAGGTTTTGGGTGGATTTTTCAATTTTTTGAGGGTGGTCACGAATTAAAGTCCTTTTCGCTCTAGGACGCTTAGTTTAGGAGATATGGGCAAAAGAAGTTTTTCATATAAAAATTTCAATTTTTTTAGGTTTTGGGTGGATTTTTCAATTTTTTGAGGGTGGTCACGAATTAAAGTCCTTTTCGCTCTAGGACGCATATTTAAGGAGATATGGGCAAAAGAAGTTTTTCATATAAAAATTTCAATTTTGTTAGGTTTTGGGTGGATTTTTAAATTTTTTGAGGGTGGTCACGAATTAAAGTCCTTTTCGCTCTAGGACGCATATTTAAGGAGATATGGGCAAAAGAAGTTTTTCATATAAAAATTTCAATTTTTTTAGGTTTTGGGTGGATTTTTAAATTTTTTGGGGGTGGTCACGAATTAAAGTCCTTTTCGCTCTAGGACGCATATTTAAGGAGATATGGACAAAAGAAGTTTTTCATATAAAAATTTCAATTTTTTTAGGTTTTGGGTGGATTTTTCAATTTTTTGAGGGTGGTCACGAATTAAAGTCCTTTTCGCTCTAGGACGCATATTTAAGGAGATATGGGCAAAAGAAGTTTTTCATATAAAAATTTCAATTTTTTTAGGTTTTGGGTGGATTTTTCAATTTTTTGGGGGTGGTCACGAATTAAAGTCCTTTTCGCTCTAGGACGCATATTTAAGGAGATATGGGCAAAAGAAGTTTTTCATATAAAAATTTCAATTTTTTAGGTTTTGGGTGGATTTTTAAATTTTTTGGGGGTGGTCACGAATTAAAGTCCTTTTCGCTCTAGGACGCATATTTAAGGAGATATGGGCAAAAGAAGTTTTTCATATAAAAATTTCAATTTTGTTAGGTTTTGGGTGGATTTTTCAATTTTTTGAGGGTGGTCACGAATTAAAGTCCTTTTCGCTCTAGGACGCATATTTAAGGAGATATGGACAAAAGAAGTTTTTCATATAAAAATTTCAATTTTGTTAGGTTTTGGGTGGATTTTTCAATTTTTTGGGGGTGGTCACGAATTAAAGTCCTTTTCGCTCTAGGACGCATATTTAAGGAGATATGGACAAAAGAAGTTTTTCATATAAAAATTTCAATTTTTTTAGGTTTTGGGTGGATTTTTCAATTTTTTGAGGGTGGTCACGAATTAAAGTCCTTTTCGCTCTAGGACGCTTAGTTTAGGAGATATGGGCAAAAAAAGTTTTTCATATAAAAATTTCAATTTTTTTAGGTTTTGGGTGGATTTTTCAATTTTTTGAGGGTGGTCACGAATTAAAGTCCTTTTCGCTCTAGGACGCTTAGTTTAGGAGATATGGGCAAAAAAAGTTTTTCATATAAAAATTTCAATTTTGTTAGGTTTTGGGTGGATTTTTAAATTTTTTGAGGGTGGTCACGAATTAAAGTCCTTTTCGCTCTAGGACGCTTAGTTTAGGAGATATGGGCAAAAGAAGTTTTTCATATAAAAATTTCAATTTTGTTAGGTTTTGGATGGATTTTTAAATTTTTTGAGGGTGGTCACGAATTAAAGTCCTTTTCGCTCTAGGACGCTTAGTTTAGGAGATATGGGCAAAAGAAGTTTTTCATATAAAAATTTCAATTTTGT
Organism: Haematobia irritans; assembly: GCF_050003625.1. Taxonomy (NCBI): domain Eukaryota; kingdom Metazoa; phylum Arthropoda; class Insecta; order Diptera; family Muscidae; genus Haematobia; species Haematobia irritans. The sequence goes on along the minus strand of NC_134399.1, from coordinate 111,733,835 downwards.
TAGGTTTTGGGTGGATTTTTAAATTTTTTGGGGGTGGTCACGAATTAAAGTCCTTTTCGCTCTAGGACGCATATTTAAGGAGATATGGGCAAAAGAAGTTTTTCACATAAAAATTTCAATTTTTTTAGGTTTTGGGTGGATTTTTCAATTTTTTGGGTGTGGTCACGAATTAAAGTCCTTTTCGCTCTAGGACTCATATTTAAGGAGATATGGGCAAAAGAAGTTTTTCATATAAAAATTTCAATTTTTTTAGGTTTTGGGTGGATTTTTCAATTTTTTGGGGGTGGTCACGAATTAAAGTCCTTTTCGCTCTAGGACGCATATTTAAGGAGATATGGACAAAAGAAGTTTTTCATATAAAAATTTCAATTTTTTTAGGTTTTGGGTGGATTTTTCAATTTTTTGGGGGTGGTCACGAATTAAAGTCCTTTTCGCTCTAGGACGCATATTTAAGGAGATATGGACAAAAGAAGTTTTTCATATAAAAATTTCAATTTTTTTAGGTTTTGGGTGGATTTTTCAATTTTTTGAGGGTGGTCACGAATTAAAGTCCTTTTCGCTCTAGGACGCATATTTAAGGAGATATGGACAAAAGAAGTTTTTCATATAAAAATTTCAATTTTTTTAGGTTTTGGGTGGATTTTTCAATTTTTTGAGGGTGGTCACGAATTAAAGTCCTTTTCGCTCTAGGACGCATATTTAAGGAGATATGGGCAAAAGAAGTTTTTCATATAAAAATTTCAATTTTTTTAGGTTTTGGGTGGATTTTTCAATTTTTTGAGGGTGGTCACGAATTAAAGTCCTTTTCGTTCTAGGACGCATATTTAAGGAGATATGGGCAAAAGAAGTTTTTCATATAAAAATTTCAATTTTTTTAGGTTTTGGGTGGATTTTTCAATTTTTTGAGGGTGGTCACGAATTAAAGTCCTTTTCGCTCTAGGACGCTTAGTTTAGGAGATATGGGCAAAAGAAGTTTTTCATATAAAAATTTCAATTTTTTTAGGTTTTGGGTGGATTTTTAAATTTTTTGGGGGTGGTCACGAATTAAAGTCCTTTTCGCTCTAGGACGCATATTTAAGGAGATATGGGCAAAAGAAGTTTTTCATATAAAAATTTCAATTTTTTTAGGTTTTGGGTGGATTTTTCAATTTTTTGAGGGTGGTCACGAATTAAAGTCCTTTTCGCTCTAGGACGCATATTTAAGGAGATATGGACAAAAGAAGTTTTTCATATAAAAATTTCAATTTTTTTAGGTTTTGGGTGGATTTTTCAATTTTTTGGGGGTGGTCACGAATTAAAGTCCTTTTCGCTCTAGGACGCATATTTAAGGAGATATGGACAAAAGAAGTTTTTCATATAAAAATTTCAATTTTTTTAGGTTTTGGGTGGATTTTTCAATTTTTTGAGGGTGGTCACGAATTAAAGTCCTTTTCGCTCTAGGACGCATATTTAAGGAGATATGGACAAAAGAAGTTTTTCATATAAAAATTTCAATTTTTTTAGGTTTTGGGTGGATTTTTCAATTTTTTGAGGGTGGTCACGAATTAAAGTCCTTTTCGCTCTAGGACGCATATTTAAGGAGATATGGACAAAAGAAGTTTTTCATATAAAAATTTCAATTTTTTTAGGTTTTGGGTGGATTTTTCAATTTTTTGAGGGTGGTCACGAATTAAAGTCCTTTTCGCTCTAGGACGCATATTTAAGGAGATATGGGCAAAAGAAGTTTTTCATATAAAAATTTCAATTTTTTTAGGTTTTGGGTGGATTTTTCAATTTTTTGAGGGTGGTCACGAATTAAAGTCCTTTTCGTTCTAGGACGCATATTTAAGGAGATATGGGCAAAAGAAGTTTTTCATATAAAAATTTCAATTTTTTTAGGTTTTGGGTGGATTTTTCAATTTTTTGAGGGTGGTCACGAATTAAAGTCCTTTTCGCTCTAGGACGCTTAGTTTAGGAGATATGGGCAAAAGAAGTTTTTCATATAAAAATTTCAATTTTTTTAGGTTTTGGGTGGATTTTTCAATTTTTTGAGGGTGGTCACGAATTAAAGTCCTTTTCGCTCTAGGACGCATATTTAAGGAGATATGGGCAAAAGAAGTTTTTCATATAAAAATTTCAATTTTGTTAGGTTTTGGGTGGATTTTTAAATTTTTTGAGGGTGGTCACGAATTAAAGTCCTTTTCGCTCTAGGACGCATATTTAAGGAGATATGGGCAAAAGAAGTTTTTCATATAAAAATTTCAATTTTTTTAGGTTTTGGGTGGATTTTTAAATTTTTTGGGGGTGGTCACGAATTAAAGTCCTTTTCGCTCTAGGACGCATATTTAAGGAGATATGGACAAAAGAAGTTTTTCATATAAAAATTTCAATTTTTTTAGGTTTTGGGTGGATTTTTCAATTTTTTGAGGGTGGTCACGAATTAAAGTCCTTTTCGCTCTAGGACGCATATTTAAGGAGATATGGGCAAAAGAAGTTTTTCATATAAAAATTTCAATTTTTTTAGGTTTTGGATGGATTTTTCAATTTTTTGGGGGTGGTCACGAATTAAAGTCCTTTTCGCTCTAGGACGCATATTTAAGGAGATATGGGCAAAAGAAGTTTTTCATATAAAAATTTCAATTTTTTAGGTTTTGGGTGGATTTTTAAATTTTTTGGGGGTGGTCACGAATTAAAGTCCTTTTCGCTCTAGGACGCATATTTAAGGAGATATGGGCAAAAGAAGTTTTTCATATAAAAATTTCAATTTTGTTAGGTTTTGGGTGGATTTTTCAATTTTTTGAGGGTGGTCACGAATTAAAGTCCTTTTCGCTCTAGGACGCATATTTAAGGAGATATGGACAAAAGAAGTTTTTCATATAAAAATTTCAATTTTGTTAGGTTTTGGGTGGATTTTTCAATTTTTTGGGGGTGGTCACGAATTAAAGTCCTTTTCGCTCTAGGACGCATATTTAAGGAGATATGGACAAAAGAAGTTTTTCATATAAAAATTTCAATTTTTTTAGGTTTTGGGTGGATTTTTCAATTTTTTGAGGGTGGTCACGAATTAAAGTCCTTTTCGCTCTAGGACTCATATTTAAGGAGATATGGGCAAAAGAAGTTTTTCATATAAAAATTTCAATTTTTTTAGGTTTTGTGTCGATTTTTAAATTTTTTGGGTGTGGTCACGAATTAAAGTCCTTTTCGCTCTAGGACTCATATTTAAGGAGATATGGGCAAAAGAAGTTTTTCATATAAAAATTTCAATTTTGTTAGGTTTTGTGTCGATTTTTAAATTTTTTGGGTGTGGTCACGAATTAAAGTCCTTTTCGCTCTAGGACGCATATTTAAGGAGATATGGACAAAAGAAGTTTTTCATATAAAAATTTCAATTTTGTTAGGTTTTGGGTGGATTTTTAAATTTTTTGGGGGTGGTCACGAATTAAAGTCCTTTTCGCTCTAGGACGCATATTTAAGGAGATATGGACAAAAGAAGTTTTTCATATAAAAATTTCAATTTTGTTAGGTTTTGGGTGGATTTTTCAATTTTTTGGGGGTGGTCACGAATTAAAGTCCTTTTCGCTCTAGGACGCATATTTAAGGAGATATGGACAAAAGAAGTTTTTCACATAAAAATTTCAATTTTTTTAGGTTTTGGGTGGATTTTTTAATTTTTTGGGGGTGGTCACGAATTAAAGTCCTTTTCGCTCTAGGACGCATATTTAAGGAGATATGGACAAAAGAAGTTTTTCACATAAAAATTTCAATTTTGTTAGGTTTTGGGTGGATTTTTCAATTTTTTGAGGGTGGTCACGAATTAAAGTCCTTTTCGCTCTAGGACGCATATTTAAGGAGATATGGGCAAAAGAAGATTTTCACATAAAAATTTCAATTTTTTTAGGTTTTGGGTGGATTTTTCAATTTTTTGAGGGTGGTCACGAATTAAAGTCCTTTTCGCTCTAGGACGCTTAGTTTAGGAGATATGGGCAAAAGAAGTTTTTCATATAAAAATTTCAATTTTGTTAGGTTTTGGGTGGATTTTTAAATTTTTTGGGGGTGGTCACGAATTAAAGTCCTTTTCGCTCTAGGACGCTTAGTTTAGGAGATATGGACAAAAGAAGTTTTTCATATAAAAATTTCAATTTTGTTAGGTTTTGGGTGGATTTTTCAATTTTTTGAGGGTGGTCACGAATTAAAGTCCTTTTCGCTCTAGGACGCATATTTAAGGAGATATGGACAAAAGAAGTTTTTCATATAAAAATTTCAATTTTGTTAGGTTTTGGGTGGATTTTTCAATTTTTTGGGTGTGGTCACGAATTAAAGTCCTTTTCGCTCTAGGACGCATATTTAAGGAGATATGGGCAAAAGAAGTTTTTCATATAAAAATTTCAATTTTGTTAGGTTTTGGGTGGATTTTTCAATTTTTTGGGTGTGGTCACGAATTAAAGTCCTTTTCGCTCTAGGACGCATATTTAAGGAGATATGGGCAAAAGAAGTTTTTCATATAAAAATTTCAATTTTGTTAGGTTTTGGGTGGATTTTTCAATTTTTTGGGTGTGGTCACGAATTAAAGTCCTTTTCGTTCTAGGACGCATATTTAAGGAGATATGGACAAAAGAAGTTTTTCATATAAAAATTTCAATTTTGTTAGGTTTTGGGTGGATTTTTCAATTTTTTGAGGGTGGTCACGAATTAAAGTCCTTTTCGCTCTAGGACGCATATTTAAGAAGATATGGACAAAAGAAGTTTTTCATATAAAAATTTCAATTTTTTTAGGTTTTGGGTGGATTTTTCAATTTTTTGGGGGTGGTCACGAATTAAAGTCCTTTTCGCTCTAGGACGCATATTTAAGGAGATATGGACAAAAGAAGTTTTTCATATAAAAATTTCAATTTTTTTAGGTTTTGGGTGGATTTTTAAATTTTTTGGGGGTGGTCACGAATTAAAGTCCTTTTCGCTCTAGGACGCATATTTAAGGAGATATGGACAAAAGAAGTTTTTCATATAAAAATTTCAATTTTTTTAGGTTTTGGGTGGATTTTTAAATTTTTTGGGGGTGGTCACGAATTAAAGTCCTTTTCGCTCTAGGACGCATATTTAAGGAGATATGGACAAAAGAAGTTTTTCATATAAAAATTTCAATTTTTTTAGGTTTTGGGTGGATTTTTAAATTTTTTGAGGGTGGTCACGAATTAAAGTCCTTTTCGCTCTAGGACGCATATTTAAGGAGATATGGGCAAAAGAAGTTTTTCACATAAAAATTTCATTTTTTTAGGTTTTGGGTGGATTTTTCAATTTTTTGAGGGTGGTCACGAATTAAAGTCCTTTTCGCTCTAGGACGCATATTTAAGGAGATATGGGCAAAAGAAGTTTTTCATATAAAAATTTCATTTTTTTTAACTTTTGGGTGGATTTTTAAATTTTTTGGGGGTGGTCACGAATTAAAGTCCTTTTCGCTCTAGGACGCATATTTAAGGAGATATGGGCAAAAGAAGTTTTTCATATAAAAATTTCAATTTTTTTAGGTTTTGTGTCGATTTTTAAATTTTTTGGGTGTGGTCACGAATTAAAGTCCTTTTCGGTCTAGGACTCATATTTAAGGAGATATGGGCAAAAGAAGTTTTTCATATAAAAATTTCAATTTTTTTAGGTTTTGTGTCGATTTTTAAATTTTTTGGGTGTGGTCACGAATTAAAGTCCTTTTCGCTCTAGGACGCATATTTAAGGAGATATGGGCAAAAGAAGTTTTTCACATAAAAATTTCAATTTTTTTAGGTTTTGGGTGGATTTTTCAATTTTTTGGGGGTGGTCACGAATTAAAGTCCTTTTCGCTCTAGGACGCATATTTAAGGAGATATGGACAAAAGAAGTTTTTCATATAAAAATTTCAATTTTTTTAGGTTTTGGGTGGATTTTTCAATTTTTTGAGGGTGGTCACGAATTAAAGTCCTTTTCGCTCTAGGACGCATATTTAAGGAGATATGGGCAAAGGAAGTTTTTCATATAAAAATTTCAATTTTTTTAGGTTTTGGGTGGATTTTTCAATTTTTTGGGGGTGGTCACGAATTAAAGTCCTTTTCGCTCTAGGACGCATATTTAAGGAGATATGGACAAAAGAAGTTTTTCATATAAAAATTTCATTTTTTTTTGGTTTTGGGTGGATTTTTCAATTTTTTGGGGGTGGTCACGAATTAAAGTCCTTTTCGCTCTAGGACGCATATTTAAGGAGATATGGACAAAAGAAGTTTTTCATATAAAAATTTCAATTTTTTTAGGTTTTGGGTGGATTTTTAAATTTTTTGAGGGTGGTCACGAATTAAAGTCCTTTTCGCTCTAGGACGCATATTTAAGGAGATATGGGCAAAAGAAGTTTTTCATATAAAAATTTCAATTTTTTTAGGTTTTGGGTGGATTTTTAAATTTTTTGAGGGTGGTCACGAATTAAAGTCCTTTTCGTTCTAGGACGCATATTTAAGGAGATATGGGCAAAAGAAGTTTTTCATATAAAAATTTCAATTTTTTTAGGTTTTGGGTGGATTTTTCAATTTTTTGAGGGTGGTCACGAATTAAAGTCCTTTTCGCTCTAGGACGCTTAGTTTAGGAGATATGGGCAAAAGAAGTTTTTCATATAAAAATTTCAATTTTTTTAGGTTTTGGGTGGATTTTTCAATTTTTTGAGGGTGGTCACGAATTAAAGTCCTTTTCGCTCTAGGACGCATATTTAAGGAGATATGGACAAAAGAAGTTTTTCATATAAAAATTTCAATTTTTTTAGGTTTTGGGTGGATTTTTCAATTTTTTGAGGGTGGTCACGAATTAAAGTCCTTTTCGCTCTAGGACGCTTAGTTTAGGAGATATGGGCAAAAGAAGTTTTTCATATAAAAATTTCAATTTTGTTAGGTTTTGGGTGGATTTTTAAATTTTTTGGGGGTGGTCACGAATTAAAGTCCTTTTCGCTCTAGGACGCATATTTAAGGAGATATGGGCAAAAGAAGTTTTTCATATAAAAATTTCAATTTTGTTAGGTTTTGGGTGGATTTTTAAATTTTTTGAGGGTGGTCACGAATTAAAGTCCTTTTCGCTCTAGGACGCATATTTAAGGAGATATGGACAAAAGAAGTTTTTCATATAAAAATTTCAATTTTTTTAGGTTTTGGGTGGATTTTTCAATTTTTTGAGGGTGGTCACGAATTAAAGTCCTTTTCGCTCTAGGACGCATATTTAAGGAGATATGGGCAAAAGAAGTTTTTCATATAAAAATTTCAATTTTTTTAGGTTTTGGGTGGATTTTTCAATTTTTTGAGGGTGGTCACGAATTAAAGTCCTTTTCGCTCTAGGACGCTTAGTTTAGGAGATATGGGCAAAAGAAGTTTTTCATATAAAAATTTCAATTTTTTTAGGTTTTGGGTGGATTTTTCAATTTTTTGAGGGTGGTCACGAATTAAAGTCCTTTTCGCTCTAGGACGCTTAGTTTAGGAGATATGGGCAAAAGAAGTTTTTCATATAAAAATTTCAATTTTGTTAGGTTTTGGGTGGATTTTTAAATTTTTTGGGGGTGGTCACGAATTAAAGTCCTTTTCGCTCTAGGACGCATATTTAAGGAGATATGGGCAAAAGAAGTTTTTCATATAAAAATTTCAATTTTGTTAGGTTTTGGGTGGATTTTTAAATTTTTTGAGGGTGGTCACGAATTAAAGTCCTTTTCGCTCTAGGACGCATATTTAAGGAGATATGGACAAAAGAAGTTTTTCATATAAAAATTTCAATTTTTTTAGGTTTTGGGTGGATTTTTCAATTTTTTGAGGGTGGTCACGAATTAAAGTCCTTTTCGCTCTAGGACGCATATTTAAGGAGATATGGGCAAAAGAAGTTTTTCATATAAAAATTTCAATTTTTTTAGGTTTTGGGTGGATTTTTCAATTTTTTGAGGGTGGTCACGAATTAAAGTCCTTTTCGCTCTAGGACGCATATTTAAGGAGATATGGGCAAAAGAAGTTTTTCATATAAAAATTTCAATTTTTTTAGGTTTTGGGTGGATTTTTAAATTTTTTGGGGGTGGTCACGAATTAAAGTCCTTTTCGCTCTAGGACGCATATTTAAGGAGATATGGGCAAAAGAAGTTTTTCATATAAAAATTTCAATTTTGTTAGGTTTTGGGTGGATTTTTAAATTTTTTGGGGGTGGTCACGAATTAAAGTCCTTTTCGCTCTAGGACGCATATTTAAGGAGATATGGACAAAAGAAGTTTTTCATATAAAAATTTCAATTTTGTTATGTTTTGGGTGGATTTTTCAATTTTTTGAGGGTGGTCACGAATTAAAGTCCTTTTCGCTCTAGGACGCATATTTAAGGAGATATGGACAAAAGAAGTTTTTCATATAAAAATTTCAATTTTTTTAGGTTTTGGGTGGATTTTTCAATTTTTTGGGGGTGGTCACGAATTAAAGTCCTTTTCGCTCTAGGACGCATATTTAAGGAGATATGGGCAAAAGAAGTTTTTCATATAAAAATTTCAATTTTTTTAGGTTTTGGGTGGATTTTTAAATTTTTTGAGGGTGGTCACGAATTAAAGTCCTTTTCGCTCTAGGACGCATATTTAAGGAGATATGGGCAAAAGAAGTTTTTCATATAAAAATTTCAATTTTTTTAGGTTTTGGGTGGATTTTTCAATTTTTTGGGGGTGGTCACGAATTAAAGTCCTTTTCGCTCTAGGACGCATATTTAAGGAGATATGGACAAAAGAAGTTTTTCATATAAAAATTTCAATTTTTTTAGGTTTTGGGTGGATTTTTCAATTTTTTGAGGGTGGTCACGAATTAAAGTCCTTTTCGCTCTAGGACGCATATTTAAGGAGATATGGACAAAAGAAGTTTTTCATATAAAAATTTCAATTTTGTTAGGTTTTGGGTGGATTTTTAAATTTTTTGAGGGTGGTCACGAATTAAAGTCCTTTTCGCTCTAGGACGCATATTTAAGGAGATATGGGCAAAAGAAGTTTTTCATATAAAAATTTAAATTTTTTTAGGTTTTGGGTGGATTTTTCAATTTTTTGAGGGTGGTCACGAATTAAAGTCCTTTTCGCTCTAGGACGCATATTTAAGGAGATATGGGCAAAAGAAGTTTTTCATATAAAAATTTCAATTTTTTTAGGTTTTGGGTGGATTTTTCAATTTTTTGGGGGTGGTCACGAATTAAAGTCCTTTTCGCTCTAGGACGCATATTTAAGGAGATATGGGCAAAAGAAGTTTTTCATATAAAAATTTCAATTTTTTTAGGTTTTGGGTGGATTTTTAAATTTTTTGGGGGTGGTCACGAATTAAAGTCCTTTTCGCTCTAGGACGCATATTTAAGGAGATATGGGCAAAAGAAGTTTTTCATATAAAAATTTCAATTTTGTTAGGTTTTGGGTGGATTTTTCAATTTTTTGAGGGTGGTCACGAATTAAAGTCCTTTTCGCTCTAGGACGCATATTTAAGGAGATATGGACAAAAGAAGTTTGTCATATAAAAATTTCAATTTTTTTAGGTTTTGGGTGGATTTTTCAATTTTTTGGGGGTGGTCACGAATTAAAGTCCTTTTCGCTCTAGGACGCATATTTAAGGAGATATGGGCAAAAGAAGTTTTTCATATAAAAATTTTAATTTTTTTAGGTTTTGGGTGGATTTTTCAATTTTTTGAGGGTGGTCACGAATTAAAGTCCTTTTCGCTCTAGGACGCATATTTAAGGAGATATGGGCAAAAGAAGTTTTTCATATAAAAATTTCAATTTTGTTAGGTTTTGGGTGGATTTTTCAATTTTTTGAGGGTGGTCACGAATTAAAGTCCTTTTCGCTCTAGGACGCTTAGTTTAGGAGATATGGGCAAAAAAAGTTTTTCATATAAAAATTTCAATTTTGTTAGGTTTTGGGTGGATTTTTCAATTTTTTGAGGGTGGTCACGAATTAAAGTCCTTTTCGCTCTAGGACGCTTAGTTTAGGAGATATGGGCAAAAGAAGTTTTTCATATAAAAATTTCAATTTTGTTAGGTTTTGGGTGGATTTTTCAATTTTTTGAGGGTTGTCACGAATTAAAGTCCTTTTCGCTCTAGGACGCTTAGTTTAGGAGATATGGGCAAAAGAAGTTTTTCATATAAAAATTTCAATTTTTTTAGGTTTTGGGTGGATTTTTAAATTTTTTGAGGGTGGTCACGAATTAAAGTCCTTTTCGCTCTAGGACGCATATTTAAGGAGATATGGGCAAAAGAAGTTTTTCACATAAAAATTTCAATTTTTTTAGGTTTTGGGTGGATTTTTCAATTTTTTGGGGGTGGTCACGAATTAAAGTCCTTTTCGCTCTAGGACGCATATTTAAGGAGATATGGGCAAAAGAAGTTTTTCACATAAAAATTTCAATTTTTTTAGGTTTTGGGTGGATTTTTCAATTTTTTGGGTGTGGTCACGAATTAAAGTCCTTTTCGCTCTAGGACTCATATTTAAGGAGATATGGGCAAAAGAAGTTTTTCATATAAAAATTTCAATTTTTTTAGGTTTTGTGTCGATTTTTAAATTTTTTGGGTGTGGTCACGAATTAAAGTCCTTTTCGCTCTAGGACGCATATTTAAGGAGATATGGGCAAAAGAAGTTTTTCATATAAAAATTTCAATTTTGTTAGGTTTTGGGTGGATTTTTAAATTTTTTGGGTGTGGTCACGAATTAAAGTCCTTTTCGCTCTAGGACGCATATTTAAGGAGATATGGACAAAAGAAGTTTTTCATATAAAAATTTCAATTTTGTTAGGTTTTGGGTGGATTTTTAAATTTTTTGGGGGTGGTCACGAATTAAAGTCCTTTTCGCTCTAGGACGCATATTTAAGGAGATATGGACAAAAGAAGTTTTTCACATAAAAATTTCAATTTTTTTAGGTTTTGGGTGGATTTTTAAATTTTTTGGGGTGGTCACGAATTAAAGTCCTTTTCGCTCTAGGACGCATATTTAAGGAGATATGGACAAAAGAAGTTTTTCATATAAAAATTTCAATTTTGTTAGGTTTTGGGTGGATTTTTAAATTTTTTGGGGGTGGTCACGAATTAAAGTCCTTTTCGCTCTAGGACGCATATTTAAGGAGATATGGGCAAAAGAAGTTTTTCATATAAAAATTTCAATTTTTTTAGGTTTTGGGTGGATTTTTCAATTTTTTGAGGGTGGTCACGAATTAAAGTCCTTTTCGCTCTAGGACGCATATTTAAGGAGATATGGGCAAAAGAAGTTTTTCATATAAAAATTTCAATTTTTTTAGGTTTTGGGTGGATTTTTCAATTTTTTGAGGGTGGTCACGAATTAAAGTCCTTTTCGTTCTAGGACGCTTAGTTTAGGAGATATGGGCAAAAGAAGTTTTTCATATAAAAATTTCAATTTTTTTAGGTTTTGGGTGGATTTTTCAATTTTTTGAGGGTGGTCACGAATTAAAGTCCTTTTCGCTCTAGGACGCTTAGTTTAGGAGATATGGGCAAAAGAAGTTTTTCATATAAAAATTTCAATTTTTTTAGGTTTTGGGTGGATTTTTCAATTTTTTGAGGGTGGTCACGAATTAAAGTCCTTTTCGCTCTAGGACGCTTAGTTTAGGAGATATGGGCAAAAGAAGTTTTTCATATAAAAATTTCAATTTTTTTAGGTTTTGGGTGGATTTTTAAATTTTTTGGGGGTGGTCACGAATTAAAGTCCTTTTCGCTCTAGGACGCATATTTAAGGAGATATGGACAAAAGAAGTTTTTCATATAAAAATTTCAATTTTTTTAGGTTTTGGGTGGATTTTTAAATTTTTTGAGGGTGGTCACGAATTAAAGTCCTTTTCGCTCTAGGACGCATATTTAAGGAGATATGGACAAAAGAAGTTTTTCATATAAAAATTTCAATTTTTTTAGGTTTTGGGTGGATTTTTCAATTTTTTGAGGGTGGTCACGAATTAAAGTCCTTTTCGCTCTAGGACGCATATTTAAGGAGATATGGGCAAAAGAAGTTTTTCATATAAAAATTTCAATTTTTTTAGGTTTTGGGTGGATTTTTCAATTTTTTGAGGGTGGTCACGAATTAAAGTCCTTTTCGCTCTAGGACGCATATTTAAGGAGATATGGACAAAAGAAGTTTTTCATATAAAAATTTCAATTTTTTTAGGTTTTGGGTGGATTTTTCAATTTTTTGGGGGTGGTCACGAATTAAAGTCCTTTTCGCTCTAGGACGCATATTTAAGGAGATATGGACAAAAGAAGTTTTTCATATAAAAATTTCAATTTTGTTAGGTTTTGGGTGGATTTTTCAATTTTTTGAGGGTGGTCACGAATTAAAGTCCTTTTCGCTCTAGGACGCATATTTAAGGAGATATGGGCAAAAGAAGTTTTTCATATAAAAATTTCAATTTTTTTAGGTTTTGGGTGGATTTTTCAATTTTTTGAGGGTGGTCACGAATTAAAGTCCTTTTCGCTCTAGGACGCATATTTAAGGAGATATGGACAAAAGAAGTTTTTCATATAAAAATTTCAATTTTTTTAGGTTTTGGGTGGATTTTTCAATTTTTTGAGGGTGGTCACGAATTAAAGTCCTTTTCGCTCTAGGACGCATATTTAAGGAGATATGGGCAAAAGAAGTTTTTCATATAAAAATTTCAATTTTTTTAGGTTTTGGGTGGATTTTTCAATTTTTTGAGGGTGGTCACGAATTAAAGTCCTTTTCGTTCTAGGACGCATATTTAAGGAGATATGGGCAAAAGAAGTTTTTCATATAAAAATTTCAATTTTTTTAGGTTTTGGGTGGATTTTTCAATTTTTTGAGGGTGGTCACGAATTAAAGTCCTTTTCGCTCTAGGACGCTTAGTTTAGGAGATATGGGCAAAAGAAGTTTTTCATATAAAAATTTCAATTTTTTTAGGTTTTGGGTGGATTTTTAAATTTTTTGGGGGTGGTCACGAATTAAAGTCCTTTTCGCTCTAGGACGCATATTTAAGGAGATATGGGCAAAAGAAGTTTTTCATATAAAAATTTCAATTTTTTTAGGTTTTGGGTGGATTTTTCAATTTTTTGAGGGTGGTCACGAATTAAAGTCCTTTTCGCTCTAGGACGCATATTTAAGGAGATATGGACAAAAGAAGTTTTTCATATAAAAATTTCAATTTTTTTAGGTTTTGGGTGGATTTTTCAATTTTTTGGGGGTGGTCACGAATTAAAGTCCTTTTCGCTCTAGGACGCATATTTAAGGAGATATGGACAAAAGAAGTTTTTCATATAAAAATTTCAATTTTTTTAGGTTTTGGGTGGATTTTTCAATTTTTTGAGGGTGGTCACGAATTAAAGTCCTTTTCGCTCTAGGACGCATATTTAAGGAGATATGGACAAAAGAAGTTTTTCATATAAAAATTTCAATTTTTTTAGGTTTTGGGTGGATTTTTCAATTTTTTGAGGGTGGTCACGAATTAAAGTCCTTTTCGCTCTAGGACGCATATTTAAGGAGATATGGACAAAAGAAGTTTTTCATATAAAAATTTCAATTTTTTTAGGTTTTGGGTGGATTTTTCAATTTTTTGAGGGTGGTCACGAATTAAAGTCCTTTTCGCTCTAGGACGCATATTTAAGGAGATATGGGCAAAAGAAGTTTTTCATATAAAAATTTCAATTTTTTTAGGTTTTGGGTGGATTTTTCAATTTTTTGAGGGTGGTCACGAATTAAAGTCCTTTTCGTTCTAGGACGCATATTTAAGGAGATATGGGCAAAAGAAGTTTTTCATATAAAAATTTCAATTTTTTTAGGTTTTGGGTGGATTTTTCAATTTTTTGAGGGTGGTCACGAATTAAAGTCCTTTTCGCTCTAGGACGCTTAGTTTAGGAGATATGGGCAAAAGAAGTTTTTCATATAAAAATTTCAATTTTTTTAGGTTTTGGGTGGATTTTTCAATTTTTTGAGGGTGGTCACGAATTAAAGTCCTTTTCGCTCTAGGACGCATATTTAAGGAGATATGGGCAAAAGAAGTTTTTCATATAAAAATTTCAATTTTGTTAGGTTTTGGGTGGATTTTTAAATTTTTTGAGGGTGGTCACGAATTAAAGTCCTTTTCGCTCTAGGACGCATATTTAAGGAGATATGGGCAAAAGAAGTTTTTCATATAAAAATTTCAATTTTTTTAGGTTTTGGGTGGATTTTTAAATTTTTTGGGGGTGGTCACGAATTAAAGTCCTTTTCGCTCTAGGACGCATATTTAAGGAGATATGGACAAAAGAAGTTTTTCATATAAAAATTTCAATTTTTTTAGGTTTTGGGTGGATTTTTCAATTTTTTGAGGGTGGTCACGAATTAAAGTCCTTTTCGCTCTAGGACGCATATTTAAGGAGATATGGGCAAAAGAAGTTTTTCATATAAAAATTTCAATTTTTTTAGGTTTTGGGTGGATTTTTCAATTTTTTGGGGGTGGTCACGAATTAAAGTCCTTTTCGCTCTAGGACGCATATTTAAGGAGATATGGGCAAAAGAAGTTTTTCATATAAAAATTTCAATTTTTTAGGTTTTGGGTGGATTTTTAAATTTTTTGGGGGTGGTCACGAATTAAAGTCCTTTTCGCTCTAGGACGCATATTTAAGGAGATATGGGCAAAAGAAGTTTTTCATATAAAAATTTCAATTTTGTTAGGTTTTGGGTGGATTTTTCAATTTTTTGAGGGTGGTCACGAATTAAAGTCCTTTTCGCTCTAGGACGCATATTTAAGGAGATATGGACAAAAGAAGTTTTTCATATAAAAATTTCAATTTTGTTAGGTTTTGGGTGGATTTTTCAATTTTTTGGGGGTGGTCACGAATTAAAGTCCTTTTCGCTCTAGGACGCATATTTAAGGAGATATGGACAAAAGAAGTTTTTCATATAAAAATTTCAATTTTTTTAGGTTTTGGGTGGATTTTTCAATTTTTTGAGGGTGGTCACGAATTAAAGTCCTTTTCGCTCTAGGACGCTTAGTTTAGGAGATATGGGCAAAAAAAGTTTTTCATATAAAAATTTCAATTTTTTTAGGTTTTGGGTGGATTTTTCAATTTTTTGAGGGTGGTCACGAATTAAAGTCCTTTTCGCTCTAGGACGCTTAGTTTAGGAGATATTGTCAAAAGAAGTTTTTCATATAAAAATTTCAATTTTGTTAGGTTTTGGGTGGATTTTTAAATTTTTTGGGGGTGGTCACGAATTAAAGTCCTTTTCGCTCTAGGACGCATATTTAAGGAGATATGGGCAAAAGAAGTTTTTCACATAAAAATTTCAATTTTTTTAGGTTTTGGGTGGATTTTTCAATTTTTTGGGTGTGGTCACGAATTAAAGTCCTTTTCGCTCTAGGACTCATATTTAAGGAGATATGGGCAAAAGAAGTTTTTCATATAAAAATTTCAATTTTTTTAGGTTTTGGGTGGATTTTTCAATTTTTTGGGGGTGGTCACGAATTAAAGTCCTTTTCGCTCTAGGACGCATATTTAAGGAGATATGGACAAAAGAAGTTTTTCATATAAAAATTTCAATTTTTTTAGGTTTTGGGTGGATTTTTCAATTTTTTGGGGGTGGTCACGAATTAAAGTCCTTTTCGCTCTAGGACGCATATTTAAGGAGATATGGACAAAAGAAGTTTTTCATATAAAAATTTCAATTTTTTTAGGTTTTGGGTGGATTTTTCAATTTTTTGAGGGTGGTCACGAATTAAAGTCCTTTTCGCTCTAGGACGCATATTTAAGGAGATATGGACAAAAGAAGTTTTTCATATAAAAATTTCAATTTTTTTAGGTTTTGGGTGGATTTTTCAATTTTTTGAGGGTGGTCACGAATTAAAGTCCTTTTCGCTCTAGGACGCATATTTAAGGAGATATGGGCAAAAGAAGTTTTTCATATAAAAATTTCAATTTTTTTAGGTTTTGGGTGGATTTTTCAATTTTTTGAGGGTGGTCACGAATTAAAGTCCTTTTCGTTCTAGGACGCATATTTAAGGAGATATGGGCAAAAGAAGTTTTTCATATAAAAATTTCAATTTTTTTAGGTTTTGGGTGGATTTTTCAATTTTTTGAGGGTGGTCACGAATTAAAGTCCTTTTCGCTCTAGGACGCTTAGTTTAGGAGATATGGGCAAAAGAAGTTTTTCATATAAAAATTTCAATTTTTTTAGGTTTTGGGTGGATTTTTAAATTTTTTGGGGGTGGTCACGAATTAAAGTCCTTTTCGCTCTAGGACGCATATTTAAGGAGATATGGGCAAAAGAAGTTTTTCATATAAAAATTTCAATTTTTTTAGGTTTTGGGTGGATTTTTCAATTTTTTGAGGGTGGTCACGAATTAAAGTCCTTTTCGCTCTAGGACGCATATTTAAGGAGATATGGACAAAAGAAGTTTTTCATATAAAAATTTCAATTTTTTTAGGTTTTGGGTGGATTTTTCAATTTTTTGGGGGTGGTCACGAATTAAAGTCCTTTTCGCTCTAGGACGCATATTTAAGGAGATATGGACAAAAGAAGTTTTTCATATAAAAATTTCAATTTTTTTAGGTTTTGGGTGGATTTTTCAATTTTTTGAGGGTGGTCACGAATTAAAGTCCTTTTCGCTCTAGGACGCATATTTAAGGAGATATGGACAAAAGAAGTTTTTCATATAAAAATTTCAATTTTTTTAGGTTTTGGGTGGATTTTTCAATTTTTTGAGGGTGGTCACGAATTAAAGTCCTTTTCGCTCTAGGACGCATATTTAAGGAGATATGGACAAAAGAAGTTTTTCATATAAAAATTTCAATTTTTTTAGGTTTTGGGTGGATTTTTCAATTTTTTGAGGGTGGTCACGAATTAAAGTCCTTTTCGCTCTAGGACGCATATTTAAGGAGATATGGGCAAAAGAAGTTTTTCATATAAAAATTTCAATTTTTTTAGGTTTTGGGTGGATTTTTCAATTTTTTGAGGGTGGTCACGAATTAAAGTCCTTTTCGTTCTAGGACGCATATTTAAGGAGATATGGGCAAAAGAAGTTTTTCATATAAAAATTTCAATTTTTTTAGGTTTTGGGTGGATTTTTCAATTTTTTGAGGGTGGTCACGAATTAAAGTCCTTTTCGCTCTAGGACGCTTAGTTTAGGAGATATGGGCAAAAGAAGTTTTTCATATAAAAATTTCAATTTTTTTAGGTTTTGGGTGGATTTTTCAATTTTTTGAGGGTGGTCACGAATTAAAGTCCTTTTCGCTCTAGGACGCATATTTAAGGAGATATGGGCAAAAGAAGTTTTTCATATAAAAATTTCAATTTTGTTAGGTTTTGGGTGGATTTTTAAATTTTTTGAGGGTGGTCACGAATTAAAGTCCTTTTCGCTCTAGGACGCATATTTAAGGAGATATGGGCAAAAGAAGTTTTTCATATAAAAATTTCAATTTTTTTAGGTTTTGGGTGGATTTTTAAATTTTTTGGGGGTGGTCACGAATTAAAGTCCTTTTCGCTCTAGGACGCATATTTAAGGAGATATGGACAAAAGAAGTTTTTCATATAAAAATTTCAATTTTTTTAGGTTTTGGGTGGATTTTTCAATTTTTTGAGGGTGGTCACGAATTAAAGTCCTTTTCGCTCTAGGACGCATATTTAAGGAGATATGGGCAAAAGAAGTTTTTCTTATAAAAATTTCAATTTTTTTAGGTTTTGGGTGGATTTTTTAATTTTTTGGGGGTGGTCACGAATTAAAGTCCTTTTCGCTCTAGGACGCATATTTAAGGAGATATGGGCAAAAGAAGTTTTTGATATAAAAATTTCAATTTTTTAGGTTTTGGGTGGATTTTTAAATTTTTTGGGGGTGGTCACGAATTAAAGTCCTTTTCGCTCTAGGACGCATATTTAAGGAGATATGGGCAAAAGAAGTTTTTCATATAAAAATTTCAATTTTGTTAGGTTTTGGGTGGATTTTTCAATTTTTTGAGGGTGGTCACGAATTAAAGTCCTTTTCGCTCTAGGACGCATATTTAAGGAGATATGGACAAAAGAAGTTTTTCATATAAAAATTTCAATTTTGTTAGGTTTTGGGTGGATTTTTCAATTTTTTGGGGGTGGTCACGAATTAAAGTCCTTTTCGCTCTAGGACGCATATTTAAGGAGATATGGACAAAAGAAGTTTTTCATATAAAAATTTCAATTTTTTTAGGTTTTGGGTGGATTTTTCAATTTTTTGAGGGTGGTCACGAATTAAAGTCCTTTTCGCTCTAGGACGCTTAGTTTAGGAGATATGGGCAAAAAAAGTTTTTCATATAAAAATTTCAATTTTTTTAGGTTTTGGGTGGATTTTTCAATTTTTTGAGGGTGGTCACGAATTAAAGTCCTTTTCGCTCTAGGACGCTTAGTTTAGGAGATATGGGCAAAAAAAGTTTTTCATATAAAAATTTCAATTTTGTTAGGTTTTGGGTGGATTTTTCAATTTTTTGAGGGTGGTCACGAATTAAAGTCCTTTTCGCTCTAGGACGCTTAGTTTAGGAGATATGGGCAAAAGAAGTTTTTCATATAAAAATTTCAATTTTGTTAGGTTTTGGGTGGATTTTTAAATTTTTTGAGGGTGGTCACGAATTAAAGTCCTTTTCGCTCTAGGACGCTTAGTTTAGGAGATATGGGCAAAAGAAGTTTTTCATATAAAAATTTCAATTTTGTTAGGTTTTGGGTGGATTTTTAAATTTTTTGAGGGTGGTCACGAATTAAAGTCCTTTTCGCTCTAGGACGCATATTTAAGGAGATATGGGCAAAATAAGTTTTTCACATAAAAATTTCAATTTTTTTAGGTTTTGGGTGGATTTTTCAATTTTTTGGGTGTGGTCACGAATTAAAGTCCTTTTCGCTCTAGGACTCATATTTAAGGAGATATGGGCAAAAGAAGTTTTTCATATAAAAATTTCAATTTTTTTAGGTTTTGTGTCGATTTTTAAATTTTTTGGGTGTGGTCACGAATTAAAGTCCTTTTCGCTCTAGGACTCATATTTAAGGAGATATGGGCAAAAGAAGTTTTTCATATAAAAATTTCAATTTTGTTAGGTTTTGTGTCGATTTTTAAATTTTTTGGGTGTGGTCACGAATTAAAGTCCTTTTCGCTCTAGGACGCTTAGTTTAGGAGATATTGGCAAAAGAAGTTTTTCATATAAAAATTTCAATTTTTTTAGGTTTTGGGTGGATTTTTCAATTTTTTGGGGGTGGTCACGAATTAAAGTCCTTTTCGCTCTAGGACGCATATTTAAGGAGATATGGGCAAAAGAAGTTTTTCATATAAAAATTTCAATTTTTTTAGGTTTTGGGTGGATTTTTAAATTTTTTGAGGGTGGTCACGAATTAAAGTCCTTTTCGCTCTAGGACGCATATTTAAGGAGATATGGACAAAAGAAGTTTTTCACATAAAAATTTCAATTTTGTTAGGTTTTGGGTGGATTTTTCAATTTTTTGAGGGTGGTCACGAATTAAAGTCCTTTTCGCTCTAGGACGCTTAGTTTAGGAGATATGGGCAAAAAAAGTTTTTCATATAAAAATTTCAATTTTTTTAGGTTTTGGGTGGATTTTTCAATTTTTTGAGGGTGGTCACGAATTAAAGTCCTTTTCGCTCTAGGACGCATATTTAAGGAGATATGGGCAAAAGAAGTTTTTCATATAAAAATTTCAATTTTGTTAGGTTTTGGGTGGATTTTTCAATTTTTTGGGTGTGGTCACGAATTAAAGTCCTTTTCGCTCTAGGACGCATATTTAAGGAGATATGGGCAAAAGAAGTTTTTCATATAAAAATTTCAATTTTGTTAGGTTTTGGGTGGATTTTTCAATTTTTTGGGTGTGGTCACGAATTAAAGTCCTTTTCGTTCTAGGACGCATATTTAAGGAGATATGGACAAAAGAAGTTTTTCATATAAAAATTTCAATTTTGTTAGGTTTTGGGTGGATTTTTCAATTTTTTGAGGGTGGTCACGAATTAAAGTCCTTTTCGCTCTAGGACGCATATTTAAGAAGATATGGACAAAAGAAGTTTTTCATATAAAAATTTCAATTTTTTTAGGTTTTGGGTGGATTTTTCAATTTTTTGGGGGTGGTCACGAATTAAAGTCCTTTTCGCTCTAGGACGCATATTTAAGGAGATATGGACAAAAGAAGTTTTTCATATAAAAATTTCAATTTTTTTAGGTTTTGGGTGGATTTTTCAATTTTTTGAGGGTGGTCACGAATTAAAGTCCTTTTCGCTCTAGGACGCATATTTAAGGAGATATGGACAAAAGAAGTTTTTCATATAAAAATTTCAATTTTTTTAGGTTTTGGGTGGATTTTTCAATTTTTTGAGGGTGGTCACGAATTAAAGTCCTTTTCGCTCTAGGACGCATATTTAAGGAGATATGGGCAAAAGAAGTTTTTCATATAAAAATTTCAATTTTTTTAGGTTTTGGGTGGATTTTTCAATTTTTTGAGGGTGGTCACGAATTAAAGTCCTTTTCGTTCTAGGACGCATATTTAAGGAGATATGGGCAAAAGAAGTTTTTCATATAAAAATTTCAATTTTTTTAGGTTTTGGGTGGATTTTTCAATTTTTTGAGGGTGGTCACGAATTAAAGTCCTTTTCGCTCTAGGACGCTTAGTTTAGGAGATATGGGCAAAAGAAGTTTTTCATATAAAAATTTCAATTTTTTTAGGTTTTGGGTGGATTTTTCAATTTTTTGAGGGTGGTCACGAATTAAAGTCCTTTTCGCTCTAGGACGCATATTTAAGGAGATATGGGCAAAAGAAGTTTTTCATATAAAAATTTCAATTTTGTTAGGTTTTGGGTGGATTTTTAAATTTTTTGAGGGTGGTCACGAATTAAAGTCCTTTTCGCTCTAGGACGCATATTTAAGGAGATATGGGCAAAAGAAGTTTTTCATATAAAAATTTCAATTTTTTTAGGTTTTGGGTGGATTTTTAAATTTTTTGGGGGTGGTCACGAATTAAAGTCCTTTTCGCTCTAGGACGCATATTTAAGGAGATATGGACAAAAGAAGTTTTTCATATAAAAATTTCAATTTTTTTAGGTTTTGGGTGGATTTTTCAATTTTTTGAGGGTGGTCACGAATTAAAGTCCTTTTCGCTCTAGGACGCATATTTAAGGAGATATGGGCAAAAGAAGTTTTTCTTATAAAAATTTCAATTTTTTTAGGTTTTGGGTGGATTTTTTAATTTTTTGGGGGTGGTCACGAATTAAAGTCCTTTTCGCTATAGGACGCATATTTAAGGAGATATGGGCAAAAGAAGTTTTTCATATAAAAATTTCAATTTTTTAGGTTTTGGGTGGATTTTTAAATTTTTTGGGGGTGGTCACGAATTAAAGTCCTTTTCGCTCTAGGACGCATATTTAAGGAGATATGGGCAAAAGAAGTTTTTCATATAAAAATTTCAATTTTGTTAGGTTTTGGGTGGATTTTTCAATTTTTTGAGGGTGGTCACGAATTAAAGTCCTTTTCGCTCTAGGACGCATATTTAAGGAGATATGGACAAAAGAAGTTTTTCATATAAAAATTTCAATTTTGTTAGGTTTTGGGTGGATTTTTCAATTTTTTGGGGGTGGTCACGAATTAAAGTCCTTTTCGCTCTAGGACGCATATTTAAGGAGATATGGACAAAAGAAGTTTTTCATATAAAAATTTCAATTTTTTTAGGTTTTGGGTGGATTTTTCAATTTTTTGAGGGTGGTCACGAATTAAAGTCCTTTTCGCTCTAGGACGCTTAGTTTAGGAGATATGGGCAAAAAAAGTTTTTCATATAAAAATTTCAATTTTTTTAGGTTTTGGGTGGATTTTTCAATTTTTTGAGGGTGGTCACGAATTAAAGTCCTTTTCGCTCTAGGACGCTTAGTTTAGGAGATATGGGCAAAAAAAGTTTTTCATATAAAAATTTCAATTTTGTTAGGTTTTGGGTGGATTTTTCAATATGGGCAAAAGAAGTTTTTCATATAAAAATTTCAATTTTGTTAGGTTTTGGGTGGATTTTTAAATTTTTTGAGGGTGGTCACGAATTAAAGTCCTTTTCGCTCTAGGACGCATATTTAAGGAGATATGGGCAAAAGAAGTTTTTCACATAAAAATTTCAATTTTTTTAGGTTTTGGGTGGATTTTTCAATTTTTTGGGTGTGGTCACGAATTAAAGTCCTTTTCGCTCTAGGACTCATATTTAAGGAGATATGGGCAAAAGAAGTTTTTCATATAAAAATTTCAATTTTTTTAGGTTTTGTGTCGATTTTTAAATTTTTTGGGTGTGGTCACGAATTAAAGTCCTTTTCGCTCTAGGACTCATATTTAAGGAGATATGGGCAAAAGAAGTTTTTCATATAAAAATTTCAATTTTGTTAGGTTTTGTGTCGATTTTTAAATTTTTTGGGTGTGGTCACGAATTAAAGTCCTTTTCGCTCTATGACGCTTAGTTTAGGAGATATTGGCAAAAGAAGTTTTTCATATAAAAATTTCAATTTTTTTAGGTTTTGGGTGGATTTTTCAATTTTTTGGGGGTGGTCACGAATTAAAGTCCTTTTCGCTCTAGGACGCATATTTAAGGAGATATGGGCAAAAGAAGTTTTTCATATAAAAATTTCAATTTTTTTAGGTTTTGGGTGGATTTTTAAATTTTTTGAGGGTGGTCACGAATTAAAGTCCTTTTCGCTCTAGGACGCATATTTAAGGAGATATGGACAAAAGAAGTTTTTCACATAAAAATTTCAATTTTGTTAGGTTTTGGGTGGATTTTTCAATTTTTTGAGGGTGGTCACGAATTAAAGTCCTTTTCGCTCTAGGACGCTTAGTTTAGGAGATATGGGCAAAAAAAGTTTTTCATATAAAAATTTCAATTTTTTTAGGTTTTGGGTGGATTTTTCAATTTTTTGAGGGTGGTCACGAATTAAAGTCCTTTTCGCTCTAGGACGCATATTTAAGGAGATATGGGCAAAAGAAGTTTTTCATATAAAAATTTCAATTTTGTTAGGTTTTGGGTGGATTTTTCAATTTTTTGGGTGTGGTCACGAATTAAAGTCCTTTTCGCTCTAGGACGCATATTTAAGGAGATATGGGCAAAAGAAGTTTTTCATATAAAAATTTCAATTTTGTTAGGTTTTGGGTGGATTTTTCAATTTTTTGGGTGTGGTCACGAATTAAAGTCCTTTTCGTTCTAGGACGCATATTTAAGGAGATATGGACAAAAGAAGTTTTTCATATAAAAATTTCAATTTTGTTAGGTTTTGGGTGGATTTTTCAATTTTTTGAGGGTGGTCACGAATTAAAGTCCTTTTCGCTCTAGGACGCATATTTAAGAAGATATGGACAAAAGAAGTTTTTCATATAAAAATTTCAATTTTTTTAGGTTTTGGGTGGATTTTTCAATTTTTTGGGGGTGGTCACGAATTAAAGTCCTTTTCGCTCTAGGACGCATATTTAAGGAGATATGGACAAAAGAAGTTTTTCATATAAAAATTTCAATTTTTTTAGGTTTTGGGTGGATTTTTAAATTTTTTGGGGGTGGTCACGAATTAAAGTCCTTTTCGCTCTAGGACGCATATTTAAGGAGATATGGACAAAAGAAGTTTTTCATATAAAAATTTCAATTTTTTTAGGTTTTGGGTGGATTTTTAAATTTTTTGGGGGTGGTCACGAATTAAAGTCCTTTTCGCTCTAGGACGCATATTTAAGGAGATATGGACAAAAGAAGTTTTTCATATAAAAATTTCAATTTTTTTAGGTTTTGGGTGGATTTTTAAATTTTTTGAGGGTGGTCACGAATTAAAGTCCTTTTCGCTCTAGGACGCATATTTAAGGAGATATGGGCAAAAGAAGTTTTTCACATAAAAATTTCATTTTTTTAGGTTTTGGGTGGATTTTTCAATTTTTTGAGGGTGGTCACGAATTAAAGTCCTTTTCGCTCTAGGACGCATATTTAAGGAGATATGGGCAAAAGAAGTTTTTCATATAAAAATTTCATTTTTTTAAACTTTTGGGTGGATTTTTAAATTTTTTGGGGGTGGTCACGAATTAAAGTCCTTTTCGCTCTAGGACGCATATTTAAGGAGATATGGGCAAAAGAAGTTTTTCATATAAAAATTTCAATTTTTTTAGGTTTTGTGTCGATTTTTAAATTTTTTGGGTGTGGTCACGAATTAAAGTCCTTTTCGGTCTAGGACTCATATTTAAGGAGATATGGGCAAAAGAAGTTTTTCATATAAAAATTTCAATTTTTTTAGGTTTTGTGTCGATTTTTAAATTTTTTGGGTGTGGTCACGAATTAAAGTCCTTTTCGCTCTAGGACGCATATTTAAGGAGATATGGGCAAAAGAAGTTTTTCACATAAAAATTTCAATTTTTTTAGGTTTTGGGTGGATTTTTAAATTTTTTGGGGGTGGTCACGAATTAAAGTCCTTTTCGCTCTAGGACGCATATTTAAGGAGATATGGACAAAAGAAGTTTTTCATATAAAAATTTCAATTTTTTTAGGTTTTGGGTGGATTTTTCAATTTTTTGAGGGTGGTCACGAATTAAAGTCCTTTTCGCTCTAGGACGCATATTTAAGGAGATATGGGCAAAGGAAGTATTTCATATAAAAATTTCAATTTTTTTAGGTTTTGGGTGGATTTTTCAATTTTTTGGGGGTGGTCACGAATTAAAGTCCTTTTCGCTCTAGGACGCATATTTAAGGAGATATGGACAAAAGAAGTTTTTCATATAAAAATTTCAATTTTTTTTGGTTTTGGGTGGATTTTTCAATTTTTTGGGGGTGGTCACGAATTAAAGTCCTTTTCGCTCTAGGACGCATATTTAAGGAGATATGGACAAAAGAAGTTTTTCATATAAAAATTTCAATTTTTTTAGGTTTTGGGTGGATTTTTAAATTTTTTGAGGGTGGTCACGAATTAAAGTCCTTTTCGCTCTAGGACGCATATTTAAGGAGATATGGGCAAAAGAAGTTTTTCATATAAAAATTTCAATTTTTTTAGGTTTTGGGTGGATTTTTAAATTTTTTGAGGGTGGTCACGAATTAAAGTCCTTTTCGTTCTAGGACGCATATTTAAGGAGATATGGGCAAAAGAAGTTTTTCATATAAAAATTTCAATTTTTTTAGGTTTTGGGTGGATTTTTCAATTTTTTGAGGGTGGTCACGAATTAAAGTCCTTTTCGCTCTAGGACGCTTAGTTTAGGAGATATGGGCAAAAGAAGTTTTTCATATAAAAATTTCAATTTTTTTAGGTTTTGGGTGGATTTTTCAATTTTTTGAGGGTGGTCACGAATTAAAGTCCTTTTCGCTCTAGGACGCTTAGTTTAGGAGATATGGGCAAAAGAAGTTTTTCACATAAAAATGTCAATTTTTTTAGGTTTTGGGTGGATTTTTCAATTTTTTGAGGGTGGTCACGAATTAAAGTCCTTTTCGCTCTAGGACGCTTAGTTTAGGAGATATGGGCAAAAAGAAGTTTTTCATATAAAAATTTCAATTTTGTTAGGTTTTGTGTCGATTTTTAAATTTTTTGGGTGTGGTCACGAATTAAAGTCCTTTTCGGTCTAGGACTCATATTTAAGGAGATATGGGCAAAAGAAGTTTTTCATATAAAAATTTAAATTTTTTTAGGTTTTGTGTCGATTTTTAAATTTTTTGGGTGTGGTCACGAATTAAAGTCCTTTTCGCTCTAGGACGCATATTTAAGGAGATATGGGCAAAAGAAGTTTTTCACATAAAAATTTCAATTTTTTTAGGTTTTGGGTGGATTTTTAAATTTTTTGGGGGTGGTCACGAATTAAAGTCCTTTTCGCTCTAGGACGCATATTTAAGGAGATATGGACAAAAGAAGTTTTTCATATAAAAATTTCAATTTTTTTAGGTTTTGGGTGGATTTTTCAATTTTTTGAGGGTGGTCACGAATTAAAGTCCTTTTCGCTCTAGGACGCATATTTAAGGAGATATGGGCAAAGGAAGTTTTTCATATAAAAATTTCAATTTTTTTAGGTTTTGGGTGGATTTTTCAATTTTTTGGGGGTGGTCACGAATTAAAGTCCTTTTCGCTCTAGGACGCATATTTAAGGAGATATGGACAAAAGAAGTTTTTCATATAAAAATTTCAATTTTTTTAGGTTTTGGGTGGATTTTTCAATTTTTTGGGGGTGGTCACGAATTAAAGTCCTTTTCGCTCTAGGACGCATATTTAAGGAGATATGGACAAAAGAAGTTTTTCATATAAAAATTTCAATTTTTTTAGGTTTTGGGTGGATTTTTAAATTTTTTGAGGGTGGTCACGAATTAAAGTCCTTTTCGCTCTAGGACGCATATTTAAGGAGATATGGGCAAAAGAAGTTTTTCATATAAAAATTTCAATTTTTTTAGGTTTTGGGTGGATTTTTAAATTTTTTGAGGGTGGTCACGAATTAAAGTCCTTTTCGTTCTAGGACGCATATTTAAGGAGATATGGGCAAAAGAAGTTTTTCATATAAAAATTTCAATTTTTTTAGGTTTTGGGTGGATTTTTCAATTTTTTGAGGGTGGTCACGAATTAAAGTCCTTTTCGCTCTAGGACGCTTAGTTTAGGAGATATGGGCAAAAGAAGTTTTTCATATAAAAATTTCAATTTTTTTAGGTTTTGGGTGGATTTTTCAATTTTTTGAGGGTGGTCACGAATTAAAGTCCTTTTCGCTCTAGGACGCTTAGTTTAGGAGATATGGGCAAAAGAAGTTTTTCATATAAAAATTTCAATTTTTTTAGGTTTTGGGTGGATTTTTCAATTTTTTGAGGGTGGTCACGAATTAAAGTCCTTTTCGCTCTAGGACGCTTAGTTTAGGAGATATGGGCAAAAGAAGTTTTTCATATAAAAATTTCAATTTTGTTAGGTTTTGGGTGGATTTTTAAATTTTTTGGGGGTGGTCACGAATTAAAGTCCTTTTCGCTCTAGGACGCATATTTAAGGAGATATGGGCAAAAGAAGTTTTTCATATAAAAATTTCAATTTTGTTAGGTTTTGGGTGGATTTTTAAATTTTTTGAGGGTGGTCACGAATTAAAGTCCTTTTCGCTCTAGGACGCATATTTAAGGAGATATGGACAAAAGAAGTTTTTCATATAAAAATTTAAATTTTTTTAGGTTTTGGGTGGATTTTTCAATTTTTTGAGGGTGGTCACGAATTAAAGTCCTTTTCGCTCTAGGACGCATATTTAAGGAGATATGGGCAAAAGAAGTTTTTCATATAAAAATTTCAATTTTTTTAGGTTTTGGGTGGATTTTTCAATTTTTTGAGGGTGGTCACGAATTAAAGTCCTTTTCGCTCTAGGACGCATATTTAAGGAGATATGGGCAAAAGAAGTTTTTCATATAAAAATTTCAATTTTTTTAGGTTTTGGGTGGATTTTTAAATTTTTTGGGGGTGGTCACGAATTAAAGTCCTTTTCGCTCTAGGACGCATATTTAAGGAGATATGGGCAAAAGAAGTTTTTCATATAAAAATTTCAATTTTGTTAGGTTTTGGGTGGATTTTTAAATTTTTTGGGGGTGGTCACGAATTAAAGTCCTTTTCGCTCTAGGACGCATATTTAAGGAGATATGGACAAAAGAAGTTTTTCATATAAAAATTTCAATTTTGTTATGTTTTGGGTGGATTTTTCAATTTTTTGAGGGTGGTCACGAATTAAAGTCCTTTTCGCTCTAGGACGCATATTTAAGGAGATATGGACAAAAGAAGTTTTTCATATAAAAATTTCAATTTTTTTAGGTTTTGGGTGGATTTTTAAATTTTTTGGGGGTGGTCACGAATTAAAGTCCTTTTCGCTCTAGGACGCATATTTAAGGAGATATGGACAAAAGAAGTTTTTCATATAAAAATTTCAATTTTTTTTAGGTTTTGGGTGGATTTTTCAATTTTTTGAGGGTGGTCACGAATTAAAGTCCTTTTCGCTCTAGGACGCATATTTAAGGAGATATGGGCAAAAGAAGTTTTTCATATAAAAATTTCAATTTTTTTAGGTTTTGGGTGGATTTTTCAATTTTTTGGGGGTGGTCACGAATTAAAGTCCTTTTCGCTCTAGGACGCATATTTAAGGAGATATGGACAAAAGAAGTTTTTCATATAAAAATTTCAATTTTGTTAGGTTTTGGGTGGATTTTTCAATTTTTTGAGGGTGGTCACGAATTAAAGTCCTTTTCGCTCTAGGACGCTTAGTTTAGGAGATATGGGCAAAAGAAGTTTTTCATATAAAAATTTCAATTTTTTTAGGTTTTGGGTGGATTTTTCAATTTTTTGAGGGTGGTCACGAATTAAAGTCCTTTTCGCTCTAGGACGCATATTTAAGGAGATATGGGCAAAAGAAGTTTTTCATATAAAAATTTCAATTTTTTTAGGTTTTGGGTGGATTTTTAAATTTTTTGAGGGTGGTCACGAATTAAAGTCCTTTTCGCTATAGGACGCATATTTAAGGAGATATGGGCAAAAGAAGTTTTTCATATAAAAATTTCAATTTTTTTAGGTTTTGGGTGGATTTTTAAATTTTTTGGGGGTGGTCACGAATTAAAGTCCTTTTCGCTCTAGGACGCATATTTAAGGAGATATGGGCAAAAGAAGTTTTTCATATAAAAATTTCAATTTTTTTAGGTTTTGGGTGGATTTTTAAATTTTTTGGGGGTGGTCACGAATTAAAGTCCTTTTCGCTCTAGGACGCATATTTAAGGAGATATGGATAAAAGAAGTTTTTCATATAAAAATTTCAATTTTGTTAGGTTTTGGGTGGATTTTACAATTTTTTGAGGGTGGTCACGAATTAAAGTCCTTTTCGCTCTAGGACGCATATTTAAGGAGATATGGACAAAAGAAGTTTTTCATATAAAAATTTCAATTTTTTTAGGTTTTGGGTGGATTTTTCAATTTTTTGGGGGTGGTCACGAATTAAAGTCCTTTTCGCTCTAGGACGCATATTTAAGGAGATATGGACAAAAGAAGTTTTTCATATAAAAATTTCAATTTTTTTAGGTTTTGGGTGGATTTTTCAATTTTTTGAGGGTGGTCACGAATTAAAGTCCTTTTCGCTCTAGGACGCATATTTAAGGAGATATGGGCAAAAGAAGTTTTTCATATAAAAATTTCAATTTTTTTAGGTTTTGGGTGGATTTTTCAATTTTTTGAGGGTGGTCACGAATTAAAGTCCTTTTCGCTCTAGGACGCATATTTAAGGAGATATGGGCAAAAGAAGTTTTTCACATAAAAATGTCAATTTTTTTAGGTTTTGTGTCGATTTTTAAATTTTTTGGGTGTGGTCACGAATTAAAGTCCTTTTCGCTCTAGGACGCATATTTAAGGAGATATGGGCAAAAGAAGTTTTTCATATAAAAATTTCAATTTTTTTAGGTTTTGGGTGGATTTTTAAATTTTTTGGGGGTGGTCACGAATTAAAGTCCTTTTCGCTCTAGGACGCATATTTAAGGAGATATGGACAAAAGAAGTTTTTCATATAAAAATTTCAATTTTTTTAGGTTTTGGGTGGATTTTTCAATTTTTTGGGGGTGGTCATGAATTAAAGTCCTTTTCGCTCTAGGACGCATATTTAAGGAGATATGGGCAAAAGAAGTTTTTCATATAAAAATTTCAATTTTTTTATGTTTTGGGTGGATTTTTCAATTTTTTGAGGGTGGTCACGAATTAAAGTCCTTTTCGCTCTAGGACGCATATTTAAGGAGATATGGGCAAAAGAAGTTTTTCATATAAAAATTTCAATTTTTTTAGGTTTTGGGTGGATTTTTAAATTTTTTGGGGGTGGTCACGAATTAAAGTCCTTTTCGCTCTAGGACGCATATTTAAGGAGATATGGGCAAAAGAAGTTTTCATATAAAAATTTTAATTTTTTTAGGTTTTGGGTGGATTTTTAAATTTTTTGGGGGTGGTCACGAATTAAAGTCCTTTTCGCTCTAGGACGCATATTTAAGGAGATATGGGCAAAAGAAGTTTTTCATATAAAAATTTCAATTTTTTTAGGTTTTGGGTGGATTTTTCAATTTTTTGAGGGTGGTCACGAATTAAAGTCCTTTTCGCTCTAGGACGCATATTTAAGGAGATATGGGCAAAAGAAGTTTTTCACATAAAAATTTCAATTTTTTTAGGTTTTGGGTGGATTTTTAAATTTTTTGGGGGTGGTCACGAATTAAAGTCCTTTTCGCTCTAGGATGCATATTTAAGGAGATATGGGCAAAAGAAGTTTTTCATATAAAAATTTCAATTTTTTTAGGTTTTGGGTGGATTTTTCAATTTTTTGGGGGTGGTCGCGAATTAAAGTCCTTTTCGCTCTAGGACGCATATTTAAGGAGATATGGGCAAAAGAAGTTTTTCATATAAAAATTTCAATTTTTTTAGGTTTTGGGTGGATTTTTAAATTTTTTGGGGGTGGTCACGAATTAAAGTCCTTTTCGCTCTAGGACGCATATTTAAGGAGATATGGGCAAAAGAAGTTTTTCATATAAAAATTTTAATTTTTTTAGGTTTTGGGTGGATTTTTAAATTTTTTGGGGGTGGTCACGAATTAAAGTCCTTTTCGCTCTAGGACGCATATTTAAGGAGATATGGACAAAAGAAGTTTTTCATATAAAAATTTCAATTTTTTTAGGTTTTGGGTGGATTTTTCAATTTTTTGGGGGTGGTCACGAATTAAAGTCCTTTTCGCTCTAGGACGCATATTTAAGGAGATATGGACAAAAGAAGTTTTTCACATAAAAATTTCAATTTTTTTAGGTTTTGGGTGGATTTTTTAATTTTTTGGGGGTGGTCACGAATTAAAGTCCTTTTCGCTCTAGGACGCATATTTAAGGAGATATGGACAAAAGAAGTTTTTCACATAAAAATTTCAATTTTGTTAGGTTTTGGGTGGATTTTTCAATTTTTTGAGGGTGGTCACGAATTAAAGTCCTTTTCGCTCTAGGACGCATATTTAAGGAGATATGGGCAAAAGAAGTTTTTCACATAAAAATTTCAATTTTTTTAGGTTTTGGGTGGATTTTTCAATTTTTTGAGGGTGGTCACGAATTAAAGTCCTTTTCGCTCTAGGACGCTTAGTTTAGGAGATATGGGCAAAAGAAGTTTTTCATATAAAAATTTCAATTTTTTTAGGTTTTGGGTGGATTTTTCAATTTTTTGGGGGTGGTCACGAATTAAAGTCCTTTTCGCTCTAGGACGCTTAGTTTAGGAGATATGGGCAAAAGAAGTTTTTCATATAAAAATTTCAATTTTGTTAGGTTTTGGGTGGATTTTTAAATTTTTTGGGGGTGGTCACGAATTAAAGTCCTTTTCGCTCTAGGACGCTTAGTTTAGGAGATATGGACAAAAGAAGTTTTTCATATAAAAATTTCAATTTTGTTAGGTTTTGGGTGGATTTTTCAATTTTTTGAGGGTGGTCACGAATTAAAGTCCTTTTCGCTCTAGGACGCATATTTAAGGAGATATGGACAAAAGAAGTTTTTCATATAAAAATTTCAATTTTGTTAGGTTTTGGGTGGATTTTTCAATTTTTTGGGTGTGGTCACGAATTAAAGTCCTTTTCGCTCTAGGACGCATATTTAAGGAGATATGGGCAAAAGAAGTTTTTCATATAAAAATTTCAATTTTGTTAGGTTTTGGGTGGATTTTTCAATTTTTTGGGTGTGGTCACGAATTAAAGTCCTTTTCGCTCTAGGACGCATATTTAAGGAGATATGGGCAAAAGAAGTTTTTCATATAAAAATTTCAATTTTGTTAGGTTTTGGGTGGATTTTTCAATTTTTTGGGTGTGGTCACGAATTAAAGTCCTTTTCGCTCTAGGACGCATATTTAAGGAGATATGGACAAAAGAAGTTTTTCATATAAAAATTTCAATTTTGTTAGGTTTTGGGTGGATTTTTCAATTTTTTGAGGGTGGTCACGAATTAAAGTCCTTTTCGCTCTAGGACGCATATTTAAGAAGATATGGACAAAAGAAGTTTTTCATATAAAAATTTCAATTTTTTTAGGTTTTGGGTGGATTTTTCAATTTTTTGGGGGTGGTCACGAATTAAAGTCCTTTTCGCTCTAGGACGCATATTTAAGGAGATATGGACAAAAGAAGTTTTTCATATAAAAATTTCAATTTTTTTAGGTTTTGGGTGGATTTTTAAATTTTTTGGGGGTGGTCACGAATTAAAGTCCTTTTCGCTCTAGGACGCATATTTAAGGAGATATGGACAAAAGAAGTTTTTCATATAAAAATTTCAATTTTTTTAGGTTTTGGGTGGATTTTTAAATTTTTTGAGGGTGGTCACGAATTAAAGTCCTTTTCGCTCTAGGACGCATATTTAAGGAGATATGGGCAAAAGAAGTTTTTCACATAAAAATTTCATTTTTTTAGGTTTTGGGTGGATTTTTCAATTTTTTGAGGGTGGTCACGAATTAAAGTCCTTTTCGCTCTAGGACGCATATTTAAGGAGATATGGGCAAAAGAAGTTTTTCATATAAAAATTTCATTTTTTTTAACTTTTGGGTGGATTTTTAAATTTTTTGGGGGTGGTCACGAATTAAAGTCCTTTTCGCTCTAGGACGCATATTTAAGGAGATATGGGCAAAAGAAGTTTTTCATATAAAAATTTCAATTTTTTTAGGTTTTGTGTCGATTTTTAAATTTTTTGGGTGTGGTCACGAATTAAAGTCCTTTTCGGTCTAGGACTCATATTTAAGGAGATATGGGCAAAAGAAGTTTTTCATATAAAAATTTCAATTTTTTTAGGTTTTGTGTCGATTTTTAAATTTTTTGGGTGTGGTCACGAATTAAAGTCCTTTTCGCTCTAGGACGCATATTTAAGGAGATATGGGCAAAAGAAGTTTTTCACATAAAAATTTCAATTTTTTTAGGTTTTGGGTGGATTTTTAAATTTTTTGGGGGTGGTCACGAATTAAAGTCCTTTTCGCTCTAGGACGCATATTTAAGGAGATATGGACAAAAGAAGTTTTTCATATAAAAATTTCAATTTTTTTAGGTTTTGGGTGGATTTTTCAATTTTTTGAGGGTGGTCACGAATTAAAGTCCTTTTCGCTCTAGGACGCATATTTAAGGAGATATGGGCAAAGGAAGTTTTTCATATAAAAATTTCAATTTTTTTAGGTTTTGGGTGGATTTTTCAATTTTTTGGGGGTGGTCACGAATTAAAGTCCTTTTCGCTCTAGGACGCATATTTAAGGAGATATGGACAAAAGAAGTTTTTCATATAAAAATTTCAATTTTTTTAGGTTTTGGGTGGATTTTTCAATTTTTTGGGGGTGGTCACGAATTAAAGTCCTTTTCGCTCTAGGACGCATATTTAAGGAGATATGGACAAAAGAAGTTTTTCATATAAAAATTTAAATTTTTTTAGGTTTTGGGTGGATTTTTAAATTTTTTGAGGGTGGTCACGAATTAAAGTCCTTTTCGTTCTAGGACGCTTAGTTTAGGAGATATGGGCAAAAGAAGTTTTTCATATAAAAATTTCAATTTTTTTAGGTTTTGGGTGGATTTTTCAATTTTTTGAGGGTGGTCACGAATTAAAGTCCTTTTCGCTCTAGGACGCTTAGTTTAGGAGATATGGGCAAAAGAAGTTTTTCATATAAAAATTTCAATTTTTTTAGGTTTTGGGTGGATTTTTCAATTTTTTGAGGGTGGTCACGAATTAAAGTCCTTTTCGCTCTAGGACGCTTAGTTTAGGAGATATGGGCAAAAGAAGTTTTTCATATAAAAATTTCAATTTTGTTAGGTTTTGGGTGGATTTTTAAATTTTTTGAGGGTTGTCACGAATTAAAGTCCTTTTCGCTCTAGGACGCATATTTAAGGAGATATGGGCAAAAGAAGTTTTTCATATAAAAATTTCAATTTTGTTAGGTTTTGGGTGGATTTTTAAATTTTTTGAGGGTGGTCACGAATTAAAGTCCTTTTCGCTCTAGGACGCATATTTAAGGAGATATGGACAAAAGAAGTTTTTCATATAAAAATTTCAATTTTTTTAGGTTTTGGGTGGATTTTTCAATTTTTTGAGGGTGGTCACGAATTAAAGTCCTTTTCGCTCTAGGACGCATATTTAAGGAGATATGGGCAAAAGAAGTTTTTCATATAAAAATTTCAATTTTTTTAGGTTTTGGGTGGATTTTTCAATTTTTTGAGGGTGGTCACGAATTAAAGTCCTTTTCGCTCTAGGACGCATATTTAAGGAGATATGGGCAAAAGAAGTTTTTCATATAAAAATTTCAATTTTTTTAGGTTTTGGGTGGATTTTTAAATTTTTTGGGGGTGGTCACGAATTAAAGTCCTTTTCGCTCTAGGACGCATATTTAAGGAGATATGGGCAAAAGAAGTTTTTCATATAAAAATTTCAATTTTTTTAGGTTTTGGGTGGATTTTTAAATTTTTTGGGGGTGGTCACGAATTAAAGTCCTTTTCGCTCTAGGACGCATATTTAAGGAGATATGGACAAAAGAAGTTTTTCATATAAAAATTTCAATTTTGTTAGGTTTTGGGTGGATTTTTCAATTTTTTGAGGGTGGTCACGAATTAAAGTCCTTTTCGCTCTAGGACGCATATTTAAGGAGATATGGACAAAAGAAGTTTTTCATATAAAAATTTCAATTTTTTTAGGTTTTGGGTGGATTTTTCAATTTTTTGGGGGTGGTCACGAATTAAAGTCCTTTTCGCTCTAGGACGCATATTTAAGGAGATATGGACAAAAGAAGTTTTTCATATAAAAATTTCAATTTTTTTAGGTTTTGGGTGGATTTTTCAATTTTTTGAGGGTGGTCACGAATTAAAGTCCTTTTCGCTCTAGGACGCATATTTAAGGAGATATGGGCAAAAGAAGTTTTTCATATAAAAATTTCAATTTTTTTAGGTTTTGGGTGGATTTTTCAATTTTTTGGGGGTGGTCACGAATTAAAGTCCTTTTCGCTCTAGGACGCATATTTAAGGAGATATGGACAAAAGAAGTTTTTCATATAAAAATTTCAATTTTGTTAGGTTTTGGGTGGATTTTTCAATTTTTTGAGGGTGGTCACGAATTAAAGTCCTTTTCGCTCTAGGACGCTTAGTTTAGGAGATATGGGCAAAAGAAGTTTTTCATATAAAAATTTCAATTTTTTTAGGTTTTGGGTGGATTTTTCAATTTTTTGAGGGTGGTCACGAATTAAAGTCCTTTTCGCTCTAGGACGCTTAGTTTAGGAGATATGGGCAAAAGAAGTTTTTCATATAAAAATTTCAATTTTTTTAGGTTTTGGGTGGATTTTTAAATTTTTTGAGGGTGGTCACGAATTAAAGTCCTTTTCGCTCTAGGACGCATATTTAAGGAGATATGGGCAAAAGAAGTTTTTCATATAAAAATTTCAATTTTTTTAGGTTTTGGGTGGATTTTTCAATTTTTTGGGGGTGGTCACGAATTAAAGTCCTTTTCGCTCTAGGACGCATATTTAAGGAGATATGGACAAAAGAAGTTTTTCATATAAAAATTTCAATTTTTTTAGGTTTTGGGTGGATTTTTCAATTTTTTGAGGGTGGTCACGAATTAAAGTCCTTTTCGCTCTAGGACGCATATTTAAGGAGATATGGGCAAAAGAAGTTTTTCATATAAAAATTTCAATTTTTTTAGGTTTTG
Organism: Haematobia irritans; assembly: GCF_050003625.1. Lineage (NCBI taxonomy): Eukaryota > Metazoa > Arthropoda > Insecta > Diptera > Muscidae > Haematobia > Haematobia irritans. The sequence goes on along the minus strand of NC_134399.1, from coordinate 111,698,268 downwards.
GGTGGATTTTTAAATTTTTTGAGGGTGGTCACGAATTAAAGTCCTTTTCGCTCTAGGACGCATATTTAAGGAGATATGGGCAAAAGAAGTTTTTCATATAAAAATTTCAATTTTTTTAGGTTTTGGGTGGATTTTTAAATTTTTTGGGGGTGGTCACGAATTAAAGTCCTTTTCGCTCTAGGACGCATATTTAAGGAGATATGGGCAAAAGAAGTTTTTCATATAAAAATTTCAATTTTTTTAGGTTTTGGGTGGATTTTTAAATTTTTTGGGGGTGGTCACGAATTAAAGTCCTTTTCGCTCTAGGACGCATATTTAAGGAGATATGGACAAAAGAAGTTTTTCATATAAAAATTTCAATTTTGTTAGGTTTTGGGTGGATTTTTCAATTTTTTGAGGGTGGTCACGAATTAAAGTCCTTTTCGCTCTAGGACGCATATTTAAGGAGATATGGACAAAAGAAGTTTTTCATATAAAAATTTCAATTTTTTTAGGTTTTGGGTGAATTTTTCAATTTTTTGGGGGTGGTCACGAATTAAAGTCCTTTTCGCTCTAGGACGCATATTTAAGGAGATATGGACAAAAGAAGTTTTTCATATAAAAATTTCAATTTTTTTAGGTTTTGGGTGGATTTTTCAATTTTTTGAGGGTGGTCACGAATTAAAGTCCTTTTCGCTCTAGGACGCATATTTAAGGAGATATGGGCAAAAGAAGTTTTTCATATAAAAATTTCAATTTTTTTAGGTTTTGGGTGGATTTTTCAATTTTTTGAGGGTGGTCACGAATTAAAGTCCTTTTCGCTCTAGGACGCATATTTAAGGAGATATGGGCAAAAGAAGTTTTTCATATAAAAATGTCAATTTTTTTAGGTTTTGGGTGGATTTTTCAATTTTTTGGGGGTGGTCACGAATTAAAGTCCTTTTCGCTCTAGGACGCATATTTAAGGAGATATGGGCACAAGAAGTTTTTCATATAAAAATTTCAATTTTTTTAGGTTTTGGGTGGATTTTTAAATTTTTTGGGGGTGGTCACGAATTAAAGTCCTTTTCGCTCTAGGACGCATATTTAAGGAGATATGGACAAAAGAAGTTTTTCATATAAAAATTTCAATTTTTTTAGGTTTTGGGTGGATTTTTCAATTTTTTGGGGGTGGTCACAAATTAAAGTCCTTTTCGCTCTAGGACGCATATTTAAGGAGATATGGGCAAAAGAAGTTTTTCATATAAAAATTTCAATTTTTTTAGGTTTTGTGTCGATTTTTAAATTTTTAGGGTGTGGTCACGAATTAAAGTCCTTTTCGCTCTAGGACGCATATTTAAGGAGATATGGGCAAAAGAAGTTTTTCACATAAAAATTTCAATTTTTTTAGGTTTTGGGTGGATTTTTAAATTTTTTGGGGGTGGTCACGAATTAAAGTCCTTTTCGCTCTAGGACGCATATTTAAGGAGATATGGGCAAAAGAAGTTTTTCATATAAAAATTTCAATTTTTTTAGGTTTTGGGTGGATTTTTCAATTTTTTGGGGGTGGTCACGAATTAAAGTCCTTTTCGCTCTAGGACGCATATTTAAGGAGATATGGGCAAAAGAAGTTTTTCATATAAAAATTTCAATTTTTTTAGGTTTTGGGTGGATTTTTAAATTTTTTGGGGGTGGTCACGAATTAAAGTCCTTTTCGCTCTAGGACGCATATTTAAGGAGATATGGGCAAAAGAAGTTTTTCATATAAAAATTTCAATTTTTTTAGGTTTTGGGTGGATTTTTCAATTTTTTGAGGGTGGTCACGAATTAAAGTCCTTTTCGCTCTAGGACGCATATTTAAGGAGATATGGGCAAAAGAAGTTTTTCATATAAAAATGTCAATTTTTTTAGGTTTTGGGTGGATTTTTCAATTTTTTGGGGGTGGTCACGAATTAAAGTCCTTTTCGCTCTAGGACGCATATTTAAGGAGATATGGGCACAAGAAGTTTTTCATATAAAAATTTCAATTTTTTTAGGTTTTGGGTGGATTTTTAAATTTTTTGGGGGTGGTCACGAATTAAAGTCCTTTTCGCTCTAGGACGCATATTTAAGGAGATATGGACAAAAGAAGTTTTTCATATAAAAATTTCAATTTTTTTAGGTTTTGGGTGGATTTTTCAATTTTTTGGGGGTGGTCACAAATTAAAGTCCTTTTCGCTCTAGGACGCATATTTAAGGAGATATGGGCAAAAGAAGTTTTTCATATAAAAATTTCAATTTTTTTAGGTTTTGTGTCGATTTTTAAATTTTTAGGGTGTGGTCACGAATTAAAGTCCTTTTCGCTCTAGGACGCATATTTAAGGAGATATGGGCAAAAGAAGTTTTTCACATAAAAATTTCAATTTTTTTAGGTTTTGGGTGGATTTTTAAATTTTTTGGGGGTGGTCACGAATTAAAGTCCTTTTCGCTCTAGGACGCATATTTAAGGAGATATGGGCAAAAGAAGTTTTTCATATAAAAATTTCAATTTTTTTAGGTTTTGGGTGGATTTTTCAATTTTTTGGGGGTGGTCACGAATTAAAGTCCTTTTCGCTCTAGGACGCATATTTAAGGAGATATGGGCAAAAGAAGTTTTTCATATAAAAATTTCAATTTTTTTAGGTTTTGGGTGGATTTTTAAATTTTTTGGGGGTGGTCACGAATTAAAGTCCTTTTCGCTCTAGGACGCATATTTAAGGAGATATGGGCAAAAGAAGTTTTTCATATAAAAATTTTAATTTTTTTAGGTTTTGGGTGGATTTTTAAATTTTTTGGGGGTGGTCACGAATTAAAGTCCTTTTCGCTCTAGGACGCATATTTAAGGAGATATGGGCAAAAGAAGTTTTTCATATAAAAATTTCAATTTTTTTAGGTTTTGGGTGGATTTTTCAATTTTTTGAGGGTGGTCACGAATTAAAGTCCTTTTCGCTCTAGGACGCATATTTAAGGAGATATGGGCAAAAGAAGTTTTTCACATAAAAATTTCAATTTTTTTAGGTTTTGGGTGGATTTTTAAATTTTTTGGGGGTGGTCACGAATTAAAGTCCTTTTCGCTCTAGGACGCATATTTAAGGAGATATGGACAAAAGAAGTTTTTCATATAAAAATTTCAATTTTGTTAGGTTTTGGGTGGATTTTTCAATTTTTTGAGGGTGGTCACGAATTAAAGTCCTTTTCGCTCTAGGACGCTTAGTTTAGGAAATATGGGCAAAAGAAGTTTTTCATATAAAAATTTCAATTTTTTTAGGTTTTGGGTGGATTTTTAAATTTTTTGGGGGTGGTCACGAATTAAAGTCCTTTTCGCTCTAGGACGCATATTTAAGGAGATATGGGCAAAAGAAGTTTTTCATATAAAAATTTCAATTTTTTTAGGTTTTGGGTGGATTTTTAAATTTTTTGGGGGTGGTCACGAATTAAAGTCCTTTTCGCTCTAGGACGCATATTTAAGGAGATATGGACAAAAGAAGTTTTTCATATAAAAATTTCAATTTTTTTAGGTTTTGGGTGGATTTTTCAATTTTTTGAGGGTGGTCACGAATTAAAGTCCTTTTCGCTCTAGGACGCTTAGTTTAGGAGATATGGGCAAAAGAAGTTTTTCACATAAAAATTTCAATTTTTTTAGGTTTTGGGTGGATTTTTCAATTTTTTGAGGGTGGTCACGAATTAAAGTCCTTTTCGCTCTAGGACGCATATTTAAGGAGATATGGACAAAAGAAGTTTTTCATATAAAAATTTCAATTTTGTTAGGTTTTGGGTGGATTTTTCAATTTTTTGAGGGTGGTCACGAATTAAAGTCCTTTTCGCTCTAGGACGCTTAGTTTAGGAAATATGGGCAAAAGAAGTTTTTCATATAAAAATTTCAATTTTTTTAGGTTTTGGGTGGATTTTTAAATTTTTTGGGGGTGGTCACGAATTAAAGTCCTTTTCGCTCTAGGACGCATATTTAAGGAGATATGGGCAAAAGAAGTTTTTCATATAAAAATTTCAATTTTTTTAGGTTTTGGGTGGATTTTTAAATTTTTTGGGGGTGGTCACGAATTAAAGTCCTTTTCGCTCTAGGACGCATATTTAAGGAGATATGGACAAAAGAAGTTTTTCATATAAAAATTTCAATTTTGTTAGGTTTTGGGTGGATTTTTCAATTTTTTGAGGGTGGTCACGAATTAAAGTCCTTTTCGCTCTAGGACGCTTAGTTTAGGAGATATGGGCAAAAGAAGTTTTTCATATAAAAATTTCAATTTTTTTAGGTTTTGGGTGGATTTTTCAATTTTTTGAGGGTGGTCACGAATTAAAGTCCTTTTCGCTCTAGGACGCTTAGTTTAGGAGATATGGGCAAAAGAAGTTTTTCATATAAAAATTTCAATTTTTTTAGGTTTTGGGTGGATTTTTAAATTTTTTGAGGGTGGTCACGAATTAAAGTCCTTTTCGCTCTAGGACGCATATTTAAGGAGATATGGGCAAAAGAAGTTTTTCATATAAAAATTTCAATTTTGTTAGGTTTTGGGTGGATTTTTCAATTTTTTGGGGGTGGTCACGAATTAAAGTCCTTTTCGCTCTAGGACGCATATTTAAGGAGATATGGGCAAAAGAAGTTTTTCATATAAAAATTTCAATTTTTTTAGGTTTTGGGTGGATTTTTAAATTTTTTGGGGGTGGTCACGAATTAAAGTCCTTTTCGCTCTAGGACGCATATTTAAGGAGATATGGACAAAAGAAGTTTTTCATATAAAAATTTCAATTTTGTTAGGTTTTGGGTGGATTTTTAAATTTTTTGGGGGTGGTCACGAATTAAAGTCCTTTTCGCTCTAGGACGCATATTTAAGGAGATATGGACAAAAGAAGTTTTTCATATAAAAATTTCAATTTTTTTAGGTTTTGGGTGGATTTTTCAATTTTTTGGGGGTGGTCACGAATTAAAGTCCTTTTCGCTCTAGGACGCATATTTAAGGAGATATGGGCAAAAGAAGTTTTTCATATAAAAATTTCAATTTTTTTATGTTTTGGGTGGATTTTTCAATTTTTTGGGGGTGGTCACGAATTAAAGTCCTTTTCGCTCTAGGACTCATATTTAAGGAGATATGGACAAAAGAAGTTTTTCATATAAAAATTTCAATTTTTTTAGGTTTTGGGTGGATTTTTCAATTTTTTGAGGGTGGTCACGAATTAAAGTCCTTTTCGCTCTAGGACGCATATTTAAGGAGATATGGACAAAAGAAGTTTTTCATATAAAAATTTCAATTTTTTTAGGTTTTGGGTGGATTTTTCAATTTTTTGAGGGTGGTCACGAATTAAAGTCCTTTTCGCTCTAGGACGCATATTTAAGGAGATATGGGTAAAAGAAGTTTTTCATATAAAAATTTCAATTTTTTTAGGTTTTGGGTGGATTTTTCAATTTTTTGAGGGTGGTCACGAAGTCCTTTTCGCTCTAGGACGCATATTTAAGGAGATATGGGCAAAAGAAGTTTTTCACATAAAAATGTCAATTTTTTTAGGTTTTGGGTGGATTTTTAAATTTTTTGGGGGTGGTCACGAATTAAAGTCCTTTTCGCTCTAGGACGCATATTTAAGGAGATATGGGCAAAAGAAGTTTTTCATATAAAAATTTCAATTTTTTTAGGTTTTGGGTGGATTTTTAAATTTTTTGGGGGTGGTCACGAATTAAAGTCCTTTTCGCTCTAGGACGCATATTTAAGGAGATATGGACAAAAGAAGTTTTTCATATAAAAATTTCAATTTTTTTAGGTTTTGGGTGGATTTTTCAATTTTTTGGGGGTGGTCACGAATTAAAGTCCTTTTCGCTCTAGGACGCATATTTAAGGAGATATGGGCAAAAGAAGTTTTTCATATAAAAATTTCAATTTTTTTATGTTTTGGGTGGATTTTTCAATTTTTTGGGGGTGGTCACGAATTAAAGTCCTTTTCGCTCTAGGACTCATATTTAAGGAGATATGGGCAAAAGAAGTTTTTCATATAAAAATTTCAATTTTTTTAGGTTTTGTGTCGATTTTTAAATTTTTTGGGTGTGGTCACGAATTAAAGTCCTTTTCGCTCTAGGACGCATATTTAAGGAGATATGGGCAAAAGAAGTTTTTCACATAAAAATTTCAATTTTTTTAGGTTTTGGGTGGATTTTTAAATTTTTTGGGGGTGGTCACGAATTAAAGTCCTTTTCGCTCTAGGACGCATATTTAAGGAGATATGGACAAAAGAAGTTTTTCATATAAAAATTTCAATTTTGTTAGGTTTTGGGTGGATTTTTCAATTTTTTGAGGGTGGTCACGAATTAAAGTCCTTTTCGCTCTAGGACGCTTAGTTTAGGAGATATGGGCAAAAGAAGTTTTTCATATAAAAATTTCAATTTTTTTAGGTTTTGGGTGGATTTTTAAATTTTTTGGGGGTGGTCACGAATTAAAGTCCTTTTCGCTCTAGGACGCATATTTAAGGAGATATGGGCAAAAGAAGTTTTTCATATAAAAATTTCAATTTTTTTAGGTTTTGGGTGGATTTTTAAATTTTTTGGGGGTGGTCACGAATTAAAGTCCTTTTCGCTCTAGGACGCATATTTAAGGAGATATGGACAAAAGAAGTTTTTCATATAAAAATTTCAATTTTGTTAGGTTTTGGGTGGATTTTTCAATTTTTTGAGGGTGGTCACGAATTAAAGTCCTTTTCGCTCTAGGACGCTTAGTTTAGGAGATATGGGCAAAAGAAGTTTTTCATATAAAAATTTCAATTTTGTTAGGTTTTGGGTGGATTTTTCAATTTTTTGAGGGTGGTCACGAATTAAAGTCCTTTTCGCTCTAGGACGCATATTTAAGGAGATATGGACAAAAGAAGTTTTTCATATAAAAATTTCAATTTTGTTAGGTTTTGGGTGGATTTTTAAATTTTTTGAGGGTGGTCACGAATTAAAGTCCTTTTCGCTCTAGGACGCATATTTAAGGAGATATGGGCAAAAGAAGTTTTTCATATAAAAATTTCAATTTTTTTAGGTTTTGGGTGGATTTTTAAATTTTTTGGGGGTGGTCACGAATTAAAGTCCTTTTCGCTCTAGGACGCATATTTAAGGAGATATGGACAAAAGAAGTTTTTCATATAAAAATTGCAATTTTTTTAGGTTTTGGGTGGATTTTTCAATTTTTTGAGGGTGGTCACGAATTAAAGTCCTTTTCGCTCTAGGACGCTTAGTTTAGGAGATATGGGCAAAAGAAGTTTTTCATATAAAAATTTCAATTTTTTTAGGTTTTGGGTGGATTTTTCAATTTTTTGAGGGTGGTCACGAATTAAAGTCCTTTTCGCTCTAGGACGCATATTTAAGGAGATATGGGCAAAAGAAGTTTTTCATATAAAAATTTCAATTTTTTTAGGTTTTGGGTGGATTTTTAAATTTTTTGAGGGTGGTCACGAATTAAAGTCCTTTTCGCTCTAGGACGCATATTTAAGGAGATATGGGCAAAAGAAGTTTTTCATATAAAAATTTCAATTTTGTTAGGTTTTGGGTGGATTTTTAAATTTTTTGGGGGTGGTCACGAATTAAAGTCCTTTTCGCTCTAGGACGCATATTTAAGGAGATATGGACAAAAGAAGTTTTTCATATAAAAATTTAAATTTTTTTAGGTTTTGGGTGGATTTTTCAATTTTTTGAGGGTGGTCACGAATTAAAGTCCTTTTCGCTCTAGGACGCATATTTAAGGAGATATGGGCAAAAGAAGTTTTTCATATAAAAATTTCAATTTTTTTAGGTTTTGGGTGGATTTTTAAATTTTTTGAGGGTGGTCACGAATTAAAGTCCTTTTCGCTCTAGGACGCATATTTAAGGAGATATGGGCAAAAGAAGTTTTTCATATAAAAATTTCAATTTTTTTAGGTTTTGGGTGGATTTTTAAATTTTTTGGGGGTGGTCACGAATTAAAGTCCTTTTCGCTCTAGGACGCATATTTAAGGAGATATGGGCAAAAGAAGTTTTTCATATAAAAATTTCAATTTTTTTAGGTTTTGGGTGGATTTTTAAATTTTTTGGGGGTGGTCACGAATTAAAGTCCTTTTCGCTCTAGGACGCATATTTAAGGAGATATGGACAAAAGAAGTTTTTCATATAAAAATTTCAATTTTGTTAGGTTTTGGGTGGATTTTTAAATTTTTTGGGGGTGGTCACGAATTAAAGTCCTTTTCGCTCTAGGACGCATATTTAAGGAGATATGGACAAAAGAAGTTTTTCATATAAAAATTTCAATTTTTTTAGGTTTTGGGTGGATTTTTAAATTTTTTGGGGGTGGTCACGAATTAAAGTCCTTTTCGCTCTAGGACGCATATTTAAGGAGATATGGGCAAAAGAAGTTTTTCATATAAAAATTTCAATTTTGTTAGGTTTTGGGTGGATTTTTAAATTTTTTGGGGGTGGTCACGAATTAAAGTCCTTTTCGCTCTAGGACGCATATTTAAGGAGATATGGACAAAAGAAGTTTTTCATATAAAAATTTCAATTTTTTTAGGTTTTGGGTGGATTTTTCAATTTTTTGAGGGTGGTCACGAATTAAAGTCCTTTTCGCTCTAGGACGCATATTTAAGGAGATATGGGCAAAAGAAGTTTTTCATATAAAAATTTCAATTTTTTTAGGTTTTGGGTGGATTTTTAAATTTTTTGAGGGTGGTCACGAATTAAAGTCCTTTTCGCTCTAGGACGCATATTTAAGGAGATATGGGCAAAAGAAGTTTTTCATATAAAAATTTCAATTTTTTTAGGTTTTGGGTGGATTTTTAAATTTTTTGGGGGTGGTCACGAATTAAAGTCCTTTTCGCTCTAGGACGCATATTTAAGGAGATATGGGCAAAAGAAGTTTTTCATATAAAAATTTCAATTTTTTTAGGTTTTGGGTGGATTTTTAAATTTTTTGGGGGTGGTCACGAATTAAAGTCCTTTTCGCTCTAGGACGCATATTTAAGGAGATATGGACAAAAGAAGTTTTTCATATAAAAATTTCAATTTTGTTAGGTTTTGGGTGGATTTTTAAATTTTTTGGGGGTGGTCACGAATTAAAGTCCTTTTCGCTCTAGGACGCATATTTAAGGAGATATGGACAAAAGAAGTTTTTCATATAAAAATTTCAATTTTTTTAGGTTTTGGGTGGATTTTTAAATTTTTTGGGGGTGGTCACGAATTAAAGTCCTTTTCGCTCTAGGACGCATATTTAAGGAGATATGGGCAAAAGAAGTTTTTCATATAAAAATTTCAATTTTGTTAGGTTTTGGGTGGATTTTTAAATTTTTTGGGGGTGGTCACGAATTAAAGTCCTTTTCGCTCTAGGACGCATATTTAAGGAGATATGGACAAAAGAAGTTTTTCATATAAAAATTTCAATTTTTTTAGGTTTTGGGTGGATTTTTCAATTTTTTGAGGGTGGTCACGAATTAAAGTCCTTTTCGCTCTAGGACGCATATTTAAGGAGATATGGGCAAAAGAAGTTTTTCATATAAAAATTTCAATTTTTTTAGGTTTTGTGTCGATTTTTAAATTTTTTGGGTGTGGTCACGAATTAAAGTCCTTTTCGCTCTAGGACGCATATTTAAGGAGATATGAGCAAAAGAAGTTTTTCATATAAAAATTTTAATTTTTTTAGGTTTTGGGTGGATTTTTCAATTTTTTGAGGGTGGTCACGAATTAAAGTCCTTTTCGCTCTAGGACGCATATTTAAGGAGATATGGGCAAAAGAAGTTTTTCATATAAAAATTTCATTTTTTTTAGGTTTTGGGTGGATTTTTAAATTTTTTGGGGGTGGTCACGAATTAAAGTCCTTTTCGCTCTAGGACGCATATTTAAGGAGATATGGACAAAAGAAGTTTTTCATATAAAAATTTCAATTTTTTTAGGTTTTGGGTGGATTTTTCAATTTTTTGAGGGTGGTCACGAATTAAAGTCCTTTTCGCTCTAGGACGCTTAGTTTAGGAGATATGGGCAAAAGAAGTTTTTCATATAAAAATTTCAATTTTTTTAGGTTTTGGGTGGATTTTTCAATTTTTTGGGGGTGGTCACGAATTAAAGTCCTTTTCGCTCTAGGACGCTTAGTTTAGGAGATATGGGCAAAAGAAGTTTTTCATATAAAAATTTCAATTTTTTTAGGTTTTGGGTGGATTTTTCAATTTTTTGAGGGTGGTCACGAATTAAAGTCCTTTTCGCTCTAGGACGCTTAGTTTAGGAGATATGGGCAAAAGAAGTTTTTCATATAAAAATTTCAATTTTTTTAGGTTTTGGGTGGATTTTTCAATTTTTTGAGGGTGTCCCGAATTAAAGTCCTTTTCGCTCTAGGACGCTTAGTTTAGGAGATATGGGCAAAAGAAGTTTTTCATATAAAAATGTCAATTTTTTTAGGTTTTGGGTGGATTTTTCAATTTTTTGGGGGTGGTCACGAATTAAAGTCCTTTTCGCTCTAGGACGCATATTTAAGGAGATATGGACAAAAGAAGTTTTTCATATAAAAATTTCAATTTTGTTAGGTTTTGGGTGGATTTTTCAATTTTTTGAGGGTGGTCACGAATTAAAGTCCTTTTCGCTCTAGGACGCTTAGTTTAGGAGATATGGGCAAAAGAAGTTTTTCATATAAAAATTTCAATTTTTTTAGGTTTTGGGTGGATTTTTAAAATTTTTGGGGGTGGTCACGAATTAAAGTCCTTTTCGCTCTAGGACGCATATTTAAGGAGATATGGACAAAAGAAGTTTTTCATATAAAAATTTCAATTTTGTTAGGTTTTGGGTGGATTTTTCAATTTTTTGAGGGTGGTCACGAATTAAAGTCCTTTTCGCTCTAGGACGCTTAGTTTAGGAGATATGGGCAAAAGAAGTTTTTCATATAAAAATTTCAATTTTTTTAGGTTTTGGGTGGATTTTTCAATTTTTTGAGGGTGGTCACGAATTAAAGTCCTTTTCGCTCTAGGACGCTTAGTTTAGGAGATATGGGCAAAAGAAGTTTTTCATATAAAAATTTCAATTTTTTTAGGTTTTGGGTGGATTTTTAAATTTTTTTAGGGTGGTCACGAATTAAAGTCCTTTTCGCTCTAGGACGCATATTTAAGGAGATATGGGCAAAAGAAGTTTTTCATATAAAAAATTCAATTTTTTTAGGTTTTGGGTGGATTTTTAAATTTTTTGGGGGTGGTCACGAATTAAAGTCCTTTTCGCTCTAGGACGCTTAGTTTAGGAGATATGGGCAAAAGAAGTTTTTCATATAAAAATTTCAATTTTTTTAGGTTTTGGGTGGATTTTTCAATTTTTTGAGGGTGGTCACGAATTAAAGTCCTTTTCGCTCTAGGACGCATATTTAAGGAGATATGGGCAAAAGAAGTTTTTCATATAAAAATTTCAATTTTTTTAGGTTTTGGGTGGATTTTTCAATTTTTTGAGGGTGGTCACGAATTAAAGTCCTTTTCGCTCTAGGACGCATATTTAAGGAGATATGGGCAAAAGAAGTTTTTCACATAAAAATTTCAATTTTTTTAGGTTTTGGGTGGATTTTTAAATTTTTTGGGGGTGGTCACGAATTAAAGTCCTTTTCGCTCTAGGACTCATATTTAAGGAGATATGGGCAAAAGAAGTTTTTCATATAAAAATTTCAATTTTTTTAGGTTTTGTGTGGATTTTTAAATTTTTTGGGGGTGGTCACGAATTAAAGTCCTTTTCGCTCTAGGACGCATATTTAAGGAGATATGGGCAAAAGAAGTTTTTCATATAAAAATTTCAATTTTTTTAGGTTTTGGGTGGATTTTTAAATTTTTTGGGGGTGGTCACGAATTAAAGTCCTTTTCGCTCTAGGACGCATATTTAAGGAGATATGGACAAAAGAAGTTTTTCATATAAAAATTTTAATTTTGTTAGGTTTTGGGTGGATTTTTCAATTTTTTGAGGGTGGTCACGAATTAAAGTCCTTTTCGCTCTAGGACGCATATTTAAGGAGATATGGACAAAAGAAGTTTTTCATATAAAAATTTCAATTTTTTTAGGTTTTGGGTGGATTTTTCAATTTTTTGGGGGTGGTCACGAATTAAAGTCCTTTTCGCTCTAGGACGCATATTTAAGGAGATATGGACAAAAGAAGTTTTTCATATAAAAATTTCAATTTTTTTAGGTTTTGGGTGGATTTTTCAATTTTTTGAGGGTGGTCACGAATTAAAGTCCTTTTCGCTCTAGGACGCATATTTAAGGAGATATGGGCAAAAGAAGTTTTTCATATAAAAATTTCAATTTTTTTAGGTTTTGGGTGGATTTTTAAATTTTTTGGGGGTGGTCACGAATTAAAGTCCTTTTCGCTCTAGGACGCATATTTAAGGAGATATGGGCAAAAGAAGTTTTTCATATAAAAATTTCAATTTTTTTAGGTTTTGGGTGGATTTTTAAATTTTTTGGGGGTGGTCACGAATTAAAGTCCTTTTCGCTCTAGGACGCATATTTAAGGAGATATGGGCAAAAGAAGTTTTTCATATAAAAATTTCAATTTTTTTAGGTTTTGGGTGGATTTTTAAATTTTTTGGGGGTGGTCACGAATTAAAGTCCTTTTCGCTCTAGGACGCATATTTAAGGAGATATGGACAAAAGAAGTTTTTCATATAAAAATTTCAATTTTTTTAGGTTTTGGGTGGATTTTTCAATTTTTTGGGGGTGGTCACGAATTAAAGTCCTTTTCGCTCTAGGACGCATATTTAAGGAGATATGGGCAAAAGAAGTTTTTCATATAAAAATTTCAATTTTTTTATGTTTTGGGTGGATTTTTCAATTTTTTGGGGGTGGTCACGAATTAAAGTCCTTTTCGCTCTAGGACTCATATTTAAGGAGATATGGGCAAAAGAAGTTTTTCATATAAAAATTTCAATTTTTTTTAGGTTTTGTGTCGATTTTTAAATTTTTTGGGTGTGGTCACGAATTAAAGTCCTTTTCGCTCTAGGACGCATATTTAAGGAGATATGGGCAAAAGAAGTTTTTCACATAAAAATTTCAATTTTTTTAGGTTTTGGGTGGATTTTTAAATTTTTTGGGGGTGGTCACGAATTAAAGTCCTTTTCGCTCTAGGACGCATATTTAAGGAGATATGGACAAAAGAAGTTTTTCATATAAAAATTTCAATTTTGTTAGGTTTTGGGTGGATTTTTCAATTTTTTGAGGGTGGTCACGAATTAAAGTCCTTTTCGCTCTAGGACGCATATTTAAGGAGATATGGGCAAAAGAAGTTTTTCATATAAAAATTTCAATTTTTTTAGGTTTTGGGTGGATTTTTAAATTTTTTGGGGGTGGTCACGAATTAAAGTCCTTTTCGCTCTAGGACGCATATTTAAGGAGATATGGGCAAAAGAAGTTTTTCATATAAAAATTTTAATTTTTTTAGGTTTTGGGTGGATTTTTAAATTTTTTGGGGGTGGTCACGAATTAAAGTCCTTTTCGCTCTAGGACGCATATTTAAGGAGATATGGGCAAAAGAAGTTTTTCATATAAAAATTTCAATTTTTTTAGGTTTTGGGTGGATTTTTCAATTTTTTGAGGGTGGTCACGAATTAAAGTCCTTTTCGCTCTAGGACGCATATTTAAGGAGATATGGGCAAAAGAAGTTTTTCACATAAAAATTTCAATTTTTTTAGGTTTTGGGTGGATTTTTAAATTTTTTGGGGGTGGTCACGAATTAAAGTCCTTTTCGCTCTAGTACGCATATTTAAGGAGATATGGGCAAAAGAAGTTTTTCATATAAAAATTTCAATTTTTTTAGGTTTTGGGTGGATTTTTCAATTTTTTGGGGGTGGTCACGAATTAAAGTCCTTTTCGCTCTAGGACGCATATTTAAGGAGATATGAGCAAAAGAAGTTTTTCATATAAAAATTTTAATTTTTTTAGGTTTTGGGTGGATTTTTCAATTTTTTGAGGGTGGTCACGAATTAAAGTCCTTTTCGCTCTAGGACGCATATTTAAGGAGATATGGGCAAAAGAAGTTTTTCATATAAAAATTTCAATTTTTTTAGGTTTTGGGTGGATTTTTAAATTTTTTGGGGGTGGTCACGAATTAAAGTCCTTTTCGCTCTAGGACGCATATTTAAGGAGATATGGACAAAAGAAGTTTTTCATATAAAAATTTCAATTTTTTTAGGTTTTGGGTGGATTTTTCAATTTTTTGAGGGTGGTCACGAATTAAAGTCCTTTTCGCTCTAGGACGCTTAGTTTAGGAGATATGGGCAAAAGAAGTTTTTCATATAAAAATTTCAATTTTTTTAGGTTTTGGGTGGATTTTTCAATTTTTTGAGGGTGGTCACGAATTAAAGTCCTTTTCGCTCTAGGACGCTTAGTTTAGGAGATATGGGCAAAAGAAGTTTTTCATATAAAAATTTCAATTTTTTTAGGTTTTGGGTGGATTTTTCAATTTTTTGAGGGTGGTCACGAATTAAAGTCCTTTTCGCTCTAGGACGCTTAGTTTAGGAGATATGGGCAAAAGAAGTTTTTCATATAAAAATTTCAATTTTTTTAGGTTTTGGGTGGATTTTTCAATTTTTTGAGGGTGGTCACGAATTAAGGTCCTTTTCGCTCTAGGACGCTTAGTTTAGGAGATATGGGCAAAAGAAGTTTTTCATATAAAAATTTCAATTTTTTTAGGTTTTGGGTGGATTTTTAAATTTTTTGGGGGTGGTCACGAATTAAAGTCCTTTTCGCTCTAGGACGCATATTTAAGGAGATATGGACAAAAGAAGTTTTTCATATAAAAATTTCAATTTTGTTAGGTTTTGGGTGGATTTTTCAATTTTTTGAGGGTGGTCACGAATTAAAGTCCTTTTCGCTCTAGGACGCATATTTAAGGAGATATGGGCAAAAGAAGTTTTTCATATAAAAATTTCAATTTTTTTAGGTTTTGGGTGGATTTTTAAATTTTTTGGGGGTGGTCACGAATTAAAGTCCTTTTCGCTCTAGGACGCATATTTAAGGAGATATGGGCAAAAGAAGTTTTTCATATAAAAATTTCAATTTTGTTAGGTTTTGGGTGGATTTTTAAATTTTTTGGGTGTGGTCACGAATTAAAGTCCTTTTCGCTCTAGGACGCATATTTAAGGAGATATGGGCAAAAGAAGTTTTTCACATAAAAATTTCAATTTTTTTAGGTTTTGGGTGGATTTTTAAATTTTTTGGGGGTGGTCACGAATTAAAGTCCTTTTCGCTCTAGGACGCATATTTAAGGAGATATGGACAAAAGAAGTTTTTCATATAAAAATTTCAATTTTGTTAGGTTTTGGGTGGATTTTTCAATTTTTTGGGGGTGGTCACGAATTAAAGTCCTTTTCGCTCTAGGACGCATATTTAAGGAGATATGGGCAAAAGAAGTTTTTCATATAAAAATTTCAATTTTTTTAGGTTTTGCGTGGATTTTTAAATTTTTTGGGGGTGGTCACGAATTAAAGTCCTTTTCGCTCTAGGACGCATATTTAAGGAGATATGGACAAAAGAAGTTTTTCACATAAAAATTTCAATTTTGTTAGGTTTTGGGTGGATTTTTCAATTTTTTGAGGGTGGTCACGAATTAAAGTCCTTTTCGCTCTAGGACGCTTAGTTTAGGAGATATGGGCAAAAAAAGTTTTTCATATAAAAATTTCAATTTTTTTAGGTTTTGGGTGGATTTTTCAATTTTTTGAGGGTGGTCACGAATTAAAGTCCTTTTCGCTCTAGGACGCATATTTAAGGAGATATGGGCAAAAGAAGTTTTTCATATAAAAATTTCAATTTTTTTAGGTTTTGGGTGGATTTTTAAATTTTTTGAGGGTGGTCACGAATTAAAGTCCTTTTCGCTCTAGGACGCATATTTAAGGAGATATGGACAAAAGAAGTTTTTCATATAAAAATTTCAATTTTTTTAGGTTTTGGGTGGATTTTTCAATTTTTTGAGGGTGGTCACGAATTAAAGTCCTTTTCGCTCTAGGACGCATATTTAAGGAGATATGGGCAAAAGAAGTTTTTCATATAAAAATTTCAATTTTTTTAAGTTTTGGGTGGATTTTTCAATTTTTTGGGGGTGGTCACGAATTAAAGTCCTTTTCGCTCTAGGACGCATATTTAAGGAGATATGGGCAAAAGAAGTTTTTCATATAAAAATTTCAATTTTTTTAGGTTTTGGGTGGATTTTTAAATTTTTTGGGGGTGGTCACGAATTAAAGTCCTTTTCGCTCTAGGACTCATATTTAAGGAGATATGTGCAAAATAAGTTTTTCATATAAAAATTTCAATTTTTTTAGGTTTTGGGTGGATTTTTAAATTTTTTGAGGGTGGTCACGAATTAAAGTCCTTTTCGCTCTAGGACGCATATTTAAGGAGATATGGACAAAAGAAGTTTTTCATATAAAAATTTCAATTTTTTTAGGTTTTGTGTCGATTTTTAAATTTTTTGGGTGTGGTCACGAATTAAAGTCCTTTTCGCTCTAGGACGCATATTTAAGGAGATATGGGCAAAAGAAGTTTTTCACATAAAAATTTCAATTTTTTTAGGTTTTGGGTGGATTTTTAAATTTTTTGGGGGTGGTCACGAATTAAAGTCCTTTTCGCTCTAGGACGCATATTTAAGGAGATATGGACAAAAGAAGTTTTTCATATAAAAATTTCAATTTTTTTAGGTTTTGGGTGGATTTTTAAATTTTTTGGGGGTGGTCACGAATTAAAGTCCTTTTCGCTCTAGGACGCATATTTAAGGAGATATGGACAAAAGAAGTTTTTCATATAAAAATTTCAATTTTGTTAGGTTTTGGGTGGATTTTTCAATTTTTTGAGGGTGGTCACGAATTAAAGTCCTTTTCGCTCTAGGACGCATATTTAAGGAGATATGGGCAAAAGAAGTTTTTCATATAAAAATTTCAATTTTTTTAGGTTTTGGGTGGATTTTTAAATTTTTTGGGGGTGGTCACGAATTAAAGTCCTTTTCGCTCTAGGACGCATATTTAAGGAGATATGGGCAAAAGAAGTTTTTCATATAAAAATTTCAATTTTGTTAGGTTTTGGGTGGATTTTTAAATTTTTTGGGTGTGGTCACGAATTAAAGTCCTTTTCGCTCTAGGACGCATATTTAAGGAGATATGGGCAAAAGAAGTTTTTCACATAAAAATTTCAATTTTTTTAGGTTTTGGGTGGATTTTTAAATTTTTTGGGGGTGGTCACGAATTAAAGTCCTTTTCGCTCTAGGACGCATATTTAAGGAGATATGGACAAAAGAAGTTTTTCATATAAAAATTTCAATTTTGTTAGGTTTTGGGTGGATTTTTCAATTTTTTGGGGGTGGTCACGAATTAAAGTCCTTTTCGCTCTAGGACGCATATTTAAGGAGATATGGGCAAAAGAAGTTTTTCATATAAAAATTTCAATTTTTTTAGGTTTTGCGTGGATTTTTAAATTTTTTGGGGGTGGTCACGAATTAAAGTCCTTTTCGCTCTAGGACGCATATTTAAGGAGATATGGACAAAAGAAGTTTTTCACATAAAAATTTCAATTTTGTTAGGTTTTGGGTGGATTTTTCAATTTTTTGAGGGTGGTCACGAATTAAAGTCCTTTTCGCTCTAGGACGCTTAGTTTAGGAGATATGGGCAAAAAAAGTTTTTCATATAAAAATTTCAATTTTTTTAGGTTTTGGGTGGATTTTTCAATTTTTTGAGGGTGGTCACGAATTAAAGTCCTTTTCGCTCTAGGACGCATATTTAAGGAGATATGGGCAAAAGAAGTTTTTCATATAAAAATTTCAATTTTTTTAGGTTTTGGGTGGATTTTTAAATTTTTTGAGGGTGGTCACGAATTAAAGTCCTTTTCGCTCTAGGACGCATATTTAAGGAGATATGGACAAAAGAAGTTTTTCATATAAAAATTTCAATTTTTTTAGGTTTTGGGTGGATTTTTCAATTTTTTGAGGGTGGTCACGAATTAAAGTCCTTTTCGCTCTAGGACGCATATTTAAGGAGATATGGGCAAAAGAAGTTTTTCATATAAAAATTTCAATTTTTTTAAGTTTTGGGTGGATTTTTCAATTTTTTGGGGGTGGTCACGAATTAAAGTCCTTTTCGCTCTAGGACGCATATTTAAGGAGATATGGGCAAAAGAAGTTTTTCATATAAAAATTTCAATTTTTTTAGGTTTTGGGTGGATTTTTAAATTTTTTGGGGGTGGTCACGAATTAAAGTCCTTTTCGCTCTAGGACTCATATTTAAGGAGATATGTGCAAAATAAGTTTTTCATATAAAAATTTCAATTTTTTTAGGTTTTGGGTGGATTTTTAAATTTTTTGAGGGTGGTCACGAATTAAAGTCCTTTTCGCTCTAGGACGCATATTTAAGGAGATATGGACAAAAGAAGTTTTTCATATAAAAATTTCAATTTTTTTAGGTTTTGTGTCGATTTTTAAATTTTTTGGGTGTGGTCACGAATTAAAGTCCTTTTCGCTCTAGGACGCATATTTAAGGAGATATGGGCAAAAGAAGTTTTTCACATAAAAATTTCAATTTTTTTAGGTTTTGGGTGGATTTTTAAATTTTTTGGGGGTGGTCACGAATTAAAGTCCTTTTCGCTCTAGGACGCATATTTAAGGAGATATGGACAAAAGAAGTTTTTCATATAAAAATTTCAATTTTGTTAGGTTTTGGGTGGATTTTTCAATTTTTTGAGGGTGGTCACGAATTAAAGTCCTTTTCGCTCTAGGACGCATATTTAAGGAGATATGGGCAAAAGAAGTTTTTCATATAAAAATTTCAATTTTTTTAGGTTTTGGGTGGATTTTTAAATTTTTTGGGGGTGGTCACGAATTAAAGTCCTTTTCGCTCTAGGACGCATATTTAAGGAGATATGGACAAAAGAAGTTTTTCATATAAAAATTTCAATTTTGTTAGGTTTTGGGTGGATTTTTCAATTTTTTGAGGGTGGTCACGAATTAAAGTCCTTTTCGCTCTAGGACGCATATTTAAGGAGATATGGGCAAAAGAAGTTTTTCATATAAAAATTTCAATTTTTTTAGGTTTTGGGTGGATTTTTAAATTTTTTGGGGGTGGTCACGAATTAAAGTCCTTTTCGCTCTAGGACGCATATTTAAGGAGATATGGGCAAAAGAAGTTTTTCATATAAAAATTTTAATTTTTTTAGGTTTTGGGTGGATTTTTAAATTTTTTGGGGGTGGTCACGAATTAAAGTCCTTTTCGCTCTAGGACGCATATTTAAGGAGATATGGGCAAAAGAAGTTTTTCATATAAAAATTTCAATTTTTTTAGGTTTTGGGTGGATTTTTAAATTTTTTGAGGGTGGTCACGAATTAAAGTCCTTTTCGCTCTAGGACGCATATTTAAGGAGATATGGGCAAAAGAAGTTTTTCACATAAAAATTTCAATTTTTTTAGGTTTTGGGTGGATTTTTAAATTTTTTGGGGGTGGTCACGAATTAAAGTCCTTTTCGCTCTAGGACGCATATTTAAGGAGATATGGGCAAAAGAAGTTTTTCATATAAAAATTTCAATTTTTTTAGGTTTTGGGTGGATTTTTCAATTTTTTGGGGGTGGTCACGAATTAAAGTCCTTTTCGCTCTAGGACGCATATTTAAGGAGATATGGGCAAAAGAAGTTTTTCATATAAAAATTTCAATTTTTTTAGGTTTTGGGTGGATTTTTAAATTTTTTGGGGGTGGTCACGAATTAAAGTCCTTTTCGCTCTAGGACGCATATTTAAGGAGATATGAGCAAAAGAAGTTTTTCATATAAAAATTTTAATTTTTTTAGGTTTTGGGTGGATTTTTCAATTTTTTGAGGGTGGTCACGAATTAAACTCCTTTTCGCTCTAGGACGCATATTTAAGGAGATATGGGCAAAAGAAGTTTTTCATATAAAAATTTCAATTTTTTTAGGTTTTGGGTGGATTTTTAAATTTTTTGGGGGTGGTCACGAATTAAAGTCCTTTTCGCTCTAGGACGCATATTTAAGGAGATATGGACAAAAGAAGTTTTTCATATAAAAATTTCAATTTTTTTAGGTTTTGGGTGGATTTTTCAATTTTTTGAGGGTGGTCACGAATTAAAGTCCTTTTCGCTCTAGGACGCTTAGTTTAGGAGATATGGGCAAAAGAAGTTTTTCATATAAAAATTTCAATTTTTTTAGGTTTTGGGTGGATTTTTCAATTTTTTGAGGGTGGTCACGAATTAAAGTCCTTTTCGCTCTAGGACGCTTAGTTTAGGAGATATGGGCAAAAGAAGTTTTTCATATAAAAATTTCAATTTTTTTAGGTTTTGGGTGGATTTTTCAATTTTTTGAGGGTGGTCACGAATTAAAGTCCTTTTCGCTCTAGGACGCTTAGTTTAGGAGATATGGGCAAAAGAAGTTTTTCATATAAAAATTTCAATTTTTTAGGTTTTGGGTGGATTTTTCAATTTTTTGAGGGTGGTCACGAATTAAAGTCCTTTTCGCTCTAGGACGCTTAGTTTAGGAGATATGGGCAAAAGAAGTTTTTCATATAAAAATTTCAATTTTTTTAGGTTTTGGGTGGATTTTTCAATTTTTTGAGGGTGGTCACGAATTAAGGTCCTTTTCGCTCTAGGACGCTTAGTTTAGGAGATATGGGCAAAAGAAGTTTTTCATATAAAAATTTCAATTTTTTTAGGTTTTGGGTGGATTTTTAAATTTTTTGGGGGTGGTCACGAATTAAAGTCCTTTTCGCTCTAGGACGCATATTTAAGGAGATATGGACAAAAGAAGTTTTTCATATAAAAATTTCAATTTTGTTAGGTTTTGGGTGGATTTTTCAATTTTTTGAGGGTGGTCACGAATTAAAGTCCTTTTCGCTCTAGGACGCATATTTAAGGAGATATGGGCAAAAGAAGTTTTTCATATAAAAATTTCAATTTTTTTAGGTTTTGGGTGGATTTTTAAATTTTTTGGGGGTGGTCACGAATTAAAGTCCTTTTCGCTCTAGGACGCATATTTAAGGAGATATGGGCAAAAGAAGTTTTTCATATAAAAATTTCAATTTTTTTAGGTTTTGGGTGGATTTTTCAATTTTTTGGGGGTGGTCACGAATTAAAGTCCTTTTCGCTCTAGGACGCATATTTAAGGAGATATGGGCAAAAGAAGTTTTTCACATAAAAATTTCAATTTTTTTAGGTTTTGGGTGGATTTTTAAATTTTTTGGGGGTGGTCACGAATTAAAGTCCTTTTCGCTCTAGGACGCATATTTAAGGAGATATGGACAAAAGAAGTTTTTCATATAAAAATTTCAATTTTGTTAGGTTTTAGGTGGATTTTTCAATTTTTTGGGGGTGGTCACGAATTAAAGTCCTTTTCGCTCTAGGACTCATTTAAGGAGATATGGGCAAAAGAAGTTTTTCATATAAAAATATCAATTTTTTTAGGTTTTGCGTGGATTTTTAAATTTTTTGGGGGTGGTCACGAATTAAAGTCCTTTTCGCTCTAGGACGCATATTTAAGGAGATATGGGCAAAAGAAGTTTTTCACATAAAAATTTCAATTTTGTTAGGTTTTGGGTGGATTTTTCAATTTTTTGAGGGTGGTCACGAATTAAAGTCCTTTTCGCTCTAGGACGCTTAGTTTAGGAGATATGGGCAAAAAAAGTTTTTCATATAAAAATTTCAATTTTTTTAGGTTTTGGGTGGATTTTTCAATTTTTTGAGGGTGGTCACGAATTAAAGTCCTTTTCGCTCTAGGACGCATATTTAAGGAGATATGGGCAAAAGAAGTTTTTCATATAAAAATTTCAATTTTTTTAGGTTTTGGGTGGATTTTTAAATTTTTTGAGGGTGGTCACGAATTAAAGTCCTTTTCGCTCTAGGACGCATATTTAAGGAGATATGGACAAAAGAAGTTTTTCATATAAAAATTTCAATTTTTTTAGGTTTTGGGTGGATTTTTCAATTTTTTGAGGGTGGTCACGAATTAAATTCCTTTTCGCTCTAGGACGCATATTTAAGGAGATATGGGCAAAAGAAGTTTTTCATATAAAAATTTCAATTTTTTTAAGTTTTGGGTGGATTTTTAAATTTTTTGGGGGTGGTCACGAATTAAAGTCCTTTTCGCTCTAGGACGCATATTTAAGGAGATATGGACAAAAGAAGTTTTTCATATAAAAATTTCAATTTTTTTAGGTTTTGTGTCAATTTTTAAATTTTTTGGGTGTGGTCACGAATTAAAGTCCTTTTCGCTCTAGGACGCATATTTAAGGAGATATGGACAAAAGAAGTTTTTCATATAAAAATTTCAATTTTGTTAGGTTTTGGGTGGATTTTTCAATTTTTTGAGGGTGGTCACGAATTAAAGTCCTTTTCGCTCTAGGACGCATATTTAAGGAGATATGGGCAAAAGAAGTTTTTCATATAAAAATTTCAATTTTTTTAGGTTTTGGGTGGATTTTTAAATTTTTTGGGGGTGGTCACGAATTAAAGTCATTTTCGCTCTAGGACGCATATTTAAGGAGATATGGGCAAAAGAAGTTTTTCATATAAAAATTTTAATTTTTTTAGGTTTTGGGTGGATTTTTAAATTTTTTGGGGGTGGTCACGAATTAAAGTCCTTTTCGCTCTAGGACGCATATTTAAGGAGATATGGACAAAAGAAGTTTTTCATATAAAAATTTTAATTTTTTTAGGTTTTGGGTGGATTTTTCAATTTTTTGAGGGTGGTCACGAATTAAAGTCCTTTTCGCTCTAGGACGCATATTTAAGGAGATATGGGCAAAAGAAGTTTTTCATATAAAAATTTCAATTTTTTTAGGTTTTGGGTGGATTTTTAAATTTTTTGGGGGTGGTCACGAATTAAAGTCCTTTTCGCTCTAGGACGCATATTTAAGGAGATATGGACAAAAGAAGTTTTTCATATAAAAATTTCAATTTTTTTAGGTTTTGGGTGGATTTTTCAATTTTTTGAGGGTGGTCACGAATTAAAGTCCTTTTCGCTCTAGGACGCTTAGTTTAGGAGATATGGGCAAAAGAAGTTTTTCATATAAAAATTTCAATTTTTTTAGGTTTTGGGTGGATTTTTCAATTTTTTGAGGGTGGTCACGAATTAAAGTCCTTTTCGCTCTAGGACGCTTAGTTTAGGAGATATGGGCAAAAGAAGTTTTTCATATAAAAATTTCAATTTTTTTAGGTTTTGGGTGGATTTTTCAATTTTTTGAGGGTGGTCACGAATTAAAGTCCTTTTCGCTCTAGGACGCTTAGTTTAGGAGATATGGGCAAAAGAAGTTTTTCATATAAAAATTTCAATTTTTTTAGGTTTTGGGTGGATTTTTCAATTTTTTGAGGGTGGTCACGAATTAAGGTCCTTTTCGCTCTAGGACGCTTAGTTTAGGAGATATGGGCAAAAGAAGTTTTTCATATAAAAATTTCAATTTTTTTAGGTTTTGGGTGGATTTTTAAATTTTTTGGGGGTGGTCACGAATTAAAGTCCTTTTCGCTCTAGGACGCATATTTAAGGAGATATGGACAAAAGAAGTTTTTCATATAAAAATTTCAATTTTGTTAGGTTTTGGGTGGATTTTTCAATTTTTTGAGGGTGGTCACGAATTAAAGTCCTTTTCGCTCTAGGACGCATATTTAAGGAGATATGGGCAAAAGAAGTTTTTCATATAAAAATTTCAATTTTTTTAGGTTTTGGGTGGATTTTTAAATTTTTTGGGGGTGGTCACGAATTAAAGTCCTTTTCGCTCTAGGACGCATATTTAAGGAGATATGGGCAAAAGAAGTTTTTCATATAAAAATTTCAATTTTTTTAGGTTTTGGGTGGATTTTTCAATTTTTTGGGGGTGGTCACGAATTAAAGTCCTTTTCGCTCTAGGACGCATATTTAAGGAGATATGGGCAAAAGAAGTTTTTCATATAAAAATTTCAATTTTTTTAGGTTTTGGGTGGATTTTTAAATTTTTTGGGGGTGGTCACGAATTAAAGTCCTTTTCGCTCTAGGACGCATATTTAAGGAGATATGGACAAAAGAAGTTTTTCATATAAAAATTTCAATTTTGTTAGGTTTTAGGTGGATTTTTCAATTTTTTGGGGGTGGTCACGAATTAAAGTCCTTTTCGCTCTAGGACGCATATTTAAGGAGATATGGGCAAAAGAAGTTTTTCATATAAAAATTTCAATTTTTTTAGGTTTTGCGTGGATTTTTAAATTTTTTGGGGGTGGTCACGAATTAAAGTCCTTTTCGCTCTAGGACGCATATTTAAGGAGATATGGGCAAAAGAAGTTTTTCACATAAAAATTTCAATTTTGTTAGGTTTTGGGTGCATTTTTCAATTTTTTGAGGGTGGTCACGAATTAAAGTCCTTTTCGCTCTAGGACGCTTAGTTTAGGAGATATGGGCAAAAAAAGTTTTTCATATAAAAATTTCAATTTTTTTAGGTTTTGGGTGGATTTTTCAATTTTTTGAGGGTGGTCACGAATTAAAGTCCTCTTCGCTCTAGGACGCATATTTAAGGAGATATGGGCAAAAGAAGTTTTTCATATAAAAATTTCAATTTTTTTAGGTTTTGGGTGGATTTTTAAATTTTTTGAGGGTGGTCACGAATTAAAGTCCTTTTCGCTCTAGGACGCATATTTAAGGAGATATGGACAAAAGAAGTTTTTCACATAAAAATTTCAATTTTGTTAGGTTTTGGGTGGATTTTTCAATTTTTTGAGGGTGGTCACGAATTAAAGTCCTTTTCGCTCTAGGACGCTTAGTTTAGGAGATATGGGCAAAAAAAGTTTTTCATATAAAAATTTCAATTTTTTTAGGTTTTGGGTGGATTTTTCAATTTTTTGAGGGTGGTCACGAATTAAAGTCCTTTTCGCTCTAGGACGCATATTTAAGGAGATATGGGCAAAAGAAGTTTTTCATATAAAAATTTCAATTTTTTTAAGTTTTGGGTGGATTTTTCAATTTTTTGGGGGTGGTCACGAATTAAAGTCCTTTTCGCTCTAGGACGCATATTTAAGGAGATATGGGCAAAAGAAGTTTTTCATATAAAAATTTCAATTTTTTTAGGTTTTGGGTGGATTTTTAAATTTTTTGGGGGTGGTCACGAATTAAAGTCCTTTTCGCTCTAGGACTCATATTTAAGGAGATATGTGCAAAAGAAGTTTTTCATATAAAAATTTCAAATTTTTTAGGTTTTGGGTGGATTTTTAAATTTTTTGGGGGTGGTCACGAATTAAAGTCCTTTTCGCTCTAGGACGCATATTTAAGGAGATATGGACAAAAGAAGTTTTTCATATAAAAATTTCAATTTTGTTAGGTTTTGGGTGGATTTTTCAATTTTTTGAGGGTGGTCACGAATTAAAGTCCTTTTCGCTCTAGGACGCATATTTAAGGAGATATGGGCAAAAGAAGTTTTTCATATAAAAATTTCAATTTTTTTAGGTTTTGGGTGGATTTTTAAATTTTTTGGGGGTGGTCACGAATTAAAGTCCTTTTCGCTCTAGGACGCATATTTAAGGAGATATGGGCAAAAGAAGTTTTTCATATAAAAATTTTAATTTTTTTAGGTTTTGGGTGGATTTTTAAATTTTTTGGGGGTGGTCACGAATTAAAGTCCTTTTCGCTCTAGGACGCATATTTAAGGAGATATGGGCAAAAGAAGTTTTTCATATAAAAATTTCAATTTTTTTAGGTTTTGGGTGGATTTTTCAATTTTTTGAGGGTGGTCACGAATTAAAGTCCTTTTCGCTCTAGGACGCATATTTAAGGAGATATGGGCAAAAGAAGTTTTTCACATAAAAATTTCAATTTTTTTAGGTTTTGGGTGGATTTTTAAATTTTTTGGGGGTGGTCACGAATTAAAGTCCTTTTCGCTCTAGGACGCATATTTAAGGAGATATGGGCAAAAGAAGTTTTTCATATAAAAATTTCAATTTTTTTAGGTTTTGGGTGGATTTTTCAATTTTTTGGGGGTGGTCACGAATTAAAGTCCTTTTCGCTCTAGGACGCATATTTAAGGAGATATGGGCAAAAGAAGTTTTTCATATAAAAATTTCAGTTTTTTTAGGTTTTGGGTGGATTTTTAAATTTTTTGGGGGTGGTCACGAATTAAAGTCCTTTTCGCTCTAGGACGCATATTTAAGGAGATATGAGCAAAAGAAGTTTTTCATATAAAAATTTTAATTTTTTTAGGTTTTGGGTGGATTTTTCAATTTTTTGAGGGTGGTCACGAATTAAAGTCCTTTTCGCTCTAGGACGCATATTTAAGGAGATATGGGCAAAAGAAGTTTTTCATATTAAAATTTCAATTTTTTTAGGTTTTGGGTGGATTTTTAAATTTTTTGGGGGTGGTCACGAATTAAAGTCCTTTTCGCTCTAGGACGCATATTTAAGGAGATATGGACAAAATAAGTTTTTCATATAAAAATTTCAATTTTTTTAGGTTTTGGGTGGATTTTTCAATTTTTTGAGGGTGGTCACGAATTAAAGTCCTTTTCGCTCTAGGACGCTTAGTTTAGGAGATATGGGCAAAAGAAGTTTTTCATATAAAAATTTCAATTTTTTTAGGTTTTGGGTGGATTTTTCAATTTTTTGAGGGTGGTCACGAATTAAAGTCCTTTTCGCTCTAGGACGCTTAGTTTAGGAGATATGGGCAAAAGAAGTTTTTCATATAAAAATTTCAATTTTTTTAGGTTTTGGGTGGATTTTTCAATTTTTTGAGGGTGGTCACGAATTAAAGTCCTTTTCGCTCTAGGACGCTTAGTTTAGGAGATATGGGCAAAAGAAGTTTTTCATATAAAAATTTCAATTTTTTTAGGTTTTGGGTGGATTTTTCAATTTTTTGAGGGTGGTCACGAATTAAAGTCCTTTTCGCTCTAGGACGCTTAGTTTAGGAGATATGGGCAAAAGAAGTTTTTCATATAAAAATTTCAATTTTTTTAGGTTTTGGGTGGATTTTTAAATTTTTTGGGGGTGGTCACGAATTAAAGTCCTTTTCGCTCTAGGACGCATATTTAAGGAGATATGGACAAAAGAAGTTTTTCATATAAAAATTTCAATTTTGTTAGGTTTTGGGTGGATTTTTCAATTTTTTGAGGGTGGTCACGAATTAAAGTCCTTTTCGCTCTAGGACGCATATTTAAGGAGATATGGGCAAAAGAAGTTTTTCACATAAAAATTTCAATTTTTTTAGGTTTTGGGTGGATTTTTAAATTTTTTGGGGGTGGTCACGAATTAAAGTCCTTTTCGCTCTAGGACGCATATTTAAGGAGATATGGGCAAAAGAAGTTTTTCATATAAAAATTTCAATTTTTTTAGGTTTTGGGTGGATTTTTCAATTTTTTGGGGGTGGTCACGAATTAAAGTCCTTTTCGCTCTAGGACGCATATTTAAGGAGATATGGGCAAAAGAAGTTTTTCATATAAAAATTTCAATTTATTTAGGTTTTGGGTGGATTTTTAAATTTTTTGGGGGTGGTCACGAATTAAAGTCCTTTTCGCTCTAGGACGCATATTTAAGGAGATATGAGCAAAAGAAGTTTTTCATATAAAAATTTTAATTTTTTTAGGTTTTGGGTGGATTTTTCAATTTTTTGAGGGTGGTCACGAATTAAAGTCCTTTTCGCTCTAGGACGCATATTTAAGGAGATATGGGCAAAAGAAGTTTTTCATATAAAAATTTCAATTTTTTTAGGTTTTGGGTGGATTTTTAAATTTTTTGGGGGTGGTCACGAATTAAAGTCCTTTTCGCTCTAGGACGCATATTTAAGGAGATATGGACAAAAGAAGTTTTTCATATAAAAATTTCAATTTTTTTAGGTTTTGGGTGGATTTTTCAATTTTTTGAGGGTGGTCACGAATTAAAGTCCTTTTCGCTCTAGGACGCTTAGTTTAGGAGATATGGGCAAAAGAAGTTTTTCATATAAAAATTTCAATTTTTTTAGGTTTTGGGTGGATTTTTCAATTTTTTGAGGGTGGTCACGAATTAAAGTCCTTTTCGCTCTAGGACGCTTAGTTTAGGAGATATGGGCAAAAGAAGTTTTTCATATCAAAATTTCAATTTTTTTAGGTTTTGGGTGGATTTTTCAATTTTTTGAGGGTGGTCACGAATTAAAGTCCTTTTCGCTCTAGGACGCTTAGTTTAGGAGATATGGGCAAAAGAAGTTTTTCATATAAAAATTTCAATTTTTTTAGGTTTTGGGTGGATTTTTCAATTTTTTGAGGGTGGTCACGAATTAAAGTCCTTTTCGCTCTAGGACGCTTAGTTTAGGAGATATGGGCAAAAGAAGTTTTTCATATAAAAATTTCAATTTTTTAGGTTTTGGGTGGATTTTTAAATTTTTTGGGGGTGGTCACGAATTAAAGTCCTTTTCGCTCTAGGACGCATATTTAAGGAGATATGGACAAAAGAAGTTTTTCATATAAAAATTGCAATTTTGTTAGGTTTTGGGTGGATTTTTCAATTTTTTGAGGGTGGTCACGAATTAAAGTCCTTTTCGCTCTAGGACGCTTAGTTTAGGAGATATGGGCAAAAGAAGTTTTTCATATAAAAATTTCAATTTTTTTAGGTTTTGGGTGGATTTTTAAATTTTTTGGGGGTGGTCACGAATTAAAGTCCTTTTCGCTCTAGGACGCATATTTAAGGAGATATGGGCAAAAGAAGTTTTTCATATAAAAATTTCAATTTTTTTAGGTTTTGGGTGGATTTTTAAATTTTTTGGGGGTGGTCACGAATTAAAGTCCTTTTCGCTCTAGGACGCATATTTAAGGAGATATGGGCAAAAGAAGTTTTTCATATAAAAATTTCAATTTTTTTAGGTTTTGGGTGGATTTTTAAATTTTTTGGGGGTGGTCACGAATTAAAGTCCTTTTCGCTCTAGGACGCATATTTAAGGAGATATGGACAAAAGAAGTTTTTCATATAAAAATTTCAATTTTTTTAGGTTTTGGGTGGATTTTTAAAATTTTTGGGGGTGGTCACGAATTAAAGTCCTTTTCGCTCTAGGACGCATATTTAAGGAGATATGGACAAAAGAAGTTTTTCATATAAAAATTTCAATTTTGTTAGGTTTTGGGTGGATTTTTCAATTTTTTGAGGGTGGTCACGAATTAAAGTCCTTTTCGCTCTAGGACGCTTAGTTTAGGAGATATGGGCAAAAGAAGTTTTTCATATAAAAATTTCAATTTTTTTAGGTTTTGGGTGGATTTTTCAATTTTTTGAGGGTGGTCACGAATTAAAGTCCTTTTCGCTCTAGGACGCTTAGTTTAGGAGATATGGGCAAAAGAAGTTTTTCATATAAAAATTTCAATTTTTTTAGGTTTTGGGTGGATTTTTCAATTTTTTGAGGGTGGTCACGAATTAAAGTCCTTTTCGCTCTAGGACGCATATTTAAGGAGATATGGGCAAAAGAAGTTTTTCATATAAAAATTTCAATTTTGTTAGGTTTTGGGTGGATTTTTAAATTTTTTGGGGGTGGTCACGAATTAAAGTCCTTTTCGCTCTAGGACGCATATTTAAGGAGATATGGATAAAAGAAGTTTTTCATATAAAAATTTCAATTTTTTTAGGTTTTGGGTGGATTTTTCAATTTTTTGAGGGTGGTCACGAATTAAAGTCCTTTTCGCTCTAGGACGCATATTTAAGGAGATATGGGCAAAAGAAGTTTTTCATATAAAAATTTCAATTTTTTTAGGTTTTGGGTGGATTTTTCAATTTTTTGAGGGTGGTCACGAATTAAAGTCCTTTTCGCTCTAGGACGCATATTTAAGGAGATATGGGCAAAAGAAGTTTTTCACATAAAAATTTCAATTTTTTTAGGTTTTGGGTGGATTTTTAAATTTTTTGGGGGTGGTCACGAATTAAAGTCGTTTTCGCTCTAGGACTCATATTTAAGGAGATATGGGCAAAAGAAGTTTTTCATATAAAAATTTCAATTTTTTTAGGTTTTGGGTGGATTTTTAAATTTTTTGGGGGTGGTCACGAATTAAAGTCCTTTTCGCTCTAGGACGCATATTTAAGGAGATATGGGCAAAAGAAGTTTTTCATATAAAAATTTCAATTTTTTTAGGTTTTGGGTGGATTTTTAAATTTTTTGGGGGTGGTCACGAATTAAAGTCCTTTTCGCTCTAGGACGCATATTTAAGGAGATATGGACAAAAGAAGTTTTTCATATAAAAATTTCAATTTTGTTAGGTTTTGGGTGGATTTTTCAATTTTTTGGGGGTGGTCACGAATTAAAGTCCTTTTCGCTCTAGGACGCATATTTAAGGAGATATGGACAAAAGAAGTTTTTCATATAAAAATTTCAATTTTGTTAGGTTTTGGGTGGATTTTTCAATTTTTTGAGGGTGGTCACGAATTAAAGTCCTTTTCGCTCTAGGACGCATATTTAAGGAGATATGGGCAAAAGAAGTTTTTCATATAAAAATTTCAATTTTTTTAGGTTTTGGGTGGATTTTTAAATTTTTTGGGGGTGGTCACGAATTAAAGTCCTTTTCGCTCTAGGACGCATATTTAAGGAGATATGGGCAAAAGAAGTTTTTCATATAAAAATTTTAATTTTTTTAGGTTTTGGGTGGATTTTTAAATTTTTTGGGGGTGGTCACGAATTAAAGTCCTTTTCGCTCTAGGACGCATATTTAAGGAGATATGGGCAAAAGAAGTTTTTCATATAAAAATTTCAATTTTTTTAGGTTTTGGGTGGATTTTTAAATTTTTTGAGGGTGGTCACGAATTAAAGTCCTTTTCGCTCTAGGACGCATATTTAAGGAGATATGGGCAAAAGAAGTTTTTCACATAAAAATTTCAATTTTTTTAGGTTTTGGGTGGATTTTTAAATTTTTTGGGGGTGGTCACGAATTAAAGTCCTTTTCGCTCTAGGACGCATATTTAAGGAGATATGGGCAAAAGAAGTTTTTCATATAAAAATTTCAATTTTTTTAGGTTTTGGGTGGATTTTTCAATTTTTTGGGGGTGGTCACGAATTAAAGTCCTTTTCGCTCTAGGACGCATATTTAAGGAGATATGGGCAAAAGAAGTTTTTCATATAAAAATTTCAATTTTTTTAGGTTTTGGGTGGATTTTTAAATTTTTTGGGGGTGGTCACGAATTAAAGTCCTTTTCGCTCTAGGACGCATATTTAAGGAGATATGGGCAAAAGAAGTTTTTCATATAAAAATTTCAATTTTTTTAGGTTTTGGGTGGATTTTTCAATTTTTTGGGGGTGGTCACGAATTAAAGTCCTTTTCGCTCTAGGACGCATATTTAAGGAGATATGGGCAAAAGAAGTTTTTCATATAAAAATTTCAATTTATTTAGGTTTTGGGTGGATTTTTAAATTTTTTGGGGGTGGTCACGAATTAAAGTCCTTTTCGCTCTAGGACGCATATTTAAGGAGATATGAGCAAAAGAAGTTTTTCATATAAAAATTTTAATTTTTTTAGGTTTTGGGTGGATTTTTCAATTTTTTGAGGGTGGTCACGAATTAAAGTCCTTTTCGCTCTAGGACGCATATTTAAGGAGATATGGGCAAAAGAAGTTTTTCATATAAAAATTTCAATTTTTTTAGGTTTTGGGTGGATTTTTAAATTTTTTGGGGGTGGTCACGAATTAAAGTCCTTTTCGCTCTAGGACGCATATTTAAGGAGATATGGACAAAAGAAGTTTTTCATATAAAAATTTCAATTTTTTTAGGTTTTGGGTGGATTTTTCAATTTTTTGAGGGTGGTCACGAATTAAAGTCCTTTTCGCTCTAGGACGCTTAGTTTAGGAGATATGGGCAAAAGAAGTTTTTCATATAAAAATTTCAATTTTTTTAGGTTTTGGGTGGATTTTTCAATTTTTTGAGGGTGGTCACGAATTAAAGTCCTTTTCGCTCTAGGACGCTTAGTTTAGGAGATATGGGCAAAAGAAGTTTTTCATATCAAAATTTCAATTTTTTTAGGTTTTGGGTGGATTTTTCAATTTTTTGAGGGTGGTCACGAATTAAAGTCCTTTTCGCTCTAGGACGCTTAGTTTAGGAGATATGGGCAAAAGAAGTTTTTCATATAAAAATTTCAATTTTTTTAGGTTTTGGGTGGATTTTTCAATTTTTTGAGGGTGGTCACGAATTAAAGTCCTTTTCGCTCTAGGACGCTTAGTTTAGGAGATATGGGCAAAAGAAGTTTTTCATATAAAAATTTCAATTTTTTAGGTTTTGGGTGGATTTTTAAATTTTTTGGGGGTGGTCACGAATTAAAGTCCTTTTCGCTCTAGGACGCATATTTAAGGAGATATGGACAAAAGAAGTTTTTCATATAAAAATTGCAATTTTGTTAGGTTTTGGGTGGATTTTTCAATTTTTTGAGGGTGGTCACGAATTAAAGTCCTTTTCGCTCTAGGACGCTTAGTTTAGGAGATATGGGCAAAAGAAGTTTTTCATATAAAAATTTCAATTTTTTTAGGTTTTGGGTGGATTTTTAAATTTTTTGGGGGTGGTCACGAATTAAAGTCCTTTTCGCTCTAGGACGCATATTTAAGGAGATATGGGCAAAAGAAGTTTTTCATATAAAAATTTCAATTTTTTTAGGTTTTGGGTGGATTTTTAAATTTTTTGGGGGTGGTCACGAATTAAAGTCCTTTTCGCTCTAGGACGCATATTTAAGGAGATATGGGCAAAAGAAGTTTTTCATATAAAAATTTCAATTTTTTTAGGTTTTGGGTGGATTTTTAAATTTTTTGGGGGTGGTCACGAATTAAAGTCCTTTTCGCTCTAGGACGCATATTTAAGGAGATATGGACAAAAGAAGTTTTTCATATAAAAATTTCAATTTTTTTAGGTTTTGGGTGGATTTTTAAAATTTTTGGGGGTGGTCACGAATTAAAGTCCTTTTCGCTCTAGGACGCATATTTAAGGAGATATGGACAAAAGAAGTTTTTCATATAAAAATTTCAATTTTGTTAGGTTTTGGGTGGATTTTTCAATTTTTTGAGGGTGGTCACGAATTAAAGTCCTTTTCGCTCTAGGACGCTTAGTTTAGGAGATATGGGCAAAAGAAGTTTTTCATATAAAAATTTCAATTTTTTTAGGTTTTGGGTGGATTTTTCAATTTTTTGAGGGTGGTCACGAATTAAAGTCCTTTTCGCTCTAGGACGCTTAGTTTAGGAGATATGGGCAAAAGAAGTTTTTCATATAAAAATTTCAATTTTTTTAGGTTTTGGGTGGATTTTTCAATTTTTTGAGGGTGGTCACGAATTAAAGTCCTTTTCGCTCTAGGACGCATATTTAAGGAGATATGGGCAAAAGAAGTTTTTCATATAAAAATTTCAATTTTGTTAGGTTTTGGGTGGATTTTTAAATTTTTTGGGGGTGGTCACGAATTAAAGTCCTTTTCGCTCTAGGACGCATATTTAAGGAGATATGGATAAAAGAAGTTTTTCATATAAAAATTTCAATTTTTTTAGGTTTTGGGTGGATTTTTCAATTTTTTGAGGGTGGTCACGAATTAAAGTCCTTTTCGCTCTAGGACGCATATTTAAGGAGATATGGGCAAAAGAAGTTTTTCATATAAAAATTTCAATTTTTTTAGGTTTTGGGTGGATTTTTCAATTTTTTGAGGGTGGTCACGAATTAAAGTCCTTTTCGCTCTAGGACGCATATTTAAGGAGATATGGGCAAAAGAAGTTTTTCACATAAAAATTTCAATTTTTTTAGGTTTTGGGTGGATTTTTAAATTTTTTGGGGGTGGTCACGAATTAAAGTCGTTTTCGCTCTAGGACTCATATTTAAGGAGATATGGGCAAAAGAAGTTTTTCATATAAAAATTTCAATTTTTTTAGGTTTTGGGTGGATTTTTAAATTTTTTGGGGGTGGTCACGAATTAAAGTCCTTTTCGCTCTAGGACGCATATTTAAGGAGATATGGGCAAAAGAAGTTTTTCATATAAAAATTTCAATTTTTTTAGGTTTTGGGTGGATTTTTAAATTTTTTGGGGGTGGTCACGAATTAAAGTCCTTTTCGCTCTAGGACGCATATTTAAGGAGATATGGACAAAAGAAGTTTTTCATATAAAAATTTCAATTTTGTTAGGTTTTGGGTGGATTTTTCAATTTTTTGGGGGTGGTCACGAATTAAAGTCCTTTTCGCTCTAGGACGCATATTTAAGGAGATATGGACAAAAGAAGTTTTTCATATAAAAATTTCAATTTTGTTAGGTTTTGGGTGGATTTTTCAATTTTTTGAGGGTGGTCACGAATTAAAGTCCTTTTCGCTCTAGGACGCATATTTAAGGAGATATGGGCAAAAGAAGTTTTTCATATAAAAATTTCAATTTTTTTAGGTTTTGGGTGGATTTTTAAATTTTTTGGGGGTGGTCACGAATTAAAGTCCTTTTCGCTCTAGGACGCATATTTAAGGAGATATGGGCAAAAGAAGTTTTTCATATAAAAATTTTAATTTTTTTAGGTTTTGGGTGGATTTTTAAATTTTTTGGGGGTGGTCACGAATTAAAGTCCTTTTCGCTCTAGGACGCATATTTAAGGAGATATGGGCAAAAGAAGTTTTTCATATAAAAATTTCAATTTTTTTAGGTTTTGGGTGGATTTTTAAATTTTTTGAGGGTGGTCACGAATTAAAGTCCTTTTCGCTCTAGGACGCATATTTAAGGAGATATGGGCAAAAGAAGTTTTTCACATAAAAATTTCAATTTTTTTAGGTTTTGGGTGGATTTTTAAATTTTTTGGGGGTGGTCACGAATTAAAGTCCTTTTCGCTCTAGGACGCATATTTAAGGAGATATGGGCAAAAGAAGTTTTTCATATAAAAATTTCAATTTTTTTAGGTTTTGGGTGGATTTTTCAATTTTTTGGGGGTGGTCACGAATTAAAGTCCTTTTCGCTCTAGGACGCATATTTAAGGAGATATGGGCAAAAGAAGTTTTTCATATAAAAATTTCAATTTTTTTAGGTTTTGGGTGGATTTTTAAATTTTTTGGGGGTGGTCACGAATTAAAGTCCTTTTCGCTCTAGGACGCATATTTAAGGAGATATGAGCAAAAGAAGTTTTTCATATAAAAATTTCAATTTTTTTAGGTTTTGGGTGGATTTTTAAATTTTTTGGGGGTGGTCACGAATTAAAGTCCTTTTCGCTCTAGGACGCATATTTAAGGAGATATGGGCAAAAGAAGTTTTTCATATAAAAATTTCAATTTTTTTAGGTTTTGGGTGGATTTTTAAATTTTTTGGGGGTGGTCACGA
Organism: Haematobia irritans; assembly: GCF_050003625.1. Classification (NCBI taxonomy): domain Eukaryota; kingdom Metazoa; phylum Arthropoda; class Insecta; order Diptera; family Muscidae; genus Haematobia; species Haematobia irritans. The sequence goes on along the minus strand of NC_134399.1, from coordinate 111,663,119 downwards.
ATTAAAGTCCTTTTCGCTCTAGGACGCATATTTAAGGAGATATGGACAAAAGAAGTTTTTCATATAAAAATTTCAATTTTTTTAGGTTTTGGGTGGATTTTTCAATTTTTTGAGGGTGGTCACGAATTAAAGTCCTTTTCGCTCTAGGACGCTTAGTTTAGGAGATATGGGCAAAAGAAGTTTTTCATATAAAAATTTCAATTTTTTTAGGTTTTGGGTGGATTTTTCAATTTTTTGAGGGTGGTCACGAATTAAAGTCCTTTTCGCTCTAGGACGCTTAGTTTAGGAGATATGGGCAAAAGAAGTTTTTCATATAAAAATTTCAATTTTTTTAGGTTTTGGGTGGATTTTTCAATTTTTTGAGGGTGGTCACGAATTAAAGTCCTTTTCGCTCTAGGACGCTTAGTTTAGGAGATATGGGCAAAAGAAGTTTTTCATATAAAAATTTCAATTTTTTTAGGTTTTGGGTGGATTTTTCAATTTTTTGAGGGTGGTCACGAATTAAGGTCCTTTTCGCTCTAGGACGCTTAGTTTAGGAGATATGGGCAAAAGAAGTTTTTCATATAAAAATTTCAATTTTTTTAGGTTTTGGGTGGATTTTTAAATTTTTTGGGGGTGGTCACGAATTAAAGTCCTTTTCGCTCTAGGACGCATATTTAAGGAGATATGGACAAAAGAAGTTTTTCATATAAAAATTTCAATTTTGTTAGGTTTTGGGTGGATTTTTCAATTTTTTGAGGGTGGTCACGAATTAAAGTCCTTTTCGCTCTAGGACGCATATTTAAGGAGATATGGGCAAAAGAAGTTTTTCATATAAAAATTTCAATTTTTTTAGGTTTTGGGTGGATTTTTCAATTTTTTGGGGGTGGTCACGAATTAAAGTCCTTTTCGCTCTAGGACGCATATTTAAGGAGATATGGGCAAAAGAAGTTTTTCACATAAAAATTTCAATTTTGTTAGGTTTTAGGTGGATTTTTCAATTTTTTGGGGGGTGGTCACGAATTAAAGTCCTTTTCGCTCTAGGACGCATATTTAAGGAGATATGGGCAAAAGAAGTTTTTCATATAAAAATTTCAATTTTTTTAGGTTTTGCGTGGATTTTTAAATTTTTTGGGGGTGGTCACGAATTAAAGTCCTTTTCGCTCTAGGACGCATATTTAAGGAGATATGGGCAAAAGAAGTTTTTCACATAAAAATTTCAATTTTGTTAGGTTTTGGGTGGATTTTTCAATTTTTTGAGGGTGGTCACGAATTAAAGTCCTTTTCGCTCTAGGACGCTTAGTTTAGGAGATATGGGCAAAAAAAGTTTTTCATATAAAAATTTCAATTTTTTTAGGTTTTGGGTGGATTTTTCAATTTGTTGAGGGTGGTCACGAATTAAAGTCCTTTTCGCTCTAGGACGCATATTTAAGGAGATATGGGCAAAAGAAGTTTTTCATATAAAAATTTCAATTTTTTTAGGTTTTGGGTGGATTTTTAAATTTTTTGAGGGTGGTCACGAATTAAAGTCCTTTTCGCTCTAGGACGCATATTTAAGGAGATATGGACAAAAGAAGTTTTTCACATAAAAATTTCAATTTTGTTAGGTTTTGGGTGGATTTTTCAATTTTTTGAGGGTGGTCACGAATTAAAGTCCTTTTCGCTCTAGGACGCTTAGTTTAGGAGATATGGGCAAAAAAAGTTTTTCATATAAAAATTTCAATTTTTTTAGGTTTTGGGTGGATTTTTCAATTTTTTGAGGGTGGTCACGAATTAAAGTCCTTTTCGCTCTAGGACGCATATTTAAGGAGATATGGGCAAAAGAAGTTTTTCATATAAAAATTTCAATTTTTTTAAGTTTTGGGTGGATTTTTCAATTTTTTGGGGGTGGTCACGAATTAAAGTCCTTTTCGCTCTAGGACGCATATTTAAGGAGATATGGGCAAAAGAAGTTTTTCATATAAAAATTTCAATTTTTTTAGGTTTTGGGTGGATTTTTAAATTTTTTGGGGGTGGTCACGAATTAAAGTCCTTTTCGCTCTAGGACTCATATTTAAGGAGATATGTGCAAAAGAAGTTTTTCATATAAAAATTTCAATTTTTTTAGGTTTTGGGTGGATTTTTAAATTTTTTGGGGGTGGTCACGAATTAAAGTCCTTTTCGCTCTAGGACGCATATTTAAGGAGATATGGACAAAAGAAGTTTTTCATATAAAAATTTCAATTTTTTTAGGTTTTGTGTCGATTTTTAAATTTTTTGGGTGTGGTCACGAATTAAAGTCCTTTTCGCTCTAGGACGCATATTTAAGGAGATATGGGCAAAAGAAGTTTTTCACATAAAAATTTCAATTTTTTTAGGTTTTGGGTGGATTTTTAAATTTTTTGGGGGTGGTCACGAATTAAAGTCCTTTTCGCTCTAGGACGCATATTTAAGGAGATATGGACAAAAGAAGTTTTTCATATAAAAATTTCAATTTTGTTAGGTTTTGGGTGGATTTTTCAATTTTTTGAGGGTGGTCACGAATTAAAGTCCTTTTCGCTCTAGGACGCATATTTAAGGAGATATGGGCAAAAGAAGTTTTTCATATAAAAATTTCAATTTTTTTAGGTTTTGGGTGGATTTTTAAATTTTTTGGGGGTGGTCACGAATTAAAGTCCTTTTCGCTCTAGGACGCATATTTAAGGAGATATGGGCAAAAGAAGTTTTTCATATAAAAATTTCAATTTTTTTAGGTTTTGGGTGGATTTTTAAATTTTTTGGGGGTGGTCACGAATTAAAGTCCTTTTCGCTCTAGGACGCATATTTAAGGAGATATGGGCAAAAGAAGTTTTTCATATAAAAATTTCAATTTTTTTAGGTTTTGGGTGGATTTTTAAATTTTTTGGGGGTGGTCACGAATTAAAGTCCTTTTCGCTCTAGGACGCATATTTAAGGAGATATGGGCAAAAGAAGTTTTTCACATAAAAATTTCAATTTTTTTAGGTTTTGGGTGGATTTTTAAATTTTTTGGGGGTGGTCACGAATTAAAGTCCTTTTCGCTCTAGGACGCATATTTAAGGAGATATGGGCAAAAGAAGTTTTTCATATAAAAATTTCAATTTTTTTAGGTTTTGGGTGGATTTTTCAATTTTTTGGGGGTGGTCACGAATTAAAGTCCTTTTCGCTCTAGGACGCATATTTAAGGAGATATGGGCAAAAGAAGTTTTTCATATAAAAATTTCAATTTTTTTAGGTTTTGGGTGGATTTTTAAATTTTTTGGGGGTGGTCACGAATTAAAGTCCTTTTCGCTCTAGGACGCATATTTAAGGAGATATGAGCAAAAGAAGTTTTTCATATAAAAATTTTAATTTTTTTAGGTTTTGGGTGGATTTTTCAATTTTTTGAGGGTGGTCACGAATTAAAGTCCTTTTCGCTCTAGGACGCATATTTAAGGAGATATGGGCAAAAGAAGTTTTTCATATAAAAATTTCAATTTTTTTAGGTTTTGGGTGGATTTTTAAATTTTTTGGGGGTGGTCACGAATTAAAGTCCTTTTCGCTCTAGGACGCATATTTAAGGAGATATGGACAAAAGAAGTTTTTCATATAAAAATTTCAATTTTTTTAGGTTTTGGGTGGATTTTTCAATTTTTTGAGGGTGGTCACGAATTAAAGTCCTTTTCGCTCTAGGACGCTTAGTTTAGGAGATATGGGCAAAAGAAGTTTTTCATATAAAAATTTCAATTTTTTTAGGTTTTGGGTGGATTTTTCAATTTTTTGAGGGTGGTCACGAATTAAAGTCCTTTTCGCTCTAGGACGCTTAGTTTAGGAGATATGGGCAAAAGAAGTTTTTCATATAAAAATTTCAATTTTTTTAGGTTTTGGGTGGATTTTTCAATTTTTTGAGGGTGGTCACGAATTAAAGTCCTTTTCGCTCTAGGACGCTTAGTTTAGGAGATATGGGCAAAAGAAGTTTTTCATATAAAAATTTCAATTTTTTTAGGTTTTGGGTGGATTTTTCAATTTTTTGAGGGTGGTCACGAATTAAAGTCCTTTTCGCTCTAGGACGCTTAGTTTAGGAGATATGGGCAAAAGAAGTTTTTCATATAAAAATTTCAATTTTTTTAGGTTTTGGGTGGATTTTTAAATTTTTTGGGGGTGGTCACGAATTAAAGTCCTTTTCGCTCTAGGACGCATATTTAAGGAGATATGGACAAAAGAAGTTTTTCATATAAAAATTTCAATTTTGTTAGGTTTTGGGTGGATTTTTCAATTTTTTGAGGGTGGTCACGAATTAAAGTCCTTTTCGCTCTAGGACGCTTAGTTTAGGAGATATGGGCAAAAGAAGTTTTTCATATAAAAATTTCAATTTTTTTAGGTTTTGGGTGGATTTTTAAATTTTTTGGGGGTGGTCACGAATTAAAGTCCTTTTCGCTCTAGGACGCATATTTAAGGAGATATGGGCAAAAGAAGTTTTTCATATAAAAATTTCAATTTTTTTAGGTTTTGGGTGGATTTTTAAATTTTTTGGGGGTGGTCACGAATTAAAGTCCTTTTCGCTCTAGGACGCATATTTAAGGAGATATGGACAAAAGAAGTTTTTCATATAAAAATTTCAATTTTTTTAGGTTTTGGGTGGATTTTTAAAATTTTTGGGGGTGGTCACGAATTAAAGTCCTTTTCGCTCTAGGACGCATATTTAAGGAGATATGGACAAAAGAAGTTTTTCATATAAAAATTTCAATTTTGTTAGGTTTTGGGTGGATTTTTCAATTTTTTGAGGGTGGTCACGAATTAAAGTCCTTTTCGCTCTAGGACGCTTAGTTTAGGAGATATGGGCAAAAGAAGTTTTTCATATAAAAATTTCAATTTTTTTAGGTTTTGGGTGGATTTTTCAATTTTTTGAGGGTGGTCACGAATTAAAGTCCTTTTCGCTCTAGGACGCTTAGTTTAGGAGATATGGGCAAAAGAAGTTTTTCATATAAAAATTTCAATTTTTTTAGGTTTTGGGTGGATTTTTCAATTTTTTGAGGGTGGTCACGAATTAAAGTCCTTTTCGCTCTAGGACGCATATTTAAGGAGATATGGGCAAAAGAAGTTTTTCATATAAAAATTTCAATTTTGTTAGGTTTTGGGTGGATTTTTAAATTTTTTGGGGGTGGTCACGAATTAAAGTCCTTTTCGCTCTAGGACGCATATTTAAGGAGATATGGATAAAAGAAGTTTTTCATATAAAAATTTCAATTTTTTTAGGTTTTGGGTGGATTTTTCAATTTTTTGAGGGTGGTCACGAATTAAAGTCCTTTTCGCTCTAGGACGCATATTTAAGGAGATATGGGCAAAAGAAGTTTTTCATATAAAAATTTCAATTTTTTTAGGTTTTGGGTGGATTTTTCAATTTTTTGAGGGTGGTCACGAATTAAAGTCCTTTTCGCTCTAGGACGCATATTTAAGGAGATATGGGCAAAAGAAGTTTTTCACATAAAAATTTCAATTTTTTTAGGTTTTGGGTGGATTTTTAAAATTTTTGGGGGTGGTCACGAATTAAAGTCGTTTTCGCTCTAGGACTCATATTTAAGGAGATATGGGCAAAAGAAGTTTTTCATATAAAAATTTAAATTTTTTTAGGTTTTGGGTGGATTTTTAAATTTTTTGGGGGTGGTCACGAATTAAAGTCCTTTTCGCTCTAGGACGCATATTTAAGGAGATATGGGCAAAAGAAGTTTTTCATATAAAAATTTCAATTTTTTTAGGTTTTGGGTGGATTTTTAAATTTTTTGGGGGTGGTCACGAATTAAAGTCCTTTTCGCTCTAGGACGCATATTTAAGGAGATATGGACAAAAGAAGTTTTTCACATAAAAATTTCAATTTTTTTAGGTTTTGGGTGGATTTTTCAATTTTTTGAGGGTGGTCACGAATTAAAGTCCTTTTCGCTCTAGGACGCATATTTAAGGAGATATGGACAAAAGAAGTTTTTCATATAAAAATTTCAATTTTTTTAGGTTTTGGGTGGATTTTTCAATTTTTTGGGGGTGGTCACGAATTAAAGTCCTTTTCGCTCTAGGACGCATATTTAAGGAGATATGGACAAAAGAAGTTTTTCATATAAAAATTTCAATTTTTTTAGGTTTTGGGTGGATTTTTCAATTTTTTGAGGGTGGTCACGAATTAAAGTCCTTTTCGCTCTAGGACGCATATTTAAGGAGATATGGGCAAAAGAAGTTTTTCATATAAAAATTTCAATTTTTTTAGGTTTTTTGAGGGTGGTCACGAATTAAAGTCCTTTTCGCTCTAGGACGCATATTTAAGGAGATATGGGCAAAAGAAGTTTTTCACATAAAAATTTCAATTTTTTTAGGTTTTGGGTGGATTTTTAAATTTTTTGGGGGTGGTCACGAATTTAAGTCCTTTTCGCTCTAGGACGCATATTTAAGGAGATATGGGCAAAAGAAGTTTTTCATATAAAAATTTAAATTTTTTTAGGTTTTGGGTGGATTTTTCAATTTTTTGGGGGTGGTCACGAATTAAAGTCCTTTTCGCTCTAGGACGCATATTTAAGGAGATATGGACAAAAGAAGTTTTTCATATAAAAATTTCAATTTTTTTAGGTTTTGGGTGGATTTTTCAATTTTTTGGGGGTGGTCACGAATTAAAGTCCTTTTCGCTCTAGGACGCATATTTAAGGAGATATGGGCAAAAGAAGTTTTTCATATAAAAATTTCAATTTTTTTAAGTTTTGGGTGGATTTTTCAATTTTTTGGGGGTGGTCACGAATTAAAGTCCTTTTCGCTCTAGGACTCATATTTAAGGAGATATGGGCAAAAGAAGTTTTTCATATAAAAATTTCAATTTTTTTAGGTTTTGTGTCGATTTTTAAATTTTTTGGGTGTGGTCACGAATTAAAGTCCTTTTCGCTCTAGGACGCATATTTAAGGAGATATGGGCAAAAGAAGTTTTTCACATAAAAATTTCAATTTTTTTAGGTTTTGGGTGGATTTTTAAATTTTTTGAGGGTGGTCACGAATTAAAGTCCTTTTCGCTCTAGGACGCATATTTAAGGAGATATGGACAAAAGAAGTTTTTCATATAAAAATTTCAATTTTGTTAGGTTTTGGGTGGATTTTTCAATTTTTTGAGGGTGGTCACGAATTAAAGTCCTTTTCGCTCTAGGACGCATATTTAAGGAGATATGGGCAAAAAAAGTTTTTCATATAAAAATTTCAATTTTTTTAGGTTTTGGGTGGATTTTTAAATTTTTTGGGGGTGGTCACGAATTAAAGTCCTTTTCGCTCTAGGACGCATATTTAAGGAGATATGGGCAAAAGAAGTTTTTCATATAAAAATTTCAATTTTTTTAGGTTTTGGGTGGATTTTTCAATTTTTTGAGGGTGGTCACGAATTAAAGTCCTTTTCGCTCTAGGACGCATATTTAAGGAGATATGGGCAAAAGAAGTTTTTCACATAAAAATTTCAATTTTTTTAGGTTTTGGGTGGATTTTTAAATTTTTTGGGGGTGGTCACGAATTAAAGTCCTTTTCGCTCTAGGACGCATATTTAAGGAGATATGGGCAAAAGAAGTTTTTCATATAAAAATTTCAATTTTGTTAGGTTTTGGGTGGATTTTTCAATTTTTTGAGGGTGGTCACGAATTAAAGTCCTTTTCGCTCTAGGACGCATATTTAAGAAGATATGGGCAAAAGAAGTTTTTCACATAAAAATTTCAATTTTTTTAGGTTTTGGGTGGATTTTTAAATTTTTTGGGGGTGGTCACGAATTAAAGTCCTTTTCGCTCTAGGACGCATATTTAAGGAGATATGGGCAAAAGAAGTTTTTCATATAAAAATTTAAATTTTTTTAGGTTTTGGGTGGATTTTTCAATTTTTTGGGGGTGGTCACGAATTAAAGTCCTTTTCGCTCTAGGACGCATATTTAAGGAGATATGGGCAAAAGAAGTTTTTCATATAAAAATTTCAATTTTTTTAGGTTTTGGGTGGATTTTTAAATTTTTTGGGGGTGGTCACGAATTAAAGTCCTTTTCGCTCTAGGACGCATATTTAAGGAGATATGGACAAAAGAAGTTTTTCATATAAAAATTTCAATTTTTTTAGGTTTTGGGTGGATTTTTCAATTTTTTGAGGGTGGTCACGAATTAAAGTCCTTTTCGCTCTAGGACGCTTAGTTTAGGAGATATGGGCAAAAGAAGTTTTTCATATAAAAATTTCAATTTTTCTAGGTTTTGGGTGGATTTTTCAATTTTTTGAGGGTGGTCACGAAATAAAGTCCTTTTCGCTCTAGGACGCATATTTAAGGAGATATGGGCAAAAGAAGTTTTTCATATAAAAATTTCAATTTTTTTAGGTTTTGGGTGGATTTTTAAATTTTTTGAGGGTGGTCACGAATTAAAGTCCTTTTCGCTCTAGGACGCATATTTAAGGAGATATGGGCAAAAGAAGTTTTTCATATAAAAATTTTAATTTTTTTAGGTTTTGGGTGGATTTTTAAATTTTTTGGGGGTGGTCACGAATTAAAGTCCTTTTCGCTCTAGGACGCATATTTAAGGAGATATGGGCAAAAGAAGTTTTTCATATAAAAATTTTAATTTTTTTAGGTTTTTGGTGGATTTTTCAATTTTTTGAGGGTGGTCACGAATTAAAGTCCTTTTCGCTCTAGGACGCTTAGTTTAGGAGATATGGGCAAAAGAAGTTTTTCATATAAAAATTTCAATTTTGTTAGGTTTTGGGTGGATTTTTCAATTTTTTGAGGGTGGTCACGAATTAAAGTCCTTTTCGCTCTAGGACGCATATTTAAGGAGATATGGGCAAAAGAAGTTTTTCATATAAAAATTTCAATTTTTTTAGGTTTTGGGTGGATTTTTAAATTTTTTGGGGGTGGTCACGAATTAAAGTCCTTTTCGCTCTAGGACGCATATTTAAGGAGATATGGACAAAAGAAGTTTTTCATATAAAAATTTCAATTTTTTTAGGTTTTGGGTGGATTTTTCAATTTTTTGAGGGTGGTCACGAATTAAAGTCCTTTTCGCTCTAGGACGCTTAGTTTAGGAGATATGGGCAAAAGAAGTTTTTCATATAAAAATTTCAATTTTTTTAGGTTTTGGGTGGATTTTTCAATTTTTTGAGGGTGGTCACGAATTAAAGTCCTTTTCGCTCTAGGACGCTTAGTTTAGGAGATATGGGCAAAAGAAGTTTTTCATATAAAAATTTCAATTTTTTTAGGTTTTGGGTGGATTTTTCAATTTTTTGAGGGTGGTCACGAATTAAAGTCCTTTTCGCTCTAGGACGCTTAGTTTAGGAGATATGGGCAAAAGAAGTTTTTCATATAAAAATTTCAATTTTTTTAGGTTTTGGGTGGATTTTTAAATTTTTTGGGGGTGGTCACGAATTAAAGTCCTTTTCGCTCTAGGACGCATATTTAAGGAGATATGGACAAAAGAAGTTTTTCATATAAAAATTTCAATTTTGTTAGGTTTTGGGTGGATTTTTCAATTTTTTGAGGGTGGTCACGAATTAAAGTCCTTTTCGCTCTAGGACGCTTAGTTTAGGAGATATGGGCAAAAGAAGTTTTTCATATAAAAATTTCAATTTTTGTAGGTTTTGGGTGGATTTTTAAATTTTTTGGGGGTGGTCACGAATTAAAGTCCTTTTCGCTCTAGGACGCATATTTAAGGAGATATGGGCAAAAGAAGTTTTTCATATAAAAATTTCAATTTTTTTAGGTTTTGGGTGGATTTTTAAATTTTTTGGGGGTGGTCACGAATTAAAGTCCTTTTCGCTCTAGGACGCATATTTAAGGAGATATGGGCAAAAGAAGTTTTTCATATAAAAATTTTAATTTTTTTAGGTTTTGGGTGGATTTTTAAATTTTTTGGGGGTGGTCACGAATTAAAGTCCTTTTCGCTCTAGGACGCATATTTAAGGAGATATGGGCAAAAGAAGTTTTTCATATAAAAATTTTAATTTTTTTAGGTTTTGGGTGGATTTTTCAATTTTTTGAGGGTGGTCACGAATTAAAGTCCTTTTCGCTCTAGGACGCTTAGTTTAGGAGATATGGGCAAAAGAAGTTTTTCATATAAAAATTTCAATTTTGTTAGGTTTTGGGTGGATTTTTCAATTTTTTGAGGGTGGTCACGAATTAAAGTCCTTTTCGCTCTAGGACGCATATTTAAGGAGATATGGGCAAAAGAAGTTTTTCATATAAAAATTTCAATTTTGTTAGGTTTTGGGTGGATTTTTCAATTTTTTGAGGGTGGTCACGAATTAAAGTCCTTTTCGCTCTAGGACGCATATTTAAGGAGATATGGGCAAAAGAAGTTTTTCATATAAAAATTTCAATTTTTTTAGGTTTTGGGTGGATTTTTAAATTTTTTGGGGGTGGTCACGAATTAAAGTCCTTTTCGCTCTAGGACGCTTAGTTTAGGAGATATGGGCAAAAGAAGTTTTTCATATAAAAATTTCAATTTTTTTAGGTTTTGGGTGGATTTTTCAATTTTTTGAGGGTGGTCACGAATTAAAGTCCTTTTCGCTCTAGGACGCTTAGTTTAGGAGATATGGGCAAAAGAAGTTTTTCATATAAAAATTTCAATTTTTTTAGGTTTTGGGTGGATTTTTCAATTTTTTGAGGGTGGTCACGAATTAAAGTCCTTTTCGCTCTAGGACGCTTAGTTTAGGAGATATGGGCAAAAGAAGTTTTTCATATAAAAATTTCAATTTTTTTAGGTTTTGGGTGGATTTTTAAATTTTTTGGGGGTGGTCACGAATTAAAGTCCTTTTCGCTCTAGGACGCATATTTAAGGAGATATGGACAAAAGAAGTTTTTCATATAAAAATTTCAATTTTGTTAGGTTTTGGGTGGATTTTTCAATTTTTTGAGGGTGGTCACGAATTAAAGTCCTTTTCGCTCTAGGACGCTTAGTTTAGGAGATATGGGCAAAAGAAGTTTTTCATATAAAAATTTCAATTTTTGTAGGTTTTGGGTGGATTTTTAAATTTTTTGGGGGTGGTCACGAATTAAAGTCCTTTTCGCTCTAGGACGCATATTTAAGGAGATATGGGCAAAAGAAGTTTTTCATATAAAAATTTCAATTTTTTTAGGTTTTGGGTGGATTTTTAAATTTTGTGGGGGTGGTCACGAATTAAAGTCCTTTTCGCTCTAGGACGCATATTTAAGGAGATATGGACAAAAGAAGTTTTTCATATAAAAATTTCAATTTTTTTTAGGTTTTGGGTGGATTTTTAAAATTTTTGGGGGTGGTCACGAATTAAAGTCCTTTTCGCTCTAGGACGCATATTTAAGGAGATATGGACAAAAGAAGTTTTTCATATAAAAATTTCAATTTTGTTAGGTTTTGGGTGGATTTTTCAATTTTTTGAGGGTGGTCACGAATTAAAGTCCTTTTCGCTCTAGGACGCTTAGTTTAGGAGATATGGGCAAAAGAAGTTTTTCATATAAAAATTTCAATTTTGTTAGGTTTTGGGTGGATTTTTAAATTTTTTGAGGGTGGTCACGAATTAAAGTCCTTTTCGCTCTAGGACGCATATTTAAGGAGATATGGGCAAAAGAAGTTTTTCATATAAAAATTTCAATTTTGTTAGGTTTTGGGTGGATTTTTCAATTTTTTGAGGGTGGTCACGAATTAAAGTCCTTTTCGCTCTAGGACGCATATTTAAGGAGATATGGGCAAAAGAAGTTTTTCATATAAAAATTTCAATTTTTTTAGGTTTTGGGTGGATTTTTAAATTTTTTGGGGGTGGTCACGAATTAAAGTCCTTTTCGCTCTAGGACGCTTAGTTTAGGAGATATGGGCAAAAGAAGTTTTTCATATAAAAATTTCAATTTTTTTAGGTTTTGGGTGGATTTTTCAATTTTTTGAGGGTGGTCACGAATTAAAGTCCTTTTCGCTCTAGGACGCTTAGTTTAGGAGATATGGGCAAAAGAAGTTTTTCATATAAAAATTTCAATTTTTTTAGGTTTTGGGTGGATTTTTAAATTTTTTGAGGGTGGTCACGAATTAAAGTCCTTTTCGCTCTAGGACGCTTAGTTTAGGAGATATGGGCAAAAGAAGTTTTTCATATAAAAATTTCAATTTTTTTAGGTTTTGGGTGGATTTTTAAATTTTTTGGGGGTGGTCACGAATTAAAGTCCTTTTCGCTCTAGGACGCATATTTAAGGAGATATGGACAAAAGAAGTTTTTCATATAAAAATTTCAATTTTGTTAGGTTTTGGGTGGATTTTTCAATTTTTTGAGGGTGGTCACGAATTAAAGTCCTTTTCGCTCTAGGACGCTTAGTTTAGGAGATATGGGCAAAAGAAGTTTTTCATATAAAAATTTCAATTTTTGTAGGTTTTGGGTGGATTTTTAAATTTTTTGGGGGTGGTCACGAATTAAAGTCCTTTTCGCTCTAGGACGCATATTTAAGGAGATATGGGCAAAAGAAGTTTTTCATATAAAAATTTCAATTTTTTTAGGTTTTGGGTGGATTTTTAAATTTTTTGGGGGTGGTCACGAATTAAAGTCCTTTTCGCTCTAGGACGCATATTTAAGGAGATATGGGCAAAAGAAGTTTTTCATATAAAAATTTTAATTTTTTTAGGTTTTGGGTGGATTTTTAAATTTTTTGGGGGTGGTCACGAATTAAAGTCCTTTTCGCTCTAGGACGCATATTTAAGGAGATATGGGCAAAAGAAGTTTTTCATATAAAAATTTTAATTTTTTTAGGTTTTGGGTGGATTTTTCAATTTTTTGAGGGTGGTCACGAATTAAAGTCCTTTTCGCTCTAGGACGCTTAGTTTAGGAGATATGGGCAAAAGAAGTTTTTCATATAAAAATTTCAATTTTGTTAGGTTTTGGGTGGATTTTTCAATTTTTTGAGGGTGGTCACGAATTAAAGTCCTTTTCGCTCTAGGACGCATATTTAAGGAGATATGGGCAAAAGAAGTTTTTCATATAAAAATTTCAATTTTTTTAGGTTTTGGGTGGATTTTTCAATTTTTTGAGGGTGGTCACGAATTAAAGTCCTTTTCGCTCTAGGACGCATATTTAAGGAGATATGGGCAAAAGAAGTTTTTCATATAAAAATTTCAATTTTTTTAGGTTTTGGGTGGATTTTTAAATTTTTTGGGGGTGGTCACGAATTAAAGTCCTTTTCGCTCTAGGACGCTTAGTTTAGGAGATATGGGCAAAAGAAGTTTTTCATATAAAAATTTCAATTTTTTTAGGTTTTGGGTGGATTTTTCAATTTTTTGAGGGTGGTCACGAATTAAAGTCCTTTTCGCTCTAGGACGCTTAGTTTAGGAGATATGGGCAAAAGAAGTTTTTCATATACAAATTTCAATTTTTTTAGGTTTTGGGTGGATTTTTCAATTTTTTGAGGGTGGTCACGAATTAAAGTCCTTTTCGCTCTAGGACGCTTAGTTTAGGAGATATGGGCAAAAGAAGTTTTTCATATAAAAATTTCAATTTTTTTAGGTTTTGGGTGGATTTTTAAATTTTTTGGGGGTGGTCACGAATTAAAGTCCTTTTCGCTCTAGGACGCATATTTAAGGAGATATGGACAAAAGAAGTTTTTCATATAAAAATTTCAATTTTGTTAGGTTTTGGGTGGATTTTTCAATTTTTTGAGGGTGGTCACGAATTAAAGTCCTTTTCGCTCTAGGACGCTTAGTTTAGGAGATATGGGCAAAAGAAGTTTTTCATATAAAAATTTCAATTTTTGTAGGTTTTGGGTGGATTTTTAAATTTTTTGGGGGTGGTCACGAATTAAAGTCCTTTTCGCTCTAGGACGCATATTTAAGGAGATATGGGCAAAAGAAGTTTTTCATATAAAAATTTCAATTTTTTTAGGTTTTGGGTGGATTTTTAAATTTTGTGGGGGTGGTCACGAATTAAAGTCCTTTTCGCTCTAGGATGCATATTTAAGGAGATATGGACAAAAGAAGTTTTTCATATAAAAATTTCAATTTTTTTAGGTTTTGGGTGGATTTTTAAAATTTTTGGGGGTGGTCACGAATTAAAGTCCTTTTCGCTCTAGGACGCATATTTAAGGAGATATGGACAAAAGAAGTTTTTCATATAAAAATTTCAATTTTGTTAGGTTTTGGGTGGATTTTTCAATTTTTTGAGGGTGGTCACGAATTAAAGTCCTTTTCGCTCTAGGACGCTTAGTTTAGGAGATATGGGCAAAAGAAGTTTTTCATATAAAAATTTCAATTTTTTTAGGTTTTGGGTGGATTTTTCAATTTTTTGAGGGTGGTCACGAATTAAAGTCCTTTTCGCTCTAGGACGCTTAGTTTAGGAGATATGGGCAAAAGAAGTTTTTCATATAAAAATTTCAATTTTTTTAGGTTTTGGGTGGATTTTTCAATTTTTTGAGGGTGGTCACGAATTAAAGTCCTTTTCGCTCTAGGACGCATATTTAAGGAGATATGGGCAAAAGAAGTTTTTCATATAAAAATTTCAATTTTTTTAGGTTTTGGGTGGATTTTTAAATTTTTTGGGGGTGGTCACGAATTAAAGTCCTTTTCGCTCTAGGACGCATATTTAAGGAGATATGGACAAAAGAAGTTTTTCATATAAAAATTTCAATTTTTTTAGGTTTTGGGTGGATTTTTCAATTTTTTGAGGGTGGTCACGAATTAAAGTCCTTTTCGCTCTAGGACGCATATTTAAGGAGATATGGGCAAAAGAAGTTTTTCATATAAAAATTTCAATTTTTTTAGGTTTTGGGTGGATTTTTCAATTTTTTGAGGGTGGTCACGAATTAAAGTCCTTTTCGCTCTAGGACGCATATTTAAGGAGATATGGGCAAAAGAAGTTTTTCACATAAAAATTTCAATTTTTTTAGGTTTTGGGTGGATTTTTAAATTTTTTGGGGGTGGTCACGAATTAAAGTCCTTTTCGCTCTAGGACTCATATTTAAGGAGATATGGGCAAAAGAAGTTTTTCATATAAAAATTTCAATTTTTTTAGGTTTTGGGTGGATTTTTAAATTTTTTGGGGGTGGTCACGAATTAAAGTCCTTTTCGCTCTAGGACGCATATTTAAGGAGATATGGGCAAAAGAAGTTTTTCATATAAAAATTTCAATTTTTTTAGGTTTTGGGTGGATTTTTAAATTTTTTGGGGGTGGTCACGAATTAAAGTCCTTTTCGCTCTAGGACGCATATTTAAGGAGATATGGACAAAAGAAGTTTTTCATATAAAAATTTCAATTTTGTTAGGTTTTGGGTGGATTTTTCAATTTTTTGAGGGTGGTCACGAATTAAAGTCCTTTTCGCTCTAGGACGCATATTTAAGGAGATATGGACAAAAGAAGTTTTTCATATAAAAATTTCAATTTTTTTAGGTTTTGGGTGGATTTTTCAATTTTTTGGGGGTGGTCACGAATTAAAGTCCTTTTCGCTCTAGGACGCATATTTAAGGAGATATGGACAAAAGAAGTTTTTAAGATAAAAATTTCAATTTTTTTAGGTTTTGGATGGATTTTTAAATTTTTTGGGGGTGGTCACGAATTAAAGTCCTTTTCGCTCTAGGACGCATATTTAAGGAGATATGGACAAAAGAAGTTTTTCATATAAAAATTTCAATTTTTTTAGGTTTTGGGTGGATTTTTCAATTTTTTGGGGGTGGTCACGAATTAAAGTCCTTTTCGCTCTAGGACGCATATTTAAGGAGATATGGGCAAAAGAAGTTTTTCATATAAAAATTTCAATTTTTTTAAGTTTTGGGTGGATTTTTCAATTTTTTGGGGGTGGTCACGAATTAAAGTCCTTTTCGCTCTAGGACTCATATTTAAGGAGATATGGGCAAAAGAAGTTTTTCATATAAAAATTTCAATTTTTTTAGGTTTTGTGTCGATTTTTAAATTTTTTGGGTGTGGTCACGAATTAAAGTCCTTTTCGCTCTAGGACGCATATTTAAGGAGATATGGGCAAAAGAAGTTTTTCACATAAAAATTTCAATTTTTTTAGGTTCTGGGTGGATTTTTAAATTTTTTGGGGGTGGTCACGAATTAAAGTCCTTTTCGCTCTAGGACGCATATTTAAGGAGATATGGACAAAAGAAGTTTTTCATATAAAAATTTCAATTTTGTTAGGTTTTGGGTGGATTTTTCAATTTTTTGAGGGTGGTCACGAATTAAAGTCCTTTTCGCTCTAGGACGCATATTTAAGGAGATATGGGCAAAAGAAGTTTTTCATATAAAAATTTCAATTTTTTTAGGTTTTGGGTGGATTTTTCAATTTTTTGGGGGTGGTCACGAATTAAAGTCCTTTTCGCTCTAGGACGCATATTTAAGGAGATATGGGCAAAAGAAGTTTTTCATATAAAAATTTCAATTTTTTTTGGTTTTGGGTGGATTTTTAAATTTTTTGGGGGTGGTCACGAATTAAAGTCCTTTTCGCTCTAGGACGCATATTTAAGGAGATATGGGCAAAAGAAGTTTTTCATATAAAAATTTCAATTTTTTTAGGTTTTGGGTGGATTTTTCAATTTTTTGAGGGTGGTCACGAATTAAAGTCCTTTTCGCTCTAGGACGCATATTTAAGGAGATATGGGCAAAAGAAGTTTTTCACATAAAAATTTCAATTTTTTTAGGTTTTGGGTGGATTTTTAAATTTTTTGGGGGTGGTCACGAATTAAATTCCTTTTCGCTCTAGGACGCATATTTAAGGAGATATGGGCAAAAGAAGTTTTTCATATAAAAATTTCAATTTTGTTAGGTTTTGGGTGGATTTTTCAATTTTTTGAGGGTGGTCACGAATTAAAGTCCTTTTCGCTCTAGGACGCATATTTAAGGAGATATGGGCAAAAGAAGTTTTTCACATAAAAATTTCAATTTTTTTAGGTTTTGGGTGGATTTTTAAATTTTTTGGGGGTGGTCACGAATTAAAGTCCTTTTCGCTCTAGGACTCATATTTAAGGAGATATGGGCAAAAGAAGTTTTTCATATAAAAATTTCAATTTTTTTAGGTTTTGGGTGGATTTTTAAATTTTTTGGGGGTGGTCACGAATTAAAGTCCTTTTCGCTCTAGGACGCATATTTAAGGAGATATGGGCAAAAGAAGTTTTTCATATAAAAATTTCAATTTTTTTAGGTTTTGGGTGGATTTTTAAATTTTTTGGGGGTGGTCACGAATTAAAGTCCTTTTCGCTCTAGGACGCATATTTAAGGAGATATGGACAAAAGAAGTTTTTCATATAAAAATTTCAATTTTGTTAGGTTTTGGGTGGATTTTTCAATTTTTTGAGGGTGGTCACGAATTAAAGTCCTTTTCGCTCTAGGACGCATATTTAAGGAGATATGGACAAAAGAAGTTTTTCATATAAAAATTTCAATTTTTTTAGGTTTTGGGTGGATTTTTAAATTTTTTGGGGGTGGTCACGAATTAAAGTCCTTTTCGCTCTAGGACGCATATTTAAGGAGATATGGACAAAAGAAGTTTTTCATATAAAAATTTCAATTTTTTTAGGTTTTGGGTGGATTTTTCAATTTTTTGAGGGTGGTCACGAATTAAAGTCCTTTTCGCTCTAGGACGCATATTTAAGGAGATATGGGCAAAAGAAGTTTTTCATATAAAAATTTCAATTTTTTTAGGTTTTGGGTGGATTTTTCAATTTTTTGAGGGTGGTCACGAATTAAAGTCCTTTTCGCTCTAGGACGCATATTTAAGGAGATATGGGCAAAAGAAGTTTTTCACATAAAAATTTCAATTTTTTTAGGTTTTGGGTGGATTTTTAAATTTTTTGGGGGTGGTCACGAATTAAAGTCCTTTTCGCTCTAGGACGCATATTTAAGGAGATATGGGCAAAAGAAGTTTTTCATATAAAAATTTCAATTTTTTTAGGTTTTGGATGGATTTTTAAATTTTTTGGGGGTGGTCACGAATTAAAGTCCTTTTCGCTCTAGGACGCATATTTAAGGAGATATGGACAAAAGAAGTTTTTCATATAAAAATTTCAATTTTTTTAGGTTTTGGGTGGATTTTTCAATTTTTTGGGGGTGGTCACGAATTAAAGTCCTTTTCGCTCTAGGACGCATATTTAAGGAGATATGGGCAAAAGAAGTTTTTCATATAAAAATTTCAATTTTTTTAAGTTTTGGGTGGATTTTTCAATTTTTTGGGGGTGGTCACGAATTAAAGTCCTTTTCGCTCTAGGACTCATATTTAAGGAGATATGGGCAAAAGAAGTTTTTCATATAAAAATTTCAATTTTTTTAGGTTTTGTGTCGATTTTTAAATTTTTTGGGTGTGGTCACGAATTAAAGTCCTTTTCGCTCTAGGACGCATATTTAAGGAGATATGGGCAAAAGAAGTTTTTCACATAAAAATTTCAATTTTTTTAGGTTCTGGGTGGATTTTTAAATTTTTTGGGGGTGGTCACGAATTAAAGTCCTTTTCGCTCTAGGACGCATATTTAAGGAGATATGGACAAAAGAAGTTTTTCATATAAAAATTTCAATTTTGTTAGGTTTTGGGTGGATTTTTCAATTTTTTGAGGGTGGTCACGAATTAAAGTCCTTTTCGCTCTAGGACGCATATTTAAGGAGATATGGGCAAAAGAAGTTTTTCATATAAAAATTTCAATTTTTTTAGGTTTTGGGTGGATTTTTCAATTTTTTGGGGGTGGTCACGAATTAAAGTCCTTTTCGCTCTAGGACGCATATTTAAGGAGATATGGGCAAAAGAAGTTTTTCATATAAAAATTTCAATTTTTTTAGGTTTTGGGTGGATTTTTAAATTTTTTGGGGGTGGTCACGAATTAAAGTCCTTTTCGCTCTAGGACGCATATTTAAGGAGATATGGGCAAAAGAAGTTTTTCATATAAAAATTTCAATTTTGTTAGGTTTTGGGTGGATTTTTCAATTTTTTGAGGGTGGTCACGAATTAAAGTCCTTTTCGCTCTAGGACGCATATTTAAGGAGATATGGGCAAAAGAAGTTTTTCACATAAAAATTTCAATTTTTTTAGGTTTTGTGTGGATTTTTAAATTTTTTGGGGGTGGTCACGAATTAAAGTCCTTTTCGCTCTAGGACGCATATTTAAGGAGATATGGGCAAAAGAAGTTTTTCATATAAAAATTTCAATTTTTTTAGGTTTTGGGTGGATTTTTCAATTTTTTGGGGGTGGTCACGAATTAAAGTCCTTTTCGCTCTAGGACGCATATTTAAGGAGATATGGGCAAAAGAAGTTTTTCATATAAAAATTTCAATTTTTTTAGGTTTTGGGTGGATTTTTAAATTTTTTGGGGGTGGTCACGAATTAAAGTCCTTTTCGCTCTAGGACGCATATTTAAGGAGATATGGACAAAAGAAGTTTTTCATATAAAAATTTCAATTTTGTTAGGTTTTGGGTGGATTTTTCAATTTTTTGAGGGTGGTCACGAATTAAAGTCCTTTTCGCTCTAGGACGCTTAGTTTAGGAGATATGGGCAAAAGAAGTTTTTCATATAAAAATTTCAATTTTGTTAGGTTTTGGGTGGATTTTTCAATTTTTTGAGGGTGGTCACGAATTAAAGTCCTTTTCGCTCTAGGACGCATATTTAAGGAGATATGGGCAAAAGAAGTTTTTCATATAAAAATTTCAATTTTGTTAGGTTTTGGGTGGATTTTTCAATTTTTTGAGGGTGGTCACGAATTAAAGTCCTTTTCGCTCTAGGACGCATATTTAAGGAGATATGGGCAAAAGAAGTTTTTCATATAAAAATTTCAATTTTGTTAGGTTTTGGGTGGATTTTTCAATTTTTTGAGGGTGGTCACGAATTAAAGTCCTTTTCGCTCTAGGACGCATATTTAAGGAGATATGGGCAAAAGAAGTTTTTCACATAAAAATTTCAATTTTTTTAGGTTTTGGGTGGATTTTTAAATTTTTTGAGGGTGGTCACGAATTAAAGTCCTTTTCGCTCTAGGACGCATATTTAAGGAGATATGGACAAAAGAAGTTTTTCATATAAAAATTTCAATTTTGTTAGGTTTTGGGTGGATTTTTCAATTTTTTGAGGGTGGTCACGAATTAAAGTCCTTTTCGCTCTAGGACGCATATTTAAGGAGATATGGGCAAAAGAAGTTTTTCATATAAAAATTTCAATTTTTTTAGGTTTTGGGTGGATTTTTAAATTTTTTGGGGGTGGTCACGAATTAAAGTCCTTTTCGCTCTAGGACGCATATTTAAGGAGATATGGGCAAAAGAAGTTTTTCATATAAAAATTTTAATTTTTTTAGGTTTTGGGTGGATTTTTAAATTTTTTGGGGGTGGTCACGAATTAAAGTCCTTTTCGCTCTAGGACGCATATTTAAGGAGATATGGGCAAAAGAAGTTTTTCATATAAAAATTTCAATTTTTTTAGGTTTTGGGTGGATTTTTCAATTTTTTGAGGGTGGTCACGAATTAAAGTCCTTTTCGCTCTAGGACGCATATTTAAGGAGATATGGGCAAAAGAAGTTTTTCACATAAAAATTTCAATTTTTTTAGGTTTTGGGTGGATTTTTCAATTTTTTGGGGGTGGTCACGAATTAAAGTCCTTTTCGCTCTAGGACGCATATTTAAGGAGATATGGGCAAAAGAAGTTTTTCATATAAAAATTTCAATTTTTTTAGGTTTTGGGTGGATTTTTAAATTTTTTGGGGGTGGTCACGAATTAAAGTCCTTTTCGCTCTAGGACGCATATTTAAGGAGATATGGGCAAAAGAAGTTTTTCATATAAAAATTTCAATTTTTTTAGGTTTTGGGTGGATTTTTAAATTTTTTGGGGATGGTCACGAATTAAAGTCCTTTTCGCTCTAGGACGCATATTTAAGGAGATATGGGCAAAAGAAGTTTTTCATATAAAAATTTCAATTTTTTTAGGTTTTGGGTGGATTTTTAAATTTTTTGGGGGTGGTCACGAATTAAAGTCCTTTTCGCTCTAGGACGCATATTTAAGGAGATATGGGCAAAAGAAGTTTTTCATATAAAAATTTCAATTTTTTTAAGTTTTGGGTGGATTTTTCAATTTTTTGGGGGTGGTCACGAATTAAAGTCCTTTTCGCTCTAGGACTCATATTTAAGGAGATATGGGCAAAAGAAGTTTTTCATATAAAAATTTCAATTTTTTTAGGTTTTGGGTGGATTTTTCAACTTTTTGGGGGTGGTCACGAATTAAAGTCCTTTTCGCTCTAGGACGCATATTTAAGGAGATATGGGCAAAAGAAGTTTTTCATATAAAAATTTCAATTTTTTTAGGTTTTGGGTGGATTTTTCAATTTTTTGAGGATGGTCACGAATTAAAGTCCTTTTCGCTCTAGGACGCTTAGTTTAGGAGATATGGGCAAAAGAAGTTTTTCATATAAAAATTTCAATTTTGTTAGGTTTTGGGTGGATTTTTCAATTTTTTGGGGGTGGTCACGAATTAAAGTCCTTTTCGCTCTAGGACGCATATTTAAGGAGATATGGGCAAAAGAAGTTTTTCATATAAAAATTTCAATTTTGTTAGGTTTTGGGTGGATTTTTCAATTTTTTGAGGGTGGTCACGAATTAAAGTCCTTTTCGGTCTAGGACGCATATTTAAGGAGATATGGGCAAAAGAAGTTTTTCACATAAAAATTTCAATTTTTTTAGGTTTTGGGTGGATTTTTCAATTTTTTGAGGGTGGTCACGAATTAAAGTCCTTTTCGCTCTAGGACGCATATTTAAGGAGATATGGGCAAAAGAAGTTTTTCATATAAAAATTTCAATTTTTTTAGGTTTTGGGTGGATTTTTAAATTTTTTGGGGGTGGTCACGAATTAAAGTCCTTTTCGCTCTAGGACGCATATTTAAGGAGATATGGGCAAAAGAAGTTTTTCATATAAAAATTTCAATTTTTTTAGGTTTTGGGTGGATTTTTAAATTTTTTGGGGGTGGTCACGAATTTAAGTCCTTTTCGCTCTAGGACGCATATTTAAGGAGATATGGGCAAAAGAAGTTTTTCATATAAAAATTTCAATTTTTTTAAGTTTTGGGTGGATTTTTCAATTTTTTGGGGGTGGTCACGAATTAAAGTCCTTTTCGCTCTAGGACTCATATTTAAGGAGATATGGGCAAAAGAAGTTTTTCATATAAAAATTTTAATTTTTTTAGGTTTTGGGTGGATTTTTAAATTTTTTGGGGTGGTCACGAATTAAAGTCCTTTTCGCTCTAGGACGCATATTTAAGGAGATATGGGCAAAAGAAGTTTTTCATATAAAAATTTTAATTTTTTTAGGTTTTGGGTGGATTTTTCAATTTTTTGAGGGTGGTCACGAATTAAAGTCCTTTTCGCTCTAGGACGCTTAGTTTAGGAGATATGGGCAAAAGAAGTTTTTCATATAAAAATTTCAATTTTTTTAGGTTTTGGGTGGATTTTTAAATTTTTTGGGGGTGGTCACGAATTAAAGTCCTTTTCGCTCTAGGACGCATATTTAAGGAGATATGGGCAAAAGAAGTTTTTCATATAAAAATTTTAATATTTTTAGGTTTTGGGTGGATTTTTAAATTTTTTGGGGGTGGTCACGAATTAAAGTCCTTTTCGCTCTAGGACGCATATTTAAGGAGATATGGGCAAAAGAAGTTTTTCATATAAAAATTTCAATTTTTTTAGGTTTTGGGTGGATTTTTCAATTTTTTGAGGGTGGTCACGAATTAAAGTCCTTTTCGCTCTAGGACGCATATTTAAGGAGATATGGGCAAAAGAAGTTTTTCACATAAAAATTTCAATTTTTTTAGGTTTCGGGTGGATTTTTAAATTTTTTGGGGGTGGTCACGAATTAAAGTCCTTTTCGCTCTAGGACGCATATTTAAGGAGATATGGGCAAAAGAAGTTTTTCATATAAAAATTTCAATTTTTTTAGGTTTTGGGTGGATTTTTAAATTTTTTGGGGGTGGTCACGAATTAAAGTCCTTTTCGCTCTAGGACGCTTAGTTTAGGAGATATGGGCAAAAGAAGTTTTTCATATAAAAATTTCAATTTTGTTAGGTTTTGGGTGGATTTTTCAATTTTTTGGGGGTGGTCACGAATTAAAGTCCTTTTCGCTCTAGGACGCTTAGTTTAGGAGATATGGGCAAAAGAAGTTTTTCATATAAAAATTTCAATTTTGTTAGGTTTTGGGTGGATTTTTCAATTTTTTGAGGGTGGTCACGAATTAAAGTCCTTTTCGCTCTAGGACGCATATTTAAGGAGATATGGGCAAAAGAAGTTTTTCACATAAAAATTTCAATTTTTTTAGGTTTTGGGTGGATTTTTAAATTTTTTGGGGGTGGTCACGAATTAAAGTCCTTTTCGCTCTAGGACGCATATTTAAGGAGATATGGGCAAAAGAAGTTTTTCATATAAAAATTTCAATTTTTTTAGGTTTTGGGTGGATTTTTCAATTTTTTGGGGGTGGTCACGAATTAAAGTCCTTTTCGCTCTAGGACGCTTAGTTTAGGAGATATGGGCAAAAGAAGTTTTTCATATAAAAATTTCAATTTTGTTAGGTTTTGGGTGGATTTTTAAATTTTTTGGGGGTGGTCACGAATTAAAGTCCTTTTCGCACTAGGACGCTTAGTTTAGGAGATATGGGCAAAAGAAGTTTTTCATATAAAAATTTCAATTTTGTTAGGTTTTGGGTGGATTTTTCAATTTTTTGAGGGTGGTCACGAATTAAAGTCCTTTTCGCTCTAGGACGCATATTTAAGGAGATATGCGCAAAAGAAGTTTTTCACATAAAAATTTCAATTTTTTTAGGTTTTGGGTGGATTTTTAAATTTTTTGGGGGTGGTCACGAATTAAAGTCCTTTTCGCTCTAGGACGCATATTTAAGGAGATATGGGCAAAAGAAGTTTTTCCCATAAAAATTTCAATTTTTTTAGGTTTTGGGTGGATTTTTCAAATTTTTGAGGGTGGTCACGAATTAAAGTCCTTTTCGCTCTAGGACGCTTAGTTTAGGAGATATGGGCAAAAGAAGTTTTTCATATAAAAATTTCAATTTTGTTAGGTTTTGGGTGGATTTTTCAATTTTTTGAGCGTGGTCACGAATTAAAGTCCTTTTCGCTCTAGGACGCATATTTAAGGAGATATGGGTAAAAGAAGTTTTTCATATAAAAATTTCAATTTTGTTAGGTTTTGGGTGGATTTTTCAATTTTTTGGGGGTGGTCACGAATTAAAGTCCTTTTCGCTCTAGGACGCATATTTAAGGAGATATGGACAAAAGAAGTTTTTCATATAAAAATTTCAATTTTGTTAGGTTTTGGGTGGATTTTTCAATTTTTTGAGGGTGGTCACGAATTAAAGTCCTTTTCGCTCTAGGACGCATATTTAAGGAGATATGGGCAAAAGAAGTTTTTCATATAAAAATTTCAATTTTGTTAGGTTTTGGGTGGATTTTTCAATTTTTTGAGGGTGGTCACGAATTAAAGTCCTTTTCGCTCTAGGACGCATATTTAAGGAGATATGGGCAAAAGAAGTTTTTCACATAAAAATTTCAATTTTTTTAGGTTTTGGGTGGATTTTTAAATTTTTTGGGGGTGGTCACGAATTAAAGTCCTTTTCGCTCTAGGACGCATATTTAAGGAGATATGGACAAAAGAAGTTTTTCATATAAAAAATTCAATTTTGTTAGGTTTTGGGTGGATTTTTCAATTTTTTGAGGGTGGTCACGAATTAAAGTCCTTTTCGCTCTAGGACGCTTAGTTTAGGAGATATGGGCAAAAGAAGTTTTTCATATAAAAATTTCAATTTTTTTAGGTTTTGGGTGGATTTTTCAATTTTTTGGGGGTGGTCACGAATTAAAGTCCTTTTCGCTCTAGGACGCTTAGTTTAGGAGATATGGGCAAAAGAAGTTTTTCACATAAAAATTTCAATTTTTTTAGGTTTTGGGTGGATTTTTAAATTTTTTGGGGGTGGTCACGAATTAAAGTCCTTTTCGCTCTAGGACGCATATTTAAGGAGATATGGGCAAAAGAAGTTTTTCACATAAAAATTTCAATTTTGTTAGGTTTTGGGTGGATTTTTAAATTTTTTGGGGGTCGTCACGAATTAAAGTCCTTTTCGCTCTAGGACGCATATTTAAGGAGATATGGGCAAAAGAAGTTTTTCATATAAAAATTTCAATTTTTTTAGGTTTTGGGTGGATTTTTAAATTTTTTGGGGGTGGTCACGAATTAAAGTCCTTTTCGCTCTAGGACGCATATTTAAGGAGATATGGGCAAAAGAAGTTTTTCATATAAAAATTTCAATTTTTTTAAGTTTTGGGTGGATTTTTCAATTTTTTGGGGGTGGTCACGAATTAAAGTCCTTTTCGCTCTAGGACGCATATTTAAGGAGATATGGGCAAAAGAAGTTTTTCATATAAAAATTTCAATTTTTTTAGGTTTTGGGTGGATTTTTAAATTTTTTGGGTGTGGTCACGAATTAAAGTCCTTTTCGCTCTAGGACGCATATTTAAGGAGATATGGGCAAAAGAAGTTTTTCATATAAAAATTTCAATTTTTTTAGGTTTTGGGTGGATTTTTAAATTTTTTGGGGGTGGTCACGAATTAAAGTCCTTTTCGCTCTAGGACGCATATTTAAGGAGATATGGGAAAAAGAAGTTTTTCACATAAAAATTTCATTTTTTTTAGGTTTTGGGTGGTTTTTTAAATTTTTTGGGGG
The DNA here is from genome assembly GCF_050003625.1 of Haematobia irritans. NCBI lineage: Eukaryota > Metazoa > Arthropoda > Insecta > Diptera > Muscidae > Haematobia > Haematobia irritans. Next base: position 111,637,521 of record NC_134399.1, on the reverse strand, counting down.
TGGTCACGAATTAAAGTCCTTTTCGCTCTAGGACGCATATTTAAGGAGATATGGACAAAAGAAGTTTTTCATATAAAAATTTCAGTTTTGTTAGGTTTTGGGTGGATTTTTCAATTTTTTGGGGGTGGTCACGAATTAAAGTCCTTTTCGCTCTAGGACGCATATTTAAGGAGATATGGGCAAAAGAAGTTTTTCACATAAAAATTTCAATTTTTTTAGGTTTTGGGTGGATTTTTCAACTTTTTGGGGGTGGTCACGAATTAAAGTCCTTTTCGCTCTAGGACGCATATTTAAGGAGATATGGGCAAAAGAAGTTTTTCATATAAAAATTTCAATTTTTTTAGGTTTTGGGTGGATTTTTCAATTTTTTGGGGGTGGTCACGAATTAAAGTCCTTTTCGCTCTAGGACGCATATTTAAGGAGATATGGGCAAAAGAAGTTTTTCACATAAAAATTTCAATTTTTTTAGGTTTTGGGTGGATTTTTCAACTTTTTGGGGGTGGTCACGAATTAAAGTCCTTTTCGCTCTAGGACGCATATTTAAGGAGATATGGGCAAAAGAAGTTTTTCACATAAAAATTTCAATTTTTTTAGGTTTTGGGTGGATTTTTAAATTTTTTGGGGGTGGTCACGAATTAAAGTCCTTTTCGCTCTAGGACGCATATTTAAGGAGATATGGGCAAAAGAAGTTTTTCATATAAAAATTTCAATTTTTTTAGGTTTTGGGTGGATTTTTCAATTTTTTGAGGGTGGTCACGAATTAAAGTCCTTTTCGCTCTAGGACGCATATTTAAGGAGATATGGGCAAAAGAAGTTTTTCATATAAAAATTTCAATTTTTTTAGGTTTTGGGTGGATTTTTCAATTTTTTGAGGGTGGTCACGAATTAAAGTCCTTTTCGCTCTAGGACGCATATTTAAGGAGATATGGGCAAAAGAAGTTTTTCATATAAAAATTTCAATTTTTTTAGGTTTTGGGTGGATTTTTAAATTTTTTGGGGGTGGTCACGAATTAAAGTCCTTTTCGCTCTAGGACGCATATTTAAGGAGATATGGGCAAAAGAAGTTTTTCACATAAAAATTTCAATTTTTTTAGGTTTTGGGTGGATTTTTCAATTTTTTGGGGGTGGTCACGAATTAAAGTCCTTTTCGCTCTAGGACGCATATTTAAGGAGATATGGGCAAAAGAAGTTTTTCATATAAAAATTTCAATTTTTTTAGGTTTTGGGTGGATTTTTAAATTTTTTGGGGGTGGTCACGAATTAAAGTCCTTTTCGCTCTAGGACGCATATTTAAGGAGATATGGGCAAAAGAAGTTTTTCATATAAAAATTTCAATTTTGTTAGGTTTTGGGTGGATTTTTCAATTTTTTGAGAGTGGTCACGAATTAAAGTCCTTTTCGCTCTAGGACGCATATTTAAGGAGATATGGGCAAAAGAAGTTTTTCATATAAAAATTTCAATTTTTTTAGGTTTTGGGTGGATTTTTCAATTTTTTGGGGGTGGTCACGAATTAAAGTCCTTTTCGCTCTAGGACGCATATTTAAGGAGATATGGACAAAAGAAGTTTTTCATATAAAAATTTCAATTTTGTTAGGTTTTGGGTGGATTTTTCAATTTTTTGAGGGTGGTCACGAATTAAAGTCCTTTTCGCTCTAGGACGCATATTTAAGGAGATATGGGCAAAAGAAGTTTTTCATATAAAAATTTCAATTTTGTTAGGTTTTGGGTGGATTTTTCAATTTTTTGAGGGTGGTCACGAATTAAAGTCCTTTTCGCTCTAGGACGCATATTTAAGGAGATATGGGCAAAAGAAGTTTTTCACATAAAAATTTCAATTTTTTTAGGTTTTGGGTGGATTTTTAAATTTTTTGGGGGTGGTCACGAATTAAAGTCCTTTTCGCTCTAGGACGCATATTTAAGGAGATATGGACAAAAGAAGTTTTTCATATAAAAATTTCAATTTTGTTAGGTTTTGGGTGGATTTTTCAATTTTTTGAGGGTGGTCACGAATTAAAGTCCTTTTCGCTCTAGGACGCTTAGTTTAGGAGATATGGGCAAAAGAAGTTTTTCATATAAAAATTTCAATTTTTTTAGGTTTTGGGTGGATTTTTCAATTTTTTTTTTTCAATTAAAGTCCTTTTCGCTCTAGGACGCATATTTAAGGAGATATGGGCAAAAGAAGTTTTTCACATAAAAATTTCAATTTTGTTAGGTTTTGGGTGGATTTTTCAATTTTTTGGGGGTGGTCACGAATTAAAGTCCTTTTCGCTCTAGGACGCATATTTAAGGAGATATGGGCAAAAGAAGTTTTTCATATAAAAATTTCAATTTTTTTAGGTTTTGGGTGGATTTTTAAATTTTTTGGGGGTGGTCACGAATTAAAGTCCTTTTCGCTCTAGGACGCATATTTAAGGAGATATGGGCAAAAGAAGTTTTTCATATAAAAATTTCAATTTTTTTAAGTTTTGGGTGGATTTTTCAATTTTTTGGGGGTGGTCACGAATTAAAGTCCTTTTCGCTCTAGGACGCATATTTAAGGAGATATGGGCAAAAGAAGTTTTTCATATAAAAATTTCAATTTTTTTAGGTTTTGGGTGGATTTTTAAATTTTTTGGGGGTGGTCACGAATTAAAGTCCTTTTCGCTCTAGGACGCATATTTAAGGAGATATGGGCAAAAGAAGTTTTTCACATAAAAATTTCAATTTTTTTAGGTTTTGGGTGGATTTTTAAATTTTTTGGGGGTGGTCACGAATTAAAGTCCTTTTCGCTCTAGGACGCATATTTAAGGAGATATGGGCAAAAGAAGTTTTTCATATAAAAATTTCAATTTTTTTAGGTTTTGGGTGGATTTTTAAATTTTTTGGGTGTGGTCACGAATTAAAGTCCTTTTCGCTCTAGGACGCATATTTAAGGAGATATGGGCAAAAGAAGTTTTTCATATAAAAATTTCAATTTTGTTAGGTTTTGGGTGGATTTTTCAATTTTTTGAGGGTGGTCACGAATTAAAGTCCTTTTCGCTCTAGGACGCATATTTAAGGAGATATGGGCAAAAGAAGTTTTTCACATAAAAATTTCAATTTTTTTAGGTTTTGGGTGGATTTTTAAATTTTTTGGGGGTGGTCACGAATTAAAGTCCTTTTCGCTCTAGGACGCATATTTAAGGAGATATGGGCAAAAGAAGTTTTTCATATAAAAATTTCAATTTTTTTAGGTTTTGGGTGGATTTTTCAATTTTTTGAGGGTGGTCACGAATTAAAGTCCTTTTCGCTCTAGGACGCATATTTAAGGAGATATGGGCAAAATAAGTTTTTCATATAAAAATTTCAATTTTTTTAGGTTTTGGGTGGATTTTTCAATTTTTTGAGGGTGGTCACGAATTAAAGTCCTTTTCGCTCTAGGACGCATATTTAAGGAGATATGGGCAAAAGAAGTTTTTCATATAAAAATTTCAATTTTTTTAGGTTTTGGGTGGATTTTTAAATTTTTTGGGGGTGGTCACGAATTAAAGTCCTTTTCGCTCTAGGACGCATATTTAAGGAGATATGGGCAAAAGAAGTTTTTCACATAAAAATTTCAATTTTTTTAGGTTTTGGGTGGATTTTTCAATTTTTTGGGGGTGGTCACGAATTAAAGTCCTTTTCGCTCTAGGACGCATATTTAAGGAGATATGGGCAAAAGAAGTTTTTCATATAAAAATTTCAATTTTTTTAGGTTTTGGGTGGATTTTTAAATTTTTTGGGGGTGGTCACGAATTAAAGTCCTTTTCGCTCTAGGACGCATATTTAAGGAGATATGGGCAAAAGAAGTTTTTCATATAAAAATTTCAATTTTTTTAGGTTTTGGGTGGATTTTTAAATTTTTTGGGGGTGGTCACGAATTAAAGTCCTTTTCGCTCTAGGACGCATATTTAAGGAGATATGGGCAAAAGAAGTTTTTCATATAAAAATTTCAATTTTTTTAGGTTTTGTGTGGATTTTTAAATTTTTTGGGGGTGGTCACGAATTAAAGTCCTTTTCGCTCTAGGACGCATATTTAAGGAGATATGGACAAAAGAAGTTTTTCATATAAAAATTTCAATTTTTTTAGGTTTTGGGTGGATTTTTCAATTTTTTGGGGGTGGTCACGAATTAAAGTCCTTTTCGCTCTAGGACGCATATTTAAGGAGATATGGGCAAAAGAAGTTTTTCACATAAAAATTTCAATTTTTTTAGGTTTTGGGTGGATTTTTAAATTTTTTGGGGGTGGTCACGAATTAAAGTCCTTTTCGCTCTAGGACGCATATTTAAGGAGATATGGACAAAAGAAGTTTTTCATATAAAAATTTCAATTTTTTTAGGTTTTGGGTGGATTTTTAAATTTTTTGGGGGTGGTCACGAATTAAAGTCCTTTTCGCTCTAGGACGCATATTTAAGGAGATATGGGCAAAAGGAGTTTTTCATATAAAAACTTCAATTTTTTTAGGTTTTGGGTGGATTTTTCAATTTTTTGAGGGTGGTCACGAATTAAAGTCCTTTTCGCTCTAGGACGCATATTTAAGGAGATATGGGCAAAAGAAGTTTTTCATATAAAAATTTCAATTTTTTAGGTTTTGGGTGGATTTTTAAATTTTTTGAGGGTGGTCACGAATTAAAGTCCTTTTCGCTCTAGGACGCATATTTAAGGAGATATGGGCAAAAGAAGTTTTTCACATAAAAATTTCAATTTTTTTAGGTTTTGGGTGGATTTTTAAATTTTTTGGGGGTGGTCACGAATTAAAGTCCTTTTCGCTCTAGGACGCATATTTAAGGAGATATGGACAAAAGAAGTTTTTCATATAAAAATTTCAATTTTGTTAGGTTTTGGGTGGATTTTTCAATTTTTTGAGGGTGGTCACGAATTAAAGTCCTTTTCGCTCTAGGACGCATATTTAAGGAGATATGGGCAAAAGAAGTTTTTCACATAAAAATTTCAATTTTTTTAGGTTTTGGGTGGATTTTTAAATTTTTTGGGGGAGGTCACGAATTAAAGTCCTTTTCGCTCTAGGACGCATATTTAAGGAGATATGGACAAAAGAAGTTTTTCATATAAAAATTTCAATTTTTTTAGGTTTTGGGTGAATTTTTCAATTTTTTGGGGGTGGTCACGAATTAAAGTCCTTTTCGCTCTAGGACGCATATTTAAGGAGATATGGGCAAAAGAAGTTTTTCACATAAAAATTTCAATTTTTTTAGGTTTTGGGTGGATTTTTCAATTTTTTGGGGGTGGTCACGAATTAAAGTCCTTTTCGCTCTAGGACGCATATTTAAGGAGATATGGGCAAAAGAAGTTTTTCATATAAAAATTTCAATTTTTTTAGGTTTTGGGTGGATTTTTAAATTTTTTGGGGGTGGTCACGAATTAAAGTCCTTTTCGCTCTAGGACGCATATTTAAGGAGATATGGACAAAAGAAGTTTTTCATATAAAAATTTCAATTTTTTTAGGTTTTGGGTGGATTTTTCAATTTTTTGGGGGTGGTCGCGAATTAAAGTCCTTTTCGCTCTAGGACGCATATTTAAGGAGATATGGGCAAAAGAAGTTTTTCACATAAAAATTTCAATTTTTTTAGGTTTTGGGTGGATTTTTAAATTGTTTGGGGGTGGTCACGAATTAAAGTCCTTTTCGCTCTAGGACGCATATTTAAGGAGATATGGACAAAAGAAGTTTTTCATATAAAAATTTCAATTTTTTTAGGTTTTGGGTGGATTTTTAAATTTTTTGGGGGTGGTCACGAATTAAAGTCCTTTTCGCTCTAGGACGCATATTTAATGAGATATGGGCAAAAGAAGTTTTTCATATAAAAATTTCAATTTTTTTAGGTTTTGGGTGGATTTTTCAATTTTTTGAGGGTGGTCACGAATTAAAGTCCTTTTCGCTCTAGGACGCATATTTAAGGAGATATGGGCAAAAGAAGTTTTTCATATAAAAATTTCAATTTTTTTAGGTTTTGGGTGGATTTTTAAATTTTTTGGGGGTGGTCACGAATTAAAGTCCTTTTCGCTCTAGGACGCATATTTAAGGAGATATGGGCAAAAGAAGTTTTTCACATAACAATTTCAATTTTTTTAGGTTTTGGGTGGATTTTTAAATTTTTTGGGGGTGGTCACGAATTAAAGTCCTTTTCGCTCTAGGACGCATATTTAAGGAGATATGGACAAAAGAAGTTTTTCATATAAAAATTTCAATTTTGTTAGGTTTTGGGTGGATTTTTCAATTTTTTGAGGGTGGTCACGAATTAAAGTCCTTTTCGCTCTAGGACGCATATTTAAGGAGATATTTGCAAAAGAAGTTTTTCATATAAAAATTTCAATTTTTTTTAGGTTTTGGGTGGATTTTTCAATTTTTTGAGGGTGGTCACGAATTAAAGTCCTTTTCGCTCTAGGACGCATATTTAAGGAGATATGGGCAAAAGAAGTTTTTCACATAAAAATTTCAATTTTTTTAGGTTTTGGGTGGATTTTTAAATTTTTTGGGGGTGGTCACGAATTAAAGTCCTTTTCGCTCTAGGACGCATATTTAAGGAGATATGGACAAAAGAAGTTTTTCATATAAAAATTTCAATTTTTTTAGGTTTTGGGTGGATTTTTCAATTTTTTGGGGGTGGTCACGAATTAAAGTCCTTTTCGCTCTAGGACGCATATTTAAGGAGATATGGGCAAAAGAAGTTTTTCACATAAAAATTTCAATTTTTTTAGGTTTTGGGTGGATTTTTAAATTTTTTGGGGGTGGTCACGAATTAAAGTCCTTTTCGCTCTAGGACGCATATTTAAGGAGATATGGACAAAAGAAGTTTTTCATATAAAAATTTCAATTTTTTTAGGTTTTGGGTGGATTTTTCAATTTTTTGGGGGTGGTCACGAATTAAAGTCCTTTTCGCTCTAGGACGCATATTTAAGGAGATATGGGCAAAAGAAGTTTTTCACATAAAAATTTCAATTTTTTTAGGTTTTGGGTGGATTTTTAAATTTTTTGGGGGTGGTCACGAATTAAAGTCCTTTTCGCTCTAGGACGCATATTTAAGGAGATATGGACAAAAGAAGTTTTTCATATAAAAATTTCAATTGTTTTAGGTTTTGGGTGGATTTTTAAATTTTTTGGGGGTGGTCACGAATTAAAGTCCTTTTCGCTCTAGGACGCATATTTAAGGAGATATGGGCAAAAGAAGTTTTTCATATAAAAACTTCAATTTTTTTTGGTTTTGGGTGGATTTTTCAATTTTTTGAGGGTGGTCACGAATTAAAGTCCTTTTCGCTCTAGGACGCATATTTAAGGAGATATGGGCAAAAGAAGTTTTTCATATAAAAATTTCAATTTTTTTAGGTTTTGGGTGGATTTTTAAATTTTTTGGGGGTGGTCACGAATTAAAGTCCTTTTCGCTCTAGGACGCATATTTAAGGAGATATGGGCAAAAGAAGTTTTTCACATAAAAATTTCAATTTTTTTAGGTTTTGGGTGGATTTTTAAATTTTTTGGGGGTGGTCACGAATTAAAGTCCTTTTCGCTCTAGGACGCATATTTAAGGAGATATGGACAAAAGAAGTTTTTCATATAAAAATTTCAATTTTGTTAGGTTTTGGGTGGATTTTTCAATTTTTTGAGGGTGGTCACGAATTAAAGTCCTTTTCGCTCTAGGACGCATATTTAAGGAGATATGGGCAAAAGAAGTTTTTCACATAAAAATTTCAATTTTTTTAGGTTTTGGGTGGATTTTTCAATTTTTTGAGGGTGGTCACGAATTAAAGTCCTTTTCGCTCTAGGACGCATATTTAAGGAGATATGGGCAAAAGAAGTTTTTCACATAAAAATTTAAATTTTTTTAGGTTTTGGGTGGATTTTTAAATTTTTTGGGGGTGGTCACGAATTAAAGTCCTTTTCGCTCTAGGACGCATATTTAAGGAGATATGGACAAAAGAAGTTTTTCATATAATAATTTCAATTTTTTTAGGTTTTGGGTGGATTTTTCAATTTTTTGGGGGTGGTCACGAATTAAAGTCCTTTTCGCTCTAGGACGCATATTTAAGGAGATATGGGCAAAAGAAGTTTTTCACATAAAAATTTCAATTTTTTTAGGTTTTGGGTGGATTTTTAAATTTTTTGGGGGTGGTCACGAATTAAAGTCCTTTTCGCTCTAGGACGCATATTTAAGGAGATATGGGCAAAATAAGTTTTTCATATAAAAATTTCAATTTTTTTAGGTTTTGGGTGGATTTTTTAATTTTTTGGGGGTGGTCACGAATTAAAGTCCTTTTCGCTCTAGGACGCATATTTAAGGAGATATGGACAAAAGAAGTTTTTCATATAAAAATTTCAATTTTTTTAGGTTTTGGGTGGATTTTTAAATTTTTTGGGGGTGGTCACGAATTAAAGTCCTTTTCGCTCTAGGACGCATATTTAAGGAGATATGGGCAAAAGAAGTTTTTCATATAAAAATTTCAATTTTTTTAGGTTTTGGGTGGATTTTTAAATTTTTTGGGGGTGGTCACGAATTAAAGTCCTTTTCGCTCTAGGACGCATATTTAAGGAGATATGGGCAAAAGAAGTTTTTCACATAAAAATTTCAATTTTTTTAGGTTTTGGGTGGATTTTTCAATTTTTTGAGGGTGGTCACGAATTAAAGTCCTTTTCGCTCTAGGACGCATATTTAAGGAGATATGGGCAAAAGAAGTTTTTCATATAAAAATTTCAATTTTTTTAGGTTTTGGGTGGATTTTTCAATTTTTTGGGGGTGGTCACGAATTAAAGTCCTTTTCGCTCTAGGACGCATATTTAAGGAGATATGGGCAAAAGAAGTTTTTCACATAAAAATTTCAATTTTTTTAGGTTTTGGGTGGATTTTTAAATTTTTTGGGGGTGGTCACGAATTAAAGTCCTTTTCGCTCTAGGACGCATATTTAAGGAGATATGGACAAAAGAAGTTTTTCATATAAAAATTTCAATTTTGTTAGGTTTTGGGTGGATTTTTCAATTTTTTGAGGGTGGTCACGAATTAAAGTCCTTTTCGCTCTAGGACGCATATTTAAGGAGATATGGGCAAAAGAAGTTTTTCATATAAAAATTTCAATTTTTTTAGGTTTTGGGTGGATTTTTCAATTTTTTGAGGGTGGTCACGAATTAAAGTCCTTTTCGCTCTAGGACGCATATTTAAGGAGATATGGGCAAAAGAAGTTTTTCACATAAAAATTTCAATTTTTTTAGGTTTTGGGTGGATTTTTAAATTTTTTGGGGGTGGTCACGAATTAAAGTCCTTTCCGCTCTAGGACGCATATTTAAGGAGATATGGACAAAAGAAGTTTTTCATATAAAAATTTAAATTTTTTTAGGTTTTGGGTGGATTTTTCAATTTTTTGGGGGTGGTCACGAATTAAAGTCCTTTTCGCTCTAGGACGCATATTTAAGGAGATATGGGCAAAAGAAGTTTTTCACATAAAAATTTCAATTTTTTTAGGTTTTGGGTGGATTTTTAAATTTTTTGGGGGTGGTCACGATTTAAAGTCCTTTTCGCTCTAGGACGCATATTTAAGGAGATATGGGCAAAAGAAGTTTTTCATATAAAAATTTCAATTTTTTTAGATTTTGGGTGGATTTTTAAATTTTTTGGGGGTGGTCACGAATTAAAGTCCTTTTCGCTCTAGGACGCATATTTAAGGAGATATGGGCAAAAGAAGTTTTTCATATAAAAATTTCAATTTTTTTAGGTTTTGGGTGGATTTTTCAATTTTTTGTCCTTAAAGTCCTTTTCGCTCTAGGACGCATATTTAAGGAGATATGGGCAAAAGAAGTTTTTCACATAAAAATTTCAATTTTTTTAGGTTTTGGGTGGATTTTTAAATTTTTTGGGGGTGGTCACGAATTAAAGTCCTTTTCGCTCTAGGACGCATATTTAAGGAGATATGGACAAAAGAAGTTTTTCATATAAAAATTTCAATTTTTTTAGGTTTTGGGTGGATTTTTAAATTTTTTGGGGGTGGTCACGAATTAAAGTCCTTTTCGCTCTAGGACGCATATTTAAGGAGATATGGGCAAAAGAAGTTTTTCACATAAAAATTTCAATTTTTTTAGGTTTTGGGTGGATTTTTAAATTTTTTGGGGGTGGTCACGAATTAAAGTCCTTTTCGCTCTAGGACGCATATTTAAGGAGATATGGACAAAAGAAGTTTTTCATATAAAAATTTCAATTTTTTTAGGTTTTGGGTGGATTTTTAAATTTTTTGGGGGTGGTCACGAATTAAAGTTCTTTTCGCTCTAGGACGCATATTTAAGGAGATATGGACAAAAGAAGTTTTTCATATAAAAATTTCAATTTTTTTAGGTTTTGGGTGGATTTTTCAATTTTTTGAGGGTGGTCACGAATTAAAGTCCTTTTCGCTCTAGGACGCATATTTAAGGAGATATGGGCAAAAGAAGTTTTTCATATAAAAATTTCAATTTTTTTAGGTTTTGGGTGGATTTTTAAATTTTTTGGGGGTGGTCACGAATTAAAGTCCTTTTCGCTCTAGGACGCATATTTAAGGAGATATGGGCAAAAGAAGTTTTTCACATAAAAATTTCAATTTTTTTAGGTTTTGGGTGGATTTTTAAATTTTTTGGGGGTGGTCACGAATTAAAGTCCTTTTCGCTCTAGGACGCATATTTAAGGAGATATGGACAAAAGAAGTTTTTCATATAAAAATTTCAATTTTGTTAGGTTTTGGGTGGATTTTTCAATTTTTTGAGGGTGGTCACGAATTAAAGTCCTTTTCGCTCTAGGACGCATATTTAAGGAGATATGGGCAAAAGAAGTTTTTCATATAAAAATTTCAATTTTTTTAGGTTTTGGGTGGATTTTTCAATTTTTTGAGGGTGGTCACGAATTAAAGTCCTTTTCGCTCTAGGACGCATATTTAAGGAGATATGGGCAAAAGAAGTTTTTCACATAAAAATTTCAATTTTTTTAGGTTTTGGGTGGATTTTTAAATTTTTTGGGGGTGGTCACGAATTAAAGTCCTTTTCGCTCTAGGACGCATATTTAAGGAGATATGGACAAAAGAAGTTTTTCATATAAAAATTTCAATTTTTATAGGTTTTGGGTGGATTTTTCAATTTTTTGGGGGTGGTCACGAATTAAAGTCCTTTTCGCTCTAGGACGCATATTTAAGGAGATATGGGCAAAAGAAGTTTTTCACATAAAAATTTCAATTTTTTTAGGTTTTGGGTGGATTTTTAAATTTTTTGGGGGTGGTCACGAATTAAAGTCCTTTTCGCTCTAGGACGCATATTTAAGGAGATATGGGCAAAAGAAGTTTTTCATATAAAAATTTCAATTTTTTTAGGTTTTGGGTGGATTTTTAAATTTTTTGGGGGTGGTCACGAATTAAAGTCCTTTTCGCTCTAGGACGCATATTTAAGGAGATATGGACAAAAGAAGTTTTTCATATAAAAATTTCAATTTTTTTAGGTTTTGGGTGGATTTTTCAATTTTTTGGGGGTGGTCACGAATTAAAGTCCTTTTCGCTCTAGGACGCATATTTAAGGAGATATGGGCAAAAGAAGTTTTTCACATAAAAATTTCAATTTTTTTAGGTTTTGGGTGGATTTTTAAATTTTTTGGGGGTGGTCACGAATTAAAGTCCTTTGCGCTCTAGGACGCATATTTAAGGAGATATGGACAAAAGAAGTTTTTCATATAAAAATTTCAATTTTTTTAGGTTTTGGGTGGATTTTTAAATTTTTTGGGGGTGGTCACGAATTAAAGTCCTTTACGCTCTAGGACGCATATTTAAGGAGATATGGGCAAAAGAAGTTTTTCATATAAAAATTTCAATTTTTTTAGGTTTTGGGTGGATTTTTCAATTTTTTGAGGGTGGTCACGAATTAAAGTCCTTTTCGCTCTAGGACGCATATTTAAGGAGATATGGGCAAAAGAAGTTTTTCATATAAAAATTTCAATTTTTTTAGGTTTTGGGTGGATTTTTCAATTTTTTGGGGGTGGTCACGAATTAAAGTCCTTTTCGCTCTAGGACGCATATTTAAGGAGATATGGGCAAAAGAAGTTTTTCACATAAAAATTTCAATTTTTTTAGGTTTTGGGTGGATTTTTAAATTTTTTGGGGGTGGTCACGAATTAAAGTCCTTTTCGCTCTAGGACGCATATTTAAGGAGATATGGGCAAAAGAAGTTTTTCATATAAAAATTTCAATTTTTTTAGGTTTTGGGTGGATTTTTCAATTTTTTGAGGGTGGTCACGAATTAAAGTCCTTTTCGCTCTAGGACGCATATTTAAGGAGATATGGGCAAAAGAAGTTTTTCATATAAAAATTTCAATTTTTTTAGGTTTTGGGTGGATTTTTCAATTTTTTGAGGGTGGTCACGAATTAAAGTCCTTTTCGCTCTAGGACGCATATTTAAGGAGATATGGACAAAAGAAGTTTGTCATATAAAAATTTCAATTTTTTTAGGTTTTGGGTGGATTTTTCAATTTTTTGGGGGTGGTCACGAATTAAAGTCCTTTTCGCTCTAGGACGCATATTTAAGGAGATATGGGCAAAAGAAGTTTTTCATATAAAAATTTTAATTTTTTTAGGTTTTGGGTGGATTTTTCAATTTTTTGAGGGTGGTCACGAATTAAAGTCCTTTTCGCTCTAGGACGCATATTTAAGGAGATATGGGCAAAAGAAGTTTTTCATATAAAAATTTCAATTTTGTTAGGTTTTGGGTGGATTTTTCAATTTTTTGAGGGTGGTCACGAATTAAAGTCCTTTTCGCTCTAGGACGCTTAGTTTAGGAGATATGGGCAAAAAAAGTTTTTCATATAAAAATTTCAATTTTGTTAGGTTTTGGGTGGATTTTTCAATTTTTTGAGGGTGGTCACGAATTAAAGTCCTTTTCGCTCTAGGACGCTTAGTTTAGGAGATATGGGCAAAAGAAGTTTTTCATATAAAAATTTCAATTTTGTTAGGTTTTGGGTGGATTTTTCAATTTTTTGAGGGTGGTCACAAATTAAAGTCCTTTTCGCTCTAGGACGCATATTTAAGGAGATATGGGCAAAAGAAGTTTTTCATATAAAAATTTCAATTTTGTTAGGTTTTGGGTGGATTTTTCAATTTTTTGAGGGTGGTCACGAATTAAAGTCCTTTTCGCTCTAGGACGCATATTTAAGGAGATATGGGCAAAAGAAGTTTTTCATATAAAAATTTCAATTTTTTTAGGTTTTGGGTGGATTTTTCAATTTTTTGAGGGTGGTCACGAATTAAAGTCCTTTTCGCTCTAGGACGCATATTTAAGGAGATATGGGCAAAAGAAGTTTTTCACATAAAAATTTCAATTTTTTTAGGTTTTGGGTGGATTTTTAAATTTTTTGGGGGTGGTCACGAATTAAAGTCCTTTTCGCTCTAGGACGCATATTTAAGGAGATATGGACAAAAGAAGTTTTTCATATAAAAATTTCAATTTTGTTAGGTTTTGGGTGGATTTTTAAATTTTTTGGGGGTGGTCACGAATTAAAGTCCTTTTCGCTCTAGGACGCATATTTAAGGAGATATGGGCAAAAGAAGTTTTTCACATAAAAATTTCAATTTTTTTAGGTTTTGGGTGGATTTTTAAATTTTTTGGTGGTCACGAATTAAAGTCCTTTTCGCTCTAGGACGCATATTTAAGGAGATATGGGCAAAAGAAGTTTTTCATATAAAAATTTCAATTTTTTTAGGTTTTGGGTGGATTTTTCAATTTTTTGGGGGTGGTCACGAATTAAAGTCCTTTTCGCTCTAGGACGCATATTTAAGGAGATATGGACAAAAGAAGTTTTTCATATAAAAATTTCAATTTTTTTAGGTTTTGGGTGGATTTTTAAATTTTTTGGGGGTGGTCACGAATTAAAGTCCTTTTCGCTCTACGACGCATATTTAAGGAGATATGGGCAAAAGAAGTTTTTCACATAAAAATTTCAATTTTTTTAGGTTTTGGGTGGATTTTTAAATTTTTTGGGGGTGGTCACGAATTAAAGTCCTTTTCGCTCTAGGACGCATATTTAAGGAGATATGGACAAAAGAAGTTTTTCATATAAAAATTTCAATTTTGTTAGGTTTTGGGTGGATTTTTCAATTTTTTGAGGGTGGTCACAAATTAAAGTCCTTTTCGCTCTAGGACGCATATTTAAGGAGATATGGGCAAAAGAAGTTTTTCATATAAAAATTTCAATTTTGTTAGGTTTTGGGTGGATTTTTCAATTTTTTGAGGGTGGTCACGAATTAAAGTCCTTTTCGCTCTAGGACGCATATTTAAGGAGATATGGGCAAAAGAAGTTTTTCACATAAAAATTTCAATTTTTTTAGGTTTTGGGTGGATTTTTAAATTTTTTGGGGGTGGTCACGAATTAAAGTCCTTTTCGCTCTAGGACGCATATTTAAGGAGATATGGACAAAAGAAGTTTTTCATATAAAAATTTAAATTTTTTTAGGTTTTGGGTGGATTTTTCAATTTTTTGGGGGTGGTCACGAATTAAAGTCCTTTTCGCTCTAGGACGCATATTTAAGGAGATATGGGCAAAAGAAGTTTTTCACATAAAAATTTCAATTTTTTTAGGTTTTGGGTGGATTTTTACATTTTTTGGGGGTGGTCACGAATTAAAGTCCTTTTCGCTCTAGGACGCATATTTAAGGAGATATGGGCAAAAGAAGTTTTTCATATAAAAATTTCAATTTTTTTAGGTTTTGGGTGGATTTTTAAATTTTTTGGGGGTGGTCACGAATTAAAGTCCTTTTCGCTCTAGGACGCATATTTAAGGAGATATGGACAAAAGAAGTTTTTCATATAAAAATTTCAATTTTTTTAGGTGTTGGGTGGATTTTTCAATTTTTTGGGGGTGGTCACGAATTAAAGTCCTTTTCGCTCTAGGACGCATATTTAAGGAGATATGGGCAAAAGAAGTTTTTCACATAAAAATTTCAATTTTTTTAGGTTTTGGGTGGATTTTTAAATTTTTTGGGGGTGGTCACGAATTAAAGTCCTTTTCGCTCTAGGACGCATATTTAAGGAGATATGGACAAAAGAAGTTTTTCATATAAAAATTTCAATTTTTTTAGGTTTTGGGTGGATTTTTAAATTTTTTGGGGGTGGTCACGAATTAAAGTCCTTTTCGCTCTAGGGCGCATATTTAAGGAGTTATGGGCAAAAGAAGTTTTTCATATAAAAATTTCAATTTTTTTAGGTTTTGGGTGGATTTTTCAATTTTTTGAGGGTGGTCACGAATTAAAGTCCGTTTCGCTCTAGGACGCATATTTAAGGAGATATGGGCAAAAGAAGTTTTTCATATAAAAATTTCAATTTTTTTAGGTTTTGGGTGGATTTTTAAATTTTTTGGGGGTGGTCACGAATTAAAGTCCTTTTCGCTCTAGGACGCATATTTAAGGAGATATGGGCAAAAGAAGTTTTTCACATAAAAATTTCAATTTTGTTAGGTTTTGGGTGGATTTTTCAATTTTTTGAGGGTGGTCACGAATTAAAGTCCTTTTCGCTCTAGGACACATATTTAAGGAGATATGGACAAAAGAAGTTTTTCATATAAAAATTTCAATTTTGTTAGGTTTTGGGTGGATTTTTCAATTTTTTGAGGGTGGTCACGAATTAAAGTCCTTTTCGCTCTAGGACGCATATTTAAGGAGATATGGGCAAAAGAAGTTTTTCATATAAAAATTTCAATTTTTTTAGGTTTTGGGTGGATTTTTCAATTTTTTGAGGGTGGTCACGAATTAAAGTCCTTTTCGCTCTAGGACGCATATTTAAGGAGATATGGGCAAAAGAAGTTTTTCACATAAAAATTTCAATTTTTTTAGGTTTTGGGTGGATTTTTAAATTTTTTGGGGGTGGTCACGAATTAAAGTCCTTTTCGCTCTAGGACGCATATTTAAGGAGATATGGACAAAAGAAGTTTTTCATATAAAAATTTCAATTTTTTTAGGTTTTGGGTGGATTTTTCAATTTTTTGGGGGTGGTCACGAATTAAAGTCCTTTTCGCTCTAGGACGCATATTTAAGGAGATATGGGCAAAAGAAGTTTTTCACATAAAAATTTCAATTTTTTTAGGTTTTGGGTGGATTTTTAAATTTTTTGGGGGTGGTCACGAATTAAAGTCCTTTTCGCTCTAGGACGCATATTTAAGGAGATATGGACAAAAGAAGTTTTTCATATAAAAATTTCAATTTTTTTAGGTTTTGGGTGGATTTTTAAATTTTTTGGGGGTGGTCACGAATTAAAGTCCTTTTCGCTCTAGGACGCATATTTAAGGAGATATGGACAAAAGAAGTTTTTCATATAAAAATTTCAATTTTTTTAGGTTTTGGGTGGATTTTTCAATTTTTTGGGGGTGGTCACGAATTAAAGTCCTTTTCGCTCTAGGACGCATATTTAAGGAGATATGGGCAAAAGAAGTTTTTCACATAAAAATTTCAATTTTTTTAGGTTTTGGGTGGATTTTTAAATTTTTTGGGGGTGGTCACGAATTAAAGTCCTTTTCGCTCTAGGACGCATATTTAAGGAGATATGGGCAAAAGAAGTTTTTCATATAAAATTTCAATTTTTTTAGGTTTTGGGTGGATTTTTAAATTTTTTGGGGGTGGTCACGAATTAAAGTCCTTTTCGCTCTAGGACGCATATTTAAGGAGATATGGGCAAAAGAAGTTTTTCATATAAAAATTTCAATTTTTTTAGGTTTTGGGTGGATTTTTCAATTTTTTGAGGGTGGTCACGAATTAAAGTCCTTTTCGCTCTAGGACGCATATTTAAGGAGATATGGGCAAAAGAAGTTTTTCATATAAAAATTTCAATTTTTTTAGGTTTTGGGTGGATTTTTCAATTTTTTGGGGGTGGTCACGAATTAAAGTCCTTTTCGCTCTAGGACGCATATTTAAGGAGATATGGGCAAAAGAAGTTTTTCACATAAAAATTTCAATTTTTTTAGGTTTTGGGTGGATTTTTAAATTTTTTGGGGGTGGTCACGAATTAAAGTCCTTTTCGCTCTAGGACGCATATTTAAGGAGATATGGACAAAAGAAGTTTTTCATATAAAAATTTCAATTTTGTTAGGTTTTGGGTGGATTTTTCAATTTTTTGAGGGTGGTCACGAATTAAAGTCCTTTTCGCTCTAGGACGCATATTTAAGGAGATATGGGCAAAAGAAGTTTTTCATATAAAAATTTCAATTTTTTTAGGTTTTGGGTGGATTTTTCAATTTTTTGAGGGTGGTCACGAATTAAAGTCCTTTTCGCTCTAGGACGCATATTTAAGGAGATATGGGCAAAAGAAGTTTTTCACATAAAAATTTCAATTTTTTTAGGTTTTGGGTGGATTTTTAAATTTTTTGGGGGTGGTCACGAATTAAAGTCCTTTTCGCTCTAGGACGCATATTTAAGGAGATATGGACAAAAGAAGTTTTTCATATAAAAATTTCAATTTTTTTAGGTTTTGGGTGGATTTTTCAATTTTTTGGGGGTGGTCACGAATTAAAGTCCTTTTCGCTCTAGGACGCATATTTAAGGAGATATGGGCAAAAGAAGTTTTTCACATAAAAATTTCAATTTTTTTAGGTTTTGGGTGGATTTTTAAATTTTTTGGGGGTGGTCACGAATTAAAGTCCTTTTCGCTCTAGGACGCATATTTAAGGAGATATGGGCAAAAGAAGTTTTTCATATAAAAATTTAAATTTTTTTAGGTTTTGGGTGGATTTTTAAATTTTTTGGGGGTGGTCACGAATTAAAGTCCTTTTCGCTCTAGGACGCATATTTAAGGAGATATGGACAAAAGAAGTTTTTCATATAAAAATTTCAATTTTTTTAGGTTTTGGGTGGATTTTTCAATTTTTTGGGGGTGGTCACGAATTAAAGTCCTTTTCGCTCTAGGACGCATATTTAAGGAGATATGGGCAAAAGAAGTTTTTCACATAAAAATTTCAATTTTTTTAGGTTTTGGGTGGATTTTTAAATTTTTTGGGGGTGGTCACGAATTAAAGTCCTTTTCGCTCTAGGACGCATATTTAAGGAGATATGGACAAAAGAAGTTTTTCATATAAAAATTTGAATTTTTTTAGGTTTTGGGTGGATTTTTAAATTTTTTGGGGGTGGTCACGAATTAAAGTCCTTTTCGCTCTAGGACGCATATTTAAGGAGATATGGGCAAAAGAAGTTTTTCATATAAAAATTTCAATTTTTTTAGGTTTTGGGTGGATTTTTAAATTTTTTGGGGGTGGTCACGAATTAAAGTCCTTTTCGCTCTAGGACGCATATTTAAGGAGATATGGACAAAAGAAGTTTTTCATATAAAAATTTCAATTTTTTTAGGTTTTGGGTGGATTTTTAAATTTTTTGGGGGTGGTCACGAATTAAAGTCCTTTTCGCTCTAGGACGCATATTTAAGGAGATATGGGCAAAAGAAGTTTTTCATATAAAAATTTCAATTTTTTTAGGTTTTGGGTGGATTTTTCAATTTTTTGGGGGTGGTCACGAATTAAAGTCCTTTTCGCTCTAGGACGCATATTTAAGGAGATATGGGCAAAAGAAGTTTTTCATATAAAAATTTCAATTTTTTTAGGTTTTGGGTGGATTTTTAAATTTTTTGGGGGTGGTCACGAATTAAAGTCCTTTTCGCTCTAGGACGCATATTTAAGGAGATATGGGCAAAAGAAGTTTTTCACATAAAAATTTCAATTTTTTTAGGTTTTGGGTGGATTTTTAAATTTTTTGGGGGTGGTCACGAATTAAAGTCCTTTTCGCTCTAGGACGCATATTTAAGGAGATATGGACAAAAGAAGTTTTTCATATAAAAATTTCAATTTTGTTAGGTTTTGGGTGGATTTTTCAATTTTTTGAGGGTGGTCACGAATTAAAGTCCTTTTCGCTATAGGACGCATATTTAAGGAGATATGGGCAAAAGAAGTTTTTCATATAAAAATTTCAATTTTTTTAGGTTTTGGGTGGATTTTTCAATTTTTTGAGGGTGGTCACGAATTAAAGTCCTTTTCGGACGCATATTTAAGGAGATAGGACGCATATTTAAGGAGATATGGGCAAACGAAGTTTTTCACATAAAAATTTCAATTTTTTTAGGTTTTGGGTGGATTTTTAAATTTTTTGGGGGTGGTCACGAATTAAAGTCCTTTTCGCTCTAGGACGCATATTTAAGGAGATATGGACAAAAGAAGTTTTTCATATAAAAATTTCAATTTTTTTAGGTTTTGGGTGGATTTTTAAATTTTTTGGGGGTGGTCACGAATTAAAGTCCTTTTCGCTCTAGGACGCATATTTAAGGAGATATGGGCAAAAGAAGTTTTTCACATAAAAATTTAAATTTTTTTAGGTTTTGGGTGGATTTTTAAATTTTTTGGGGGTGGTCACGAATTAAAGTCCTTTTCGCTCTAGGACGCATATTTAAGGAGATATGGGCAAAAGAAGTTTTTCATATAAAAATTTCAATTTTTTTAGGTTTTGGGTGGATTTTTAAATTTTTTGGGGGTGGTCACGAATTAAAGTCCTTTTGCTCTAGGACGCATATTTAAGGAGATATGGGCAAAAGAAGTTTTTCACATAAAAATTTCAATTTTTTTAGGTTTTGGGTGGATTTTTAAATTTTTTGGGGGTGGTCACGAATTAAAGTCCTTTTCGCTCTAGGACGCATATTTAAGGAGATATGGACAAAAGAAGTTTTTCATATAAAAATTTCAATTTTTTTAGGTTTTGGGTGGATTTTTAAATTTTTTGGGGGTGGTCACGAATTAAAGTCCTTTTCGCTCTAGGACGCATATTTAAGGAGATATGGACAAAAGAAGTTTTTCATATAAAAATTTCAATTTTTTTAGGTTTTGGGTGGATTTTTCAATTTTTTGAGGGTGGTCACGAATTAAAGTCCTTTTCGCTCTAGGACGCATATTTAAGGAGATATGGGCAAAAGAAGTTTTTCATATAAAAATTTCAATTTTTTTAGGTTTTGGGTGGATTTTTCAATTTTTTGGGGGTGGTCACGAATTAAAGTCCTTTTCGCTCTAGGACGCATATTTAAGGAGATATGGACAAAAGAAGTTTTTCATATAAAAATTTCAATTTTTTTAGGTTTTGGGTGGATTTTTAAATTTTTTGGGGGTGGTCACGAATTAAAGTCCTTTTCGCTTTAGGACGCATATTTAAGGAGATATGGGCAAAAGAAGTTTTTCATATAAAAATTTCAATTTTTTTAGGTTTTGGGTGGATTTTTCAATTTTTTGAGGGTGGTCACGAATTAAAGTCCTTTTCGCTCTAGGACGCATATTTAAGGAGATATGGGCAAAAGAAGTTTTTCATATAAAAATTTCAATTTTTTTAGGTTTTGGGTGGATTTTTAAATTTTTTGGGGGTGGTCACGAATTAAAGTCCTTTTCGCTCTAGGACGCATATTTAAGGAGATATGGACAAAAGAAGTTTTTCATATAAAAATTTCAATTTTTTTAGGTTTTGGGTGGATTTTTAAATTTTTTGGGGGTGGTCACGAATTAAAGTCCTTTTCGCTTTAGGACGCATATTTAAGGAGATATGGGCAAAAGAAGTTTTTCATATAAAAATTTCAATTTTTTTAGGTTTTGGGTGGATTTTTCAATTTCTTGAGGGTGGTCACGAATTAAAGTCCTTTTCGCTCTAGGACGCATATTTAAGGAGATATGGGCAAAAGAAGTTTTTCATATAAAAATTTCAATTTTTTTAGGTTTTGGGTGGATTTTTAAATTTTTTGGGGGTGGTCACGAATTAAAGTCCTTTTCGCTCTAGGACGCATATTTAAGGAGATATGGGCAAAAGAAGTTTTTCACATAAAAATTTCAATTTTTTTAGGTTTTGGGTGGATTTTTAAATTTTTTGGGGGTGGTCACGAATTAAAGTCCTTTTCGCTCTAGGACGCATATTTAAGGAGATATGGACAAAAGAAGTTTTTCATATAAAAATTTCAATTTTGTTAGGTTTTGGGTGGATTTTTCAATTTTTTGAGGGTGGTCACGAATTAAAGTCCTTTTCGCTCTAGGACGCATATTTAAGGAGATATGGGCAAAAGAAGTTTTTCATATAAAAATTTCAATTTTTTTAGGTTTTGGGTGGATTTTTCAATTTTTTGAGGGTGGTCACGAATTAAAGTCCTTTTCGCTCTAGGACGCATATTTAAGGAGATATGGGCAAAAGAAGTTTTTCACATAAAAATTTCAATTTTTTTAGGTTTTGGGTGGATTTTTAAATTTTTTGGGGGTGGTCACGAATTAAAGTCCTTTTCGCTCTAGGACGCATATTTAAGGAGATATGGACAAAAGAAGTTTTTCATATAAAAATTTCAATTTTTTTAGGTTTTGGGTGGATTTTTCAATTTTTTGGGGGTGGTCACGAATTAAAGTCCTTTTCGCTCTAGGACGCATATTTAAGGAGATATGGGCAAAAGAAGTTTTTCACATAAAAATTTCAATTTTTTTAGGTTTTGGGTGGATTTTTAAATTTTTTGGGGGTGGTCACGAATTAAAGTCCTTTTCGCTCTAGGACGCATATTTAAGGAGATATGGGCAAAAGAAGTTTTTCATATAAAAATTTCAATTTTTTTAGGTTTTGGGTGGATTTTTAAATTTTTTGGGGGTGGTCACGAATTAAAGTCCTTTTCGCTCTAGGACGCATATTTAAGGAGATATGGACAAAAGAAGTTTTTCATATAAAAATTTCAATTTTGTTAGGTTTTGGGTGGATTTTTCAATTTTTTGAGGGTGGTCACGAATTAAAGTCCTTTTCGCTCTAGGACGCATATTTAAGGAGATATGGGCAAAAGAAGTTTTTCATATAAAAATTTCAATTTTTTTAGGTTTTGGGTGGATTTTTCAATTTTTTGAGGGTGGTCACGAATTAAAGTCCTTTTCGCTCTAGGACGCATATTTAAGGAGATATGGGCAAAAGAAGTTTTTCACATAAAAATTTCAATTTTTTTAGGTTTTGGGTGGATTTTTAAATTTTTTGGGGGTGGTCACGAATTAAAGTCCTTTTCGCTCTAGGACGCATATTTAAGGAGATATGGACAAAAGAAGTTTTTCATATAAAAATTTCAATTTTTTTAGGTTTTGGGTGGATTTTTCAATTTTTTGGGGGTGGTCACGAATTAAAGTCCTTTTCGCTCTAGGACGCATATTTAAGGAGATATGGGCAAAAGAAGTTTTTCACATAAAAATTTCAATTTTTTTAGGTTTTGGGTGGATTTTTAAATTTTTTGGGGGTGGTCACGAATTAAAGTCCTTTTCGCTCTAGGACGCATATTTAAGGAGATATGGGCAAAAGAAGTTTTTCATATAAAAATTTCAATTTTTTTAGGTTTTGGGTGGATTTTTAAATTTTTTGGGGGTGGTCACGAATTAAAGTCCTTTTCGCTCTAGGACGCATATTTAAGGAGATATGGACAAAAGAAGTTTTTCATATAAAAATTTAAATTTTTTTAGGTTTTGGGTGGATTTTTCAATTTTTTGGGGGTGGTCACGAATTAAAGTCCTTTTCGCTCTAGGACGCATATTTAAGGAGATATGGGCAAAAGAAGTTTTTCACATAAAAATTTCAATTTTTTTAGGTTTTGGGTGGATTTTTAAATTTTTTGGGGGTGGTCACGAATTAAAGTCCTTTTCGCTCTAGGACGCATATTTAAGGAGATATGGACAAAAGAAGTTTTTCATATAAAAATTTCAATTTTTTTAGGTTTTGGGTGGATTTTTAAATTTTTTGGGGGTGGTCACGAATTAAAGTCCTTTTCGCTCTAGGACGCATATTTAAGGAGATATGGGCAAAAGAAGTTTTTCATATAAAAATTTCAATTTTTTTAGGTTTTGGGTGGATTTTTCAATTTTTTGAGGGTGGTCACGAATTAAAGTCCTTTTCGCTCTAGGACGCATATTTAAGGAGATATGGGCAAAAGAAGTTTTTCATATAAAAATTTCAATTTTTTTAGGTTTTGGGTGGATTTTGAAATTTTTTGGGGGTGGTCACGAATTAAAGTCCTTTTCGCTCTAAGACGCATATTTAAGGAGATATGGGCAAAAGAAGTTTTTCACATAAAAATTTCAATTTTTTTAGGTTTTGGGTGGATTTTTAAATTTTTTGGGGGTGGTCACGAATTAAAGTCCTTTTCGCTCTAGGACGCATATTTAAGGAGATATGGACAAAAGAAGTTTTTCATATAAAAATTTCAATTTTGTTAGGTTTTGGGTGGATTTTTCAATTTTTTGAGGGTGGTCACGAATTAAAGTCCTTTTCGCTCTAGGACGCATATTTAAGGAGATATGGGCAAAAGAAGTTTTTCATATAAAAATTTCAATTTTTTTAGGTTTTGGGTGGATTTTTCAATTTTTTGAGGGTGGTCACGAATTAAAGTCCTTTTCGCTCTAGGACGCATATTTAAGGAGATATGGGCAAAAGAAGTTTTTCACATAAAAATTTCAATTTTTTTAGGTTTTGGGTGGATTTTTAAATTTTTTGGGGGTGGTCACGAATTAAAGTCCTTTTCGCTCTAGGACGCATATTTAAGGAGATATGGACAAAAGAAGTTTTTCATATAAAAATTTCAATTTTTTTAGGTTTTGGGTGGATTTTTCAATTTTTTGGGGGTGGTCACGAATTAAAGTCCTTTTCGCTCTAGGACGCATATTTAAGGAGATATGGGCAAAAGAAGTTTTTCACATAAAAATTTCAATTTTTTTAGGTTTTGGGTGGATTTTTAAATTTTTTGGGGGTGGTCACGAATTAAAGTCCTTTTCGCTCTAGGACGCATATTTAAGGAGATATGGACAAAAGAAGTTTTTCATATAAAAATTTCAATTTTTTTAGGTTTTGGGTGGATTTTTAAATTTTTTGGGGGTGGTCACGAATTAAAGTCCTTTTCGCTCTAGGACGCATATTTAAGGAGATATGGGCAAAAGAAGTTTTTCATATAAAAATTTCAATTTTTTTAGGTTTTGGGTGGATTTTTCAATTTTTTGAGGGTGGTCACGAATTAAAGTCCTTTTCGCTCTAGGACGCATATTTAAGGAGATATGGGCAAAAGAAGTTTTTCATATAAAAATTTCAATTTTTTTAGGTTTTGGGTGGATTTTGAAATTTTTTGGGGGTGGTCACGAATTAAAGTCCTTTTCGCTCTAAGACGCATATTTAAGGAGATATGGGCAAAAGAAGTTTTTCACATAAAAATTTCAATTTTTTTAGGTTTTGGGTGGATTTTTAAATTTTTTGGGGGTGGTCACGAATTAAAGTCCTTTTCGCTCTAGGACGCATATTTAAGGAGATATGGACAAAAGAAGTTTTTCATATAAAAATTTCAATTTTGTTAGGTTTTGGGTGGATTTTTCAATTTTTTGAGGGTGGTCACGAATTAAAGTCCTTTTCGCTCTAGGACGCATATTTAAGGAGATATGGGCAAAAGAAGTTTTTCATATAAAAATTTCAATTTTTTTAGGTTTTGGGTGGATTTTTCAATTTTTTGAGGGTGGTCACGAATTAAAGTCCTTTTCGCTCTAGGACGCATATTTAAGGAGATATGGGCAAAAGAAGTTTTTCACATAAAAATTTCAATTTTTTTAGGTTTTGGGTGGATTTTTAAATTTTTTGGGGGTGGTTACGAATTAAAGTCCTTTTCGCTCTAGGACGCATATTTAAGGAGATATGGACAAAAGAAGTTTTTCATATAAAAATTTCAATTTTTTTAGGTTTTGGGTGGATTTTTCAATTTTTTGGGGGTGGTCACGAATTAAAGTCCTTTTCGCTCTAGGACGCATATTTAAGGAGATATGGGCAAAAGAAGTTTTTCACATAAAAATTTCAATTTTTTTAGGTTTTGGGTGGATTTTTAAATTTTTTGGGGGTGGTCACGAATTAAAGTCCTTTTCGCTCTAGGACGCATATTTAAGGAGATATGGGCAAAAGAAGTTTTTCATATAAAAATTTCAATTTTTTTAGGTTTTGGGTGGATTTTTCAATTTTTTGGGGGTGGTCACGAATTAAAGTCCTTTTCGCTCTAGGACGCATATTTAAGGAGATATGGACAAAAGAAGTTTTTCATATAAAAATTTCAATTTTTTTAGGTTTTGGGTGGATTTTTAAATTTTTTGGGGGTGGTCACGAATTAAAGTCCTTTTCGCTCTAGGACGCATATTTAAGGAGATATGGGCAAAAGAAGTTTTTCATATAAAAATTTCAATTTTTTTAGGTTTTGGGTGGATTTTTAAATTTTTTGAGGGTGGTCACGAATTAAAGTCCTTTTCGCTCTAGGACGCATATTTAAGGAGATATGGGCAAAAGAAGTTTTTCATATAAAAATTTCAATTTTTTTAGGTTTTGGGTGGATTTTTAAATTTTTTGGGGGTGGTCACGAATTAAAGTCCTTTTCGCTCTAGGACGCATATTTAAGGAGATATGGGCAAAAGAAGTTTTTCACATAAAAATTTCAATTTTTTTAGGTTTTGGGTGGATTTTTAAATTTTTTGGGGGTGGTCACGAATTAAAGTCCTTTTCGCTCTAGGACGCATATTTAAGGAGATATGGACAAAAGAAGTTTTTCATATAAAAATTTCAATTTTTTTAGGTTTTGGGTGGATTTTTAAATTTTTTGGGGGTGGTCACGAATTAAAGTCCTTTTCGCTCTAGGACGCATATTTAAGGAGATATGGGCAAAAGAAGTTTTTCATATAAAAATTTCAATTTTTTTAGGTTTTGGGTGGATTTTTCAATTTTTTGAGGGTGGTCACGAATTAAAGTCCTTTTCGCTCTAGGACGCATATTTAAGGAGATATGGGCAAAAGAAGTTTTTCATATAAAAATTTCAATTTTTTTAGGTTTTGGGTGGATTTTGAAATTTTTTGGGGGTGGTCACGAATTAAAGTCCTTTTCGCTCTAAGACGCATATTTAAGGAGATATGGGCAAAAGAAGTTTTTCACATAAAAATTTCAATTTTTTTAGGTTTTGGGTGGATTTTTAAATTTTTTGGGGGTGGTCACGAATTAAAGTCCTTTTCGCTCTAGGACGCATATTTAAGGAGATATGGACAAAAGAAGTTTTTCATATAAAAATTTCAATTTTGTTAGGTTTTGGGTGGATTTTTCAATTTTTTGAGGGTGGTCACGAATTAAAGTCCTTTTCGCTCTAGGACGCATATTTAAGGAGATATGGGCAAAAGAAGTTTTTCATATAAAAATTTCAATTTTTTTAGGTTTTGGGTGGATTTTTCAATTTTTTGAGGGTGGTCACGAATTAAAGTCCTTTTCGCTCTAGGACGCATATTTAAGGAGATATGGGCAAAAGAAGTTTTTCACATAAAAATTTCAATTTTTTTAGGTTTTGGGTGGATTTTTAAATTTTTTGGGGGTGGTTACGAATTAAAGTCCTTTTCGCTCTAGGACGCATATTTAAGGAGATATGGACAAAAGAAGTTTTTCATATAAAAATTTCAATTTTTTTAGGTTTTGGGTGGATTTTTCAATTTTTTGGGGGTGGTCACGAATTAAAGTCCTTTTCGCTCTAGGACGCATATTTAAGGAGATATGGGCAAAAGAAGTTTTTCACATAAAAATTTCAATTTTTTTAGGTTTTGGGTGGATTTTTAAATTTTTTGGGGGTGGTCACGAATTAAAGTCCTTTTCGCTCTAGGACGCATATTTAAGGAGATATGGGCAAAAGAAGTTTTTCATATAAAAATTTCAATTTTTTTAGGTTTTGGGTGGATTTTTCAATTTTTTGGGGGTGGTCACGAATTAAAGTCCTTTTCGCTCTAGGACGCATATTTAAGGAGATATGGACAAAAGAAGTTTTTCATATAAAAATTTCAATTTTTTTAGGTTTTGGGTGGATTTTTAAATTTTTTGGGGGTGGTCACGAATTAAAGTCCTTTTCGCTCTAGGACGCATATTTAAGGAGATATGGGCAAAAGAAGTTTTTCATATAAAAATTTCAATTTTTTTAGGTTTTGGGTGGATTTTTAAATTTTTTGAGGGTGGTCACGAATTAAAGTCCTTTTCGCTCTAGGACGCATATTTAAGGAGATATGGGCAAAAGAAGTTTTTCATATAAAAATTTCAATTTTTTTAGGTTTTGGGTGGATTTTTAAATTTTTTGGGGGTGGTCACGAATTAAAGTCCTTTTCGCTCTAGGACGCATATTTAAGGAGATATGGGCAAAAGAAGTTTTTCACATAAAAATTTCAATTTTTTTAGGTTTTGGGTGGATTTTTAAATTTTTTGGGGGTGGTCACGAATTAAAGTCCTTTTCGCTCTAGGACGCATATTTAAGGAGATATGGACAAAAGAAGTTTTTCATATAAAAATTTCAATTTTGTTAGGTTTTGGGTGGATTTTTCAATTTTTTGAGTGTGGTCACGAATTAAAGTCCTTTTCGCTCTAGGACGCATATTTAAGGAGATATGGGCAAAAGAAGTTTTTCATATAAAAATTTCAATTTTTTTAGGTTTTGGGTGGATTTTTCAATTTTTTGAGGGTGGTCACGAATTAAAGTCCTTTTCGCTCTAGGACGCATATTTAAGGAGATATGGGCAAAAGAAGTTTTTCACATAAAAATTTCAATTTTTTTAGGTTTTGGGTGGATTTTTAAATTTTTTGGGGGTGGTCACGAATTAAAGTCCTTTTCGCTCTAGGACGCATATTTAAGGAGATATGGGCAAAAGAAGTTTTTCATATAAAAATTTCAATTTTTTTAGGTTTTGGGTGGATTTTTCAATTTTTTGAGGGTGGTCACGAATTAAAGTCCTTTTCGCTCTAGGACGCTTAGTTTAGGAGATATGGGCAAAAGAAGTTTTTCATATAAAAATTTCAATTTTGTTAGGTTTTGGGTGGATTTTTCAATTTTTTGAGGGTGGTCACGAATTAAAGTCCTTTTCGCTCTAGGACGCATATTTAAGGAGATATGGGCAAAAGAAGTTTTTCATATAAAAATTTCAATTTTTTTAGGTTTTGGGTGGATTTTTCAATTTTTTGAGGGTGGTCACGAATTAAAGTCCTTTTCGCTCTAGGACGCATATTTAAGGAGATATGGGCAAAAGAAGTTTTTCACATAAAAATTTCAATTTTTTTAGGTTTTGGGTGGATTTTTAAATTTTTTGGGGGTGGTCACGAATTAAAGTCCTTTTCGCTCTAGGACGCATATTTAAGGAGATATGGGCAAAAGAAGTTTTTCATATAAAAATTTCAATTTTTTTAGGTTTTGGGTGGATTTTTCAATTTTTTGAGGGTGGTCACGAATTAAAGTCCTTTTCGCTCTAGGACGCTTAGTTTAGGAGATATGGGCAAAAGAAGTTTTTCATATAAAAATTTCAATTTTGTTAGGTTTTGGGTGGATTTTTCAATTTTTTGAGGGTGGTCACGAATTAAAGTCCTTTTCGCTCTAGGACGCATATTTAAGGAGATATGGGCAAAAGAAGTTTTTCATATAAAAATTTCAATTTTTTTAGGTTTTGGGTGGATTTTTCAATTTTTTGAGGGTGGTCACGAATTAAAGTCCTTTTCGCTCTAGGACGCATATTTAAGGAGATATGGGCAAAAGAAGTTTTTCACATAAAAATTTCAATTTTTTTAGGTTTTGGGTGGATTTTTAAATTTTTTGGGGGTGGTCACGAATTAAAGTCCTTTTCGCTCTAGGACGCATATTTAAGGAGATATGGACAAAAGAAGTTTTTCATATAAAAATTTCAATTTTTTTAGGTTTTGGGTGGATTTTTCAATTTTTTGGGGGTGGTCACGAATTAAAGTCCTTTTCGCTCTAGGACGCATATTTAAGGAGAGATGGGCAAAAGAAGTTTTTCACATAAAAATTTCAATTTTTTTAGGTTTTGGGTGGATTTTTAAATTTTTTGGGGGTGGTCACGAATTAAAGTCCTTTTCGCTCTAGGACGCATATTTAAGGAGATATGGGCAAAAGAAGTTTTTCATATAAAAATTTCAATTTTTTTAGGTTTTGGGTGGATTTTTCAATTTTTTGGGGGTGGTCACGAATTAAAGTCCTTTTCGCTCTAGGACGCATATTTAAGGAGATATGGACAAAAGAAGTTTTTCATATAAAAATTTCAATTTTTTTAGGTTTTGGGTGGATTTTTCAATTTTTTGGGGGTGGTCACGAATTAAAGTCCTTTTCGCTCTAGGACGCATATTTAAGGAGATATGGGCAAAAGAAGTTTTTCACATAAAAATTTCAATTTTTGTAGGTTTTGGGTGGATTTTTAAATTTTTTGGGGGTGGTCACGAATTAAAGTCCTTTTCGCTCTAGGACGCATATTTAAGGAGATATGGACAAAAGAAGTTTTTCACATAAAAATTTCAATTTTTTTAGGTTTTGGGTGGATTTTTAAATTTTTTGGGGGTGGTCACGAATTAAAGTCCTTTTCGCTCTAGGACGCATATTTAAGGAGATATGGGCAAAAGAAGTTTTTCATATAAAAATTTCAATTTTTTTAGGTTTTGGGTGGATTTTTCAATTTTTTGAGGGTGGTCACGAATTAAAGTCCTTTTCGCTCTAGGACGCATATTTAAGGAGATATGGGCAAAAGAAGTTTTTCACATAAAAATTTCAATTTTTTTAGGTTTTGGGTGGATTTTTAAATTTTTTGGGGGTGGTCACGAATTAAAGTCCTTTTCGCTCTAGGACGCATATTTAAGGAGATATGGACAAAAGAAGTTTTTCATATAAAAATTTCAATTTTGTTAGGTTTTGGGTGGATTTTTCAATTTTTTGAGGGTGGTCACGAATTAAAGTCCTTTTCGCTCTAGGACGCATATTTAAGGAGATATGGGCAAAAGAAGTTTTTCATATAAAAATTTCAATTTTTTTAGGTTTTGGGTGGATTTTTCAATTTTTTGAGGGTGGTCACGAATTAAAGTCCTTTTCGCTCTAGGACGCATATTTAAGGAGATATGGGCAAAAGAAGTTTTTCACATAAAAATTTCATTTTTTTTAGGTTTTGGGTGGATTTTTAAATTTTTTGGGGGTGGTCACGAATTAAAGTCCTTTTCGCTCTAGGACGCATATTTAAGGAGATATGGACAAAAGAAGTTTTTCATATAAAAATTTCAATTTTTTTAGGTTTTGGGTGGATTTTTCAATTTTTTGGGGGTGGTCACGAATTAAAGTCCTTTTCGCTCTAGGACGCATATTTAAGGAGATATGCGCAAAAGAAGTTTTTCACATAAAAATTTCAATTTTTTTAGGTTTTGGGTGGATTTTTCAATTTTTTGGGGGTGGTCACGAATTAAAGTCCTTTTCGCTCTAGGACGCATATTTAAGGAGATATGGGCAAAAGAAGTTTTTCATATAAAAATTTCAATTTTTTTAGGTTTTGGGTGGATTTTTCAATTTTTTGGGGGTGGTCACGAATTAAAGTCCTTTTCGCTCTAGGACGCATATTTAAGGAGATATGGACAAAAGAAGTTTTTCATATAAAAATTTCAATTTTTTTAGGTTTTGGGTGGATTTTTCAATTTTTTGAGGGTGGTCACGAATTAAAGTCCTTTTCGCTCTAGGACGCATATTTAAGGAGATATGGGCAAAAGAAGTTTTTCATATAAAAATTTCAATTTTTTTAGGTTTTGGGTGGATTTTTCAATTTTTTGAGGGTGGTCACGAATTAAAGTCCTTTTCGCTCTAGGACGCATATTTAAGGAGATATGGGCAAAAGAAGTTTTTCACATAAAAATTTCAATTTTTTTAGGTTTTGGGTGGATTTTTAAATTTTTTGGGGGTGGTCACGAATTAAAGTCCTTTTCGCTCTAGGACGCATATTTAA
Source organism: Haematobia irritans (assembly GCF_050003625.1). Classification (NCBI taxonomy): domain Eukaryota; kingdom Metazoa; phylum Arthropoda; class Insecta; order Diptera; family Muscidae; genus Haematobia; species Haematobia irritans. Next base: position 111,606,735 of record NC_134399.1, on the reverse strand, counting down.
GGAGATATGGACAAAAGAAGTTTTTCATATAAAAATTTCAATTTTTTTAGGTTTTGGGTGGATTTTTCAATTTTTTGAGGGTGGTCACGAATTAAAGTCCTTTTCGCTCTAGGACGCATATTTAAGGAGATATGGGCAAAAGAAGTTTTTCATATAAAAATTTCAATTTTTTTAGGTTTTGGGTGGATTTTTCAATTTTTTGAGGGTGGTCACGAATTAAAGTCCTTTTCAGACGCATATTTAAGGAGATAGGACGCATATTTAAGGAGATATGGGCAAAAGAAGTTTTTCACATAAAAATTTCAATTATTTTAGGTTTTGGGTGGATTTTTAAATTTTTTGGGGGTGGTCACGAATTAAAGTCCTTTTCGCTCTAGGACGCATATTTAAGGAGATATGGACAAAAGAAGTTTTTCATATAAAAATTTCAATTTTTTTAGGTTTTGGGTGGATTTTTCAATTTTTTGGGGGTGGTCACGAATTAAAGTCCTTTTCGCTCTAGGACGCATATTTAAGGAGATATGGGCAAAAGAAGTTTTTCACATAAAAATTTCAATTTTTTTAGGTTTTGGGTGGATTTTTAAATTTTTTGGGGGTGGTCACGAATTAAAGTCCTTTTCGCTCTAGGACGCATATTTAAGGAGATATGGGCAAAAGAAGTTTTTCATATAAAAATTTCAATTTTTTTAGGTTTTGGGTGGATTTTTAAATTTTTTGGGGGTGGTCACGAATTAAAGTCCTTTTCGCTCTAGGACGCATATTTAAGGAGATATGGACAAAAGAAGTTTTTCATATAAAAATTTCAATTTTTTTAGGTTTTGGGTGGATTTTTCAATTTTTTGGGGGTGGTCACGAATTAAAGTCCTTTTCGCTCTAGGACGCATATTTAAGGAGATATGGGCAAAAGAAGTTTTTCACATAAAAATTTCAATTTTTTTAGGTTTTGGGTGGATTTTTAAATTTTTTGGGGGTGGTCACGAATTAAAGTCCTTTTCGCTCTAGGACGCATATTTAAGGAGATATGGACAAAAGAAGTTTTTCATATAAAAATTTCAATTTTTTTAGGTTTTGGGTGGATTTTTAAATTTTTTGGGGGTGGTCACGAATTAAAGTCCTTTTCGCTCTAGGACGCATATTTAAGGAGATATGGGCAAAAGAAGTTTTTCATATAAAAATTTCAATTTTTTTAGGTTTTGGGTGGATTTTTCAATTTTTTGAGGGTGGTCACGAATTAAAGTCCTTTTCGCTCTAGGACGCATATTTAAGGAGATATGGGCAAAAGAAGTTTTTCATATAAAAATTTCAATTTTTTTAGGTTTTGGGTGGATTTTTAAATTTTTTGGGGGTGGTCACGAATTAAAGTCCTTTTCGCTCTAGGACGCATATTTAAGGAGATATGGGCAAAAGAAGTTTTTCACATAAAAATTTCAATTTTTTTAGGTTTTGGGTGGATTTTTAAATTTTTTGGGGGTGGTCACGAATTAAAGTCCTTTTCGCTCTAGGACGCATATTTAAGGAGATATGGGCAAAAGAAGTTTTTCACATAAAAATTTCAATTTTTTTAGGTTTTGGGTGGATTTTTAAATTTTTTGGGGGTGGTCACGAATTAAAGTCCTTTTCAGACGCATATTTAAGGAGATAGGACGCATATTTAAGGAGATATGGGCAAAAGAAGTTTTTCACATAAAAATTTCAATTATTTTAGGTTTTGGGTGGATTTTTAAATTTTGTGGGGGTGGTCACGAATTAAAGTCCTTTTCGCTCTAGGACGCATATTTAAGGAGATATGGACAAAAGAAGTTTTTCATATAAAAATTTCAATTTTTTTAGGTTTTGGGTGGATTTTTCAATTTTTTGGGGGTGGTCACGAATTAAAGTCCTTTTCGCTCTAGGACGCATATTTAAGGAGATATGGGCAAAAGAAGTTTTTCACATAAAAATTTCAATTTTTTTAGGTTTTGGGTGGATTTTTAAATTTTTTGGGGGTGGTCACGAATTAAAGTCCTTTTCGCTCTAGGACGCATATTTAAGGAGATATGGGCAAAAGAAGTTTTTCATATAAAAATTTCAATTTTTTTAGGTTTTGGGTGGATTTTTAAATTTTTTGGGGGTGGTCACGAATTAAAGTCCTTTTCGCTCTAGGACGCATATTTAAGGAGATATGGACAAAAGAAGTTTTTCATATAAAAATTTCAATTTTTTTAGGTTTGGGTGGATTTTTCAATTTTTTGGGGGTGGTCACGAATTAAAGTCCTTTTCGCTCTAGGACGCATATTTAAGGAGATATGGGCAAAAGAAGTTTTTCACATAAAAATTTCAATTTTTTTAGGTTTTGGCTGGATTTTTAAATTTTTTGGGGGTGGTCACGAATTAAAGTCCTTTTCGCTCTAGGACGCATATTTAAGGAGATATGGACAAAAGAAGTTTTTCATATAAAAATTTCAATTTTTTTAGGTTTTGGGTGGATTTTTAAATTTTTTGGGGGTGGTCACGAATTAAAGTCCTTTTCGCTTTAGGACGCATATTTAAGGAGATATGGACAAAAGAAGTTTTTCATATAAAAATTTCAATTTTTTTAGGTTTTGGGTGGATTTTTCAATTTTTTGGGGGTGGTCACGAATTAAAGTCCTTTTCGCTTTAGGACGCATATTTAAGGAGATATGGGCAAAAGAAGTTTTTCATATAAAAATTTCAATTTTTTAGGTTTTGGGTGGATTTTTAAATTTTTTGGGGGTGGTCACGAATTAAAGTCCTTTTCGCTCTAGGACGCATATTTAAGGAGATATGGGCAAAAGAAGTTTTTCACATAAAAATTTCAATTTTTTTAGGTTTTGGGTGGATTTTTAAATTTTTTGGGGGTGGTCACGAATTAAAGTCCTTTTCGCTCTAGGACGCATATTTAAGGAGATATGGACAAAAGAAGTTTTTCATATAAAAATTTCAATTTTGTTAGGTTTTGGGTGGATTTTTCAATTTTTTGAGGGTGGTCACGAATTAAAGTCCTTTTCGCTCTAGGACGCATATTTAAGGAGATATGGGCAAAAGAAGTTTTACATATAAAAATTTCAATTTTTTTAGGTTTTGGGTGGATTTTTCAATTTTTTGAGGGTGGTCACGAATTAAAGTCCTTTTCGCTCTAGGACGCATATTTAAGGAGATATGGGCAAAAGAAGTTTTTCACATAAAAATTTCAATTTTTTTAGGTTTTGGGTGGATTTTTAAATTTTTTGGGGGTGGTCACGAATTAAAGTCCTTTTCGCTCTAGGACGCATATTTAAGGAGATATGGACAAAAGAAGTTTTTCATATAAAAATTTCAATTTTTTTAGGTTTTGGGTGGATTTTTCAATTTTTTGGGGGTGGTCACGAATTAAAGTCCTTTTCGCTCTAGGACGCATATTTAAGGAGATATGGGCAAAAGAAGTTTTTCACATAAAAATTTCAATTTTTTTAGGTTTTGGGTGGATTTTTAAATTTTTTGGGGGTGGTCACGAATTAAAGTCCTTTTCGCTCTAGGACGCATATTTAAGGAGATATGGGCAAAAGAAGTTTTTCATATAAAAATTTCAATTTTTTTAGGTTTTGGGTGGATTTTTAAATTTTTTGGGGGTGGTCACGAATTAAAGTCCTTTTCGCTCTAGGACGCATATTTAAGGAGATATGGACAAAAGAAGTTTTTCATATAAAAATTTCAATTTTTTTAGGTTTTGGGTGGATTTTTCAATTTTTTGGGGGTGGTCACGAATTAAAGTCCTTTTCGCTCTAGGACGCATATTTAAGGAGATATGGGCAAAAGAAGTTTTTCACATAAAAATTTCAATTTTTTTAGGTTTTGGGTGGATTTTTAAATTTTTTGGGGGTGGTCACGAATTAAAGTCCTTTTCGCTCTAGGACGCATATTTAAGGAGATATGGACAAAAGAAGTTTTTCATATAAAAATTTCAATTTTTTTAGGTTTTGGGTGGATTTTTCAATTTTTTGGGGGTGGTCACGAATTAAAGTCCTTTTCGCTCTAGGACGCATATTTAAGGAGATATGGGCAAAAGAAGTTTTTCATATAAAAATTTCAATTTTTTTCGGTTTTGGGTGGATTTTTCAATTTTTTGAGGGTGGTCACGAATTAAAGTCCTTTTCGCTCTAGGACGCATATTTAAGGAGATATGGGCAAAAGAAGTTTTTCATATAAAAATTTCAATTTTTTTAGGTTTTGGGTGGATTTTTAAATTTTTTGGGGGTGGTCACGAATTAAAGTCCTTTTCGCTCTAGGACGCATATTTAAGGAGATATGGGCAAAAGAAGTTTTTCACATAAAAATTTCAATTTTTTTTTATGTTTTGGGTGGATTTTTAAATTTTTTGGGGGTGGTCACGAATTAAAGTCCTTTTCGCTCTAGGACGCATATTTAAGGAGATATGGACAAAAGAAGTTTTTCATATAAAAATTTCAATTTTGTTAGGTTTTGGGTGGATTTTTCAATTTTTTGAGGGTGGTCACGAATTAAAGTCCTTTTCGCTCTAGGACGCATATTTAAGGAGATATGGGCAAAAGAAGTTTTTCATATAAAAATTTCAATTTTTTTAGGTTTTGGGTGGATTTTTAAATTTTTTGGGGGTGGTCACGAATTAAAGTCCTTTTCGCTCTAGGACGCATATTTAAGGAGATATGGGCAAAAGAAGTTTTTCATATAAAAATTTCAATTTTTTTAGGTTTTGGGTGGATTTTTAAATTTTTTGGGGGTGGTCACGAATTAAAGTCCTTTTCGCTCTAGGACGCATATTTAAGGAGATATGGACAAAAGAAGTTTTTCATATAAAAATTTCAATTTTTTTAGGTTTTGGGTGGATTTTTCAATTTTTTGAGGGTGGTCACGAATTAAAGTCCTTTTCGCTCTAGGACGCATATTTAAGGAGATATGGGCAAAAGAAGTTTTTCACATAAAAATTTCAATTTTTTTAGGTTTTGGGTGGATTTTTCAATTTTCTGGGGGTTGTCACGAATTAAAGTCCTTTTCGCTCTAGGACGCATATTTAAGGAGATATGGGCAAAAGAAGTTTTTCATATAAAAATTTCAATTTTTTTAGGTTTTGGGTGGATTTTTAAATTTTTTGGGGGTGGTCACGAATTAAAGTCCTTTTCGCTCTAGGACGCATATTTAAGGAGATATGGACAAAAGAAGTTTTTCATATAAAAATTTCAATTTTGTTAGGTTTTGGGTGGATTTTTCAATTTTTTGAGGGTGGTCACGAATTAAAGTCCTTTTCGCTCTAGGACGCATATTTAAGGAGATATGGGCAAAAGAAGTTTTTCACATAAAAATTTCAATTTTTTTAGGTTTTGGGTGGATTTTTAAAATTTTTGGGGGTGGTCACGAATTAAAGTCCTTTTCGCTCTAGGACGCATATTTAAGGAGATATGGACAAAAGAAGTTTTTCATATAAAAATTTCAATTTTGTTAGGTTTTGGGTGGATTTTTCAATTTTTTGGGGGTGGTCACGAAAAGAAGTTTTTCACATAAAAATTTCAATTTTTTTAGGTTTTGGGTGGATTTTTAAATTTTTTGGGGGTGGTCACGAATTAAAGTCCTTTTCGCTCTAGGACGCATATTTAAGGAGATATGGACAAAAGAAGTTTTTCATATAAAAATTTCAATTTTTTTAGGTTTTGGGTGGATTTTTAAATTTTTTGGGGGTGGTCACGAATTAAAGTCCTTTTCGCTCTAGGACGCATATTTAAGGAGATATGGGCAAAAGAAGTTTTTCATATAAAAATTTCAATTTTTTTAGGTTTTGGGTGGATTTTTCAATTTTTTGAGGGTGGTCACGAATTAAAGTCCTTTTCGCTCTAGGACGCATATTTAAGGAGATATGGGCAAAAGAAGTTTTTCATATAAAAATTTCAATTTTTTTAGGTTTTGGGTGGATTTTTAAATTTTTTGGGGGTGGTCACGAATTAAAGTCCTTTTCGCTCTAGGACGCATATTTAAGGAGATATGGGCAAAAGAAGTTTTTCACATAAAAATTTAAATTTTTTTAGGTTTTGGGTGGATTTTTAAATTTTTTGGGGGTGGTCACGAATTAAAGTCCTTTTCGCTCTAGGACGCATATTTAAGGAGATATGGACAAAAGAAGTTTTTCATATAAAAATTTCAATTGTTTTAGGTTTTGGGTGGATTTTTAAATTTTTTGGGGGTGGTCACGAATTAAAGTCCTTTTCGCTCTAGGACGCATATTTAAGGAGATATGGACAAAAGAAGTTTTTCATATAAAAATTTCAATTTTTTTAGGTTTTGGGTGGATTTTTCAATTTTTTGAGGGTGGTCACGAATTAAAGTCCTTTTCGCTCTAGGACGCATATTTAAGGAGATATGGGCAAAAGAAGTTTTTCACATAAAAATTTCAATTTTTTTAGGTTTTGGGTGGATTTTTAAATTTTTTGGGGGTGGTCACGAATTAAAGTCCTTTTCGCTCTAGGACGCATATTTAAGGAGATATGGACAAAAGAAGTTTTTCATATAAAAATTTCAATTTTGTTAGGTTTTGGGTGGATTTTTCAATTTTTTGGGGGTGGTCACGAATTTTGGGTGGATTTTTAAATTTTTTGGGGGTGGTCACGAATTAAAGTCCTTTTCGCTCTAGGACGCATATTTAAGGAGATATGGACAAAAGAAGTTTTTCATATAAAAATTTCAATTTTTTTAGGTTTTGGGTGGATTTTTAAATTTTTTGGGGGTGGTCACGAATTAAAGTCCTTTTCGCTCTAGGACGCATATTTAAGGAGATATGGGCAAAAGAAGTTTTTCACATAAAAATTTAAATTTTTTTAGGTTTTGGGTGGATTTTTAAATTTTTTGGGGGTGGTCACGAATTAAAGTCCTTTTCGCTCTAGGACGCATATTTAAGGAGATATGGGCAAAAGAAGTTTTTCACATAAAAATTTCAATTTGTTTAGGTTTTGGGTGGATTTTTAAATTTTTTGGGGGTGGTCACGAATTAAAGTCCTTTTCGCTCTAGGACGCATATTTAAGGAGATATGGACAAAAGAAGTTTTTCATATAAAAATTTCAATTTTTTTAGGTTTTGGGTGGATTTTTAAATTTTTTGGGGGTGGTCACGAATTAAAGTCCTTTTCGCTCTAGGACGCATATTTAAGGAGATATGGGCAAAAGAAGTTTTTCACATAAAAATTTAAATTTTTTTAGGTTTTGGGTGGATTTTTAAATTTTTTGGGGGTGGTCACGAATTAAAGTCCTTTTCGCTCTAGGACGCATATTTAAGGAGATATGGACAAAAGAAGTTTTTCATATAAAAATTTCAATTTTGTTAGGTTTTGGGTGGATTTTTCAATTTTTTGAGGGTGGTCACGAATTAAAGTCCTTTTCGCTCTAGGACGCATATTTAAGGAGATATGGGCAAAAGAAGTTTTTCACATAAAAATTTCAATTTTTTTAGGTTTTGGGTGGATTTTTAAATTTTTTGGGGGTGGTCACGAATTAAAGTCCTTTTCGCTCTAGGACGCATATTTAAGGAGATATGGGCAAAAGAAGTTTTTCATATAAAAATTTCAATTTTGTTAGGTTTTGGGTGGATTTTTCAATTTTTTGAGGGTGGTCACGAATTAAAGTCCTTTTCGCTCTAGGACGCATATTTAAGGAGATATGGGCAAAAGAAGTTTTTCACATAAAAATTTCAATTTTTTTAGGTTTTGGGTGGATTTTTCAATTTTTTGAGGGTGGTCACGAATTAAAGTCCTTTTCCTCTAGGACGCATATTTAAGGAGATATGGGCAAAAGAAGTTTTTCATATAAAAATTTCAATTTTGTTAGGTTTTGTGTCGATTTTTAAATTTTTTTGGGTGTGGTCACGAATTAAAGTCCTTTTCGCTCTAGGACGCATATTTAAGGAGATATGGGCAAAAGAAGTTTTTCATATAAAAATTTCAATTTTTTTAGGTTTTGGGTGGATTTTTCAATTTTTTGAGGGTGGTCACGAATTAAAGTCCTTTTCGCTCTAGGACGCATATTTAAGGAGATATGGGCAAAAGAAGTTTTTCATATAAAAATTTTAATTTTTTTAGGTTTTGGGTGGATTTTTCAATTTTTTGAGGGTGGTCACGAATTAAAGTCCTTTTCGCTCTAGGACGCATATTTAAGGAGATATGGGCAAAAGAAGTTTTTCATATAAAAATTTCAATTTTTTTAGGTTTTGGGTGGATTTTTCAATTTTTTGAGGGTGGTCACGAATTAAAGTCCTTTTCGCTCTAGGACGCATATTTAAGGAGATATGGGCAAAAGAAGTTTTTCACATAAAAATTTCAATTTTTTTAGGTTTTGGGTGGATTTTTAAAATTTTTGGGGGTGGTCACGAATTAAAGTCCTTTTCGCTCTAGGACGCATATTTAAGGAGATATGGGCAAAAGAAGTTTTTCATATAAAAATTTCAATTCTTTTTGGGTTTTGGGTGGATTTTTCAATTTTTTGAGGGTGGTCACGAATTAAAGTCCTTTTCGCTCTAGGACGCATATTTAAGGAGATATGGGCAAGAGAAGTTTTTCACACAAAAATTTCAATTTTTTTAGGTTTTGGGTGGATTTTTCAATTTTTTGAGGGTGGTCACGAATTAAAGTCCTTTTCGCTCTAGGACGCATATTTAAGGAGATATGGACAAAAGAAGTTTTTCATATAAAAATTTCAATTTTGTTAGGTTTTGGGTGGATTTTTAAATTTTTTGAGGGTGGTCACGAATTAAAGTCCTTTTCGCTCTAGGACGCATATTTAAGGAGATATGGGCAAAAGAAGTTTTTCATATAAAAATTTCAATTTTGTTAGGTTTTGGGTGGATTTTTCAATTTTTTGAGGGTGGTCACGAATTAAAGTCCTTTTCGCTCTAGGACGCGTAGTTTAGGAGATATGGGCAAAAGAAGTTTTTCATATAAAAATTTCAATTTTGTTAGGTTTTGGGTGGATTTTTCAATTTTTTGAGGGTGGTCACGAATTAAAGTCCTTTTCGCTCTAGGACGCATATTTAAGGAGATATGGGCAAAAGAAGTTTTTCACATAAAAATTTCAATTTTTTTAGGTTTTGGGTGGATTTTTAAATTTTTTGGGGGTGGTCACGAATTAAAGTCCTTTTCGCTCTAGGACGCATATTTAAGGAGATATGGGCAAAAGAAGTTTTTCATATAAAAATTTCAATTTTTTTAGGTTTTGGGTGGATTTTTAAATTTTTTGGGGGTGGTCACGAATTAAAGTCCTTTTCGCTCTAGGACGCATATTTAAGGAGATATGGGCAAAAGAAGTTTTTCATATAAAAATTTTAATTTTTTTAGGTTTTGGGTGGATTTTTCAATTTTTTGAGGGTGGTCACGAATTAAAGTCCTTTTGCCTCTAGGACGCTTAGTTTAGGAGATATGGGCAAAAGGTGTTTTTATATAAAAATTTCAATTTTGTTAGGTTTTGGGTGGATTTTTCAATTTTTTGAGGGTGGTCACGAATTAAAGTCCTTTTCGCTCTAGGACGCTTAGTTTAGGAGATATGGGCACAAGAAGTTTTTCATATACAAATTTCAATTTTGTTAGGTTTTGGGTGGATTTTTCAATTTTTTGGGGGTGGTCACGAATTAAAGTCCTTTTCGCTCTAGGACGCATATTTAAGGAGATATGGACAAAAGAAGTTTTTCATATAAAAATTTCAATTTTGTTAGGTTTTGGGTGGATTTTTCAATTTTTTGAGGGTGGTCACGAATTAAAGTCCTTTTCGCTCTAGGACGCATATTTAAGGAGATATGGGCAAAAGAAGTTTTTCATATAAAAATTTCAATTTTTTTAGGTTTTGGGTGGATTTTTAAATTTTTTGGGGGTGGTCACGAATTAAAGTCCTTTTCGCTCTAGGACGCATATTTAAGGAGATATGGACAAAAGAAGTTTTTCATATAAAAATTTCAATTTTGTTAGGTTTTGGGTGGATTTTTCAATTTTTTGGGGGTGGTCACGAATTAAAGTCCTTTTCGCTCTAGGACGCATATTTAAGGAGATATGGGCAAAAGAAGTTTTTCACATAAAAATTTCAATTTTTTTAGGTTTTGGGTGGATTTTTAAATTTTTTGGGGGTGGTCACGAATTAAAGTCCTTTTCGCTCTAGGACGCATATTTAAGGAGATATGGGCAAAAGAAGTTTTTCATATAAAAATTTCAATTTTGTTAGGTTTTGAGTGGATTTTTCAATTTTTTGAGGGTGGTCACGAATTAAAGTCCTTTTCGCTCTAGGACGCATATTTAAGGAGATATGGGCAAAAGAAGTTTTTCACATAAAAATTTCAATTTTTTTAGGTTTTGGGTGGATTTTTAAATTTTTTGGGGGTGGTCACGAATTAAAGTCCTTTTCGCTCTAGGACGCATATTTAAGGAGATATGGGCAAAAGAAGTTTTTCATATAAAAATTTCAATTTTGTTAGGTTTTGGGTGGATTTTTCAATTTTTTGAGGGTGGTCACGAATTAAAGTCCTTTTCGCTCTAGGACGCATATTTAAGGAGATAAAAATTTCAATTTTTTTAGGTTTTGGGTGGATTTTTCAATTTTTTGGGGGTGGTCACGAATTAAAGTCCTTTTCGCTCTAGGACGCATATTTAAGGAGATATGGGCAAAAGAAGTTTTTCACATAAAAATTTCAATTTTTTTAGGTTTTGGGTGGATTTTTAAATTTTTTGGGGGTGGTCACGAATTAAAGTCCTTTTCGCTCTAGGACGCATATTTAAGGAGATATGGGCAAAAGAAGTTTTTCATATAAAAATTTCAATTTTTTTAGGTTTTGGGTGGATTTTTCAATTTTTTGAGGGTGGTCACGAATTAAAGTCCTTTTCGCTCTAGGACGCTTAGTTTAGGAGATATGGGCAAAAGAAGTTTTTCATATAAAAATTTCAATTTTGTTAGGTTTTGGGTGGATTTTTAAATTTTTTGGGGGTGGTCACGAATTAAAGTCCTTTTCGCTCTAGGACGCATATTTAAGGAGATATGGGCAAAAGAAGTTTTTCATATAAAAATTTTAATTTTTTTAGGTTTTGGGTGGATTTTTCAATTTTTTGAGGGTGGTCACGAATTAAAGTCCTTTTCGCTCTAGGACGCTTAGTTTAGGAGATATGGGCAAAAGAAGTTTTTCATATAAAAATTTCAATTTTTTTAAGTTTTGGGTGGATTTTTCAATTTTTTGGGGGTGGTCACGAATTAAAGTCCTTTTCGCTCTAGGACTCATATTTAAGGAGATATGGGCAAAAGAAGTTTTTCATATAAAAATTTCAATTTTTTTAGGTTTTGTGTCGATTTTTAAATTTTTTGGGGGTGGTCACGAATTAAAGTCCTTTTCGCTCTAGGACGCATATTTAAGGAGATATGGGCAAAAGAAGTTTTTCATATAAAAATTTCAATTTTTTTAGGTTTTGGGTGGATTTTTCAACTTTTTGGGGGTGGTCACGAATTAAAGTCCTTTTCGCTCTAGGACGCATATTTAAGGAGATATGGGCAAAAGAAGTTTTTCATATAAAAATTTTATTTTTTTTAGGTTTTGGGTGGATTTTTCAATTTTTTGAGGGTGGTCACGAATTAAAGTCCTTTTCGCTCTAGGACGCTTAGTTTAGGAGATATGGGCAAAAGAAGTTTTTCATATAAAAATTTCAATTTTGTTAGGTTTTGGGTGGATTTTTCAATTTTTTGAGGGTGGTCACGAATTAAAGTCCTTTTCGCTCTAGGACGCATATTTAAGGAGATATGGGCAAAAGAAGTTTTTCATATAAAAATTTCAATTTTTTTAGGTTTTGGGTGGATTTTTAAATTTTTTGGGGGTGGTCACGAATTAAAGTCCTTTTCGCTCTAGGACGCATATTTAAGGAGATATGGACAAAAGAAGTTTTTCATATAAAAATTTCAGTTTTTTAGGTTTTGGGTGGATTTTTCAATTTTTTGGGGGTGGTCACGAATTAAAGTCCTTTTCGCTCTAGGACGCATATTTAAGGAGATATGGACAAAAGAAGTTTTTCATATAAAAATTTAAATTTTTTTAGGTTTTGGGTGGATTTTTCAATTTTTTGAGGGTGGTCACGAATTAAAGTCCTTTTCGCTCTAGGACGCATATTTAAGGAGATATGGGCAAAAGAAGTTTTTCATATAAAAATTTCAATTTTTTTAGGTTTTGGGTGGATTTTTCAATTTTTTGAGGGTGGTCACGAATTAAAGTCCTTTTCGCTCTAGGACGCATATTTAAGGAGATATGGGCAAAAGAAGTTTTTCATATAAAAATTTTAATTTTTTTAGGTTTTGGGTGGATTTTTCAATTTTTTGAGGGTGGTCACGAATTAAAGTCCTTTTCGCTCTAGGACGCATATTTAAGGAGATATGGGCAAAAGAAGTTTTTCACATAAAAATTTCAATTTTTTTAGGTTTTGGGTGGATTTTTAAATTTTTTGGGGGTGGTCACGAATTAAAGTCCTTTTCGCTCTAGGACGCATATTTAAGGAGATATGGACAAAAGAAGTTTTTCATATAAAAATTTCAATTTTTTTAGGTTTTGGGTGGATTTTTCAATTTTTTGGGGGTGGTCACGAATTAAAGTCCTTTTCGCTCTAGGACGCATATTTAAGGAGATATGGGCAAAAGAAGTTTTTCACATAAAAATTTCAATTTTTTTAGGTTTTGGGTGGATTTTTAAATTTTTTGGGGGTGGTCACGAATTAAAGTCCTTTTCGCTCTAGGACGCATATTTAAGGAGATATGGGCAAAAGAAGTTTTTCATATAAAAATTTCAATTTTTTTAGGTTTTGGGTGGATTTTTCAATTTTTTGGGGGTGGTCACGAATTAAAGTCCTTTTCGCTCTAGGACGCATATTTAAGGAGATATGGACAAAAGAAGTTTTTCATATAAAAATTTCAATTTTTTTAGGTTTTGGGTGGATTTTTCAATTTTTTGGGGGTGGTCACGAATTAAAGTCCTTTTCGCTCTAGGACGCATATTTAAGGAGATATGGACAAAAGAAGTTTTTCATATAAAAATTTCAATTTTTTTAGGTTTTGGGTGGATTTTTCAATTTTTTGGGGGTGGTCACGAATTAAAGTCCTTTTCGCTCTAGGACGCATATTTAAGGAGATATGGGCAAAAGAAGTTTTTCATATAAAAATTTCAATTTTTTTAGGTTTTGGGTGGATTTTTCAATTTTTTGAGGGTGGTCACGAATTAAAGTCCTTTTCAGACGCATATTTAAGGAGATAGGACGCATATTTAAGGAGATATGGGCAAAAGAAGTTTTTCACATAAAAATTTCAATTATTTTAGGTTTTGGGTGGATTTTTAAATTTTTTGGGGGTGGTCACGAATTAAAGTCCTTTTCGCTCTAGGACGCATATTTAAGGAGATATGGACAAAAGAAGTTTTTCATATAAAAATTTCAATTTTTTTAGGTTTTGGGTGGATTTTTAAATTTTTTGGGGGTGGTCACGAATTAAAGTCCTTTTCGCTCTAGGACGCATATTTAAGGAGATATGGGCAAAAGAAGTTTTTCACATAAAAATTTCAATTTTTTTAGGTTTTGGGTGGATTTTTAAATTTTTTGGGGGTGGTCACGAATTAAAGTCCTTTTCGCTCTAGGACGCATATTTAAGGAGATATGGGCAAAAGAAGTTTTTCATATAAAAATTTCAATTTTTTTAGGTTTTGGGTGGATTTTTAAATTTTTTGGGGGTGGTCACGAATTAAAGTCCTTTTCGCTCTAGGACGCATATTTAAGGAGATATGGACAAAAGAAGTTTTTCATATAAAAATTTCAATTTTTTTAGGTTTGGGTGGATTTTTCAATTTTTTGGGGGTGGTCACGAATTAAAGTCCTTTTCGCTCTAGGACGCATATTTAAGGAGATATGGGCAAAAGAAGTTTTTCACATAAAAATTTCAATTTTTTTAGGTTTTGGGTGGATTTTTAAATTTTTTGGGGGTGGTCACGAATTAAAGTCCTTTTCGCTCTAGGACGCATATTTAAGGAGATATGGACAAAAGAAGTTTTTCATATAAAAATTTCAATTTTTTTAGGTTTTGGGTGGATTTTTAAATTTTTTGGGGGTGGTCACGAATTAAAGTCCTTTTCGCTTTAGGACGCATATTTAAGGAGATATGGACAAAAGAAGTTTTTCATATAAAAATTTCAATTTTTTTAGGTTTTGGGTGGATTTTTCAATTTTTTGGGGGTGGTCACGAATTAAAGTCCTTTTCGCTTTAGGACGCATATTTAAGGAGATATGGGCAAAAGAAGTTTTTCATATAAAAATTTCAATTTTTTAGGTTTTGGGTGGATTTTTAAATTTTTTGGGGGTGGTCACGAATTAAAGTCCTTTTCGCTCTAGGACGCATATTTAAGGAGATATGGGCAAAAGAAGTTTTTCACATAAAAATTTCAATTTTTTTAGGTTTTGGGTGGATTTTTAAATTTTTTGGGGGTGGTCACGAATTAAAGTCCTTTTCGCTCTAGGACGCATATTTAAGGAGATATGGACAAAAGAAGTTTTTCATATAAAAATTTCAATTTTGTTAGGTTTTGGGTGGATTTTTCAATTTTTTGAGGGTGGTCACGAATTAAAGTCCTTTTCGCTCTAGGACGCATATTTAAGGAGATATGGGCAAAAGAAGTTTTTCATATAAAAATTTCAATTTTTTTAGGTTTTGGGTGGATTTTTCAATTTTTTGAGGGTGGTCACGAATTAAAGTCCTTTTCGCTCTAGGACGCATATTTAAGGAGATATGGGCAAAAGAAGTTTTTCACATAAAAATTTCAATTTTTTTAGGTTTTGGGTGGATTTTTAAATTTTTTGGGGGTGGTCACGAATTAAAGTCCTTTTCGCTCTAGGACGCATATTTAAGGAGATATGGACAAAAGAAGTTTTTCATATAAAAATTTCAATTTTTTTAGGTTTTGGGTGGATTTTTCAATTTTTTGGGGGTGGTCACGAATTAAAGTCCTTTTCGCTCTAGGACGCATATTTAAGGAGATATGGGCAAAAGAAGTTTTTCACATAAAAATTTCAATTTTTTTAGGTTTTGGGTGGATTTTTAAATTTTTTGGGGGTGGTCACGAATTAAAGTCCTTTTCGCTCTAGGACGCATATTTAAGGAGATATGGGCAAAAGAAGTTTTTCATATAAAAATTTCAATTTTTTTAGGTTTTGGGTGGATTTTTAAATTTTTTGGGGGTGGTCACGAATTAAAGTCCTTTTCGCTCTAGGACGCATATTTAAGGAGATATGGACAAAAGAAGTTTTTCATATAAAAATTTCAATTTTTTTAGGTTTTGGGTGGATTTTTCAATTTTTTGGGGGTGGTCACGAATTAAAGTCCTTTTCGCTCTAGGACGCATATTTAAGGAGATATGGGCAAAAGAAGTTTTTCACATAAAAATTTCAATTTTTTTAGGTTTTGGGTGGATTTTTAAATTTTTTGGGGGTGGTCACGAATTAAAGTCCTTTTCGCTCTAGGACGCATATTTAAGGAGATATGGACAAAAGAAGTTTTTCATATAAAAATTTCAATTTTTTTAGGTTTTGGGTGGATTTTTCAATTTTTTGGGGGTGGTCACGAATTAAAGTCCTTTTCGCTCTAGGACGCATATTTAAGGAGATATGGGCAAAAGAAGTTTTTCATATAAAAATTTCAATTTTTTTCGGTTTTATGTGGATTTTTCAATTTTTTGAGGGTGGTCACGAATTAAAGTCCTTTTCGCTCTAGGACGCATATTTAAGGAGATATGGGCAAAAGAAGTTTTTCATATAAAAATTTCAATTTTTTTAGGTTTTGGGTGGATTTTTAAATTTTTTGGGGGTGGTCACGAATTAAAGTCCTTTTCGCTCTAGGACGCATATTTAAGGAGATATGGGCAAAAGAAGTTTTTCACATAAAAATTTCAATTTTTTTTTAGGTTTTGGGTGGATTTTTAAATTTTTTGGGGGTGGTCACGAATTAAAGTCCTTTTCGCTCTAGGACGCATATTTAAGGAGATATGGACAAAAGAAGTTTTTCATATAAAAATTTCAATTTTGTTAGGTTTTGGGTGAATTTTTCAATTTTTTGAGGGTGGTCACGAATTAAAGTCCTTTTCGCTCTAGGACGCATATTTAAGGAGATATGGGCAAAAGAAGTTTTTCATATAAAAATTTCAATTTTTTTAGGTTTTGGGTGGATTTTTAAATTTTTTGGGGGTGGTCACGAATTAAAGTCCTTTTCGCTCTAGGACGCATATTTAAGGAGATATGGGCAAAAGAAGTTTTTCATATAAAAATTTCAATTTTTTTAGGTTTTGGGTGGATTTTTAAATTTTTTGGGGGTGGTCACGAATTAAAGTCCTTTTCGCTCTAGGACGCATATTTAAGGAGATATGGACAAAAGAAGTTTTTCATATAAAAATTTCAATTTTTTTAGGTTTTGGGTGGATTTTTCAATTTTTTGAGGGTGGTCACGAATTAAAGTCCTTTTCGCTCTAGGACGCATATTTAAGGAGATATGGGCAAAAGAAGTTTTTCACATAAAAATTTCAATTTTTTTAGGTTTTGGGTGGATTTTTCAATTTTCTGGGGGTTGTCACGAATTAAAGTCCTTTTCGCTCTAGGACGCATATTTAAGGAGATATGGGCAAAAGAAGTTTTTCATATAAAAATTTCAATTTTTTTAGGTTTTGGGTGGATTTTTAAATTTTTTGGGGGTGGTCACGAATTAAAGTCCTTTTCGCTCTAGGACGCATATTTAAGGAGATATGGACAAAAGAAGTTTTTCATATAAAAATTTCAATTTTGTTAGGTTTTGGGTGGATTTTTCAATTTTTTGAGGGTGGTCACGAATTAAAGTCCTTTTCGCTCTAGGACGCATATTTAAGGAGATATGGGCAAAAGAAGTTTTTCACATAAAAATTTCAATTTTTTTAGGTTTTGGGTGGATTTTTAAATTTTTTGGGGGTGGTCACGAATTAAAGTCCTTTTCGCTCTAGGACGCATATTTAAGGAGATATGGACAAAAGAAGTTTTTCATATAAAAATTTCAATTTTTTTAGGTTTTGGGTGGATTTTTAAATTTTTTGGGGGTGGTCACGAATTAAAGTCCTTTTCGCTCTAGGACGCATATTTAAGGAGATATGGGCAAAAGAAGTTTTTCATATAAAAATTTCAATTTTTTTAGGTTTTGGGTGGATTTTTAAATTTTTTGGGGGTGGTCACGAATTAAAGTCCTTTTCGCTCTAGGACGCATATTTAAGGAGATATGGGCAAAAGAAGTTTTTCATATAAAAATTTCAATTTTTTTAGGTTTTGGGTGGATTTTTAAATTTTTTGGGGGTGGTCACGAATTAAAGTCCTTTTCGCTCTAGGACGCATATTTAAGGAGATATGGACAAAAGAAGTTTTTCATATAAAAATTTCAATTTTTTTAGGTTTTGGGTGGATTTTTCAATTTTTTGAGGGTGGTCACGAATTAAAGTCCTTTTCGCTCTAGGACGCATATTTAAGGAGATATGGGCAAAAGAAGTTTTTCACATAAAAATTTCAATTTTTTTAGGTTTTGGGTGGATTTTTCAATTTTCTGGGGGTTGTCACGAATTAAAGTCCTTTTCGCTCTAGGACGCATATTTAAGGAGATATGGGCAAAAGAAGTTTTTCATATAAAAATTTCAATTTTTTTAGGTTTTGGGTGGATTTTTAAATTTTTTGGGGGTGGTCACGAATTAAAGTCCTTTTCGCTCTAGGACGCATATTTAAGGAGATATGGACAAAAGAAGTTTTTCATATAAAAATTTCAATTTTGTTAGGTTTTGGGTGGATTTTTCAATTTTTTGAGGGTGGTCACGAATTAAAGTCCTTTTCGCTCTAGGACGCATATTTAAGGAGATATGGGCAAAAGAAGTTTTTCACATAAAAATTTCAATTTTTTTAGGTTTTGGGTGGATTTTTAAATTTTTTGGGGGTGGTCACGAATTAAAGTCCTTTTCGCTCTAGGACGCATATTTAAGGAGATATGGACAAAAGAAGTTTTTCATATAAAAATTTCAATTTTTTTAGGTTTTGGGTGGATTTTTAAATTTTTTGGGGGTGGTCACGAATTAAAGTCCTTTTCGCTCTAGGACGCATATTTAAGGAGATATGGGCAAAAGAAGTTTTTCATATAAAAATTTCAATTTTTTTAGGTTTTGGGTGGATTTTTCAATTTTTTGAGGGTGGTCACGAATTAAAGTCCTTTTCGCTCTAGGACGCATATTTAAGGAGATATGGGCAAAAGAAGTTTTTCATATAAAAATTTCAATTTTTTTAGGTTTTGGGTGGATTTTTAAATTTTTTGGGGGTGGTCACGAATTAAAGTCCTTTTCGCTCTAGGACGCATATTTAAGGAGATATGGGCAAAAGAAGTTTTTCACATAAAAATTTCAATTTTTTTAGGTTTTGGGTGGATTTTTAAATTTTTTGGGGGTGGTCACGAATTAAAGTCCTTTTCGCTCTAGGACGCATATTTAAGGAGATATGGACAAAAGAAGTTTTTCATATAAAAATTTCAATTTTGTTAGGTTTTGGGTGGATTTTTCAATTTTTTGAGGGTGGTCACGAATTAAAGTCCTTTTCGCTCTAGGACGCATATTTAAGGAGATATGGACAAAAGAAGTTTTTCATATAAAAATTTCAATTTTTTTAGGTTTTGGGTGGATTTTTCAATTTTTTGAGGGTGGTCACGAATTAAAGTCCTTTTCGCTCTAGGACGCATATTTAAGGAGATATGGGCAAAAGAAGTTTTTCACATAAAAATTTCAATTTTTTTAGGTTTTGGGTGGATTTTTAAATTTTTTGGGGGTGGTCACGAATTAAAGTCCTTTTCGCTCTAGGACGCATATTTAAGGAGATATGGACAAAAGAAGTTTTTCATATAAAAATTTCAATTTTGTTAGGTTTTGGGTGGATTTTTCAATTTTTTGGGGGTGGTCACGAATTAAAGTCCTTTTCGCTCTAGGACGCATATTTAAGGAGATATGGGCAAAAGAAGTTTTTCACATAAAAATTTCAATTTTTTTAGGTTTTGGGTGGATTTTTAAATTTTTTGGGGGTGGTCACGAATTTTGGGTGGATTTTTCAATTTTTTGGGGGTGGTCACGAATTAAAGTCCTTTTCGCTCTAGGACGCATATTTAAGGAGATATGGGCAAAAGAAGTTTTTCACATAAAAATTTCAATTTGTTTAGGTTTTGGGTGGATTTTTAAATTTTTTGGGGGTGGTCACGAATTAAAGTCCTTTTCGCTCTAGGACGCATATTTAAGGAGATATGGACAAAAGAAGTTTTTCATATAAAAATTTAATTTTTTTTAGGTTTTGGGTGGATTTTTAAATTTTTTGGGGGTGGTCACGACTTAAAGTCCTTTTCGCTCTAGGACGCATATTTAAGGAGATATGGGCAAAAGAAGTTTTTCACATAAAAATTTAAATTTTTTTAGGTTTTGGGTGGATTTTTAAATTTTTTGGGGGTGGTCACGAATTAAAGTCCTTTTCGCTCTAGGACGCATATTTAAGGAGATATGGACAAAAGAAGTTTTTCATATAAAAATTTCAATTTTGTTAGGTTTTGGGTGGATTTTTCAATTTTTTGAGGGTGGTCACGAATTAAAGTCCTTTTCGCTCTAGGACGCATATTTAAGGAGATATGGGCAAAAGAAGTTTTTCACATAAAAATTTCAATTTTTTTAGGTTTTGGGTGGATTTTTAAATTTTTTGGGGGTGGTCACGAATTAAAGTCCTTTTCGCTCTAGGACGCATATTTAAGGAGATATGGGCAAAAGAAGTTTTTCATATAAAAATTTCAATTTTGTTAGGTTTTGGGTGGATTTTTCAATTTTTTGAGGGTGGTCACGAATTAAAGTCCTTTTCGCTCTAGGACGCATATTTAAGGAGATATGGGCAAAAGAAGTTTTTCATATAAAAATTTCAATTTTGTTAGGTTTTGGGTGGATTTTTCAATTTTTTGAGGGTGGTCACGAATTAAAGTCCTTTTCGCTCTAGGACGCATATTTAAGGAGATATGGGCAAAAGAAGTTTTTCATATAAAAATTTCAATTTTTTTAGGTTTTGTGTCGATTTTAAAATTTTTTTGGGTGTGGTCACGAATTAAAGTCCTTTTCGCTCTAGGACGCATATTTAAGGAGATATGGGCAAAAGAAGTTTTTCATATAAAAATTTCAATTTTTTTAGGTTTTGGGTGGATTTTTCAATTTTTTGAGGGTGGTCACGAATTAAAGTCCTTTTCGCTCTAGGACGCATATTTAAGGAGATATGGGCAAAAGAAGTTTTTCATATAAAAATTTTAATTTTTTTAGGTTTTGGGTGGATTTTTCAATTTTTTGAGGGTGGTCACGAATTAAAGTCCTTTTCGCTCTAGGACGCATATTTAAGGAGATATGGACAAAAGAAGTTTTTCATATAAAAATTTCAATTTTGTTAGGTTTTGGGTGGATTTTTAAATTTTTTGAGGGTGGTCACGAATTAAAGTCCTTTTCGCTCTAGGACGCATATTTAAGGAGATATGGACAAAAGAAGTTTTTCACATAAAAATTTCAATTTTTTTAGGTTTTGGGTGGATTTTTAAATTTTTTGGGGGTGGTCACGAATTAAAGTCCTTTTCGCTCTAGGACGCATATTTAAGGAGATATGGGCAAAAGAAGTTTTTCATATAAAAATTTCAATTTTTTTAGGTTTTGGGTGGATTTTTCAATTTTTTGAGGGTGGTCACGAATTAAAGTCCTTTTCGCTCTAGGACGCATATTTAAGGAGATATGGGCAAAAGAAGTTTTTCATATAAAAATTTCATTTTTTTTAGGTTTTGGGTGGATTTTTAAATTTTTTGGGGGTGGTCACGAATTAAAGTCCTTTTCGCTCTAGGACGCTTAGTTTAGGAGATATGGGCAAAAGAAGTTTTTCATATAAAAATTTCAATTTTGTTAGGTTTTGGGTGGATTTTTCAATTTTTTGAGGGTGGTCACGAATTAAAGTCCTTTTCGCTCTAGGACGCATATTTAAGGAGATATGGGCAAAAGAAGTTTTTCACATAAAAATTTCAATTTTTTTAGGTTTTGGGTGGATTTTTAAATTTTTTGGGGGTGGTCACGAATTAAAGTCCTTTTCGCTCTAGGACGCATATTTAAGGAGATATGGGCAAAAGAAGTTTTTCATATAAAAATTTCAATTTTGTTAGGTTTTGGGTGGATTTTTCAATTTTTTGAGGGTGGTCACGAATTAAAGTCCTTTTCGCTCTAGGACGCATATTTAAGGAGATAAAAATTTTAATTTTTTTAGGTTTTGGGTGGATTTTTCAATTTTTTGAGGGTGGTCACGAATTAAAGTCCTTTTCGCTCTAGGACGCTTAGTTTAGGAGATATGGACAAAAGAAGTTTTTCATATAAAAATTTCAATTTTGTTAGGTTTTGGGTGGATTTTTAAATTTTTTGGGGGTGGTCACGAATTAAAGTCCTTTTCGCTCTAGGACGCATATTTAAGGAGATATGGACAAAAGAAGTTTTTCATATAAAAATTTCAATTTTTTTAGGTTTTGGGTGGATTTTTCAATTTTTTGAGGGTGGTCACGAATTAAAGTCCTTTTCGCTCTAGGACGCATATTTAAGGAGATATGGGCAAAAGAAGTTTTTCATATAAAAATTCCAATTTTTTTAGGTTTTGGGTGGATTTTTCAATTTTTTGAGGGTGGTCACGAATTAAAGTCCTTTTCGCTCTAGGACGCATATTTAAGGAGATATGGGCAAAAGAAGTTTTTCACATAAAAATTTCAATTTTTTTTAGGTTTTGGGTGGATTTTTAAAATTTTTGGGGGTGGTCACGAATTAAAGTCCTTTTCGCTCTAGGACGCATATTTAAGGAGATATGGGCAAAAGAAGTTTTTCATATAAAAATTTCAATTCTTTTTGGGTTTTGGGTGGATTTTTCAATTTTTTGAGGGTGGTCACGAATTAAAGTCCTTTTCGCTCTAGGACGCATATTTAAGGAGATATGGGCAAGAGAAGTTTTTCACACAAAAATTTCAATTTTTTTAGGTTTTGGGTGGATTTTTCAATTTTTTGAGGGTGGTCACGAATTAAAGTCCTTTTCGCTCTAGGACGCATATTTAAGGAGATATGGACAAAAGAAGTTTTTCATATAAAAATTTCAATTTTGTTAGGTTTTGGGTGGATTTTTAAATTTTTTGAGGGTGGTCACGAATTAAAGTCCTTTTCGCTCTAGGACGCATATTTAAGGAGATATGGGCAAAAGAAGTTTTTCATATAAAAATTTCAATTTTGTTAGGTTTTGGGTGGATTTTTCAATTTTTTGAGGGTGGTCACGAATTAAAGTCCTTTTCGCTCTAGGACGCGTAGTTTAGGAGATATGGGCAAAAGAAGTTTTTCATATAAAAATTTCAATTTTGTTAGGTTTTGGGTGGATTTTTCAATTTTTTGAGGGTGGTCACGAATTAAAGTCCTTTTCGCTCTAGGACGCATATTTAAGGAGATATGGGCAAAAGAAGTTTTTCACATAAAAATTTCAATTTTTTTAGGTTTTGGGTGGATTTTTAAATTTTTTGGGGGTGGTCACGAATTAAAGTCCTTTTCGCTCTAGGACGCATATTTAAGGAGATATGGGCAAAAGAAGTTTTTCATATAAAAATTTCAATTTTTTTAGGTTTTGGGTGGATTTTTAAATTTTTTGGGGGTGGTCACGAATTAAAGTCCTTTTCGCTCTAGGACGCATATTTAAGGAGATATGGGCAAAAGAAGTTTTTCATATAAAAATTTTAATTTTTTTAGGTTTTGGGTGGATTTTTCAATTTTTTGAGGGTGGTCACGAATTAAAGTCCTTTTCGCTCTAGGACGCTTAGTTTAGGAGATATGGGCAAAAGGTGTTTTTATATAAAAATTTCAATTTTGTTAGGTTTTGGGTGGATTTTTCAATTTTTTGAGGGTGGTCACGAATTAAAGTCCTTTTCGCTCTAGGACGCTTAGTTTAGGAGATATGGGCACAAGAAGTTTTTCATATACAAATTTCAATTTTGTTAGGTTTTGGGTGGATTTTTCAATTTTTTGGGGGTGGTCACGAATTAAAGTCCTTTTCGCTCTAGGACGCATATTTAAGGAGATATGGACAAAAGAAGTTTTTCATATAAAAATTTCAATTTTGTTAGGTTTTTGGTGGATTTTTCAATTTTTTGAGGGTGGTCACGAATTAAAGTCCTTTTCGCTCTAGGACGCATATTTAAGGAGATATGGGCAAAAGAAGTTTTTCACATAAAAATTTCAATTTTTTTAGGTTTTGGGTGGATTTTTCAATTTTTTGGGGGTGGTCACGAATTAAAGTCCTTTTCGCTCTAGGACGCATATTTAAGGAGATATGGACAAAAGAAGTTTTTCATATAAAAATTTCAATTTTGTTAGGTTTTGGGTGGATTTTTCAATTTTTTGGGGGTGGTCACGAATTAAAGTCCTTTTCGCTCTAGGACGCATATTTAAGGAGATATGGGCAAAAGAAGTTTTTCACATAAAAATTTCAATTTTTTTAGGTTTTGGGTGGATTTTTAAATTTTTTGGGGGTGGTCACGAATTAAAGTCCTTTTCGCTCTAGGACGCATATTTAAGGAGATATGGGCAAAAGAAGTTTTTCATATAAAAATTTCAATTTTTTTAGGTTTTGGGTGGATTTTTCAATTTTTTGGGGGTGGTCACGAATTAAAGTCCTTTTCGCTCTAGGACGCATATTTAAGGAGATATGGGCAAAAGAAGTTTTTCACATAAAAATTTCAATTTTTTTAGGTTTTGGGTGGATTTTTAAATTTTTTGGGGGTGGTCACGAATTAAAGTCCTTTTCGCTCTAGGACGCATATTTAAGGAGATATGGGCAAAAGAAGTTTTTCATATAAAAATTTCAATTTTTTTAGGTTTTGGGTGGATTTTTCAATTTTTTGAGGGTGGTCACGAATTAAAGTCCTTTTCGCTCTAGGACGCTTAGTTTAGGAGATATGGGCAAAAGAAGTTTTTCATATAAAAATTTCAATTTTGTTAGGTTTTGGGTGGATTTTTAAATTTTTTGGGGGTGGTCACGAATTAAAGTCCTTTTCGCTCTAGGACGCATATTTAAGGAGATATGGGCAAAAGAAGTTTTTCATATAAAAATTTTAATTTTTTTAGGTTTTGGGTGGATTTTTCAATTTTTTGAGGGTGGTCACGAATTAAAGTCCTTTTCGCTCTAGGACGCTTAGTTTAGGAGATATGGGCAAAAGAAGTTTTTCATATAAAAATTTCAATTTTTTTAAGTTTTGGGTGGATTTTTCAATTTTTTGGGGGTGGTCACGAATTAAAGTCCTTTTCGCTCTAGGACTCATATTTAAGGAGATATGGGCAAAAGAAGTTTTTCATATAAAAATTTCAATTTTTTTAGGTTTTGTGTCGATTTTTAAATTTTTTGGGGGTGGTCACGAATTAAAGTCCTTTTCGCTCTAGGACGCATATTTAAGGAGATATGGGCAAAAGAAGTTTTTCATATAAAAATTTCAATTTTTTTAGGTTTTGGGTGGATTTTTCAACTTTTTGGGGGTGGTCACGAATTAAAGTCCTTTTCGCTCTAGGACGCATATTTAAGGAGATATGGGCAAAAGAAGTTTTTCATATAAAAATTTTATTTTTTTTAGGTTTTGGGTGGATTTTTCAATTTTTTGAGGGTGGTCACGAATTAAAGTCCTTTTCGCTCTAGGACGCTTAGTTTAGGAGATATGGGCAAAAGAAGTTTTTCATATAAAAATTTCAATTTTGTTAGGTTTTGGGTGGATTTTTCAATTTTTTGAGGGTGGTCACGAATTAAAGTCCTTTTCGCTCTAGGACGCATATTTAAGGAGATATGGGCAAAAGAAGTTTTTCATATAAAAATTTCAATTTTTTTAGGTTTTGGGTGGATTTTTAAATTTTTTGGGGGTGGTCACGAATTAAAGTCCTTTTCGCTCTAGGACGCATATTTAAGGAGATATGGACAAAAGAAGTTTTTCATATAAAAATTTCAATTTTTTTAGGTTTTGGGTGGATTTTTCAATTTTTTGGGGGTGGTCACGAATTAAAGTCCTTTTCGCTCTAGGACGCATATTTAAGGAGATATGGACAAAAGAAGTTTTTCATATAAAAATTTAAATTTTTTTAGGTTTTGGGTGGATTTTTCAATTTTTTGAGGGTGGTCACGAATTAAAGTCCTTTTCGCTCTAGGACGCATATTTAAGGAGATATGGGCAAAAGAAGTTTTTCATATAAAAATTTTAATTTTTTTAGGTTTTGGGTGGATTTTTCAATTTTTTGAGGGTGGTCACGAATTAAAGTCCTTTTCGCTCTAGGACGCATATTTAAGGAGATATGGGCAAAAGAAGTTTTTCATATAAAAATTTTAATTTTTTTAGGTTTTGGGTGGATTTTTCAATTTTTTGAGGGTGGTCACGAATTAAAGTCCTTTTCGCTCTAGGACGCATATTTAAGGAGATATGGACAAAAGAAGTTTTTCATATAAAAATTTCAATTTTTTTAGGTTTTGGGTGGATTTTTCAATTTTTTGAGGGTGGTCACGAATTAAAGTCCTTTTCGCTGTAGGACGCATATTTAAGGAGATATGGGCAAAAGAAGTTTTTCATATAAAAATTTCAATTTTTTTAGGTTTTGGGTGGATTTTTCAATTTTTTGAGGGTGGTCACGAATTAAAGTCCTTTTCGCTCTAGGACGCATATTTAAGGAGATATGGGCAAAAGAAGTTTTTCATATAAAAATTTCAATTTTTTTAAGTTTTGGGTGGATTTTTAAATTTTTTGGGGGTGGTCACGAATTAAAGTCCTTTTCGCTCTAGGACGCATATTTAAGGAGATATGGACAAAAGAAGTTTTTCATATAAAAATTTCAATTTTGTTAGGTTTTGCGTGGATTTTTCAATTTTTTGAGGGTGGTCACGAATTAAAGTCCTTTTCGCTCTAGGACGCATATTTAAGGAGATATGGGCAAACGAAGCTTTTCATATAAAAATTTCAATTTTTTTAGGTTTTGGGTGGATTTTTCAATTTTTTGAGGGTGGTCACGAATTAAAGTCCTTTTCGCTCTAGGACGCATATTTAAGGAGATATGGGCAAAAGAAGTTTTTCATATAAAAATTTTAATTTTTTTAGGTTTTGGGTGGATTTTTCAATTTTTTGAGGGTGGTCACGAATTAAAGTCCTTTTCGCTCTAGGACGCTTAGTTTAGGAGATATGGGCAAAAGAAGTTTTTCATATAAAAATTTCAATTTTGTTAGGTTTTGGGTGGATTTTTCAATTTTTTGAGGGTGGTCACGAATTAAAGTCCTTTTCGCTCTAGGACGCTTAGTTTAGGAGATATGTGCAAAAGAAGTTTTTCATATAAAAATTTCAATTTTGTTAGGTTTTGGGTGGATTTTTCAATTTTTTGAGGGTGGTCACGAATTAAAGTCCTTTTCGCTCTAGGACGCATATTTAAGGAGATATGGACAAAAGAAGTTTTTCATATAAAAATTTCAATTTTTTTAGGTTTTGGGTGGATTTTTAAATTTTTTGAGGGTGGTCACGAATTAAAGTCCTTTTCGCTCTAGGACGCATATTTAAGGAGATATGGGCAAAAGAAGTTTTTCATATAAAAATTTCAATTTTGTTAGGTTTTGGGTGGATTTTTCAATTTTTTGAGGGTGGTCACGAATTAAAGTCCTTTTCGCTCTAGGACGCATATTTAAGGAGATATGGGCAAAAGAAGTTTTTCATATAAAAATTTTAATTTTTTTAGGTTTTGGGTGGATTTTTCAATTTTTTGAGGGTGGTCACGAATTAAAGTCCTTTTCGCTCTAGGACGCTTAGTTTAGGAGATATGGGCAAAAGAAGTTTTTCATATAAAAATTTCAATTTTGTTAGGTTTTGGGTGGATTTTTCAATTTTTTGAGGGTGGTCACGAATTAAAGTCCTTTTCGCTCTAGGACGCTTAGTTTAGGAGATATGGGCAAAAGAAGTTTTTCATATAAAAATTTCAATTTTTTAGGTTTTGGGTGGATTTTTCAATTTTTTGAGGGTGGTCACGAATTAAAGTCCTTTTCGCTCTAGGACGCATATTTAAGGAGATATGGACAAAAGAAGTTTTTCATATAAAAATTTCAATTTTTTTAGGTTTTGGGTGGATTTTTAAATTTTTTGGGGGTGGTCACGAATTAAAGTCCTTTTCGCTCTAGGACGCATATTTAAGGAGATATGGGCAAAAGAAGTTTTTCATATAAAAATTTCAATTTTTTTAGGTTTTGGGTGGATTTTTCAATTTTTTGAGGGTGGTCACGAATTAAAGTCCTTTTCGCTCTAGGACGCATATTTAAGGAGATATGGGCAAAAGAAGTTTTTCATATAAAAATTTTAATTTTTTTAGGTTTTGGGTGGATTTTTCAATTTTTTGAGGGTGGTCACGAATTAAAGTCCTTTTCGCTCTAGGACGCATATTTAAGGAGATATGGGCAAACGAAGCTTTTCATATAAAAATTTCAATTTTTTTAGGTTTTGGGTGGATTTTTCAATTTTTTGAGGGTGGTCACGAATTAAAGTCCTTTTCGCTCTAGGACGCATATTTAAGGAGATATGGGCAAAAGAAGTTTTTCATATAAAAATTTTAATTTTTTTAGGTTTTGGGTGGATTTTTCAATTTTTTGAGGGTGGTCACGAATTAAAGTCCTTTTCGCTCTAGGACGCTTAGTTTAGGAGATATGGGCAAAAGAAGTTTTTCATATAAAAATTTCAATTTTGTTAGGTTTTGGGTGGATTTTTCAATTTTTTGAGGGTGGTCACGAATTAAAGTCCTTTTCGCTCTAGGACGCTTAGTTTAGGAGATATGTGCAAAAGAAGTTTTTCATATAAAAATTTCAATTTTGTTAGGTTTTGGGTGGATTTTTCAATTTTTTGAGGGTGGTCACGAATTAAAGTCCTTTTCGCTCTAGGACGCATATTTAAGGAGATATGGACAAAAGAAGTTTTTCATATAAAAATTTCAATTTTTTTAGGTTTTGGGTGGATTTTTAAATTTTTTGAGGGTGGTCACGAATTAAAGTCCTTTTCGCTCTAGGACGCATATTTAAGGAGATATGGGCAAAAGAAGTTTTTCATATAAAAATTTCAATTTTGTTAGGTTTTGGGTGGATTTTTCAATTTTTTGAGGGTGGTCACGAATTAAAGTCCTTTTCGCTCTAGGACGCATATTTAAGGAGATATGGGCAAAAGAAGTTTTTCATATAAAAATTTTAATTTTTTTAGGTTTTGGGTGGATTTTTCAATTTTTTGAGGGTGGTCACGAATTAAAGTCCTTTTCGCTCTAGGACGCTTAGTTTAGGAGATATGGGCAAAAGAAGTTTTTCATATAAAAATTTCAATTTTGTTAGGTTTTGGGTGGATTTTTCAATTTTTTGAGGGTGGTCACGAATTAAAGTCCTTTTCGCTCTAGGACGCTTAGTTTAGGAGATATGGGCAAAAGAAGTTTTTCATATAAAAATTTCAATTTTTTAGGTTTTGGGTGGATTTTTCAATTTTTTGAGGGTGGTCACGAATTAAAGTCCTTTTCGCTCTAGGACGCATATTTAAGGAGATATGGACAAAAGAAGTTTTTCATATAAAAATTTCAATTTTTTTAGGTTTTGGGTGGATTTTTAAATTTTTTGGGGGTGGTCACGAATTAAAGTCCTTTTCGCTCTAGGACGCATATTTAAGGAGATATGGGCAAAAGAAGTTTTTCATATAAAAATTTCAATTTTTTTAGGTTTTGGGTGGATTTTTCAATTTTTTGAGGGTGGTCACGAATTAAAGTCCTTTTCGCTCTAGGACGCATATTTAAGGAGATATGGGCAAAAGAAGTTTTTCATATAAAAATTTTAATTTTTTTAGGTTTTGGGTGGATTTTTCAATTTTTTGAGGGTGGTCACGAATTAAAGTCCTTTTCGCTCTAGGACGCTTAGTTTAGGAGATATGGGCAAAAGAAGTTTTTCATATAAAAATTTCAATTTTGTTAGGTTTTGGGTGGATTTTTCAATTTTTTGAGGGTGGTCACGAATTAAAGTCCTTTTCGCTCTAGGACGCTTAGTTTAGGAGATATGGGCAAAAGAAGTTTTTCATATAAAAATTTCAATTTTGTTAGGTTTTGGGTGGATTTTTCAATTTTTTGAGGGTGGTCACGAATTAAAGTCCTTTTCGCTCTAGGACGCTTAGTTTAGGAGATATGGGCAAAAGAAGTTTTTCATATAAAAATTTCAATTTTGTTAGGTTTTGGGTGGATTTTTCAATTTTTTGAGGGTGGTCACGAATTAAAGTCCTTTTCGCTCTAGGACGCATATTTAAGGAGATATGGGCAAAAGAAGTTTTTCATATAAAAATTTCAATTTTTTTAGGTTTTGGGTGGATTTTTAAATTTTTTGGGGGTGGTCACGAATTAAAGTCCTTTTCGCTCTAGGACGCATATTTAAGGAGATATGGACAAAAGAAGTTTTTCATATAAAAATTTCAATTTTGTTAGGTTTTGGGTGGATTTTTCAATTTGTTGAGTGTGGTCACGAATTAAAGTCCTTTTCGCTCTAGGACGCATATTTAAGGAGATATGGGCAAAAGAAGTTTTTCATATAAAAATTTCAATTTTTTTAGGTTTTGGGTGGATTTTTCAATTTTTTGAGGGTGGTCACGAATTAAAGTCCTTTTCGCTCTAGGACGCATATTTAAGGAGATATGGGCAAAAGAAGTTTTTCACATAAAAATTTCAATTTTTTTAGGTTTTGGGTGGATTTTTAAATTTTTTGGGGGTGGTCACGAATTAAAGTCCTTTTCGCTCTAGGACGCATATTTAAGGAGATATGGGCAAAAGAAGTTTTTCATATAAAATTTCAATTTTTTTAGGTTTTGGGTGGATTTTTCAATTTTTTGAGGGTGGTCACGAATTAAAGTCCTTTTCGCTCTAGGACGCTTAGTTTAGGAGATATGGGCAAAAGAAGTTTTTCATATAAAAATTTCAATTTTGTTAGGTTTTGGGTGGATTTTTCAATTTTTTGAGGGTGGTCACGAATTAAAGTCCTTTTCGCTCTAGGACGCATATTTAAGGAGATATGGGCAAAAGAAGTTTTTCATATAAAAATTTCAATTTTGTTAGGTTTTGGGTGGATTTTTAAATTTTTTGGGGGTGGTCACGAATTAAAGTCCTTTTCGCTCTAGGACGCATATTTAAGGAGATATGGACAAAAGAAGTTTTTCATATAAAAATTTCAATTTTTTTAGGTTTTGGGTGGATTTTTAAATTTTTTGGGGGTGGTCACGAATTAAAGTCCTTTTCGCTCTAGGACGCATATTTAAGGAGATATGGGCAAAAGAAGTTTTTCATATAAAAATGTCAATTTTTTTAAGTTTTGGGTGGATTTTTAAATTTTTTGGGGGTGGTCACGAATTAAAGTCCTTTTCGCTCTAGGACGCATATTTAAGGAGATATGGGCAAAAGAAGTTTTTCATATAAAAATTTCAATTTTTTTAGGTTTTGTGTCGATTTTTAAATTTTTTGGGTGTGGTCACGAATTAAAGTCCTTTTCGCTCTAGGACGCATATTTAAGGAGATATGGGCAAAAGAAGTTTTTCATATAAAAATTTCAATTTTTTTAGGTTTTGGGTGGATTTTTAAATTTTTTGAGGGTGGTCACGAATTAAAGTCCTTTTCGCTCTAGGACGCATATTTAAGGAGATATGGGCAAAAGAAGTTTTTCATATAAAAATTTCAATTTTTTTAGGTTTTGGGTGGATTTTTAAACTTTTTGGGGGTGGTCACGAATTAAAGTCCTTTTCGCTCTAGGACGCATATTTAAGGAGATATGGGCAAAAGAAGTTTTTCACATAAAAATTTCAATTTTTTTAGGTTTTGGGTGGATTTTTAAATTTTTTGGGGGTGGTCACGAATTAAAGTCCTTTTCGCTCTAGGACGCATATTTAAGGAGATATGGACAAAAGAAGTTTTTCATATAAAAATTTCAATTTTGTTAGGTTTTGGGTGGATTTTTCAATTTTTTGAGGGTGGTCACGAATTAAAGTCCTTTTCGCTCTAGGACGCATATTTAAGGAGATATGGGCAAAAGAAGTTTTTCATATAAAAATTTCAATTTTTTTAGGTTTTGGGTGGATTTTTCAATTTTTTGAGGGTGGTCACGAATTAAAGTCCTTTTCGCTCTAGGACGCATATTTAAGGAGATATGGGCAAAAGAAGTTTTTCATATAAAAATTTCAATTTTTTTAAGTTTTGGGTGGATTTTTCAATTTTTTGGGGGTGGTCACGAATTAAAGTCCTTTTCGCTCTAGGACGCATATTTAAGGAGATATGGGCAAAAGAAGTTTTTCATATAAAAATTTCAATTTTGTTAGGTTTTGGGTGGATTTTTCAATTTTTTGAGGGTGGTCACGAATTAAAGTCCTTTTCGCTCTAGGACGCATATTTAAGGAGATATGGGCAAAAGAAGTTTTTCATATAAAAATTTCAATTTTGTTAGGTTTTGGGTGGTTTTTCAATTTTTTGAGGGTGGTCACGAATTAAAGTCCTTTTCGCTCTAGGACGCATATTTAAGGAGATATGGGCAAAAGAAGTTTTTCACATAAAAATGTCAATTTTTTTAGGTTTTGGGTGGATTTTTAAATTTTTTGGGGGTGGTCACGAATTAAAGTCCTTTTCGCTCTAGGACGCATATTTAAGGAGATATGGACAAAAGAAGTTTTTCATATAAAAATTTCAATTTTTTTAGGTTTTGGGTGGATTTTTAAATTTTTTGGGGGTGGTCACGAATTAAAGTCCTTTTCGCTCTAGGACGCATATTTAAGGAGATATGGACAAAAGAAGTTTTTCATATAAAAATTTCAATTTTTTTAGGTTTTGGGTGGATTTTTCAATTTTTTGGGGGTGGTCACGAATTAAAGTCCTTTTCGCTCTAGGACGCTTAGTTTAGGAGATATGGGCAAAAGAAGTTTTTCATATAAAAATTTCAATTTTTTCAAGTTTTGGGTGGATTTTTCAATTTTTTGGGGGTGGTCACGAATTAAAGTCCTTTTCGCTCTAGGACTCATATTTAAGGAGATATGGGCAAAAGAAGTTTTTCATATAAAAATTTCAATTTTTTTAGGTTTTGTGTCGATTTTTAAATTTTTTGGGTGTGGTCACGAATTAAAGTCCTTTTCGCTCTAGGACGCATATTTAAGGAGATATGGGCAAAAGAAGTTTTTCATATAAAAATTTCAATTTTTTTAGGTTTTGGGTGGATTTTTAAATTTTTTGGGGGTGGTCACGAATTAAAGTCCTTTTCGCTCTAGGACGCATATTTAAGGAGATATGGGCAAAAGAAGTTTTTCATATAAAAATTTAAATTTTGTTAGGTTTTGGGTGGATTTTTCAATTTTTTGAGGGTGGTCACGAATTAAAGTCCTTTTCGCTCTAGGACGCATATTTAAGGAGATATGGGCAAAAGAAGTTTTTCATATAAAAATTTCAATTTTTTTAGGTTTTGGGTGGATTTTTCAACTTTTTGGGGGTGGTCACGAATTAAAGTCCTTTTCGCTCTAGGACGCATATTTAAGGAGATATGGGCAAAAGAAGTTTTTCATATAAAAATTTTAATTTTGTCAGGTTTTGGGTGGATTTTTCAATTTTTTGAGGGTGGTCACGAATTAAAGTCCTTTTCGCTCTAGGACGCTTAGTTTAGGAGATATGGGCAAAAGAAGTTTTTCATATAAAAATTTCAATTTTGTTAGGTTTTGGGTGGATTTTTCAATTTTTTGAGGGTGGTCACGAATTAAAGTCCTTTTCGCTCTAGGACGCATATTTAAGGAGATATGGGCAAAAGAAGTTTTTCACATAAAAATTTCAATTTTTTTAGGTTTTGGGTGGATTTTTAAATTTTTTGGGGGTGGTCACGAATTAAAGTCCTTTTCGCTCTAGGACGCATATTTAAGGAGATATGGGCAAAAGAAGTTTTTCATATAAAAATTTCAATTTTGTTAGGTTTTGGGTGGATTTTTCAATTTTTTGAGGGTGGTCACGAATTAAAGTCCTTTTCGCTCTAGGACGCATATTTAAGGAGATATGGGCAAAAGAAGTTTTTCACATAAAAATTTCAATTTTTTTAGGTTTTGGGTGGATTTTTAAATTTTTTGGGGGTGGTCACGAATTAAAGTCCTTTTCGCTCTAGGACGCATATTTAAGGAGATATGGGCAAAAGAAGTTTTTCATATAAAAATTTCAATTTTTTTAGGTTTTGGGTGGATTTTTAAATTTTTTGGGGGTGGTCACGAATTAAAGTCCTTTTCGCTCTAGGACGCATATTTAAGGAGATATGGACAAAAGAAGTTTTTCATATAAAAACTTCAATTTTTTTAGGTTTTGGGTGGATTTTTAAATTTTTTGGGGGTGGTCACGAATTAAAGTCCTTTTCGCTCTAGGACGCATATTTAAGGAGATATGGGCAAAAGAAGTTTTTCATATAAAAATTTCAATTTTTTTAAGTTTTGGGTGGATTTTTCAATTTTTTGGGGGTGGTCACGAATTAAAGTCCTTTTCGCTCTAGGACTCATATTTAAGGAGATATGGGCAAAAGAAGTTTTTCATATAAAAATTTTAATTTTTTTAAGGTTTGGGTGGATTTTTCAATTTTTTGAGGGTGGTCACGAATTAAAGTCCTTTTCGCTCTAGGACGCTTAGTTTAGGAGATATGGGCAAAAGAAGTTTTTCATATAAAAATTTCAATTTTGTTAGGTTTTGGGTGGATTTTTCAATTTTTTGAGGGTGGTCACGAATTAAAGTCCTTTTCGCTCTAGGACGCATATTTAAGGAGATATGGGCAAAAGAAGTTTTTCACATAAAAATTTCAATTTTTTTAGGTTTTGGGTGGATTTTTAAATTTTTTGGGGGTGGTCACGAATTAAAGTCCTTTTCGCTCTAGGACGCATATTTAAGGAGATATGGGCAAAAGAAGTTTTTCATATAAAAATTTCAATTTTTTTAGGTTTTGGGTGGATTTTTAAATTTTTTGGGGGTGGTCACGAATTAAAGTCCTTTTCGCTCTAGGACGCATATTTAAGGAGATATGGACAAAATAAGTTTTTCATATAAAAATTTCAATTTTGTTAGGTTTTGGGTGGATTTTTCAATTTTTAGGGGGTGGTCACGAATTAAAGTCCTTTTCGCTCTAGGACGCATATTTAAGGAGATATGGGCAAAAGAAGTTTTTCATATAAAAATTTCAATTTTTTTAGGTTTTGGGTGGATTTTGCAATTTTTTGGGGGTGGTCACGAATTAAAGTCCTTTTCGCTCTAGGACGCATATTTAAGGAGATATGGACAAAAGAAGTTTTTCATATAAAAATTTCAATTTTTTTAGGTTTTGGGTGGATTTTTCAATTTTTTGGGGGTGGTCACGAATTAAAGTCCTTTTCGCTCTAGGACGCATATTTAAGGAGATATGGACAAAAGAAGTTTTTCATATAAAAATTTCAATTTTGTTAGGTTTTGGGTGGATTTTTCAATTTTTTGGGGGTGGTCACGAGTTAAAGTCCTTTTCGCTCTAGGACGCATATTTAATGAGATATGGACAAAAAAAGTTTTTCATATAAAAATTTCAATTTTGTTAGGTTTTGGGTGGATTTTTCAATTTTTTGGGGGTGGTCACGAATTAAAGTCCTTTTCGCTCTAGGACGCATATTTAAGGAGATATGGACAAAAGAAGTTTTTCATATAAAAATTTCAATTTTGTTAGGTTTTGGGTGGATTTTTCAATTTTTTGAGGGTGGTCACGAATTAAAGTCCTTTTCGCTCTAGGACGCTTAGTTTAGGAGATATGGGCAAAAGAAGTTTTTCATATAAAAATTTCAATTTTGTTAGGTTTTGGGTGGATTTTTCAATTTTTTGAGGGTGGTCACGAATTAAAGTCCTTTTCGCTCTAGGACGCATATTTAAGGAGATATGGGCAAAAGAAGTTTTTCACATAAAAATTTCAATTTTTTTAGGTTTTGGGTGGATTTTTAAATTTTTTGGGGGTGGTCACGAATTAAAGTCCTTTTCGCTCTAGGACGCATATTTAAGGAAAGAAGAAGGGCAAAAGAAGTTTTTCATATAAAAATTTCAATTTTTTTAGGTTTTGGGTGGATTTTTAAATTTTTTGGGGGTGGTCACGAATTAAAGTCCTTTTCGCTCTAGGACGCTTAGTTTAGGAGATATGGGCAAAAGAAGTTTTTCATATAAAAATTTCAATTTTTTTAGGTTTTGGGTGGATTTTTCAATTTTTTGGGGGTGGTCACGAATTAAAGTCCTTTTCGCTCTAGGACGCTTAGTTTAGGAGATATGGGCAAAAGAAGTTTTTCATATAAAAATTTCAATTTTTTTAAGTTTTGGGTGGATTTTTCAATTTTTTGGGGGTGGTCACGAATTAAAGTCCTTTTCGCTCTAGGACTCATATTTAAGGAGATATGGGCAAAAGAAGTTTTTCATATAAAAATTTTAATTTTTTTAGGTTTTGGGTGGATTTTTCAATTTTTTGAGGGTGGTCACGAATTAAAGTCCTTTTCGCTCTAGGACGCTTAGTTTAGGAGATATGGGCAAAAGAAGTTTTTCATATAAAAATTTCAATTTTGTTAGGTTTTGGGTGGATTTTTCAATTTTTTGAGGGTGGTCACGAATTAAAGTCCTTTTCGCTCTAGGACGCATATTTAAGGAGATATGGGCAAAAGAAGTTTTTCACATAAAAATGTCAATTTTTTTAGGTTTTGGGTGGATTTTTCAATTTTTTGGGGGTGGTCACGAATTAAAGTCCTTTTCGCTCTAGGACGCATATTTAAGGAGATATGGGCAAAAGAAGTTTTTCATATAAAAATTTCAATTTTTTTAGGTTTTGGGTGGATTTTTAAATTTTTTGGGGGTGGTCACGAATTAAAGTCCTTTTCGCTCTAGGACGCATATTTAAGGAGATATGGACAAAAGAAGTTTTTCACATAAAAATTTCAATTTTTTTAGGTTTTGGGTCGATTTTTAAATTTTTTGGGGGTGGTCACGAATTAAAGTCCTTTTCGCTCTAGGACGCTTAGTTTAGGAGATATGGGCAAAAGAAGTTTTTCATATAAAAATTTCAATTTTGTTAGGTTTTGGGTGGATTTTTCAATTTTTTGGGGGTGGTCACGAATTAAAGTCCTTTTCGCTCTAGGACGCATATTTAAGGAGATATGGGCAAAAGAAGTTTTTCATATAAAAATTTCAATTTTGTTAGGTTTTGGGTGGATTTTTCAATTTTTTGGGGGTGGTCACGAATTAAAGTCCTTTTCGCTCTAGGACGCATATTTAAGGAGATATGGGCAAAAGAAGTTTTTCATATAAAAATTTCAATTTTTTTAGGTTTTGGGTGGATTTTTCAATTTTTTGAGGGTGGTCACGAATTAAAGTCCTTTTCGCTCTAGGACGCATATTTAAGGAGATATGGACAAAAGAAGTTTTTCATATAAAAATTTAAATTTTTTTAGGTTTTGGGTGGATTTTTCAATTTTTTGAGGGTGGTCACGAATTAAAGTCCTTTTCGCTCTAGGACGCATATTTAAGGAGATATGGGCAAAAGAAGTTTTTCATATAAAAATTTCAATTTTTTTAGGTTTTGGGTGGATTTTTCAATTTTTTGAGGGTGGTCACGAATTAAAGTCCTTTTCGCTCTAGGACGCATATTTAAGGAGATATGGACAAAAGAAGTTTTTCATATAAAAATTTTAATTTTTTTAGGTTTTGGGTGGATTTTTCAATTTTTTGAGGGTGGTCACGAATTAAAGTCCTTTTCGCTCTAGGACGCATATTTAAGGAGATATGGACAAAAGAAGTTTTTCATATAAAAATTTTAATTTTTGTAGGTTTTGGGTGGATTTTTCAATTTTTTGAGGGTGGTCACGAATTAAAGTCCTTTTCGCTCTAGGACGCTTAGTTTAGGAGATATGGGCAAAAGAAGTTTTTCATATAAAAATTTCAATTTTGTTAGGTTTTGGGTGGATTTTTCAATTTTTTGAGGGTGGTCACGAATTAAAGTCCTTTTCGCTCTAGGACGCATATTTAAGGAGATATGGGCAAAAGAAGTTTTTCACATAAAAATTTCAATTTTTTTAGGTTTTGGGTGGATTTTTAAATTTTTTGGGGGTGGTCACGAATTAAAGTCCTTTTCGCTCTAGGACGCATATTTAAGGAGATATGGGCAAAAGAAGTTTTTCATATAAAAATTTCAATTTTTTTAGGTTTTGGGTGGATTTTTAAATTTTTTGGGGGTGGTCACGAATTAAAGTCCTTTTCGCTCTAGGACGCATATTTAAGGAGATATGGACAAAAGAAGTTTTTCATATAAAAATTTCAATTTTTTTAGGTTTTGGGTCGATTTTTAAATTTTTTGGGGGTGGTCACGAATTAAAGTCCTTTTCGCTCTAGGACGCTTAGTTTAGGAGATATGGGCAAAAGAAGTTTTTCATATAAAAATTTCAATTTTGTTAGGTTTTGGGTGGATTTTTCAATTTTTTGGGGGTGGTCACGAATTAAAGTCCTTTTCGCTCTAGGACGCATATTTAAGGAGATATGGGCAAAAGAAGTTTTTCATATAAAAATTTCAATTTTGTTAGGTTTTGGGTGGATTTTTCAATTTTTTGGGGGTGGTCACGAATTAAAGTCCTTTTCGCTCTAGGACGCATATTTAAGGAGATATGGGCAAAAGAAGTTTTTCATATAAAAATTTAAATTTTTTTAGGTTTTGGGTGGATTTTTCAATTTTTTGAGGGTGGTCACGAATTAAAGTCCTTTTCGCTCTAGGACGCATATTTAAGGAGATATGGACAAAAGAAGTTTTTCATATAAAAATTTCAATTTTTTTAGGTTTTGGGTGGATTTTTCAATTTTTTGAGGGTGGTCACGAATTAAAGTCCTTTTCGCTCTAGGACGCATATTTAAGGAGATATGGGCAAAAGAAGTTTTTCATATAAAAATTTCAATTTTTTTAGGTTTTGGGTGGATTTTTCAATTTTTTGAGGGTGGTCACGAATTAAAGTCCTTTTCGCTCTAGGACGCATATTTAAGGAGATATGGACAAAAGAAGTTTTTCATATAAAAATTTTAATTTTTTTAGGTTTTGGGTGGATTTTTCAATTTTTTGAGGGTGGTCACGAATTAAAGTCCTTTTCGCTCTAGGACGCTTAGTTTAGGAGATATGGGCAAAAGAAGTTTTTCATATAAAAATTTCAATTTTGTTAGGTTTTGGGTGGATTTTTCAATTTTTTGAGGGTGGTCACGAATTAAAGTCCTTTTCGCTCTAGGACGCATATTTAAGGAGATATGGGCAAAAGAAGTTTTTCACATAAAAATTTCAATTTTTTTAGGTTTTGGGTGGATTTTTAAATTTTTTGGGGGTGGTCACGAATTAAAGTCCTTTTCGCTCTAGGACGCATATTTAAGGAGATATGGGCAAAAGAAGTTTTTCATATAAAAATTTAAATTTTTTTAGGTTTTGGGTAGATTTTTAAATTTTTTGGGGGTGGTCACGAATTAAAGTCCTTTTCGCTCTAGGACGCATATTTAAGGAGATATGGACAAAAGAAGTTTTTCATATAAAAATTTCAATTTTTTTAGGTTTTGGGTCGATTTTTAAATTTTTTGGGGGTGGTCACGAATTAAAGTCCTTTTCGCTCTAGGACGCTTAGTTTAGGAGATATGGGCAAAAGAAGTTTTTCATATAAAAATTTCAATTTTGTTAGGTTTTGGGTGGATTTTTCAATTTTTTGGGGGTGGTCACGAATTAAAGTCCTTTTCGCTCTAGGACGCATATTTAAGGAGATATGGGCAAAAGAAGTTTTTCATATAAAAATTTCAATTTTGTTAGGTTTTGGGTGGATTTTTCAATTTTTTGGGGGTGGTCACGAATTAAAATCCTTTTCGCTCTAGGACGCATATTTAAGGAGATATGGGCAAAAGAAGTTTTTCATATAAAAATTTAAATTTTTTTAGGTTTTGGGTGGATTTTTCAATTTTTTGAGGGTGGTCACGAATTAAAGTCCTTTTCGCTCTAGGACGCATATTTAAGGAGATATGGACAAAAGAAGTTTTTCATATAAAAATTTAAATTTTTTTAGGTTTTGGGTGGATTTTTCAATTTTTTGAGGGTGGTCACGAATTAAAGTCCTTTTCGCTCTAGGACGCATATTTAAGGAGATATGGGCAAAAGAAGTTTTTCATATAAAAATTTCAATTTTTTTAGGTTTTGGGTGGATTTTTCAATTTTTTGAGGGTGGTCACGAATTAAAGTCCTTTTCGCTCTAGGACGCATATTTAAAGAGATATGGACAAAAGAAGTTTTTCACATAAAAATTTCAATTTTGTTAGGTTTTGGGTGGATTTTTCAATTTTTTGAGGGTGGTCACGAATTAAAGTCCTTTTCGCTCTAGGACGCATATTTAAGGAGATATGGGCAAAAGAAGTTTTTCATATAAAAATTTCAATTTTTTTAGGTTTTGGTGGATTTTTAAATTTTTTGGGGGTGGTCACGAATTAAAGTCCTTTTCGCTCTAGGACGCATATTTAAGGAGATATGGGCAAAAGAAGTTTTTCATATAAAAATTTCAATTTTGTTAGGTTTTGGGTGGATTTTTCAATTTTTTGGGGGTGGTCACGAATTAAAATCCTTTTCGCTCTAGGACGCATATTTAAGGAGATATGGGCAAAAGAAGTTTTTCATATAAAAATTTAAATTTTTTTAGGTTTTGGGTGGATTTTTCAATTTTTTGAGGGTGGTCACGAATTAAAGTCCTTTTCGCTCTAGGACGCATATTTAAGGAGATATGGACAAAAGAAGTTTTTCATATAAAAATTTAAATTTTTTTAGGTTTTGGGTGGATTTTTAAATTTTTTGAGGGTGGTCACGAATTAAAGTCCTTTTCGCTCTAGGACGCATATTTAAGGAGATATGGGCAAAAGAAGTTTTTCATATAAAAATTTCAATTTTTTTAGGTTTTGGGTGGATTTTTAAACTTTTTGGGGGTGGTCACGAATTAAAGTCCTTTTCGCTCTAGGACGCATATTTAAGGAGATATGGGCAAAAGAAGTTTTTCACATAAAAATTTCAATTTTTTTAGGTTTTGGGTGGATTTTTAAATTTTTTGGGGGTGGTCACGAATTAAAGTCCTTTTCGCTCTAGGACGCATATTTAAGGAGATATGGACAAAAGAAGTTTTTCATATAAAAATTTCAATTTTGTTAGGTTTTGGGTGGATTTTTCAATTTTTTGAGGGTGGTCACGAATTAAAGTCCTTTTCGCTCTAGGACGCATATTTAAGGAGATATGGGCAAAAGAAGTTTTTCATATAAAAATTTCAATTTTTTTAGGTTTTGGGTGGATTTTTCAATTTTTTGAGGGTGGTCACGAATTAAAGTCCTTTTCGCTCTAGGACGCATATTTAAGGAGATATGGGCAAAAGAAGTTTTTCATATAAAAATTTCAATTTTTTTAAGTTTTGGGTGGATTTTTCAATTTTTTGGGGGTGGTCACGAATTAAAGTCCTTTTCGCTCTAGGACGCATATTTAAGGAGATATGGGCAAAAGAAGTTTTTCATATAAAAATTTCAATTTTGTTAGGTTTTGGGTGGATTTTTCAATTTTTTGAGGGTGGTCACGAATTAAAGTCCTTTTCGCTCTAGGACGCATATTTAAGGAGATATGGGCAAAAGAAGTTTTTCATATAAAAATTTCAATTTTGTTAGGTTTTGGGTGGATTTTTCAATTTTTTGAGGGTGGTCACGAATTAAAGTCCTTTTCGCTCTAGGACGCATATTTAAGGAGATATGGGCAAAAGAAGTTTTTCACATAAAAATTTCAATTTTTTTAGGTTTTGGGTGGATTTTTAAATTTTTTGGGGGTGGTCACGAATTAAAGTCCTTTTCGCTCTAGGACGCATATTTAAGGAGATATGGACAAAAGAAGTTTTTCATATAAAAATTTCAATTTTTTTAGGTTTTGGGTGGATTTTTAAATTTTTTGGGGGTGGTCACGAATTAAAGTCCTTTTCGCTCTAGGACGCATATTTAAGGAGATATGGACAAAAGAAGTTTTTCATATAAAAATTTCAATTTTTTTAGGTTTTGGGTGGATTTTTCAATTTTTTGGGGGTGGTCACGAATTAAAGTCCTTTTCGCTCTAGGACGCTTAGTTTAGGAGATATGGGCAAAAGAAGTTTTTCATATAAAAATTTCAATTTTTTTAAGTTTTGGGTGGATTTTTCAATTTTTTGGGGGTGGTCACGAATTAAAGTCCTTTTCGCTCTAGGACTCATATTTAAGGAGATATGGGCAAAAGAAGTTTTTCATATAAAAATTTCAATTTTTTTAGGTTTTGTGTCGATTTTTAAATTTTTTGGGTGTGGTCACGAATTAAAGTCCTTTTCGCTCTAGGACGCATATTTAAGGAGATATGGGCAAAAGAAGTTTTTCATATAAAAATTTCAATTTTTTTAGGTTTTGGGTGGATTTTTAAATTTTTTGGGGGTGGTCACGAATTAAAGTCCTTTTCGCTCTAGGACGCATATTTAAGGAGATATGGGCAAAAGAAGTTTTTCATATAAAAATTTAAATTTTGTTAGGTTTTGGGTGGATTTTTCAATTTTTTGAGGGTGGTCACGAATTAAAGTCCTTTTCGCTCTAGGACGCATATTTAAGGAGATATGGGCAAAAGAAGTTTTTCATATAAAAATTTAAATTTTTTTAGGTTTTGGGTGGATTTTTCAACTTTTTGGGGGTGGTCACGAATTAAAGTCCTTTTCGCTCTAGGACGCATATTTAAGGAGATA
This sequence comes from Haematobia irritans, assembly GCF_050003625.1. NCBI lineage: Eukaryota > Metazoa > Arthropoda > Insecta > Diptera > Muscidae > Haematobia > Haematobia irritans. The sequence goes on along the minus strand of NC_134399.1, from coordinate 111,564,825 downwards.
TGGGCAAAAGAAGTTTTTCATATAAAAATTTTAATTTTGTTAGGTTTTGGGTGGATTTTTCAATTTTTTGAGGGTGGTCACGAATTAAAGTCCTTTTCGCTCTAGGACGCTTAGTTTAGGAGATATGGGCAAAAGAAGTTTTTCATATAAAAATTTCAATTTTGTTAGGTTTTGGGTGGATTTTTCAATTTTTTGAGGGTGGTCACGAATTAAAGTCCTTTTCGCTCTAGGACGCATATTTAAGGAGATATGGGCAAAAGAAGTTTTTCACATAAAAATTTCAATTTTTTTAGGTTTTGGGTGGATTTTTAAATTTTTTGGGGGTGGTCACGAATTAAAGTCCTTTTCGCTCTAGGACGCATATTTAAGGAGATATGGGCAAAAGAAGTTTTTCATATAAAAATTTCAATTTTGTTAGGTTTTGGGTGGATTTTTCAATTTTTTGAGGGTGGTCACGAATTAAAGTCCTTTTCGCTCTAGGACGCATATTTAAGGAGATATGGGCAAAAGAAGTTTTTCACATAAAAATTTCAATTTTTTTAGGTTTTGGGTGGATTTTTAAATTTTTTGGGGGTGGTCACGAATTAAAGTCCTTTTCGCTCTAGGACGCATATTTAAGGAGATATGGGCAAAAGAAGTTTTTCATATAAAAATTTCAATTTTTTTAGGTTTTGGGTGGATTTTTAAATTTTTTGGGGGTGGTCACGAATTAAAGTCCTTTTCGCTCTAGGACGCATATTTAAGGAGATATGGACAAAAGAAGTTTTTCATATAAAAACTTCAATTTTTTTAGGTTTTGGGTGGATTTTTAAATTTTTTGGGGGTGGTCACGAATTAAAGTCCTTTTCGCTCTAGGACGCATATTTAAGGAGATATGCGCAAAAGAAGTTTTTCATATAAAAATTTCAATTTTTTTAAGTTTTGGGTGGATTTTTCAATTTTTTGGGGGTGGTCACGAATTAAAGTCCTTTTCGCTCTAGGACTCATATTTAAGGAGATATGGGCAAAAGAAGTTTTTCATATAAAAATTTTAATTTTTTTAAGGTTTGGGTGGATTTTTCAATTTTGTGAGGGTGGTCACGAATTAAAGTCCTTTTCGCTCTAGGACGCTTAGTTTAGGAGATATGGGCAAAAGAAGTTTTTCATATAAAAATTTCAATTTTGTTAGGTTTTGGGTGGATTTTTCAATTTTTTGAGGGTGGTCACGAATTAAAGTCCTTTTCGCTCTAGGACGCATATTTAAGGAGATATGGGCAAAAGAAGTTTTTCACATAAAAATTTCAATTTTTTTAGGTTTTGGGTGGATTTTTAAATTTTTTGGGGGTGGTCACGAATTAAAGTCCTTTTCGCTCTAGGACGCATATTTAAGGAGATATGGGCAAAAGAAGTTTTTCATATAAAAATTTCAATTTTTTTAGGTTTTGGGTGGATTTTTAAATTTTTTGGGGGTGGTCACGAATTAAAGTCCTTTTCGCTCTAGGACGCATATTTAAGGAGATATGGACAAAATAAGTTTTTCATATAAAAATTTCAATTTTGTTAGGTTTTGGGTGGATTTTTCAATTTTTAGGGGGTGGTCACGAATTAAAGTCCTTTTCGCTCTAGGACGCATATTTAAGGAGATATGGGCAAAAGAAGTTTTTCATATAAAAATTTCAATTTTTTTAGGTTTTGGGTGGATTTTGCAATTTTTTGGGGGTGGTCACGAATTAAAGTCCTTTTCGCTCTAGGACGCATATTTAAGGAGATATGGACAAAAGAAGTTTTTCATATAAAAATTTCAATTTTTTTAGGTTTTGGGTGGATTTTTAAATTTTTTGGGGGTGGTCACGAATTAAAGTCCTTTTCGCTCTAGGACGCATATTTAAGGAGATATGGACAAAAGAAGTTTTTCATATAAAAATTTCAATTTTGTTAGGTTTTGGGTGGATTTTTCAATTTTTTGGGGGTGGTCACGAGTTAAAGTCCTTTTCGCTCTAGGACGCATATTTAATGAGATATGGACAAAAAAAGTTTTTCATATAAAAATTTCAATTTTGTTAGGTTTTGGGTGGATTTTTCAATTTTTTGGGGGTGGTCACGAATTAAAGTCCTTTTCGCTCTAGGACGCATATTTAAGGAGATATGGACAAAAGAAGTTTTTCATATAAAAATTTCAATTTTGTTAGGTTTTGGGTGGATTTTTCAATTTTTTGAGGGTGGTCACGAATTAAAGTCCTTTTCGCTCTAGGACGCTTAGTTTAGGAGATATGGGCAAAAGAAGTTTTTCATATAAAAATTTCAATTTTGTTAGGTTTTGGGTGGATTTTTCAATTTTTTGAGGGTGGCCACGAATTAAAGTCCTTTTCGCTCTAGGACGCATATTTAAGGAGATATGGGCAAAAGAAGTTTTTCACATAAAAATTTCAATTTTTTTAGGTTTTGGGTGGATTTTTAAATTTTTTGGGGGTGGTCACGAATTAAAGTCCTTTTCGCTCTAGGACGCATATTTAAGGAAAGAAGAAGGCAAAAGAAGTTTTTCATATAAAAATTTCAATTTTTTTAGGTTTTGGGTGGATTTTTAAATTTTTTGAGGGTGGTCACGAATTAAAGTCCTTTTCGCTCTAGGACGCATATTTAAGGAGATATGGGCAAAAGAAGTTTTTCATATAAAAATTTCAATTTTTTTAGGTTTTGGGTGGATTTTTCAATTTTTTGAGGGTGGTCACGAATTAAAGTCCTTTTCGCTCTAGGACGCATATTTAAGGAGATATGGACAAAAGAAGTTTTTCATATAAAAATTTTAATTTTTTTAGGTTTTGGGTGGATTTTTCAATTTTTTGAGGGTGGTCACGAATTAAAGTCCTTTTCGCTCTAGGACGCTTAGTTTAGGAGATATGGGCAAAAGAAGTTTTTCATATAAAAATTTCAATTTTGTTAGGTTTTGGGTGGATTTTTCAATTTTTTGAGGGTGGTCACGAATTAAAGTCCTTTTCGCTCTAGGACGCATATTTAAGGAGATATGGGCAAAAGAAGTTTTTCACATAAAAATTTCAATTTTTTTAGGTTTTGGGTGGATTTTTAAATTTTTTGGGGGTGGTCACGAATTAAAGTCCTTTTCGCTCTAGGACGCATATTTAAGGAGATATGGGCAAAAGAAGTTTTTCATATAAAAATTTTAATTTTTTTAGGTTTTGGGTGGATTTTTAAATTTTTTGGGGGTGGTCACGAATTAAAGTCCTTTTCGCTCTAGGACGCATATTTAAGGAGATATGGACAAAAGAAGTTTTTCATATAAAAATTTCAATTTTTTTAGGTTTTGGGTCGATTTTTAAATTTTTTGGGGGTGGTCACGAATTAAAGTCCTTTTCGCTCTAGGACGCTTAGTTTAGGAGATATGGGCAAAAGAAGTTTTTCATATAAAAATTTCAATTTTGTTAGGTTTTGGGTGGATTTTTCAATTTTTTGGGGGTGGTCACGAATTAAAGTCCTTTTCGCTCTAGGACGCATATTTAAGGAGATATGGGCAAAAGAAGTTTTTCATATAAAAATTTCAATTTTGTTAGGTTTTGGGTGGATTTTTCAATTTTTTGGGGGTGGTCACGAATTAAAATCCTTTTCGCTCTAGGACGCATATTTAAGGAGATATGGGCAAAAGAAGTTTTTCATATAAAAATTTAAATTTTTTTAGGTTTTGGGTGGATTTTTAAATTTTTTGGGGGTGGTCACGAATTAAAGTCCTTTTCGCTCTAGGACGCATATTTAAGGAGATATGGGCAAAAGAAGTTTTTCATATAAAAATTTCAATTTTTTTAGGTTTTGGGTGGATTTTTAAATTTTTTGGGGGTGGTCACGAATTAAAGTCCTTTTCGCTCTAGGACGCATATTTAAGGAGATATGGGCAAAAGAAGTTTTTCATATAAAAATTTCAATTTTTTAGGTTTTGGGTGGATTTTTCAATTTTTTGAGGGTGGTCACGAATTAAAGTCCTTTTCGCTCTAGGACGCATATTTAAGGAGATATGGGCAAAAGAAGTTTTTCACATAAAAATTTCAATTTTTTTAGGTTTTGGGTGGATTTTTAAATTTTTTGGGGGTGGTCACGAATTAAAGTCCTTTTCGCTCTAGGACGCATATTTAAGGAGATATGGACAAAAGAAGTTTTTCATATAAAAATTTCAATTTTGTTAGGTTTTGGGTGGATTTTTCAATTTTTTGGGGGTGGTCACGAATTAAAGTCCTTTTCGCTCTAGGACGCATATTTAAGGAGATATGGGCAAAAGAAGTTTTTCATATAAAAATTTCAATTTTTTTAGGTTTTGGGTGGATTTTAAATTTTTTGGGGGTGGTCACGAATTAAAGTCCTTTTCGCTCTAGGACGCATATTTAAGGAGATATGGGCAAAAGAAGTTTTTCACATAAAAATTTCAATTTTTTTAGGTTTTGGGTGGATTTTTAAATTTTTTGGGGGTGGTCACGAATTAAAGTCCTTTTCGCTCTAGGACGCATATTTAAGGAGATATGGGCAAAAGAAGTTTTTCATATAAAAATTTTAATTTTTTTAGGTTTTGGGTGGATTTTTAAATTTTTTGGGGGTGGTCACGAATTAAAGTCCTTTTCGCTCTAGGACGCATATTTAAGGAGATATGGACAAAAGAAGTTTTTCATATAAAAATTTCAATTTTGTTAGGTTTTGGGTGGATTTTTCAATTTTTTGGGGGTGGTCACGAATTAAAGTCCTTTTCGCTCTAGGACGCATATTTAAGGAGATATGGGCAAAAGAAGTTTTTCATATAAAAATTTCAATTTTTTTAGGTTTTGGGTGGATTTTTAAATTTTTTGGGGGTGGTCACGAATTAAAGTCCTTTTCGCTCTAGGACGCATATTTAAGGAGATATGGGCAAAAGAAGTTTTTCATATAAAAATTTCAATTTTGTTAGGTTTTGGGTGGATTTTTCAATTTTTTGAGGGTGGTCACGAATTAAAGTCCTTTTCGCTCTAGGACGCATATTTAAGGAGATATGGGCAAAAGAAGTTTTTCACATAAAAATTTCAATTTTTTTAGGTTTTGGGTGGATTTTTAAATTTTTTGGGGGTGGTCACGAATTAAAGTCCTTTTCGCTCTAGGACGCATATTTAAGGAGATATGGACAAAAGAAGTTTTTCATATAAAAATTTCAATTTTGTTAGGTTTTGGGTGGATTTTTCAATTTTTTGGGGGTGGTCACGAATTAAAGTCCTTTTCGCTCTAGGACGCATATTTAAGGAGATATGGGCAAAAGAAGGTTTTCACATAAAAATTTCAATTTTTTTAGGTTTTGGGTGGATTTTTAAATTTTTTGGGGGTGGTCACGAATTAAAGTCCTTTTCGCTCTAGGACGCATATTTAAGGAGATATGGACAAAAGAAGTTTTTCATATAAAAATTTCAATTTTGTTAGGTTTTGGGTGGATTTTTAAATTTTTTGGGGGTGGTCACGAATTAAAGTCCTTTTCGCTCTAGGACGCATATTTAAGGAGATATGGACAAAAGAAGTTTTTCATATAAAAATTTCAATTTTGTTAGGTTTTGGGTGGATTTTTCAATTTTTTGGGGGTGGTCATGAATTAAAGTCCTTTTCGCTCTAGGACGCATATTTAAGGAGATATGGGCAAAAGAAGTTTTTCATATAAAAATTTCAATTTTTTTAGGTTTTGGGTGGATTTTTAAATTTTTTGGGGGTGGTCACGAATTAAAGTCCTTTTCGCTCTAGGACGCATATTTAAGGAGATATGGGCAAAAGAAGTTTTTCACATAAAAATTTCAATTTTTTTAGGTTTTGGGTGGATTTTTAAATTTTTTGGGGGTGGTCACGAATTAAAGTCCTTTTCGCTCTAGGACGCATATTTAAGGAGATATGGGCAAAAGAAGTTTTTCATATAAAAATTTTAATTTTTTTAGGTTTTGGGTGGATTTTTAAATTTTTTGGGGGTGGTCACGAATTAAAGTCCTTTTCGCTCTAGGACGCATATTTAAGGAGATATGGACAAAAGAAGTTTTTCATATAAAAATTTCAATTTTGTTAGGTTTTGGGTGGATTTTTCAATTTTTTGGGGGTGGTCACGAATTAAAGTCCTTTTCGCTCTAGGACGCATATTTAAGGAGATATGGGCAAAAGAAGTTTTTCATATAAAAATTTCAATTTTTTTAGGTTTTGGGTGGATTTTTAAATTTTTTGGGGGTGGTCACGAATTAAAGTCCTTTTCGCTCTAGGACGCATATTTAAGGAGATATGGGCAAAAGAAGTTTTTCATATAAAAATTTCAATTTTGTTAGGTTTTGGGTGGATTTTTCAATTTTTTGAGGGTGGTCACGAATTAAAGTCCTTTTCGCTCTAGGACGCATATTTAAGGAGATATGGGCAAAAGAAGTTTTTCACATAAAAATTTCAATTTTTTTAGGTTTTGGGTGGATTTTTAAATTTTTTGGGGGTGGTCACGAATTAAAGTCCTTTTCGCTCTAGGACGCATATTTAAGGAGATATGGACAAAAGAAGTTTTTCATATAAAAATTTCAATTTTGTTAGGTTTTGGGTGGATTTTTCAATTTTTTGGGGGTGGTCACGAATTAAAGTCCTTTTCGCTCTAGGACGCATATTTAAGGAGATATGGGCAAAAGAAGTTTTTCATATAAAAATTTCAATTTTTTTAGGTTTTGGGTGGATTTTTAAATTTTTTGGGGGTGGTCACGAATTAAAGTCCTTTTCGCTCTAGGACGCATATTTAAGGAGATATGGGCAAAAGAAGTTTTTCATATAAAAATTTCAATTTTTTTAAGTTTTGGGTGGATTTTTCAATTTTTTGGGGGTGGTCACGAATTAAAGTCCTTTTCGCTCTAGGACGCATATTTAAGGAGATATGGACAAAAGAAGTTTTTCATATAAAAATTTCAATTTTTTTAGGTTTTGGGTGGATTTTTCAATTTTTTGGGGGTGGTCACGAATTAAAGTCCTTTTCGCTCTAGGACGCTTAGTTTAGGAGATATGGGCAAAAGAAGTTTTTCATATAAAAATTTCAATTTTGTTAGGTTTTGGGTGGATTTTTCAATTTTTTGGGGGTGGTCACGAATTAAAGTCCTTTTCGCTCTAGGACGCATATTTAAGGAGATATGGGCAAAAGAAGTTTTTCATATAAAAATTTCAATTTTGTTAGGTTTTGGGTGGATTTTTCAATTTTTTGGGGGTGGTCACGAATTAAAGTCCTTTTCGCTCTAGGACGCATATTTAAGGAGATATGGGCAAAATAAGTTTTTCATATAAAAATTTAAATTTTTTTAGGTTTTGGGTGGATTTTTCAATTTTTTGAGGGTGGTCACGAATTAAAGTCCTTTTCGCTCTAGGACGCATATTTAAGGAGATATGGACAAAAGAAGTTTTTCATATAAAAATTTCAATTTTTTTAGGTTTTGGGTGGATTTTTCAATTTTTTGAGGGTGGTCACGAATTAAAGTCCTTTTCGCTCTAGGACGCATATTTAAGGAGATATGGGCAAAAGAAGTTTTTCATATAAAAATTTCAATTTTTTTTGGTTTTGGGTGGATTTTTCAATTTTTTGAGGGTGGTCACGAATTAAAGTCCTTTTCGCTCTAGGACGCATATTTAAGGAGATATGGACAAAAGAAGTTTTTCACATAAAAATTTCAATTTTGTTAGGTTTTGGGTGGATTTTTCAATTTTTTGAGGGTGGTCACGAATTAAAGTCCTTTTCGCTCTAGGACGCATATTTAAGGAGATATGGGCAAAAGAAGTTTTTCATATAAAAATTTCAATTTTTTTAGGTTTTGGGTGGATTTTTAAATTTTTTGGGGGTGGTCACGAATTAAAGTCCTTTTCGCTCTAGGACGCATATTTAAGGAGATATGGGCAAAAGAAGTTTTTCATATAAAAATTTTAATTTTTTTAGGTTTTGGGTGGATTTTTCAATTTTTTGGGGGTGGTCACGAATTAAAGTCCTTTTCGCTCTAGGACGCATATTTAAGTTTTTCATATAAAAATTTTAATTTTTTTAGGTTTTGGGTGGATTTTTAAATTTTTTGGGGGTGGTCACGAATTAAAGTCCTTTTCGCTCTAGGACGCATATTTAAGGAGATATGGACAAAAGAAGTTTTTCATATAAAAATTTCAATTTTGTTAGGTTTTGGGTGGATTTTTCAATTTTTTGGGGGTGGTCACGAATTAAAGTCCTTTTCGCTCTAGGACGCATATTTAAGGAGATATGGGCAAAAGAAGTTTTTCATATAAAAATTTTAATTTTTTTAGGTTTTGGGTGGATTTTTAAATTTTTTGGGGGTGGTCACGAATTAAAGTCCTTTTCGCTCTAGGACGCATATTTAAGGAGATATGGGCAAAAGAAGTTTTTCATATAAAAATTTCAATTTTTTTAGGTTTTGGGTGGATTTTTAAATTTTTTGGGGGTGGTCACGAATTAAAGTCCTTTTCGCTCTAGGACGCATATTTAAGGAGATATGGGCAAAAGAAGTTTTTCATATAAAAATTTCAATTTTGTTAGGTTTTGGGTGGATTTTTCAATTTTTTGAGGGTGGTCACGAATTAAAGTCCTTTTCGCTCTAGGACGCATATTTAAGGAGATATGGGCAAAAGAAGTTTTTCACATAAAAATTTCAATTTTTTTAGGTTTTGGGTGGATTTTAAAATTTTTTGGGGGTGGTCACGAATTAAAGTCCTTTTCGCTCTAGGACGCATATTTAAGGAGATATGGACAAAAGAAGTTTTTCATATAAAAATTTCAATTTTGTTAGGTTTTGGGTGGATTTTTCAATTTTTTGGGGGTGGTCACGAATTAAAGTCCTTTTCGCTCTAGGACGCATATTTAAGGAGATATGGGCAAAAGAAGTTTTTCATATAAAAATTTCAATTTTTTTAGGTTTTGGGTGGATTTTTAAATTTTTTGGGGGTGGTCACGAATTAAAGTCCTTTTCGCTCTAGGACGCATATTTAAGGAGATATGGGCAAAAGAAGTTTTTCACATAAAAATTTCAATTTTTTTAGGTTTTGGGTGGATTTTTAAATTTTTTGGGGGTGGTCACGAATTAAAGTCCTTTTCGCTCTAGGACGCATATTTAAGGAGATATGGGCAAAAGAAGTTTTTCATATAAAAATTTTAATTTTTTTAGGTTTTGGGTGGATTTTTAAATTTTTTGGGGGTGGTCACGAATTAAAGTCCTTTTCGCTCTAGGACGCATATTTAAGGAGATATGGACAAAAGAAGTTTTTCATATAAAAATTTCAATTTTGTTAGGTTTTGGGTGGGTTTTTCAATTTTTTGGGGGTGGTCACGAATTAAAGTCCTTTTCGCTCTAGGACGCATATTTAAGGAGATATGGGCAAAAGAAGTTTTTCATATAAAAATTTAAATTTTTTTAGGTTTTGGGTGGATTTTTAAATTTTTTGGGGGTGGTCACGAATTAAAGTCCTTTTCGCTCTAGGACGCATATTTAAGGAGATATGGGCAAAAGAAGTTTTTCATATAAAAATTTCAATTTTTTTAGGTTTTGGGTGGATTTTTCAATTTTTTGAGGGTGGTCACGAATTAAAGTCCTTTTCGCTCTAGGACGCATATTTAAGGAGATATGGGCAAAAGAAGTTTTTCACATAAAAATTTCAATTTTGTTAGGTTTTGGGTGGATTTTTCAATTTTTTGGGGGTGGTCACGAATTAAAGTCCTTTTCGCTCTAGGACGCATATTTAAGGAGATATGGGCAAAAGAAGTTTTTCATATAAAAATTTAAATTTTTTTAGGTTTTGGGTGGATTTTTCAATTTTTTGAGGGTGGTCACGAATTAAAGTCCTTTTCGCTCTAGGACGCTTAGTTTAGGAGATATGGGCAAAAGAAGTTTTTCATATAAAAATTTCAATTTTTTTAGGTTTTGGGTGGATTTTTCAATTTTTTGAGGGTGGTCACGAATTAAAGTCCTTTTCGCTCTAGGACGCATATTTAAGGAGATATGGGCAAAAGAAGTTTTTCATATAAAAATTTTAATTTTTTTAGGTTTTGGGTGGATTTTTCAATTTTTTGAGGGTGGTCACGAATTAAAGTCCTTTTCGCTCTAGGACGCTTAGTTTAGGAGATATGGGCAAAAGAAGTTTTTCATATAAAAATTTCAATTTTGTTAGGTTTTGGGTGGATTTTTCAATTTTTTGAGGGTGGTCACGAATTAAAGTCCTTTTCGCTCTAGGACGCATATTTAAGGAGATATGGGCAAAAGAAGTTTTTCATATAAAAATTTTAATTTTTTTAGGTTTTGGGTGGATTTTTCAATTTTTTGGGGGTGGTCACGAATTAAAGTCCTTTTCGCTCTAGGACGCATATTTAAGGAGATATGGGCAAAAGAAGTTTTTCACATAAAAATTTCAATTTTGTTAGGTTTTGGGTGGATTTTTCAATTTTTTGAGGGTGGTCACGAATTAAAGTCCTTTTCGCTCTAGGACGCTTAGTTTAGGAGATATGGACAAAAGAAGTTTTTCATATAAAAATTTCAATTTTTTTAGGTTTTGGGTGGATTTTTCAATTTTTTGAGGGTGGTCACGAATTAAAGTCCTTTTCGCTCTAGGACGCATATTTAAGGAGATATGGGCAAAAGAAGTTTTTCACATAAAAATTTCAATTTTTTTAGGTTTTGGGTGGATTTTTCAATTTTTTGGGGGTGGTCACGAATTAAAATCCTTTTCGCTCTAGGACGCATATTTAAGGAGATATGGGCAAAAGAAGTTTTTCATATAAAAATTTCAATTTTTTTAGGTTTTGGGTGGATTTTTAAATTTTTTGGGGGTGGTCACGAATTAAAGTCCTTTTCGCTCTAGGACGCATATTTAAGGAGATATGGACAAAAGAAGTTTTTCATATAAAAATTTCAATTTTGTTAGGTTTTGGGTGGATTTTTCAATTTTTTGAGGGTGGTCACGAATTAAAGTCCTTTTCGCTCTAGGACGCATATTTAAGGAGATATGGGCAAAAGAAGTTTTTCATATAAAAATTTCAATTTTTTTAAGTTTTGGGTGGATTTTTCAATTTTTTGGGGGTGGTCACGAATTAAAGTCCTTTTCGCTCTAGGACGCATATTTAAGGAGATATGGACAAAAGAAGTTTTTCATATAAAAATTTCAATTTTTTTAGGTTTTGGGTGGATTTTTCAATTTTTTGGGGGTGGTCACGAATTAAAGTCCTTTTCGCTCTAGGACGCTTAGTTTAGGAGATATGGGCAAAAGAAGTTTTTCATATAAAAATTTCAATTTTGTTAGGTTTTGGGTGGATTTTTCAATTTTTTGGGGGTGGTCACGAATTAAAGTCCTTTTCGCTCTAGGACGCATATTTAAGGAGATATGGGCAAAAGAAGTTTTTCATATAAAAATTTCAATTTTTTTAGGTTTTGGGTGGATTTTTAAATTTTTTGGGGGTGGTCACGAATTAAAGTCCTTTTCGCTCTAGGACGCATATTTAAGGAGATATGGGCAAAAGAAGTTTTTCATATAAAAATTTTAATTTTTTTAGGTTTTGGGTGGATTTTTCAATTTTTTGGGGGTGGTCACGAATTAAAGTCCTTTTCGCTCTAGGACGCATATTTAAGGAGATATGGGCAAAAGAAGTTTTTCATATAAACATTTTAATTTTTTTAGGTTTTGGGTGGATTTTTAAATTTTTTGGGGGTGGTCACGAATTAAAGTCCTTTTCGCTCTAGGACGCATATTTAAGGAGATATGGGCAAAAGAAGTTTTTCATATAAAAATTTAAATTTTTTTAGGTTTTGGGTGGATTTTTCAATTTTTTGGGGGTGGTCACGAATTAAAGTCCTTTTCGCTCTAGGACGCATATTTAAGGAGATATGGGCAAAAGAAGTTTTTCATATAAAAATTTCAATTTTGTTAGGTTTTGGGTGGATTTTTCAATTTTTTGAGGGTGGTCACGAATTAAAGTCCTTTTCGCTCTAGGACGCATATTTAAGGAGATATGGGCAAAAGAAGTTTTTCATATAAAAATTTCAATTTTTTTAGGTTTTGGGTGGATTTTTAAATTTTTTGGGGGTGGTCACGAATTAAAGTCCTTTTCGCTCTAGGACGCATATTTAAGGAGATATGGACAAAAGAAGTTTTTCATATAAAAATTTCAATTTTTTTAGGTTTTGGGTGGATTTTTAAATTTTTTGGGGGTGGTCACGAATTAAAGTCCTTTTCGCTCTAGGACGCATATTTAAGGAGATATGGACAAAAGAAGTTTTTCATATAAAAATTTCAATTTTGTTATGTTTTGGGTGGATTTTTCAATTTTTTGGGGGTGGTCACGAATTAAAGTCCTTTTCGCTCTAGGACGCATATTTAAGGAGATATGGACAAAAGAAGTTTTTCATATAAAAATTTCAATTTTTTTAGGTTTTGGGTGGATTTTTCAATTTTTTGAGGGTGGTCACGAATTAAAGTCCTTTTCGCTCTAGGACGCATATTTAAGGAGATATGGGCAAAAGAAGTTTTTCATATAAAAATTTCAATTTTGTTAGGTTTTGGGTGGATTTTTAAATTTTTTGAGGGTGGTCACGAATTAAAGTCCTTTTCGCTCTAGGACGCATATTTAAGGAGATATGGGCAAAAGAAGTTTTTCATATAAAAATTTTAATTTTTTTAGGTTTTGGGTGGATTTTTCAATTTTTTGAGGGTGGTCACGAATTAAAGTCCTTTTCGCTCTAGGACGCATATTTAAGGAGATATGGACAAAAGAAGTTTTTCATATAAAAATTTCAATTTTGTTAGGTTTTGGGTGGATTTTTCAATTTTTTGAGGGTGGTCACGAATTAAAGTCCTTTTCGCTCTAGGACGCATATTTAAGGAGATATGGGCAAAAGAAGTTTTTCATATAAAAATTTCAATTTTTTTAGGTTTTGGGTGGATTTTTAAATTTTTTGGGGGTGGTCACGAATTAAAGTCCTTTTCGCTCTAGGACGCATATTTAAGGAGATATGGACAAAAGAAGTTTTTCATATAAAAATTTCAATTTTTTTAGGTTTTGGGTGGATTTTTAAATTTTTTGGGGGTGGTCACGAATTAAAGTCCTTTTCGCTCTAGGACGCATATTTAAGGAGATATGGACAAAAGAAGTTTTTCATATAAAAATTTCAATTTTGTTAGGTTTTGGGTGGATTTTTCAATTTTTTGGGGGTGGTCACGAATTAAAGTCCTTTTCGCTCTAGGACGCATATTTAAGGAGATATGGACAAAAGAAGAAGGGGTGGTCACGAATTAAAGTCCTTTTCGCTCTAGGACGCATATTTAAGGAGATATGGACAAAAGAAGTTTTTCATATAAAAATTTCAATTTTGTTAGGTTTTGGGTGGATTTTTCAATTTTTTGGGGGTGGTCACGAATTAAAGTCCTTTTCGCTCTAGGACGCATATTTAAGGAGATATGGACAAAAGAAGTTTTTCATATAAAAATTTCAATTTTTTTAGGTTTTGGGTGGATTTTTCAATTTTTTGAGGGTGGTCACGAATTAAAGTCCTTTTCGCTCTAGGACGCATATTTAAGGAGATATGGGCAAAAGAAGTTTTTCATATAAAAATTTCAATTTTGTTAGGTTTTGGGTGGATTTTTAAATTTTTTGAGGGTGGTCACGAATTAAAGTCCTTTTCGCTCTAGGACGCATATTTAAGGAGATATGGGCAAAAGAAGTTTTTCATATAAAAATTTCAATTTTTTTAGGTTTTGGGTGGATTTTTCAATTTTTTGAGGGTGGTCACGAATTAAAGTCCTTTTCGCTCTAGGACGCTTAGTTTAGGAGATATGGGCAAAAGAAGTTTTTCATATAAAAATTTCAATTTTGTTAGGTTTTGGGTGGATTTTTCAATTTTTTGAGGGTGGTCACGAATTAAAGTCCTTTTCGCTCTAGGACGCTTAGTTTAGGAGATATGGGCAAAAGAAGTTTTTCATATAAAAATTTCAATTTTTTTAGGTTTTGGGTGGATTTTTAAATTTTTTGGGGGTGGTCACGAATTAAAGTCCTTTTCGCTCTAGGACGCATATTTAAGGAGATATGGGCAAAAGAAGTTTTTCATATAAAAATTTTAATTTTTTTAGGTTTTGGGTGGATTTTTCAATTTTTTGGGGGTGGTCACGAATTAAAGTCCTTTTCGCTCTAGGACGCATATTTAAGGAGATATGGACAAAAGAAGTTTTTCATATAAAATTTTCAATTTTGTTAGGTTTTGGGTGGATTTTTAAATTTTTTGGGGGTGGTCACGAATTAAAGTCCTTTTCGCTCTAGGACGCATATTTAAGGAGATATGGGCAAAAGAAGTTTTTCATATAAAAATTTTAATTTTTTTAGGTTTTGGGTGGATTTTTAAATTTTTTGGGGGTGGTCACGAATTAAAGTCCTTTTCGCTCTAGGACGCATATTTAAGGAGATATGGGCAAAAGAAGTTTTTCATATAAAAATTTAAATTTTTTTAGGTTTTGGGTGGATTTTTCAATTTTTTGGGGGTGGTCACGAATTAAAGTCCTTTTCGCTCTAGGACGCATATTTAAGGAGATATGGGCAAAAGAAGTTTTTCATATAAAAATTTCAATTTTTTTAAGTTTTGGGTGGATTTTTCAATTTTTTGGGGGTGGTCACGAATTAAAGTCCTTTTCGCTCTAGGACTCATATTTAAGGAGATATGGGCAAAAGAAGTTTTTCATATAAAAATTTCAATTTTTTAGGTTTTGGGTGGATTTTTCAATTTTTTGAGGGTGGTCACGAATTAAAGTCCTTTTCGCTCTAGGACTCATATTTAAGGAGATATGGGCAAAAGAAGTTTTTCATATAAAAATTTCAATTTTGTTAGGTTTTGGGTGGATTTTTCAATTTTTTGAGGGTGGTCACGAATTAAAGTCCTTTTCGCTCTAGGACGCATATTTAAGGAGATATGGGCAAAAGAAGTTTTTCATATAAAAATTTTAATTTTTTTAGGTTTTGGGTGGATTTTTCAATTTTTTGAGGGTGGTCACGAATTAAAGTCCTTTTCGCTCTAGGACGCTTAGTTTAGGAGATATGGGCAAAAGAAGTTTTTCATATAAAAATTTCAATTTTTTTAAGTTTTGGGTGGATTTTTCAATTTTTTGGGGGTGGTCACGAATTAAAGTCCTTTTCGCTCTAGGACTCATATTTAAGGAGATATGGGCAAAAGAAGTTTTTCATATAAAAATTTAAATTTTTTTAGGTTTTGTGTCGATTTTTCAATTTTTTTGGGGGTGGTCACGAATTAAAGTCCTTTTCGCTCTAGGACGCATATTTAAGGAGATATGGGCAAAAGAAGTTTTTCATATAAAAATTTCAATTTTTTTAGGTTTTGGGTGGATTTTTCAATTTTTTGGGGGTGGTCACGAATTAAAGTCCTTTTCGCTCTAGGACGCATATTTAAGGAGATATGGGCAAAAGAAGTTTTTCATATAAAAATTTCAATTTTTTTAAGTTTTGGGTGGATTTTTCAATTTTTTGGGGGTGGTCACGAATTAAAGTCCTTTTCGCTCTAGGACTCATATTTAAGGAGATATGGGCAAAAGAAGTTTTTCATATAAAAATTTCAATTTTTTTGGGTTTTGTGTCGATTTTTAAATTTTTTGGGTGTGGTCACGAATTAAAGTCCTTTTCGCTCTAGGACGCATATTTAAGGAGATATGGGCAAAAGAAGTTTTTCATATAAAAATTTCAATTTTTTTAGGTTTTGGGTGGATTTTTAAATTTTTTGAGGGTGGTCACGAATTAAAGTCCTTTTCGCTCTAGGACGCATATTTAAGGAGATATGGGCAAAAGAAGTTTTTCATATAAAAATTTCAATTTTTTTAGGTTTTGGGTGGATTTTTAAATTTTTTGGGGGTGGTCACGAATTAAAGTCCTTTTCGCTCTAGGACGCATATTTAAGGAGATATGGGCAAAAGAAGTTTTTCATATAAAAATTTCAATTTTTTTAGGTTTTGGGTGGATTTTTAAATTTTTTGGGGGTGGTCACGAATTAAAGTCCTTTTCGCTCTAGGACGCATATTTAAGGAGATATGGGCAAAAGAAGTTTTTCATATAAAAATTTCAATTTTGTTAGGTTTTGGGTGGATTTTTCAATTTTTTGAGGGTGGTCACGAATTAAAGTCCTTTTCGCTCTAGGACGCTTTGTTTAGGAGATATGGGCAAAAGAAGTTTTTCATATAAAAATTTCAATTTTTTTAGGTTTTGGGTGGATTTTTAAATTTTTTGGGGGTGGTCACGAATTAAAGTCCTTTTCGCTCTAGGACGCATATTTAAGGAGATATGGGCAAAAGAAGTTTTTCATATAAAAATTTCAATTTTTTTAGGTTTTGGGTGGATTTTTCAACTTTTTGGGGGTGGACACGAATTAAAGTCCTTTTCGCTCTAGGACGCATATTTAAGGAGATATGGGCAAAAGAAGTTTTTCATATAAAAATTTCAATTTTTTTAGGTTTTGGGTGGATTTTTCAATTTTTTGAGGGTGGTCACGAATTAAAGTCCTTTTCGCTCTAGGACGCATATTTAAGGAGATATGGGCAAAAGAAGTTTTTCATATAAAAATTTAAATTTTTTTAGGTTTTGGGTGGATTTTTCAATTTTTTGGGGGTGGTCACGAATTAAAGTCCTTTTCGCTCTAGGACGCATATTTAAGGAGATATGGGCAAAAGAAGTTTTTCATATAAAAATTTCAATTTTTTTAGGTTTTGGGTGGATTTTTAAATTTTTTGGGGGTGGTCACGAATTAAAGTCCTTTTCGCTCTAGGACGCATATTTAAGGAGATATGGGCAAAAGAAGTTTTTCATATAAAAATTTCAATTTTTTTAAGTTTTGGGTGGATTTTTCAATTTTTTGGGGGTGGTCACGAATTAAAGTCCTTTTCGCTCTAGGACTCATATTTAAGGAGATATGGGCAAAAGAAGTTTTTCATATAAAAATTTCAATTTTTTTAGGTTTTGGGTGGATTTTTCAACTTTTTGGGGGTGGTCACGAATTAAAGTCCTTTTCGCTCTAGGACGCATATTTAAGGAGATATGGGCAAAAGAAGTTTTTCATATAAAAATTTCAATTTTTTTAGCTTTTGGGTGGATTTTTCAACTTTTTGGGGGTGGTCACGAATTAAAGTCCTTTTCGCTCTAGGACGCATATTTAAGGAGATATGGGCAAAAGAAGTTTTTCACATAAAAATTTCAATTTTTTTAGGTTTTGGGTGGATTTTTAAATTTTTTGGGGGTGGTCACGAATTAAAGTCCTTTTCGCTCTAGGACGCATATTTAAGGAGATATGGGCAAAAGAAGTTTTTCATATAAAAATTTCAATTTTTTTAGGTTTTGGGTGGATTTTTAAATTTTTTGAGGGTGGTCACGAATTAAAGTCCTTTTCGCTCTAGGACGCATATTTAAGGAGATATGGGCAAAAGAAGTTTTTCATATAAAAATTTCAATTTTTTTAGGTTTTGGGTGGATTTTTAAATTTTTTGGGGGTGGTCACGAATTAAAGTCCTTTTCGCTCTAGGACGCATATTTAAGGAGATATGGGCAAAAGAAGTTTTTCATATAAAAATTTCAATTTTTTTAGGTTTTGTGTCGATTTTTAAATTTTTTGGGTGTGGTCACGAATTAAAGTCCTTTTCGCTCTAGGACGCATATTTAAGGAGATATAGGCAAAAGAAGTTTTTCATATAAAAATTTCAATTTTTTTAGGTTTTGGGTGGATTTTTCAATTTTTTGAGGGTGGTCACGAATTAAAGTCCTTTTCGCTCTAGGACGCATATTTAAGGAGATATGGACAAAAGAAGTTTTTCATATAAAAATTTCAATTTTTTTAGGTTTTGGGTGGATTTTTCAATTTTTTGGGGGTGGTCACGAATTAAAGTCCTTTTCGCTCTAGGACGCATATTTAAGGAGATATGGACAAAAGAAGTTTTTCATATAAAAATTTCAATTTTTTTAGGTTTTGGGTGGATTTTTCAATTTTTTGGGGGTGGTCACGAATTAAAGTCCTTTTCGCTCTAGGACGCATATTTAAGGAGATATGGACAAAAGAAGTTTTTCATATAAAAATTTCAATTTTTTTAGGTTTTGGGTGGATTTTTCAATTTTTTGAGGGTGGTCACGAATTAAAGTCCTTTTCGCTCTAGGACGCATATTTAAGGAGATATGGGCAAAAGAAGTTTTTCATATAAAAAGTTCAATTTTTTTAGGTTTTGGGTGGATTTTTAAATTTTTTGGGGGTGGTCACGAATTAAAGTCCTTTTCGCTCTAGGACGCATATTTAAGGAGATATGGACAAAAGAAGTTTTTCATATAAAAATTTCAATTTTTTTAGGTTTTGGGTGGATTTTTAAATTTTTTGGGGGTGGTCACGAATTAAAGTCCTTTTCGCTCTAGGACGCATATTTAAGGAGATATGGGCAAAAGAAGTTTTTCACATAAAAATTTCAATTTTTTTAGGTTTTGGGTGGATTTTTAAATTTTTTGGGGGTGGTCACGAATTAAAGTCCTTTTCGCTCTAGGACGCATATTTAAGGAGATATGGGCAAAAGAAGTTTTTCATATAAAAATTTCAATTTTTTTAAGTTTTGGGTGGATTTTTCAATTTTTTGGGGGTGGTCACGAATTAAAGTCCTTTTCGCTCTAGGACTCATATTTAAGGAGATATGGACAAAAGAAGTTTTTCATATAAAAATTTCAATTTTTTTAGGTTTTGGGTGGATTTTTAAATTTATTGGGGGTGGTCACGAATTAAAGTCCTTTTCGCTCTAGGACGCATATTTAAGGAGATATGGACAAAAGAAGTTTTTCATATAAAAATTTCAATTTTTTTAGGTTTTGGGTGGATTTTTCAACTTTTTGGGGGTGGTCACGAATTAAAGTCCTTTTCACTCTAGGACGCATATTTAAGGAGATATGGGCAAAAGAAGTTTTTCATATAAAAATTTCAATTTTGTTAGGTTTTGGGTGGATTTTTAAATTTTTTGGGGGTGGTCACGAATTAAAGTCCTTTTCGCTCTAGGACGCATATTTAAGGAGATATGGACAAAAGAAGTTTTTCATATAAAAATTTCAATTTTGTTAGGTTTTGGGTGGATTTTTCAACTTTTTGGGGGTGGTCACGAATTAAAGTCCTTTTCGCTCTAGGACGCATATTTAAGGAGATATGGGCAAAAGAAGTTTTTCATATAAAAATTTCAATTTTTTTAGGTTTTGGGTGGATTTTTAAATTTTTTGGGTGTGGTCACGAATTAAAGTCCTTTTCGCTCTAGGACGCATATTTAAGGAGATATGGGCAAAAGAAGTTTTTCATATAAAAATTTAAATTTTTTTAGGTTTTGGGTGGATTTTTAAATTTTTTGAGGGTGGTCACGAATTAAAGTCCTTTTCGCTCTAGGACGCATATTTAGGAGATATGGGCAAAAGAAGTTTTTCATATAAAAATTTCAATTTTTTTAGGTTTTGGGTGGATTTTTAAATTTTTTGGGGGTGGTCACGAATTAAAGTCCTTTTCGCTCTAGGACGCATATTTAAGGAGATATGGGCAAAAGAAGTTTTTCATATAAAAATTTCAATTTTTTTAGGTTTTGGGTGGATTTTTAAATTTTTTGAGGGTGGTCACGAATTAAAGTCCTTTTCGCTCTAGGACGCATATTTAAGGAGATATGGGCAAAAGAAGTCTTTCATATAAAAATTTCAATTTTTTTAGGTTTTGGGTGGATTTTTAAATTTTTTGGGGGTGGTCACGAATTAAAGTCCTTTTCGCTCTAGGACGCATATTTAAGGAGATATGGGCAAAAGAAGTTTTTCATATAAAAATTTCAATTTTTTTAGGTTTTGTGTCGATTTTTAAATTTTTTGGGTGTGGTCACGAATTAAAGTCCTTTTCGCTCTAGGACGCATATTTAAGGAGATATAGGCAAAAGAAGTTTTTCATATAAAAATTTCAATTTTTTTAGGTTTTGGGTGGATTTTTCAATTTTTTGAGGGTGGTCACGAATTAAAGTCCTTTTCGCTCTAGGACGCATATTTAAGGAGATATGGACAAAAGAAGTTTTTCATATAAAAATTTCAATTTTTTTAGGTTTTGGGTGGATTTTTCAATTTTTTGGGGGTGGTCACGAATTAAAGTCCTTTTCGCTCTAGGACGCATATTTAAGGAGATATGGACAAAAGAAGTTTTTCATATAAAAATTTCAATTTTTTTAGGTTTTGGGTGGATTTTTCAATTTTTTGGGGGTGGTCACGAATTAAAGTCCTTTTCGCTCTAGGACGCATATTTAAGGAGATATGGACAAAAGAAGTTTTTCATATAAAAATTTCAATTTTTTTAGGTTTTGGGTGGATTTTTCAATTTTTTGAGGGTGGTCACGAATTAAAGTCCTTTTCGCTCTAGGACGCATATTTAAGGAGATATGGGCAAAAGAAGTTTTTCATATAAAAAGTTCAATTTTTTTAGGTTTTGGGTGGATTTTTAAATTTTTTGGGGGTGGTCACGAATTAAAGTCCTTTTCGCTCTAGGACGCATATTTAAGGAGATATGGACAAAAGAAGTTTTTCATATAAAAATTTCAATTTTTTTAGGTTTTGGGTGGATTTTTAAATTTTTTGGGGGTGGTCACGAATTAAAGTCCTTTTCGCTCTAGGACGCATATTTAAGGAGATATGGGCAAAAGAAGTTTTTCACATAAAAATTTCAATTTTTTTAGGTTTTGGGTGGATTTTTAAATTTTTTGGGGGTGGTCACGAATTAAAGTCCTTTTCGCTCTAGGACGCATATTTAAGGAGATATGGGCAAAAGAAGTTTTTCATATAAAAATTTCAATTTTTTTAAGTTTTGGGTGGATTTTTCAATTTTTTGGGGGTGGTCACGAATTAAAGTCCTTTTCGCTCTAGGACTCATATTTAAGGAGATATGGACAAAAGAAGTTTTTCATATAAAAATTTCAATTTTTTTAGGTTTTGGGTGGATTTTTAAATTTTTTGGGGGTGGTCACGAATTAAAGTCCTTTTCGCTCTAGGACGCATATTTAAGGAGATATGGACAAAAGAAGTTTTTCATATAAAAATTTCAATTTTTTTAGGTTTTGGGTGGATTTTTCAACTTTTTGGGGGTGGTCACGAATTAAAGTCCTTTTCACTCTAGGACGCATATTTAAGGAGATATGGGCAAAAGAAGTTTTTCATATAAAAATTTCAATTTTGTTAGGTTTTGGGTGGATTTTTAAATTTTTTGGGGGTGGTCACGAATTAAAGTCCTTTTCGCTCTAGGACGCATATTTAAGGAGATATGGACAAAAGAAGTTTTTCATATAAAAATTTCAATTTTGTTAGGTTTTGGGTGGATTTTTCAACTTTTTGGGGGTGGTCACGAATTAAAGTCCTTTTCGCTCTAGGACGCATATTTAAGGAGATATGGGCAAAAGAAGTTTTTCATATAAAAATTTCAATTTTTTTAGGTTTTGGGTGGATTTTTAAATTTTTTGGGTGTGGTCACGAATTAAAGTCCTTTTCGCTCTAGGACGCATATTTAAGGAGATATGGGCAAAAGAAGTTTTTCATATAAAAATTTAAATTTTTTTAGGTTTTGGGTGGATTTTTAAATTTTTTGAGGGTGGTCACGAATTAAAGTCCTTTTCGCTCTAGGACGCATATTTAGGAGATATGGGCAAAAGAAGTTTTTCATATAAAAATTTCAATTTTTTTAGGTTTTGGGTGGATTTTTAAATTTTTTGGGGGTGGTCACGAATTAAAGTCCTTTTCGCTCTAGGACGCATATTTAAGGAGATATGGACAAAAGAAGTTTTTCATATAAAAATTTCAATTTTTTAAGGTTTTGGGTGGATTTTTCAATTTTTTGAGGGTGGTCACGAATTAAAGTCCTTTTCGCTCTAGGACGCATATTTAAGGAGATATGGGCAAAAGAAGTTTTTCATATAAAAATTTCAATTTTGTTAGGTTTTGGGTGGATTTTTCAACTTTTTGGGGGTGGTCACGAATTAAAGTCCTTTTCGCTCTAGGACGCATATTTAAGGAGATATGGGCAAAAGAAGTTTTTCATATAAAAATTTCAATTTTTTTAGGTTTTGGGTGGATTTTTCAATTTTTTGGGGGTGGTCACGAATTAAAGTCCTTTTCGCTCTAGGACGCATATTTAAGGAGATATGGGCAAAAGAAGTTTTTCACATAAAAATTTCAATTTTTTTAGGTTTTGGGTGGATTTTTAAATTTTTTGGGGGTGGTCACGAATTAAAGTCCTTTTCGCTCTAGGACGCATATTTAAGGAGATATGGACAAAAGAAGTTTTTCATATAAAAATTTCAATTTTTTTAGGTTTTGGGTGGATTTTTAAATTTTTTGGGGGTGGTCACGAATTAAAGTCCTTTTCGCTCTAGGACGCTTAGTTTAGGAGATATGGGCAAAAGAAGTTTTTCATATAAAAATTTCAATTTTGTTAGGTTTTGGGTGGATTTTTCAATTTTTTGAGGGTGGTCACGAATTAAAGTCCTTTTCGCTCTAGGACGCATATTTAAGGAGATATGGGCAAAAGAAGTTTTTCATATAAAAATTTAAATTTTTTTAGGTTTTGGGTGGATTTTTCAATTTTTTGGGGGTGGTCACGAATTAAAGTCCTTTTCGCTCTAGGACGCATATTTAAGGAGATATGGACAAAAGAAGTTTTTCATATAAAAATTTCAATTTTGTTAGGTTTTGGGTGGATTTTTCAACTTTTTGGGGGTGGTCACGAATTAAAGTCCTTTTCGCTCTAGGACGCATATTTAAGGAGATATGGGCAAAAGAAGTTTTTCATATAAAAATTTTAATTTTTTTAGGTTTTGGGTGGATTTTTCAATTTTTTGAGGGTGGTCACGAATTAAAGTCCTTTTCGCTCTAGGACGCATATTTAAGGAGATATGGGCAAAAGAAGTTTTTTCATATAAAAATTTCAATTTTTTTAGGTTTTGGGTGGATTTTTAAATTTTTTGAGGGTGGTCACGAATTAAAGTCTTTTTCGCTCTAGGACGCATATTTAAGGAGATATGGGCAAAAGAAGTTTTTCATATAAAAATTTCAATTTTTTTAGGTTTTGGGTGGATTTTTAAATTTTTTGGGGGTGGTCACGAATTAAAGTCCTTTTCGCTCTAGGACGCATATTTAAGGAGATATGGGCAAAAGAAGTTTTTCATATAAAAATTTCAATTTTTTTAGGTTTTGGGTGGATTTTTAAATTTTTTGGGGGTGGTCACGAATTAAAGTCCTTTTCGCTCTAGGACGCATATTTAAGGAGATATGGGCAAAAGAAGCTTTTCATATAAAAATTTCAATTTTTTTAGGTTTTGGGTGGATTTTTCAATTTTTTGGGGGTGGTCACGAATTAAAGTCCTTTTCGCTCTAGGACGCATATTTAAGGAGATATGGACAAAAGAAGTTTTTCATATAAAAATTTCAATTTTTTTAGGTTTTGGGTGGATTTTTAAATTTTTTGGGGGTGGTCACGAATTAAAGTCCTTTTCGCTCTAGGACGCATATTTAAGGAGATATGGACAAAAGAAGTTTTTCATATAAAAATTTCAATTTTTTTAGGTTTTGGGTGGATTTTTAAATTTTTTGGGGGTGGTCACGAATTAAAGTCCTTTTCGCTCTAGGACGCTTAGTTTAGGAGATATGGGCAAAAGAAGTTTTTCATATAAAAATTTCAATTTTGTTAGGTTTTGGGTGGATTTTTCAATTTTTTGAGGGTGGTCACGAATTAAAGTCCTTTTCGCTCTAGGACGCATATTTAAGGAGATATGGACAAAAGAAGTTTTTCATATAAAAATTTCAATTTTTTTAGGTTTTGGGTGGATTTTTCAATTTTTTGAGGGTGGTCACGAATTAAAGTCCTTTTCGCTCTAGGACGCATATTTAAGGAGATATGGGCAAAAGAAGTTTTTCATATAAAAATTTCAATTTTGTTAGGTTTTGGGTGGATTTTTCAACTTTTTGGGGGTGGTCACGAATTAAAGTCCTTTTCGCTCTAGGACGCATATTTAAGGAGATATGGGCAAAAGAAGTTTTTCACATAAAAATTTCAATTTTTTTAGGTTTTGGGTGGATTTTTAAAATTTTTGGGGGTGGTCACGAATTAAAGTCCTTTTCGCTCTAGGACGCATATTTAAGGAGATATGGGCAAAAGAAGTTTTTCATATAAAAATTTCAATTTTTTTAGGTTTTGGGTGGATTTTTCAATTTTTTGAGGGTGGTCACGAATTAAAGTCCTTTTCGCTCTAGGACGCATATTTAAGGAGATATGGGCAAAAGAAGTTTTTCATATAAAAATTTCAATTTTTTTAGGTTTTGGGTGGATTTTTAAATTTTTTGGGGGTGGTCACGAATTAAAGTCCTTTTCGCTCTAGGACGCATATTTAAGGAGATATGGACAAAAGAAGTTTTTCATATAAAAATTTCAATTTTGTTAGGTTTTGGGTGGATTTTTAAATTTTTTGAGGGTGGTCACGAATTAAAGTCCTTTTCGCTCTAGGACGCTTAGTTTAGGAGATATGGGCAAAAGAAGTTTTTCATATAAAAATTTCAATTTTGTTAGGTTTTGGGTGGATTTTTAAATTTTTTGGGGGTGGTCACGAATTAAAGTCCTTTTCGCTCTAGGACGCATATTTAAGGAGATATGGACAAAAGAAGTTTTTCATATAAAAATTTCAATTTTGTTAGGTTTTGGGTGGATTTTTCAATTTTTTGAGGGTGGTCACGAATTAAAGTCCTTTTCGCTCTAGGACGCATATTTAAGGAGATATGGGCAAAAGAAGTTTTTCATATAAAAATTTCAATTTTTTTAGGTTTTGGGTGGATTTTTAAATTTTTTGAGGGTGGTCACGAATTAAAGTCCTTTTCGCTCTAGGACGCATATTTAAGGAGATATGGACAAAAGAAGTTTTTCATATAAAAATTTCAATTTTGTTAGGTTTTGGGTGGATTTTTCAATTTTTTGAGGGTGATCACGAATTAAAGTCCTTTTCGCTCTAGGACGCATATTTAAGGAGATATGGGCAAAAGAAGTTTTTCATATAAAAATTTCAATTTTTTTAGGTTTTGGGTGGATTTTTCAATTTTTTGGGGGTGGTCACGAATTAAAGTCTTTTTCGCTCTAGGACGCATATTTAAGGAGATATGGGCAAAAGAAGTTTTTCACATAAAAATTTCAATTTTGTTAGGTTTTGGGTGGATTTTTAAATTTTTTGGGGGTGGTCACGAATTAAAGTCCTTTTCGCTCTAGGACGCATATTTAAGGAGATATGGGCAAAAGAAGTTTTTCATATAAAAATTTCAATTTTTTTAGGTTTTGGGTGGATTTTTAAATTTTTTGGGGGTGGTCACGAATTAAAGTCCTTTTCGCTCTAGGACGCATATTTAAGGAGATATGGGCAAAAGAAGTTTTTCACATAAAAATTTCAATTTTTTTAGGTTTTGGGTGGATTTTAAAATTTTTTGGGGGTGGTCACGAATTAAAGTCCTTTTCGCTCTAGGACGCATATTTAAGGAGATATGGGCAAAAGAAGTTTTTCATATAAAAATTTCAATTTTTTTAGGTTTTGGGTGGATTTTTCAATTTTTTGAGGGTGGTCACGAATTAAAGTCCTTTTCGCTCTAGGACGCATATTTAAGGAGATATGGACAAAAGAAGTTTTTCATATAAAAATTTCATTTTTTTTAGGTTTTGGGTGGATTTTTCAATTTTTTGGGGGTGGTCACGAATTAAAGTCCTTTTCGCTCTAGGACGCATATTTAAGGAGATATGGGCAAAAGAAGTTTTTCATATAAAAATTTTAATTTTTTTAGGTTTTGGGTGGATTTTTCAATTTTTTGAGGGTGGTCACGAATTAAAGTCCTTTTCGCTCTAGGACGCTTAGTTTAGGAGATATGGGCAAAAGAAGTTTTTCATATAAAAATTTCAATTTTGTTAGGTTTTGGGTGGATTTTTAAATTTTTTGGGGGTGGTCACGAATTAAAGTCCTTTTCGCTCTAGGACGCATATTTAAGGAGATATGGGCAAAAGAAGTTTTTCATATAAAAATTTCAATTTTTTTAGGTTTTGGGTGGATTTTTCAATTTTTTGAGGGTGGTCACGAATTAAAGTCCTTTTCGCTCTAGGACGCATATTGAAGGAGATATGGGCAAAAGAAGCTTTTCATATAAAAATTTCAATTTTTTTAGGTTTTGGGTGGATTTTTAAATTTTTTGAGGGTGGTCACGAATTAAAGTCCTTTTCGCTCTAGGACGCATATTTAAGGAGATATGGGCAAAAGAAGTTTTTCATATAAAAATTTCATTTTTTTTAGGTTTTGGGTGGATTTTTCAATTTTTTGAGGGTGGTCACGAATTAAAGTCCTTTTCGCTCTAGGACGCATATTTAAGGAGATATGGGCAAAAGAAGTTTTTCATATAAAAATTTCAATTTTTTTAGGTTTTGGGTGGATTTTTAAATTTTTTGGGGGTGGTCACGAATTAAAGTCCTTTTCGCTCTAAGACGCATATTTAAGGAGATATGGACAAAAGAAGTTTTTCATATAAAAATTTCAATTTTGTTAGGTTTTGGGTGGATTTTTCAATTTTTTGAGGGTGGTCACGAATTAAAGTCCTTTTCGCTCTAGGACGCTTAGTTTAGGAGATATGGGCAAAAGAAGTTTTTCATATAAAAATTTCAATTTTGTTAGGTTTTGGGTGGATTTTTAAATTTTTTGGGGGTGGTCACGAATTAAAGTCCTTTTCGCTCTAGGACGCATATTTAAGGAGATATGGACAAAAGAAGTTTTTCATATAAAAATTTCAATTTTGTTAGGTTTTGGGTGGATTTTTCAATTTTTTGAGGGTGTCACGAATTAAAGTCCTTTTCGCTCTAGGACGCATATTTAAGGAGATATGGGCAAAAGAAGTTTTTCATATAAAAATTTCAATTTTTTTAGGTTTTGGGTGGATTTTTAAATTTTTTGAGGGTGGTCACGAATTAAAGTCCTTTTCGCTCTAGGACGCATATTTAAGGAGATATGGACAAAAGAAGTTTTTCATATAAAAATTTCAATTTTGTTAGGTTTTGGGTGGATTTTTCAATTTTTTGAGGGTGGTCACGAATTAAAGTCCTTTTCGCTCTAGGACGCATATTTAAGGAGATATGGGCAAAAGAAGTTTTTCATATAAAAATTTCAATTTTTTTAGGTTTTGGGTGGATTTTTCAATTTTTTGAGGGTGGTCACGAATTAAAGTCTTTTTCGCTCTAGGACGCATATTTAAGGAGATATGGGCAAAAGAAGTTTTTCACATAAAAATTTCAATTTTGTTAGGTTTTGGGTGGATTTTTAAATTTTTTGGGGGTGGTCACGAATTAAAGTCCTTTTCGCTCTAGGACGCATATTTAAGGAGATATGGACAAAAGAAGTTTTTCATATAAAAATTTCAATTTTTTTAGGTTTTGGGTGGATTTTTAAATTTTTTGGGGGTGGTCACGAATTAAAGTCCTTTTCGCTCTAGGACGCATATTTAAGGAGATATGGGCAAAAGAAGTTTTTCACATAAAAATTTCAATTTTTTTAGGTTTTGGGTGGATTTTTAAATTTTTTGGGGGTGGTCACGAATTAAAGTCCTTTTCGCTCTAGGACGCATATTTAAGGAGATATGGGCAAAAGAAGTTTTGCATATAAAAATTTCAATTTTGTTAGGTTTTGGGTGGATTTTTCAATTTTTTGAGGGTGGTCACGAATTAAAGTCCTTTTCGCTCTAGGACGCATATTTAAGGAGATATGGGCAAAAGAAGTTTTTCATATAAAAATTTCAATTTTTTTAGGTTTTGGGTGGATTTTTCAATTTTTTGAGGGTGGTCACGAATTAAAGTCCTTTTCGCTCTAGGACGCATATTTAAGGAGATATGGACAAAAGAAGTTTTTCATATAAAAATTTCAATTTTTTTAGGTTTTGGGTGGATTTTTCAATTTTTTGGGGGTGGTCACGAATTAAAGTCCTTTTCGCTCTAGGACGCATATTTAAGGAGATATGGGCAAAAGAAGTTTTTCATATAAAAATTTTAATTTTTTTAGGTTTTGGGTGGATTTTTCAATTTTTTGAGGGTGGTCACGAATTAAAGTCCTTTTCGCTCTAGGACGCTTAGTTTAGGAGATATGGGCAAAAGAAGTTTTTCATATAAAAATTTCAATTTTGTTAGGTTTTGGGTGGATTTTTAAATTTTTTGGGGGTGGTCACGAATTAAAGTCCTTTTCGCTCTAGGACGCTTAGTTTAGGAGATATGGGCAAAAGAAGTTTTTCATATAAAAATTTCAATTTTGTTAGGTTTTGGGTGGATTTTTCAATTTTTTGAGGGTGGTCACGAATTAAAGTCCTTTTCGCTCTAGGACGCATATTGAAGGAGATATGGGCAAAAGAAGTTTTTCATATAAAAATTTCAATTTTTTTAGGTTTTGGGTGGATTTTTAAATTTTTTGAGGGTGGTCACGAATTAAAGTCCTTTTCGCTCTAGGACGCATATTTAAGGAGATATGGGCAAAAGAAGTTTTTCATATAAAAATTTCATTTTTTTTAGGTTTTGGGTG
This sequence comes from Haematobia irritans, assembly GCF_050003625.1. NCBI lineage: Eukaryota > Metazoa > Arthropoda > Insecta > Diptera > Muscidae > Haematobia > Haematobia irritans. Next base: position 111,536,223 of record NC_134399.1, on the reverse strand, counting down.
GATTTTTAATTTTTTGAGGGTGGTCACGAATTAAAGTCCTTTTCGCTCTAGGACGCATATTTAAGGAGATATGGGCAAAAGAAGTTTTTCATATAAAAATTTCAATTTTGTTAGGTTTTGGGTGGATTTTTCAATTTTTTGAGGGTGGTCACGAATTAAAGTCCTTTTCGCTCTAGGACGCATATTTAAGGAGATATGGGCAAAAGAAGTTTTTCATATAAAAATTTCAATTTTTTTAGGTTTTGGGTGGATTTTTCAATTTTTTGAGGGTGGTCACGAATTAAAGTCCTTTTCGCTCTAGGACGCATATTTAAGGAGATATGGGCAAAAGAAGTTTTTCACATAAAAATTTCAATTTTTTTAGGTTTTGGGTGGATTTTTAAATTTTTTGGGGGTGGTCACGAATTAAAGTCCTTTTCGCTCTAGGACGCATATTTAAGGAGATATGGGCAAAAGAAGTTTTTCATATAAAAATTTCAATTTTTTTAGGTTTTGGGTGGATTTTTCAATTTTTTGGGGGTGGTCACGAATTAAAGTCCTTTTCGCTCTAGGACGCATATTTAAGGAGATATGGGCAAAAGAAGTTTTTCATATAAAAATTTCAATTTTTTTAAGTTTTGGGTGGACTTTTCAATTTTTTGGGGGTGGTCACGAATTAAAGTCCTTTTCGCTCTAGGACGCATATTTAAGGAAATATGGGCAAAAGAAGTTTTTCATATAAAAATTTCAATTTTTTTAGGTTTTGGGTGGATTTTTCAATTTTTTGAGGGTGGTCACGAATTAAAGTCCTTTTCGCTCTAGGACGCATATTTAAGGAGATATGGGCAAAAGAAGTTTTTCACATAAAAATTTCAATTTTTTTAGGTTTTGGGTGGATTTGTAAATTTTTTGGGGGTGGTCACGAATTAAAGTCCTTTTCGCTCTAGGACTCATATTTAAGGAGATATGGGCAAAAGAAGTTTTTCATATAAAAATTCCAATTTTTTTAGGTTTTGGGTGGATTTTTCAACTTTTTGGGGGTGGTCACGAATTAAAGTCCTTTTCGCTCTAGGACGCATATTTAAGGAGATATGGGCAAAAGAAGTTTTTCATATAAAAATTTCAATTTTTTTAGGTTTTGGGTGGATTTTTAAATTTTTTGGGGGTGGTCACGAATTAAAGTCCTTTTCGCTCTAGGACGCATATTTAAGGAGATATGGGCAAAAGAAGTTTTTCATATAAAAATTTCAATTTTTTTAGGTTTTTGGGCGGATTTTTCAATTTTTTGAGGGTGGTCACGAATTAAAGTCCTTTTCGCTCTAGGACGCATATTTACGGAGATATGGGCAAAAGAAGTTTTTCATATAAAAATTTTAATTTTTTAGGTTTTGGGTGGATTTTTCAATTTTTTGAGGGTGGTCACGAATTAAAGTCCTTTTCGCTCTAGGACGCATATTTAAGGAGATATGGGCAAAAGAAGTTTTTCATATACAAATTTCAATTTTTTTAGGTTTTGGGTGGATTTTTAAATTTTTTGGGGGTGGTCACGAATTAAAGTCCTTTTCGCTCTAGGACGCATATTTAAGGAGATATGGGCAAAAGAAGTTTTTCATATAAAAATTTCAATTTTTTTAAGTTTTGGGTGGATTTTTCAATTTTTTGGGGGTGGTCACGAATTAAAGTCCTTTTCGCTCTAGGACTCATATTTAAGGAGATATGGGCAAAAGAAGTTTTTCATATAAAAATTTCAATTTTTTTAGGTTTTGGGTGGATTTTTCAACTTTTTGGGGGTGGTCACGAATTAAAGTCCTTTTCGCTCTAGGACGCTTAGTTTAGGAGATATGGGCAAGAGAAGTTTTTCATATAAAAATTTCAATTTTTTTAGGGTTTGGGTGGATTTTTAAATTTTTTGAGGGTGGTCACGAATTAAAGTCCTTTTCGCTCTAGGACGCTTAGTTTAGGAGATATGGGCAAAAGAAGTTTTTCATATAAAAATTTCAATTTTGTTAGGTTTTGGGTGGATTTTTCAATTTTTTGAGGGTGGTCACGAATTAAAGTCCTTTTCGCTCTAGGACGCATATTTAAGGAGATATGGGCAAAAGAAGTTTTTCATATAAAAATTTCAATTTTTTTAAGTTTTGGGTGGATTTTTCAATTTTTTGAGGGTGGTCACGAATTAAAGTCCTTTTCGCTCTAGGACGCTTAGTTTAGGAGATATGGGCAAAAGAAATTTTTCATATAAAAATTTCAATTTTGTTAGGTTTTGGGTGGATTTTTCAATTTTTTGACGGTGGTCACGAATTAAAGTCCTTTTCGCTCTAGGACGCATATTTAAGGAGATATGGGCAAAAGAAGTTTTTCATATAAAAATTTCAATTTTTTTAGGTTTTGGGTGGATTTTTCAATTTTTTGAGGGTGGTCACGAATTAAAGTCCTTTTCGCTCTAGGACGCTTAGTTTAGGAGATATGGGCAAAAGAAGTTTTTCACATAAAAATTTCAATTTTTTTAGGTTTTGGGTGGATTTTTAAATTTTTTGGGGGTGGTCACGAATTAAAGTCCTTTTCGCTCTAGGACGCATATTTAAGGAGATATGGGCAAAAGAAGTTTTTCATATAAAAATTTCAATTTTTTTAGGTTTTGGGTGGATTTTTCAACTTTTTGGGGGTGGTCACGAATTAAAGTACTTTTCGCTCTAGGACGCATATTTAAGGAGATATGGGCAAAAGAAGTTTTTCATATAAAAATTTCAATTTTTTTAGGTTTTGGGTGGATTTTTCAACTTTTTGGGGGTGGTCACGAATTAAAGTCCTTTTCGCTCTAGGACGCTTAGTTTAGGAGATATGGGCAAAAGAAGTTTTTCATATAAAAATTTCAATTTTGTTAGATTTTGGGTGGATTTTTCAATTTTTTGGGGGTGGTCACGAATTAAAGTCCTTTTCGCTCTAGGACGCATATTTAAGGAGATATGGGCAAAAGAAGTTTTTCATATAAAAATTTCAATTTTTTTAGGTTTTGGGTGGATTTTTCAATTTTTTGAGGGTGGTCACGAATTAAAGTCCTTTTCGCTCTAGGACGCATATTTAAGGAGATATGGGCAAAAGAAGTTTTTCACATAAAAATTTCAATTTTTTTAGGTTTTGGGTGGATTTTTAAATTTTTTGGGGGTGGTCACGAATTAAAGTCCTTTTCGCTCTAGGACTCATATTTAAGGAGATATGGGCAAAAGAAGTTTTTCATATAAAAATTTCAATTTTTTTAGGTTTTGGGTGGATTTTTCAACTTTTTGGGGGTGGTCACGAATTAAAGTCCTTTTCGCTCTAGGACGCATATTTAAGGAGATATGGGCAAAAGAAGTTTTTCATATAAAAATTTCAATTTTTTTAGGTTTTGGGTGGATTTTTCAACTTTTTGGGGGTGGTCACGAATTAAAGTCCTTTTCGCTCTAGGACGCATATTTAAGGAGATATGGGCAAAAGAAGTTTTTCATATAAAAATTTTAATTTTTTTAGGTTTTGGGTGGATTTTTAAATTTTTTGGGGGTGGTCACGAATTAAAGTCCTTTTCGCTCTAGGACGCATATTTAAGGAGATATGGACAAAAGAAGTTTTTCATATAAAAATTTCAATTTTGTTAGGTTTTGGGTGGATTTTTAAATTTTTTGAGGGTGGTCACGAATTAAAGTCCTTTTCGCTCTAGGACGCTTAGTTTAGGAGATATGGGCAAAAGAAGTTTTTCATATAAAAATTTCAATTTTTTTAGGTTTTGGGTGGATTTTTAAATTTTTTGGGGGTGGTCACGAATTAAAGTCCTTTTCGCTCTAGGACGCATATTTAAGGAGATATGGGCAAAAGAAGTTTTTCATATAAAAATTTCAATTTTTTTAGGTTTTGGGTGGATTTTTAAATTTTTTGGGGGTGGTCACGAATTAAAGTCCTTTTCGCTCTAGGACGCATATTTAAGGAGATATGGGCAAAAGAAGTTTTTCATATAAAAATTTCAATTTTTTTAGGTTTTGGGTGGATTTTTAAATTTTTTGGGGGTGGTCACGAATTAAAGTCCTTTTCGCTCTAGGACGCATATTTAAGGAGATATGGGCAAAAGAAGTTTTTCATATAAAAATTTCAATTTTTTTAGGTTTTGGGTGGATTTTTAAATTTTTTGGGGGTGGTCACGAATTAAAGTCCTTTTCGCTCTAGGACGCATATTTAAGGAGATATGGGCAAAAGAAGTTTTTCATATAAAAATTTTAATTTTTTTAGGTTTTGGGTAGATTTTTAAATTGTTTGGGGGTGGTCACGAATTAAAGTCCTTTTCGCTCTAGGACGCATATTTAAGGAGATATGGGCAAAATAAGTTTTTCATATAAAAATTTCAATTTTTTTAGGTTTTGGGTGGATTTTTAAATTTTTTGGGGGTGGTCACGAATTAAAGTCCTTTTCGCTCTAGGACGCATATTTAAGGAGATATGGGCAAAAGAAGTTTTTCATATAAAAATTTCAATTTTGTTAGGTTTTGGGTGGATTTTTCAATTTTTTGAGGGTGGTCACGAATTAAAGTCCTTTTCGCTCTAGGACGCATATTTAAGGAGATATGGGCAAAAGAAGTTTTTCACATAAAAATTTCAATTTTTTTAGGTTTTGGGTGGATTTTTAAATTTTGTGGGGGTGGTCACGAATTAAAGTCCTTTTCGCTCTAGGACTCATATTTAAGGAGATATGGGCAAAAGAAGTTTTTCATATAAAAATTTCAATTTTTTTAGGTTTTGGGTGGATTTTTCAACTTTTTGGGGGTGGTCACGAATTAAAGTCCTTTTCGCTCTAGGACGCATATTTAAGGAGATATGGGCAAAAGAAGTTTTTCATATAAAAATTTCAATTTTTTTAGGTTTTGGGTGGATTTTTAAATTTTTTGGGGGTGGTCACGAATTAAAGTCCTTTTCGCTCTAGGACGCATATTTAAGGAGATATGGGCAAAAGAAGTTTTTCATATAAAAATTTCAATTTTGTTAGGTTTTGGGTGGATTTTTCAATTTTTTGAGGGTGGTCACGAATTAAAGTCCTTTTCGCTCTAGGACGCATATTTAAGGAGATATGGGCAAAAGAAGTTTTTCACATAAAAATTTCAATTTTTTTAGGTTTTGGGTGGATTTTTAAATTTTTTGGGGGTGGTCACGAATTAAAGTCCTTTTCGCTCTAGGACGCTTAGTTTAGGAGATATGGGCAAAAGAAGTTTTTCATATAAAAATTTCAATTTTGTTAGGTTTTGGGTGGATTTTTCAATTTTTTGAGGGTGGTCACGAATTAAAGTCCTTTTCGCTCTAGGACGCTTAGTTTAGGAGATATGGGCAAAAGAAGTTTTTCATATAAAAATTTCAATTTTTTTAGGTTTTGGGTGGATTTTTCAACTTTTTGGGAGTGGTCACGAATTAAAGTCCTTTTCGCTCTAGGACGCATATTTAAGGAGATATGGGCAAAAGAAGTTTTTCATATAAAAATTTTAATTTTTTTAGGTTTTGGTGGATTTTTCAACTTTTTGGGGGTGGTCACGAATTAAAGTCCTTTTCGCTCTAGGACGCATATTTAAGGAGATATGGGCAAAAGAAGTTTTTCATATAAAAATTTTAATTTTTTTAGGTTTTGGGTGGATTTTTAAATTTTTTGAGGGTGGTCACGAATTAAAGTCCTTTTCGCTCTAGGACGCTTAGTTTAGGAGATATGGGCAAAAGAAGTTTTTCATATAAAAATTTCAATTTTGTTAGGTTTTGGGTGGATTTTTCAATTTTTTGAGGGTGGTCACGAATTAAAGTCCTTTTCGCTCTAGGACGCTTAGTTTAGGAGATATGGGCAAAAGAAGTTTTTCATATAAAAATTTCAATTTTTTTAGGTTTTGGGTGGATTTTTAAATTTTTTGGGGGTGGTCACGAATTAAAGTCCTTTTCGCTCTAGGACGCATATTTAAGGAGATATGGACAAAAGAAGTTTTTCATATAAAAATTTCAATTTTTTTAGGTTTTGGGTGGATTTTTAAATTTTTTGGGGGTGGTCACGAATTAAAGTCCTTTTCGCTCTAGGACTCATATTTAAGGAGATATGGGCAAAAGAAGTTTTTCATATAAAAATTTCAATTTTGTTAGGTTTTGGGTGGATTTTTAAATTTTTTGGGGGTGGTCACGAATTAAAGTCCTTTTCGCTCTAGGACGCATATTTAAGGAGATATGGGCAAAAGAAGTTTTTCATATAAAAATTTCAATTTTTTTAGGTTTTGTGTCGATTTTTAAATTTTTTGGATGTGGTCACGAATTAAAGTCCTTTTCGCTCTAGGACGCATATTTAAGGAGATATGGGCAAAAGAAGTTTTTCATATAAAAATTTTAATTTTTTTAGGTTTTGGGTGGATTTTTAAATTTTTTGAGGGTGGTCACGAATTAAAGTCCTTTTCGCTCTAGGACGCTTAGTTTAGGAGATATGGGCAAAAGAAGTTTTTCATATAAAAATTTCAATTTTGTTAGGTTTTGGGTGGATTTTTCAATTTTTTGAGGGTGGTCACGAATTAAAGTCCTTTTCGCTCTAGGACGCTTAGTTTAGGAGATATGGGCAAAAGAAGTTTTTCATATAAAAATTTCAATTTTGTTAGGTTTTGGGTGGATTTTTCAATTTTTTGAGGGTGGTCACGAATTAAAGTCCTTTTCGCTCTAGGACGCTTAGTTTAGGAGATATGGGCAAAAGAAGTTTTTCATATAAAAATTTCAATTTTGTTAGGTTTTGGGTGGATTTTTCAATTTTTTGAGGGTGGTCACGAATTAAAGTCCTTTTCGCTCTAGGACGCTTAGTTTAGGAGATATGGGCAAAAGAAGTTTTTCATATAAAAATTTCAATTTTTTTAGGTTTTGGGTGGATTTTTAAATTTTTTGGGGGTGGTCACGAATTAAAGTCCTTTTCGCTCTAGGACGCTTAGTTTATGAGATATGGGCAAAAGAAGTTTTTCATATAAAAATTTCAATTTTGTTAGGTTTTGGGTGGATTTTTCAATTTTTTGAGGGTGGTCACGAATTAAAGTCCTTTTCGGTCTAGGACGCTTAGTTTAGGAGATATGGGCAAAAGAAGTTTTTCATATAAAAATTTCAATTTTTTTAGGTTTTGGGTGGATTTTTAAATTTTTTGAGGGTGGTCACGAATTAAAGTCCTTTTCGCTCTAGGACGCTTAGTTTAGGAGATATGGGCAAAAGAAGTTTTTCATATAAAAATTTCAATTTTGTTAGGTTTTGGGTGGATTTTTCAATTTTTTGAGGGTGGTCACGAATTAAAGTCCTTTTCGCTCTAGGACGCATATTTAAGGAGATATGGGCAAAAGAAGTTTTTCATATAAAAATTTTAATTTTTTTAGGTTTTGGGTGGATTTTTAAATTTTTTGGGGGTGGTCACGAATTAAAGTCCTTTTCGCTCTAGGACGCATATTTAAGGAGATATGGGCAAAAGAAGTTTTTCATATAAAAATTTCAATTTTTTTAGGTTTTGGGTGGATTTTTCAATTTTTTGAGGGTGGTCACGAATTAAAGTCCTTTTCGCTCTAGGACGCATATTTAAGGAGATATGGGCAAAAGAAGTTTTTCATATAAAAATTTCAATTTTTTTAGGTTTTGGGTGGATTTTTAAATTTTTTGAGGGTGGTCACGAATTAAAGTCCTTTTCGCTCTAGGACGCTTAGTTTAGGAGATATGGGCAAAAGAAGTTTTTCATATAAAAATTTCAATTTTGTTAGGTTTTGGGTGGATTTTTCAATTTTTTGAGGGTGGTCACGAATTAAAGTCCTTTTCGCTCTAGGACGCATATTTAAGGAGATATGGGCAAAAGAAGTTTTTCACATAAAAATTTCAATTTTTTTAGGTTTTGGGTGGATTTTTAAATTTTTTGAGGGTGGTCACGAATTAATGTCCTTTTCGCTCTAGGACGCATATTTAAGGAGATATGGAAAAAAGAAGTTTTTCATATAAAAATTTCAATTTTGTTAGGTTTTGGGTGGATTTTTCAATTTTTTGGGGGTGGTCACAAATTAAAGTCCTTTTCGCTCTAGGACGCATATTTAAGGAGATATGGGCAAAAGAAGTTTTTCATATAAAAATTTCAATTTTTTTAGGTTTTGGGTGGATTTTTCAATTTTTTGGGGGTGGTCACGAATTAAAGTCCTTTTCGCTCTAGGACGCATATTTAAGGAGATATGGGCAAAAGAAGTTTTTCATATAAAAATTTCAATTTTTTTAGGTTTTGGGTGGATTTTTCAATTTTTTGAGGGTGGTCACGAATTAAAGTCCTTTTCGCTCTAGGACGCATATTTAAGGAGATATGGGCAAAAGAAGTTTTTCATATAAAAATTTCAATTTTTTTAGGTTTTGGGTGGATTTTTAAATTTTTTGAGGGTGGTCACGAATTAAAGTCCTTTTCGCTCTAGGACGCTTAGTTTAGGAGATATGGGCAAAAGAAGTTTTTCATATAAAAATTTCAATTTTGTTAGGTTTTGGGTGGATTTTTCAATTTTTTGGGGGTGGTCACAAATTAAAGTCCTTTTCGCTCTAGGACGCATATTTAAGGAGATATGGGCAAAAGAAGTTTTTCATATAAAAATTTCAATTTTTTTAGGTTTTGGGTGGATTTTTCAATTTTTTGGGGGTGGTCACGAATTAAAGTCCTTTTCGCTCTAGGACGCATATTTAAGGAGATATGGGCAAAAGAAGTTTTTCATATAAAAATTTCAATTTTTTTAGGTTTTGGGTGGATTTTTCAATTTTTTGAGGGTGGTCACGAATTAAAGTCCTTTTCGCTCTAGGACGCTTAGTTTAGGAGATATGGGCAAAAGAAGTTTTTCATATAAAAATTTCAATTTTTTTAGGTTTTGGGTGGATTTTTAAATTTTTTGGGGGTGGTCACGAATTAAAGTCCTTTTCGCTCTAGGACGCATATTTAAGGAGATATGGGCAAAAGAAGTTTTTCATATAAAAATTTCAATTTTTTTAGGTTTTGGGTGGATTTTTCAATTTTTTGGGGGTGGTCACGAATTAAAGTCCTTTTCGCTCTAGGACGCATATTTAAGGAGATATGGGCAAAAGAAGTTTTTCATATAAAAATTTCAATTTTGTTAGGTTTTGGGTGGATTTTTAAATTTTTTGAGGGTGGTCACGAATTAAAGTCCTTTTCGCTCTAGGACGCTTAGTTTAGGAGATATGGGCAAAAGAAGTTTTTCATATAAAAATTTAAATTTTTTTAGGTTTTGGGTGGATTTTTCAACTTTTTGGGGGTGGTCACGAATTAAAGTCCTTTTCGCTCTAGGACGCATATTTAAGGAGATATGGGCAAAAGAAGTTTTTCATATAAAAATTTTAATTTTTTTAGGTTTTGGGTGGATTTTTCAACTTTTTGGGGGTGGTCACGAATTAAAGTCCTTTTCGCTCTAGGACGCATATTTAAGGAGATATGGGCAAAAGAAGTTTTTCATATAAAAATTTTAATTTTTTTAGGTTTTGGGTGGATTTTTAAATTTTTTGAGGGTGGTCACGAATTAAAGTCCTTTTCGCTCTAGGACGCTTAGTTTAGGAGATATGGGCAAAAGAAGTTTTTCATATAAAAATTTCAATTTTGTTAGGTTTTGGGTGGATTTTTCAATTTTTTGAGGGTGGTCACGAATTAAAGTCCTTTTCGCTCTAGGACGCTTAGTTTAGGAGATATGGGCAAAAGAAGCTTTTCATATAAAAATTTCAATTTTTTTAGGTTTTGGGTGGATTTTTAAATTTTTTGGGGGTGGTCACGAATTAAAGTCCTTTTCGCTCTAGGACGCATATTTAAGGAGATATGGACAAAAGAAGTTTTTCATATAAAAATTTCAATTTTTTTAGGTTTTGGGTGGATTTTTCAATTTTTTGAGGGTGGTCACGAATTAAAGTCCTTTTCGCTCTAGGACTCATATTTAAGGAGATATGGGCAAAAGAAGTTTTTCATATAAAAATTTCAATTTTTTTATGTTTTGGGTGGATTTTTAAATTTTTTGGGGGTGGTCACGAATTAAAGTCCTTTTCGCTCTAGGACGCATATTTAAGGAGATATGGGCAAAAGAAGTTTTTCATATAAAAATTTCAATTTTTTTAGGTTTTGTGTCGATTTTTAAATTTTTTGGGTGTGGTCACGAATTAAAGTCCTTTTCGCTCTAGGACGCATATTTAAGGAGATATGGGCAAAAGAAGTTTTTCATATAAAAATTTTAATTTTTTTAGGTTTTGGGTGGATTTTTAAAATTTTTGAATCAAAGTCCTTTTCGCTCTAGGACGCTTAGTTTAGGAGATATGGGCAAAAGAAGTTTTTCATATAAAAATTTCAATTTTGTTAGGTTTTGGGTGGATTTTTCAATTTTTTGAGGGTGGTCACGAATTAAAGTCCTTTTCGCTCTAGGACGCTTAGTTTAGGAGATATGGGCAAAAGAAGTTTTTCATATAAAAATTTCAATTTTGTTAGGTTTTGGGTGGATTTTTCAATTTTTTGAGGGTGGTCACGAATTAAAGTCCTTTTCGCTCTAGGACGCATATTTAAGGAGATATGGGCAAAAGAAGTTTTTCATATAAAAATTTCAATTTTTTTAGGTTTTGGGTGGATTTTTCAATTTTTTGAGGGTGGTCACGAATTAAAGTCCTTTTCGCTCTAGGACGCTTAGTTTAGGAGATATGGGCAAAAGAAGTTTTTCATATAAAAATTTCAATTTTGTTAGGTTTTGGGTGGATTTTTAAATTTTTTGAGGGTGGTCACGAATTAAAGTCCTTTTCGCTCTAGGACGCATATTTAAGGAGATATGGGCAAAAGAAGTTTTTCATATAAAAATTTCAATTTTGTTAGGTTTTGGGTGGATTTTTCAATTTTTTGAGGGTGGTCACGAATTAAAGTCCTTTTCGCTCTAGGACGCTTAGTTTAGGAGATATGGGCAAAAGAAGTTTTTCATATAAAAATTTCAATTTTTTTAGGTTTTGGGTGGATTTTTAAATTTTTTGGGGGTGGTCACGAATTAAAGTCCTTTTCGCTCTAGGACGCATATTTAAGGAGATATGGGCAAAAGAAGTTTTTCATATAAAAATTTAAATTTTTTTAGGTTTTGTGTCGATTTTTTAATTTTTTGGGTGTGGTCACGAATTAAAGTCCTTTTCGCTCTAGGACGCATATTTAAGGAGATATGGGCAAAAGAAGTTTTTCACATAAAAATTTCAATTTTTTTAGGTTTTGGGTGGATTTTTAAATTTTTTGGGGGTGGTCACGAATTAAAGTCCTTTTCGCTCTAGGACGCATATTTAAGGAGATATGGGCAAAAGAAGTTTTTCATATAAAAATTTCAATTTTTTTAGGTTTTAGGTGGATTTTTAAATTTTTTGGGGGTGGTCACGAATTAAAGTCCTTTTCGCTCTAGGACGCATATTTAAGGAGATATGGGCAAAAGAAGTTTTTCATATAAAAATTTCAATTTTGTTAGGTTTTGGGTGGATTTTTCAATTTTTTGAGGGTGGTCACGAATTAAAGTCCTTTTCGCTCTAGGACGCATATTTAAGGAGATATGGGCAAAAGAAGTTTTTCACATAAAAATTTCAATTTTTTTAGGTTTTGGGTGGATTTTTAAATTTTTTGGGGTTGGTCACGAATTAAAGTCCTTTTCGCTCTAGGACTCATATTTAAGGAGATATGGACAAAAGAAGTTTTTCATATAAAAATTTCAATTTTGTTAGGTTTTGGGTGGATTTTTCAATTTTTTGAGGGTGGTCACGAATTAAAGTCCTTTTCGCTCTAGCACGCTTAGTTTAGGAGATATGGGCAAAAGAAGTTTTTCATATAAAAATTTCAATTTTTTTAGGTTTTGGGTGGATTTTTCAATTTTTTGAGGGTGGTCACGAATTAAAGTCCTTTTCGCTCTAGGACGCTTAGTTTAGGAGATATGGGCAAAAGAAGTTTTTCATATAAAAATTTCAATTTTGTTAGGTTTTGGGTGGATTTTTCAATTTTTTGAGGGTGGTCACGAATTAAAGTCCTTTTCGCTCTAGGACGCATATTTAAGGAGATATGGGCAAAAGAAGTTTTTCATATAAAAATTTCAATTTTTTTAGGTTTTGGGTGGATTTTTCAACTTTTTGGGGGTGGTCACGAATTAAAGTCCTTTTCGCTCTAGGACGCATATTTAAGGAGATATGGGCAAAAGAAGTTTTTCATATAAAAATATTAATTTTTTAGGTTTTGGGTGGATTTTTAAATTTTTTGGGGGTGGTCACGAATTAAAGTCCTTTTCGCTCTAGGACGCATATTTAAGGAGATATGGGCAAAAGAAGTTTTTCATATAAAAATTTCAATTTTTTTAGGTTTTGTGTCGATTTTTCAATTTTTTGAGGGTGGTCACGAATTAAAGTCCTTTTCGCTCTAGGACGCATATTTAAGGAGATATGGGCAAAAGAAGTTTTTCACATAAAAATTTCAATTTTTTTAGGTTTTGGGTGGATTTTTAAATTTTTTGGGGGTGGTCACGAATTAAAGTCCTTTTCGCTCTAGGACGCATATTTAAGGAGATATGGACAAAAGAAGTTTTTCATATAAAAATTTCAATTTTGTTAGGTTTTGGGTGGATTTTTCAATTTTTTGAGGGTGGTCACGAATTAAAGTCCTTTTCGCTCTAGGACGCTTAGTTTAGGAGATATGGGCAAAAGAAGTTTTTCATATAAAAATTTCAATTTTGTTAGGTTTTGGGTGGATTTTTCAATTTTTTGAGGGTGGTCACGAATTAAAGTCCTTTTCGCTCTAGGACGCTTAGTTTAGGAGATATGGGCAAAAGAAGTTTTTCATATAAAAATTTCAATTTTGTTAGGTTTTGGGTGGATTTTTCAATTTTTTGAGGGTGGTCACGAATTAAAGTCCTTTTCGCTCTAGGACGCTTAGTTTAGGAGATATGGGCAAAAGAAGTTTTTCATATAAAAATTTCAATTTTTTTAGGTTTTGGGTGGATTTTTCAATTTTTTGGGGGTGGTCACGAATTAAAGTCCTTTTCGCTCTAGGACGCTTAGTTTAGGAGATATGGGCAAAAGAAGTTTTTCATATAAAAATTTCAATTTTGTTAGGTTTTGGGTGGATTTTTCAATTTTTTGAGGGTGGTCACGAATTAAAGTCCTTTTCGCTCTAGGACGCTTAGTTTAGGAGATATGGGCAAAAGAAGTTTTTCATATAAAAATTTCAATTTTTTTAGGTTTTGGGTGGATTTTTCAATTTTTTGAGGGTGGTCACGAATTAAAGTCCTTTTCGCTCTAGGACGCTTAGTTTAGGAGATATGGACAAAAGAAGTTTTTCATATAAAAATTTCAAGTTTGTTAGGTTTTGGGTGGATTTTTCAATTTTTTGAGGGTGGTCACGAATTAAAGTCCTTTTCGCTCTAGGACGCTTAGTTTAGGAGATATGGGCAAAAGAAGTTTTTCATATAAAAATTTCAATTTTGTTAGGTTTTGGGTGGATTTTTAAATTTTTTGAGGGTGGTCACGAATTAAAGTCCTTTTCGCTCTAGGACGCATATTTAAGGAGATATGGGCAAAAGAAGTTTTTCATATAAAAATTTCAATTTTGTTAGGTTTTGGGTGGATTTTTCAATTTTTTGGGGGTGGTCACGAATTAAAGTCCTTTTCGCTCTAGGACGCATATTTAAGGAGATATGGGCAAAAGAAGTTTTTCATATAAAAATTTCAATTTTGTTAGGTTTTGGGTGGATTTTTAAATTTTTTGGGGGTGGTCACGAATTAAAGTCCTTTTCGCTCTAGGACGCTTAGTTTAGGAGATATGGGCAAAAGAAGTTTTTCATATAAAAATTTCAATTTTGTTAGGTTTTGGGTGGATTTTTCAATTTTTTGAGGGTGGTCACGAATTAAAGTCCTTTTCGCTCTAGGACGCTTAGTTTAGGAGATATGGGCAAAAGAAGTTTTTCATATAAAAATTTCAATTTTGTTAGGTTTTGGGTGGATTTTTCAATTTTTTGGGGGTGGTCACGAATTAAAGTCCTTTTCGCTCTAGGACACTTAGTTTAGGAGATATGGGCAAAAGAAGTTTTTCATATAAAAATTTCAATTTTGTTAGGTTTTGGGTGGATTTTTAAATTTTTTGAGGGTGGTCACGAATTAAAGTCCTTTTCGCTCTAGGACGCATATTTAAGGAGATATGGGCAAAAGAAGTTTTTCATATAAAAATTTCAATTGTTTTAGGTTTTGGGTGGATTTTTAAATTTTTTGGGGGTGGTCACGAATTAAAGTCCTTTTCGCTCTAGGACGCATATTTAAGGAGATATGGGCAAAAGAAGTTTTTCATACAAAAATTTCAATTTTTTTAGGTTTTGGGTGGATTTTTCAACTTTTTGGGGGTGGTCACGAATTAAAATCCTTTTCGCTCTAGGACGCATATTTAAGGAGATATGGGCAAAAGAAGTTTTTCATATAAAAATTTTAATTTTTTTAGGTTTTGGGTGGATTTTTCAACTTTTTGGGGGTGGTCACGAATTAAAGTCCTTTTCGCTCTAGGACGCATATTTAAGGAGATATGGGCAAAAGAAGTTTTTCATATAAAAATTTTAATTTTTTTAGGTTTTGGGTGGATTTTTAAATTTTTTGAGGGTGGTCACGAATTAAAGTCCTTTTCGCTCTAGGACGCTTAGTTTAGGAGATATGGGCAAAAGAAGTTTTTCATATAAAAATTTCAATTTTGTTAGGTTTTGGGTGGATTTTTCAATTTTTTGAGGGTGGTCACGAATTAAAGTCCTTTTCGCTCTAGGACGCTTAGTTTAGGAGATATGGGCAAAAGAAGTTTTTCATATAAAAATTTCAATTTTTTAGGTTTAGGGTGGATTTTTAAATTTTTTGGGGGTGGTCACGAATTAAAGTCCTTTTCGCTCTAGGACGCATATTTAAGGAGATATGGACAAAAGAAGTTTTTCATATAAAAATTTCAATTTTTTTAGGTTTTGGGTGGATTTTTCAATTTTTTGAGGGTGGTCACGAATTAAAGTCCTTTTCGCTCTAGGACGCTTAGTTTAGGAGATATGGGCAAAAGAAGTTTTTCATATAAAAATTTCAATTTTTTTAGGTTTTGGGTGGATTTTTCAATTTTTTGAGGGTGGTCACGAATTAAAGTCCTTTTCGCTCTAGGACGCTTAGTTTAGGAGATATGGGCAAAAGAAGTTTTTCATATAAAAATTTCAATTTTGTTAGGTTTTGGGTGGATTTTTCAATTTTTTGAGGGTGGTCACGAATTAAAGTCCTTTTCGCTCTAGGACGCATATTTAAGGAGATATGGGCAAAAGAAGTTTTTCATATAAAAATTTCAATTTTTTTAGGTTTTGGGTGGATTTTTAAATTTTTTGGGGGTGGTCACGAATTAAAGTCCTTTTCGCTCTAGGACGCATATTTAAGGAGATATGGGCAAAAGAAGTTTTTCATATAAAAATTTTAATTTTTTAGGTTTTGGGTGGATTTTTAAATTTTTTGGGGGTGGTCACGAATTAAAGTCCTTTTCGCTCTAGGACGCATATTTAAGGAGATATGGGCAAAAGAAGTTTTTCATATAAAAATTTCAATTTTTTTAGGTTTTGTGTCGATTTTTAAATTTTTTGGGTGTGGTCACGAATTAAAGTCCTTTTCGCTCTAGGACTCATATTTAAGGAGATATGGGCAAAAGAAGTTTTTCATATAAAAATTTCAATTTTTTTAGGTTTTGTGTCGATTTTTAAATTTTTTGGGTGTGGTCACGAATTAAAGTCCTTTTCGCTCTAGGACGCATATTTAAGGAGATATGGACAAAAGAAGTTTTTCATATAAAAATTTCAATTTTGTTAGGTTTTGGGTGGATTTTTAAATTTTTTGGGGGTGGTCACGAATTAAAGTCCTTTTCGCTCTAGGACGCATATTTAAGGAGATATGGACAAAAGAAGTTTTTCATATAAAAATTTCAATTTTGTTAGGTTTTGGGTGGATTTTTAAATTTTTTGGGGGTGGTCACGAATTAAAGTCCTTTTCGCTCTAGGACGCATATTTAAGGAGATATGGACAAAAGAAGTTTTTCATATAAAAATTTCAATTTTGTTAGGTTTTGGGTGGATTTTTCAATTTTTTGAGGGTGGCCACGAATTAAAGTCCTTTTCGCTCTAGGACGCATATTTAAGGAGATATGGGCAAAAGAAGTTTTTCATATAAAAATTTCAATTTTTTTAGGTTTTGGGTGGATTTTTCAACTTTTTGGGGGTGGTCACGAATTAAAGTCCTTTTCGCTCTAGGACGCATATTTAAGGAGATATGGGCAAAAGAAGTTTTTCATATAAAAATATTAATTTTTTAGGTTTTGGGTGGATTTTTAAATTTTTTGGGGGTGGTCACGAATTAAAGTCCTTTTCGCTCTAGGACGCATATTTAAGGAGATATGGGCAAAAGAAGTTTTTCATATAAAAATTTCAATTTTTTTAGGTTTTGGGTGGATTTTTCAATTTTTTGAGGGTGGTCACGAATTAAAGTCCTTTTCGCTCTAGGACGCATATTTAAGGAGATATGGGCAAAAGAAGTTTTTCACATAAAAATTTCAATTTTTTTAGGTTTTGGGTGGATTTTTAAATTTTTTGGGGGTGGTCACGAATTAAAGTCCTTTTCGCTCTAGGACGCATATTTAAGGAGATATGGACAAAAGAAGTTTTTCATATAAAAATTTCAATTTTGTTAGGTTTTGGGTGGATTTTTCAATTTTTTGAGGGTGGTCACGAATTAAAGTCCTTTTCGCTCTAGGACGCTTAGTTTAGGAGATATGGGCAAAAGAAGTTTTTCATATAAAAATTTCAATTTTGTTAGGTTTTGGGTGGATTTTTCAATTTTTTGAGGGTGGTCACGAATTAAAGTCCTTTTCGCTCTAGGACGCTTAGTTTAGGAGATATGGGCAAAAGAAGTTTTTCATATAAAAATTTTAATTTTTTTAGGTTTTGGGTGGATTTTTAAATTTTTTGAGGGTGGTCACGAATTAAAGTCCTTTTCGCTCTAGGACGCATATTTAAGGAGATATGGGCAAAAGAAGTTTTTCATATAAAAATTTCAATTTTGTTAGGTTTTGGGTGGATTTTTCAATTTTTTGAGGGTGGTCACGAATTAAAGTCCTTTTCGCTCTAGGACGCTTAGTTTAGGAGATATGGGCAAAAGAAGTTTTTCATATAAAAATTTCAATTTTTTTAGGTTTTGGGTGGATTTTTCAATTTTTTGGGGGTGGTCACGAATTAAAGTCCTTTTCGCTCTAGGACGCTTAGTTTAGGAGATATGGGCAAAAGAAGTTTTTCATATAAAAATTTCAATTTTGTTAGGTTTTGGGTGGATTTTTCAATTTTTTGAGGGTGGTCACGAATTAAAGTCCTTTTCGCTCTAGGACGCTTAGTTTAGGAGATATGGGCAAAAGAAGTTTTTCATATAAAAATTTCAATTTTTTTAGGTTTTGGGTGGATTTTTAAATTTTTTGAGGGTGGTCACGAATTAAAGTCCTTTTCGCTCTAGGACGCTTAGTTTAGGAGATATGGGCAAAAGAAGTTTTTCATATAAAAATTTCAAGTTTGTTAGGTTTTGGGTGGATTTTTCAATTTTTTGAGGGTGGTCACGAATTAAAGTCCTTTTCGCTCTAGGACGCTTAGTTTAGGAGATATGGGCAAAAGAAGTTTTTCATATAAAAATTTCAATTTTTTTAGGTTTTGTGTCGATTTTTAAATTTTTTGGGTGTGGTCACGAATTAAAGTCCTTTTCGCTCTAGGACTCATATTTAAGGAGATATGGGCAAAAGAAGTTTTTCATATAAAAATTTCAATTTTTTTAGGTTTTGTGTCGATTTTTTAATTTTTTGGGTGTGGTCACGAATTAAAGTCCTTTTCGCTCTAGGACGCATATTTAAGGAGATATGGGCAAAAGAAGTTTTTCACATAAAAATTTCAATTTTTTTAGGTTTTGGGTGGATTTTTAAATTTTTTGGGGGTGGTCACGAATTAAAGTCCTTTTCGCTCTAGGACGCATATTTAAGGAGATATGGACAAAAGAAGTTTTTCATATAAAAATTTCAATTTTGTTAGGTTTTGGGTGGATTTTTCAATTTTTTGAGGGTGGTCACGAATTAAAGTCCTTTTCGCTCTAGGACGCTTAGTTTAGGAGATATGGGCAAAAGAAGTTTTTCATATAAAAATTTCAATTTTGTTAGGTTTTGGGTGGATTTTTCAATTTTTTGAGGGTGGCCACGAATTAAAGTCCTTTTCGCTCTAGGACGCTTAGTTTAGGAGATATGGGCAAAAGAAGTTTTTCATATAAAAATTTCAATTTTGTTAGGTTTTGGGTGGATTTTTCAATTTTTTGAGGGTGGTCACGAATTAAAGTCCTTTTCGCTCTAGGACGCTTAGTTTAGGAGATATGGGCAAAAGAAGTTTTTCATATAAAAATTTCAATTTTTTTAGGTTTTGGGTGGATTTTTCAATTTTTTGGGGGTGGTCACGAATTAAAGTCCTTTTCGCTCTAGGACGCTTAGTTTAGGAGATATGGGCAAAAGAAGTTTTTCATATAAAAATTTCAATTTTGTTAGGTTTTGGGTGGATTTTTCAATTTTTTGAGGGTGGTCACGAATTAAAGTCCTTTTCGCTCTAGGACGCTTAGTTTAGGAGATAATGGCAAAAGAAGTTTTTCATATAAAAATTTCAATTTTTTTAGGTTTTGGGTGGATTTTTAAATTTTTTGAGGGCGGTCACGAATTAAAGTCCTTTTCGCTCTAGGACGCTTAGTTTAGGAGATATGGGCAAAAGAAGTTTTTCATATAAAAATTTCAAGTTTGTTAGGTTTTGGGTGGATTTTTAAATTTTTTGAGGGTGGTCACGAATTAAAGTCCTTTTCGCTCTAGGACGCATATTTAAGGAGATATGGGCAAAAGAAGTTTTTCATATAAAAATTTCAATTTTGTTAGGTTTTGGGTGGATTTTTCAATTTTTTGGGGGTGGTCACGAATTAAAGTCCTTTTCGCTCTAGGACGCATATTTAAGGAGATATGGGCAAAAGAAGTTTTTCATATAAAAATTTCAATTTTGTTAGGTTTTGGGTGGATTTTTCAATTTTTTGAGGGTGGTCACGAATTAAAGTCCTTTTCGCTCTAGGACGCATATTTAAGGAGATATGGGCAACAGAAGTTTTTCATATAAAAATTTCAATTTTTTTAAGTTTTGGGTGGATTTTTAAATTTTTTGGGGGTGGTCACGAATTATAGTCCTTTTCGCTCTAGGACGCTTAGTTTAGGAGATATGGGCAAAAGAAGTTTTTCATATAAAAATTTCAATTTTGTTAGGTTTTGGGTGGATTTTTCAATTTTTTGAGGGTGGTCACGAATTAAAGTCCTTTTCGCTCTAGGACGCTTAGTTTAGGAGATATGGGCAAAAGAAGTTTTTCATATAAAAATTTTAATTTTTTTAGGTTTTGGGTGGATTTTTCAATTTTTTGAGGGTGGTCACGAATTAAAGTCCTTTTCGCTCTAGGACGCTTAGTTTAGGAGATATGGGCAAAAGAAGTTTTTCATATAAAAATTTCAATTTTGTTAGGTTTTGGGTGGATTTTTCAATTTTTTGAGGGTGGTCACGAATTAAAGTCCTTTTCGCTCTAGGACGCATATTTAAGGAGATATGGGCAAAAGAAGTTTTTCATATAAAAATTTCAATTGTTTTAGGTTTTGGGTGGATTTTTAAATTTTTTGGGGGTGGTCACGAATTAAAGTCCTTTTCGCTCTAGGACGCATATTTAAGGAGATATGGGCAAAAGAAGTTTTTCATATAAAAATTTCAATTTTTTTAGGTTTTGGGTGGATTTTTCAACTTTTTGGGGGTGGTCACGAATTAAAATCCTTTTCGCTCTAGGACGCATATTTAAGGAGGTATGGGCAAAAGAAGTTTTTCATATAAAAATTTTAATTTTTTTAGGTTTTGGGTGGATTTTTCAACTTTTTGGGGGTGGTCACGAATTAAAGTCCTTTTCGCTCTAGGACGCATATTTAAGGAGATATGGGCAAAAGAAGTTTTTCATATAAAAATTTTAATTTTTTTAGGTTTTGGGTGGATTTTTAAATTTTTTGAGGGTGGTCACGAATTAAAGTCCTTTTCGCTCTAGGACGCTTAGTTTAGGAGATATGGGCAAAAGAAGTTTTTCATATAAAAATTTCAATTTTGTTAGGTTTTGGGTGGATTTTTCAATTTTTTGAGGGTGGTCACGAATTAAAGTCCTTTTCGCTCTAGGACGCTTAGTTTAGGAGATATGGGCAAAAGAAGTTTTTCATATAAAAATTTCAATTTTTTTAGGTTTTGGGTGGATTTTTAAATTTTTTGGGGGTGGTCACGAATTAAAGTCCTTTTCGCTCTAGGACGCATATTTAAGGAGATATGGACAAAAGAAGTTTTTCATATAAAAATTTCAATTTTTTTAGGTTTTGGGTGGATTTTTCAATTTTTTGAGGGTGGTCACGAATTAAAGTCCTTTTCGCTCTAGGACTCATATTTAAGGAGATATGGGCAAAAGAAGTTTTTCATATAAAAATTTCAATTTTTTTAGGTTTTGGGTGGATTTTTAAATTTTTTGGGGGTGGTCACGAATTAAAGTCCTTTTCGCTCTAGGACGCATATTTAAGGAGATATGGGCAAAAGAAGTTTTTCATATAAAAATTTCAATTTTTTTAGGTTTTGTGTCGATTTTTAAATTTTTTGGGTGTGGTCACGGATTAAAGTCCTTTTCGCTCTAGGACGCATATTTAAGGAGATATGGGCAAAAGAAGTTTTTCATATAAAAATTTTAATTTTTTTAGGTTTTGGGTGGATTTTTAAATTTTTTGAGGGTGGTCACGAATTAAAGTCCTTTTCGCTCAAGGACGCTTAGTTTAGGAGATATGGGCAAAAGAAGTTTTTCATATAAAAATTTCAATTTTGTTAGGTTTTGGGTGGATTTTTCAATTTTTTGAGGGTGGTCACGAATTAAAGTCCTTTTCGCTCTAGGACGCTTAGTTTAGGAGATATGGGCAAAAGAAGTTTTTCATATAAAAATTTCAATTTTGTTAGGTTTTGGGTGGATTTTTCAATTTTTTGAGGGTGGTCACGAATTAAAGTCCTTTTCGCTCTAGGACGCATATTTAAGGAGATATGGGCAAAAGAAGTTTTTCATATAAAAATTTCAATTTTTTTAGGTTTTGGGTGGATTTTTCAATTTTTTGAGGGTGGTCACGAATTAAAGTCCTTTTCGCTCTAGGACGCTTAGTTTAGGAGATATGGGCAAAAGAAGTTTTTCATATAAAAATTTCAATTTTTTTAGGTTTTGGGTGGATTTTTCAATTTTTTGAGGGTGGTCACGAATTAAAGTCCTTTTCGCTCTAGGACGCTTAGTTTAGGAGATATGGGCAAAAGAAGTTTTTCATATAAAAATTTCAATTTTTTTAGGTTTTGGGTGGATTTTTAAATTTTTTGAGGGTGGTCACGAATTAAAGTCCTTTTCGCTCTAGGACGCTTAGTTTAGGAGATATGGGCAAAAGAAGTTTTTCATATAAAAATTTCAAGTTTGTTAGGTTTTGGGTGGATTTTTCAATTTTTTGAGGGTGGTCACGAATTAAAGTCCTTTTCGCTCTAGGACGCTTAGTTTAGGAGATATGGGCAAAAGAAGTTTTTCATATAAAAATTTCAATTTTGTTAGGTTTTGGGTGGATTTTTAAATTTTTTGACGGTGGTCACGAATTAAAGTCCTTTTCGCTCTAGGACGCATATTTAAGGAGATATGGGCAAAAGAAGTTTTTCATATAAAAATTTCAATTTTGTTAGGTTTTGGGTGGATTTTTCAATTTTTTGGGGGTGGTCACGAATTAAAGTCCTTTTCGCTCTAGGACGCTTAGTTTAGGAGATATGGGCAAAAGAAGTTTTTCATATAAAAATTTCAATTTTGTTAGGTTTTGGGTGGATTTTTCAATTTTTTGAGGGTGGTCACGAATTAAAGTCCTTTTCGCTCTAGGACGCATATTTAAGGAGATATGGGCAAAAGAAGTTTTTCATATAAAAATTTCAATTTTTTTAGGTTTTGGGTGGATTTTTCAATTTTTTGAGGGTGGTCACGAATTAAAGTCCTTTTCGCTCTAGGACGCTTAGTTTAGGAGATATGGGCAAAAGAAGTTTTTCATATAAAAATTTCAATTTTGTTAGGTTTTGGGTGGATTTTTCAATTTTTTGAGGGTGGTCACGAATTAAAGTCCTTTTCGCTCTAGGACGCTTAGTTTAGGAGATATGGGCAAAAGAAGTTTTTCATATAAAAATTTCAATTTTTTTAGGTTTTGGGTGGATTTTTAAATTTTTTGAGGGTGGTCACGAATTAAAGTCCTTTTCGCTCTAGGACGCTTAGTTTAGGAGATATGGGCAAAAGAAGTTTTTCATATAAAAATTTCAAGTTTGTTAGGTTTTGGGTGGATTTTTCAATTTTTTGAGGGTGGTCACGAATTAAAGTCCTTTTCGCTCTAGGACGCTTAGTTTAGGAGATATGGGCAAAAGAAGTTTTTCATATAAAAATTTCAATTTTGTTAGGTTTTGGGTGGATTTTTAAATTTTTTGAGGGTGGTCACGAATTAAAGTCCTTTTCGCTCTAGGACGCATATTTAAGGAGATATGGGCAAAAGAAGTTTTTCATATAAAAATTTCAATTTTTTTAGGTTTTGGGTGGATTTTTCAATTTTTTGAGGGTGGTCACGAATTAAAGTCCTTTTCGCTCTAGGACGCTTAGTTTAGGAGATATGGGCAAAAGAAGTTTTTCATATAAAAATTTCAATTTTTTTAGGTTTTGGGTGGATTTTTCAATTTTTTGAGGGTGGTCACGAATTAAAGTCCTTTTCGCTCTAGGACGCTTAGTTTAGGAGATATGGGCAAAAGAAGTTTTTCATATAAAAATTTCAATTTTTTTAGGTTTTGGGTGGATTTTTAAATTTTTTGAGGGTGGTCACGAATTAAAGTCCTTTTCGCTCTAGGACGCATATTTAAGGAGATATGGGCAAAAGAAGTTTTTCATATAAAAATTTCAATTTTGTTAGGTTTTGGGTGGATTTTTCAATTTTTTGAGGGTGGTCACGAATTAAAGTCCTTTTCGCTCTAGGACGCATATTTAAAGAGATATGGGCAACAGAAGTTTTTCATATAAAAATTTCAATTTTTTTAAGTTTTGGGTGGATTTTTAAATTTTTTGGGGGTGGTCACGAATTAAAGTCCTTTTCGCTCTAGGACGCTTAGTTTAGGAGATATGGGCAAAAGAAGTTTTTCATATAAAAATTTCAATTTTGTTAGGTTTTGGGTGGATTTTTCAATTTTTTGAGGGTGGTCACGAATTAAAGTCCTTTTCGCTCTAGGACGCTTAGTTTAGGAGATATGGGCAAAAGAAGTTTTTCATATAAAAATTTTAATTTTTTTAGGTTTTGGGTGGATTTTTAAATTTTTTGAGGGTGGTCACGAATTAAAGTCCTTTTCGCTCTAGGACGCTTAGTTTAGGAGATATGGGCAAAAGAAGTTTTTCATATAAAAATTTCAATTTTGTTAGGTTTTGGGTGGATTTTTCAATTTTTTGAGGGTGGTCACGAATTAAAGTCCATTTCGCTCTAGGACGCATATTTAAGGAGATATGGGCAAAAGAAGTTTTTCATATAAAAATTTCAATTGTTTTAGGTTTTGGGTGGATTTTTAAATTTTTTGGGGGTGGTCACGAATTAAAGTCCTTTTCGCTCTAGGACGCATATTTAAGGAGATATGGGCAAAAGAAGTTTTTCATATAAAAATTTCAATTTTTTTAGGTTTTGGGTGGATTTTTCAACTTTTTGGGGGTGGTCACGAATTAAAATCCTTTTCGCTCTAGGACGCATATTTAAGGAGATATGGGCAAAAGAAGTTTTTCATATAAAAATTTTAATTTTTTTAGGTTTTGGGTGGATTTTTCAACTTTTTGGGGGTGGTCACGAATTAAAGTCCTTTTCGCTCTAGGACGCATATTTAAGGAGATATGGGCAAAAGAAGTTTTTCATATAAAAATTTTAATTTTTTTAGGTTTTGGGTGGATTTTTAAATTTTTTGAGGGTGGTCACGAATTAAAGTCCTTTTCGCTCTAGGACGCTTAGTTTAGGAGATATGGGCAAAAGAAGTTTTTCATATAAAAATTTCAATTTTGTTAGGTTTTGGGTGGATTTTTCAATTTTTTGAGGGTGGTCACGAATTAAAGTCCTTTTCGCTCTAGGACGCTTAGTTTAGGAGATATGGGCAAAAGAAGTTTTTCATATAAAAATTTCAATTTTTTTAGGTTTTGGGTGGATTTTTAAATTTTTTGGGGGTGGTCACGAATTAAAGTCCTTTTCGCTCTAGGACGCATATTTAAGGAGATATGGACAAAAGAAGTTTTTCATATAAAAATTTCAATTTTTTTAGGTTTTGGGTGGATTTTTCAATTTTTTGAGGGTGGTCACGAATTAAAGTCCTTTTCGCTCTAGGACTCATATTTAAGGAGATATGGGCAAAAGAAGTTTTTCATATAAAAATTTCAATTTTTTTAGGTTTTGGGTGGATTTTTAAATTTTTTGGGGGTGGTCACGAATTAAAGTCCTTTTCGCTCTAGGACGCATATTTAAGGAGATATGGGCAAAAGAAGTTTTTCATATAAAAATTTCAATTTTTTTAGGTTTTGTGTCGATTTTTAAATTTTTTGGGTGTGGTCACGGATTAAAGTCCTTTTCGCTCTAGGACGCATATTTAAGGAGATATGGGCAAAAGAAGTTTTTCATATAAAAATTTTAATTTTTTTAGGTTTTGGGTGGATTTTTAAATTTTTTGAGGGTGGTCACGAATTAAAGTCCTTTTCGCTCAAGGACGCTTAGTTTAGGAGATATGGGCAAAAGAAGTTTTTCATATAAAAATTTCAATTTTGTTAGGTTTTGGGTGGATTTTTCAATTTTTTGAGGGTGGTCACGAATTAAAGTCCTTTTCGCTCTAGGACGCTTAGTTTAGGAGATATGGGCAAAAGAAGTTTTTCATATAAAAATTTCAATTTTGTTAGGTTTTGGGTGGATTTTTCAATTTTTTGAGGGTGGTCACGAATTAAAGTCCTTTTCGCTCTAGGACGCATATTTAAGGAGATATGGGCAAAAGAAGTTTTTCATATAAAAATTTCAATTTTTTTAGGTTTTGGGTGGATTTTTCAATTTTTTGAGGGTGGTCACGAATTAAAGTCCTTTTCGCTCTAGGACGCTTAGTTTAGGAGATATGGGCAAAAGAAGTTTTTCATATAAAAATTTCAATTTTGTTAGGTTTTGGGTGGATTTTTCAATTTTTTGAGGGTGGTCACGAATTAAAGTCCTTTTCGCTCTAGGACGCATATTTAAGGAGATATGGGCAAAAGAAGTTTTTCATATAAAAATTTCAATTTTTTTAGGTTTTGGGTGGATTTTTCAATTTTTTGAGGGTGGTCACGAATTAAAGTCCTTTTCGCTCTAGGACGCTTAGTTTAGGAGATATGGGCAAAAGAAGTTTTTCATATAAAAATTTCAATTTTGTTAGGTTTTGGGTGGATTTTTCAATTTTTTGAGGGTGGTCACGAATTAAAGTCCTTTTCGCTCTAGGACGCTTAGTTTAGGAGATATGGGCAAAAGAAGTTTTTCATATAAAAATTTCAATTTTTTTAGGTTTTGGGTGGATTTTTAAATTTGTTGGGGGTGGTCACGAATTAAAGTCCTTTTCGCTCTAGGACGCATATTTAAGGAGATATGGACAAAAGAAGTTTTTCATATAAAAATTTCAATTTTTTTAGGTTTTGGGTGGATTTTTCAATTTTTTGAGGGTGGTCACGAATTAAAGTCCTTTTCGCTCTAGGACTCATATTTAAGGAGATATGGGCAAAAGAAGTTTTTCATATAAAAATTTCAATTTTTTTAGGTTTTGGGTGGATTTTTAAATTTTTTGGGGGTGGTCACGAATTAAAGTCCTTTTCGCTCTAGGACGCATATTTAAGGAGATATGGGCAAAAGAAGTTTTTCATATAAAAATTTCAATTTTTTTAGGTTTTGTGTCGATTTTTAAATTTTTTGGGTGTGGTCACGGATTAAAGTCCTTTTCGCTCTAGGACGCATATTTAAGGAGATATGGGCAAAAGAAGTTTTTCATATAAAAATTTTAATTTTTTTAGGTTTTGGGTGGATTTTTAAATTTTTTGAGGGTGGTCACGAATTAAAGTCCTTTTCGCTCAAGGACGCTTAGTTTAGGAGATATGGGCAAAAGAAGTTTTTCATATAAAAATTTCAATTTTGTTAGGTTTTGGGTGGATTTTTCAATTTTTTGAGGGTGGTCACGAATTAAAGTCCTTTTCGCTCTAGGACGCTTAGTTTAGGAGATATGGGCAAAAGAAGTTTTTCATATAAAAATTTCAATTTTGTTAGGTTTTGGGTGGATTTTTCAATTTTTTGAGGGTGGTCACGAATTAAAGTCCTTTTCGCTCTAGGACGCTTAGTTTAGGAGATATGGGCAAAAGAAGTTTTTCATATAAAAATTTCAATTTTTTTAGGTTTTGGGTGGATTTTTAAATTTTTTGGGGGTGGTCACGAATTAAAGTCCTTTTCGCTCTAGGACGCATATTTAAGGAGATATGGGCAAAAGAAGTTTTTCATATAAAAATTTCAATTTTTTTAGGTTTTGTGTCGATTTTTAAATTTTTTGGGTGTGGTCACGAATTAAAGTCCTTTTCGCTCTAGGACGCATATTTAAGGAGATATGGGCAAAAGAAGTTTTTCACATAAAAATTTCAATTTTTTTAGGTTTTGGGTGGATTTTTAAATTTTTTGGGGGTGGTCACGAATTAAAGTCCTTTTCGCTCTAGGACGCATATTTAAGGAGATATGGGCAAAAGAAGTTTTTCATATAAAAATTTCAATTTTTTTAGGTTTTGGGTGGATTTTTAAATTTTTTGGGGGTGGTCACGAATTAAAGTCCTTTTCGCTCTAGGACGCATATTTAAGGAGATATGGGCAAAAGAAGTTTTTTACATAAAAATTTCAATTTTTTTAGGTTTTGGGTGGATTTTTAAATTTTTTGGGGGTGGTCACGAATTAAAGTCCTTTTCGCTCTAGGACGCATATTTAAGGAGATATGGGCAAAAGAAGTTTTTCATATAAAAATTTCAATTTTTTTAGGTTTTGGGTGGATTTTTAAATTTTTTGGGGGTGGTCACGAATTAAAGTCCTTTTCGCTCTAGGACGCATATTTAAGGAGATATGGGCAAAAGAAGTTTTTCATATAAAAATTTCAATTTTGTTAGGTTTTGGGTGGATTTTTCAATTTTTTGAGGGTGGTCACGAATTAAAGTCCTTTTCGCTCTAGGACGCATATTTAAGGAGATATGGGC
This sequence comes from Haematobia irritans, assembly GCF_050003625.1. Taxonomy (NCBI): domain Eukaryota; kingdom Metazoa; phylum Arthropoda; class Insecta; order Diptera; family Muscidae; genus Haematobia; species Haematobia irritans. The sequence goes on along the minus strand of NC_134399.1, from coordinate 111,508,789 downwards.
AAAAGAAGTTTTTCACATAAAAATTTCAATTTTTTTAGGTTTTGGGTGGATTTTTAAATTTTTTGGGGTTGGTCACGAATTAAAGTCCTTTTCGCTCTAGGACTCATATTTAAGGAGATATGGACAAAAGAAGTTTTTCATATAAAAATTTCAATTTTGTTAGGTTTTGGGTGGATTTTTCAATTTTTTGAGGGTGGTCACGAATTAAAGTCCTTTTCGCTCTAGGACGCTTAGTTTAGGAGATATGGGCAAAAGAAGTTTTTCATATAAAAATTTCAATTTTTTTAGGTTTTGGGTGGATTTTTCAATTTTTTGAGGGTGGTCACGAATTAAAGTCCTTTTCACTCTAGGACGCTTAGTTTAGGAGATATGGGCAAAAGAAGTTTTTCATATAAAAATTTCAATTTTGTTAGGTTTTGGGTGGATTTTTCAATTTTTTGAGGGTGGTCACGAATTAAAGTCCTTTTCGCTCTAGGACGCATATTTAAGGAGATATGGGCAAAAGAAGTTTTTCATATAAAAATTTTAATTTTTTTAGGTTTTGGGTGGATTTTTAAATTTTTTGGGGGTGGTCACGAATTAAAGTCCTTTTCGCTCTAGGACGCATATTTAAGGAGATATGGGCAAAAGAAGTTTTTCATATAAAAATTTCAATTTTTTTAGGTTTTGGGTGGATTTTTCAATTTTTTGAGGGTGGTCACGAATTAAAGTCCTTTTCGCTCTAGGACGCATATTTAAGGAGATATGGGCAAAAGAAGTTTTTCACATAAAAATTTCAATTTTTTTAGGTTTTGGGTGGATTTTTCAATTTTTTGGGGGTGGTCACGAATTAAAGTCCTTTTCGCTCTAGGACGCATATTTAAGGAGATATGGACAAAAGAAGTTTTTCATATAAAAATTTCAATTTTTTTAGGTTTTGGGTGGATTTTTCAATTTTTTGAGGGTGGTCACGAATTAAAGTCCTTTTCGCTCTAGGACGCTTAGTTTAGGAGATATGGGCAAAAGAAGTTTTTCATATAAAAATTTCAATTTTGTTAGGTTTTGGGTGGATTTTTCAATTTTTTGAGGGTGGTCACGAATTAAAGTCCTTTTCGCTCTAGGACGCTTAGTTTAGGAGTTTTTCATATAAAAATTTCAATTTTGTTAGGTTTTGGGTGGATTTTTCAATTTTTTGAGGGTGGTCACGAATTAAAGTCCTTTTCGCTCTAGGACGCTTAGTTTAGGAGATATGGGCAAAAGAAGTTTTTCATATAAAAATTTTAATTTTTTTAGGTTTTGGGTGGATTTTTAAATTTTTTGAGGGTGGTCACGAATTAAAGTCCTTTTCGCTCTAGGACGCTTAGTTTAGGAGATATGGGCAAAAGAAGTTTTTCATATAAAAATTTCAATTTTGTTAGGTTTTGGGTGGATTTTTCAATTTTTTGAGGGTGGTCACGAATTAAAGTCCTTTTCGCTCTAGGACGCTTAGTTTAGGAGATATGGGCAAAAGAAGTTTTTCATATAAAAATTTCAATTTTTTTAGGTTTTGGGTGGATTTTTCAATTTTTTGGGGGTGGTCACGAATTAAAGTCCTTTTCGCTCTAGGACGCTTAGTTTAGGAGATATGGGCAAAAGAAGTTTTTCATATAAAAATTTCAATTTTGTTAGGTTTTGGGTGGATTTTTCAATTTTTTGAGGGTGGTCACGAATTAAAGTCCTTTTCGCTCTAGGACGCTTAGTTTAGGAGATATGGGCAAAAGAAGTTCTTCATATAAAAATTTCAATTTTTTTAGGTTTTGGGTGGATTTTTAAATTTTTTGAGGGTGGTCACGAATTAAAGTCCTTTTCGCTCTAGGACGCGTAGTTTAGGAGATATGGGCAAAAGAAGTTTTTCATATAAAAATTTCAATTTTGTTAGGTTTTGGGTGGATTTTTCAATTTTTTGAGGGTGGTCACGAATTAAAGTCCTTTTCGCTCTAGGACGCATATTTAAGGAGATATGGGCAAAAGAAGTTTTTCATATAAAAATTTCAATTTTTTTAGGTTTTGGGTGGATTTTTAAATTTTTTGGGGGTGGTCACGAATTAAAGTCCTTTTCGCTCTAGGACGCATATTTAAGGAGATATGGGCAAAAGAAGTTTTTCATATAAAAATTTCAATTTTGTTAGGTTTTGGGTGGATTTTTCAATTTTTTGAGGGTGGTCACGAATTAAAGTCCTTTTCGCTCTAGGACGCATATTTGGAGATATGGGCAAAAGAAGTTTTTCACATAAAAATTTCAATTTTTTTAGGTTTTGGGTGGATTTTTAAATTTTTTGGGGTTGGTCACGAATTAAAGTCCTTTTCGCTCTAGGACTCATATTTAAGGAGATATGGACAAAAGAAGTTTTTCATATAAAAATTTCAATTTTGTTAGGTTTTGGGTGGATTTTTCAATTTTTTGAGGGTGGTCACGAATTAAAGTCCTTTTCGCTCTAGGACGCTTAGTTTAGGAGATATGGGCAAAAGAAGTTTTTCATATAAAAATTTCAATTTTTTTAGGTTTTGGGTGGATTTTTCAATTTTTTGAGGGTGGTCACGAATTAAAGTCCTTTTCGCTCTAGGACGCTTAGTTTAGGAGATATGGGCAAAAGAAGTTTTTCATATAAAAATTTCAATTTTGTTAGGTTTTGGGTGGATTTTTCAATTTTTTGAGGGTGGTCACGAATTAAAGTCCTTTTCGCTCTAGGACGCATATTTAAGGAGATATGGGCAAAAGAAGTTTTTCATATAAAAATTTCAATTTTTTTAGGTTTTGGGTGGATTTTTAAATTTTTTGGGGGTGGTCACGAATTAAAGTCCTTTTCGCTCTAGGACGCATATTTAAGGAGATATGGGCAAAAGAAGTTTTTCATATAAAAATTTTAATTTTTTTAGGTTTTGGGTGGATTTTTAAATTTTTTGGGGGTGGTCACGAATTAAAGTCCTTTTCGCTCTAGGACGCATATTTAAGGAGATATGGGCAAAAGAAGTTTTTCATATAAAAATTTCAATTTTTTTAGGTTTTGGGTGGATTTTTCAATTTTTTGAGGGTGGTCACGAATTAAAGTCCTTTTCGCTCTAGGACGCATATTTAAGGAGATATGGGCAAAAGAAGTTTTTCACATAAAAATTTCAATTTTTTTAGGTTTTGGGTGGATTTTTAAATTTTTTGGGGGTGGTCACTAATTAAAGTCCTTTTCGCTCTAGGACGCATATTTAAGGAGATATGGACAAAAGAAGTTTTTCATATAAAAATTTCAATTTTGTTAGGTTTTGGGTGGATTTTTCAATTTTTTGAGGGTGGTCACGAATTAAAGTCCTTTTCGCTCTAGGACGCTTAGTTTAGGAGATATGGGCAAAAGAAGTTTTTCATATAAAAATTTCAATTTTGTTAGGTTTTGGGTGGATTTTTCAATTTTTTGAGGGTGGTCACGAATTAAAGTCCTTTTCGCTCTAGGACGCTTAGTTTAGGAGATATGGGCAAAAGAAGTTTTTCATATAAAAATTTTAATTTTTTTAGGTTTTGGGTGGATTTTTCAATTTTTTGAGGGTGGTCACGAATTAAAGTCCTTTTCGCTCTAGGACGCTTAGTTTAGGAGATATGGGCAAAAGAAGTTTTTCATATAAAAATTTCAATTTTGTTAGGTTTTGGGTGGATTTTTCAATTTTTTGAGGGTGGTCACGAATTAAAGTCCTTTTCGCTCTAGGACGCTTAGTTTAGGAGATATGGGCAAAAGAAGTTTTTCATATAAAAATTTTAATTTTTTTAGGTTTTGGGTGGATTTTTAAATTTTTTGAGGGTGGTCACGAATTAAAGTCCTTTTCGCTCTAGGACGCTTAGTTTAGGAGATATGGGCAAAAGAAGTTTTTCATATAAAAATTTCAATTTTGTTAGGTTTTGGGTGGATTTTTCAATTTTTTGAGGGTGGTCACGAATTAAAGTCCTTTTCGCTCTAGGACGCATATTTAAGGAGATATGGGCAAAAGAAGTTTTTCATATAAAAATTTCAATTTCTTTAGGTTTTGGGTGGATTTTTCAATTTTTTGAGGGTGGTCACGAATTAAAGTCCTTTTCGCTCTAGGACGCTTAGTTTAGGAGATATGGGCAAAAGAAGTTTTTCATATAAAAATTTCAATTTTGTTAGGTTTTGGGTGGATTTTTCAATTTTTTGAGGGTGGTCACGAATTAAAGTCCTTTTCGCTCTAGGACGCTTAGTTTAGGAGATATGGGCAAAAGAAGTTTTTCATATAAAAATTTCAATTTTTTTAGGTTTTGGGTGGATTTTTAAATTTTTTGGGGGTGGTCACGAATTAAAGTCCTTTTCGCTCTAAGACGCTTAGTTTAGGAGATATGGGCAAAAGAAGTTTTTCATATAAAAATTTCAATTTTTTTAGGTTTTGGGTGGATTTTTCAATTTTTCGAGGGTGGTCACGAATTAAAGTCCTTTTCGCTCTAGGACGCATATTTAAGGAGATATGGGCAAAAGAAGTTTTTCACATAAAAATTTCAATTTTTTTAGGTTTTGGGTGGATTTTTCAATTTTTTGAGGGTGGTAACGAATTAAAGTCCTTTTCGCTCTAGGACGCATATTTAAGGAGATATGGGCAAAAGAAGTTTTTCATATAAAAATTTCAATTTTTTTAGGTTTTGGGTGGATTTTTAAATTTTTTGAGGGTGGTCACGAATTAAAGTCCTTTTCGCTCTAGGACGCTTAGTTTAGGAGATATGGGCAAAAGAAGTTTTTCATATAAAAATTTCAATTTTTTTAGGTTTTGGGTGGATTTTTCAATTTTTTGAGGGTGGTCACGAATTAAAGTCCTTTTCGCTCTAGGACGCATATTTAAGGAGATATGGGCAAAAGAAGTTTTTCATATAAAAATTTCAATTTTTTTAGGTTTTGGGTGGATTTTTCAATTTTTTGAGGGTGGTCACGAATTAAAGTCCTTTTCGCACTAGGACGCTTAGTTTAGGAGATATGGGCAAAAGAAGTTTTTCATATAAAAATTTCAATTTTGTTAGGTTTTGGGTGGATTTTTCAATTTTTTGAGGGTGGTCACGAATTAAAGTCCTTTTCGCTCTAGGACGCTTAGTTTAGGAGATATGGGCAAAAGAAGTTTTTCATATAAAAATTTCAATTTTGTTAGGTTTTGGGTGGATTATTCAATTTTTTGAGGGTGGTCACGAATTAAAGTCCTTTTCGCTCTAGGACGCATATTTAAGGAGATATGGGCAAAAGAAGTTTTTCATATAAAAATTTCAATTTTTTTAGGTTTTGGGTGGATTTTTAAATTTTTTGGGGGTGGTCACGAATTAAAGTCCTTTTCGCTCTAGGACGCATATTTAAGGAGATATGGACAAAAGAAGTTTTTCACATAAAAATTTCAATGTTGTTAGGTTTTGGGTGGATTTTTCAATTTTTTGAGGGTGGTCACGAATTAAAGTCCTTTTCGCTCTAGGACGCATATTTAAGGAGATATGGACAAAAGAAGTTTTTCATATAAAAATTTCAATTTTTTTAGGTTTTGGGTGGATTTTTCAATTTTTTGGGGGTGGTCACGAATTAAAGTCCTTTTCGCTCTAGGACGCATATTTAAGGAGATATGGGCAAAAGAAGTTTTTCACATAAAAATTTCAATTTTTTTAGGTTTTGGGTGGATTTTTAAATTTTTTGGGGGTGGTCACGAATTAAAGTCCTTTTCGCTCTAGGACGCATATTTAAGGAGATATGGACAAAAGAAGTTTTTCATATAAAAATTTCAATTTTGTTAGGTTTTGGGTGGATTTTTCAATTTTTTGAGGGTGGTCACGAATTAAAGTCCTTTTCGCTCTAGGACGCATATTTAAGGAGATATGGGCAAAAGAAGTTTTTCACATAAAAATTTCAATTTTTTTAGGTTTTGGGTGGATTTTTAAATTTTTTGGGGGTGGTCACGAATTAAAGTCCTTTTCGCTCTAGGACGCATATTTAAGGAGATATGGGCAAAAGAAGTTTTTCATATAAAAATTTCAATTTTTTTAGGTTTTGGGTGGATTTTTAAATTTTTTGGGGGTGGTCACGAATTAAAGTCCTTTTCGCTCTAGGACGCATATTTAAGGAGATATGGACAAAAGAAGTTTTTCATATAAAAATTTCAATTTTTTTAGGTTTTGGGTGGATTTTTAAATTTTTTGGGGGTGGTCACGAATTAAAGTCCTTTTCGCTCTAGGACGCATATTTAAGGAGATATGGGCAAAAGAAGTTTTTCATATAAAAATTTCAATTTTTTTAGGTTTTGGGTGGATTTTTCAATTTTTTGAGGGTGGTCACGAATTAAAGTCCTTTTCGCTCTAGGACGCATATTTAAGGAGATATGGGCAAAAGAAGTTTTTCACATAAAAATTTCAATTTTTTTAGGTTTTGGGTGGATTTTTAAATTTTTTGGGGGTGGTCACGAATTAAAGTCCTTTTCGCTCTAGGACGCATATTTAAGGAGATATGGACAAAAGAAGTTTTTCATATAAAAATTTCAATTTTGTTAGGTTTTGGGTGGATTTTTCAATTTTTTGAGGGTGGTCACGAATTAAAGTCCTTTTCGCTCTAGGACGCATATTTAAGGAGATATGGGCAAAAGAAGTTTTTCATATAAAAATTTCAATTTTTTTAGGTTTTGGGTGGATTTTTAAATTTTTTGGGTGTGGTCACGAATTAAAGTCCTTTTCGCTCTAGGACGCATATTTAAGGAGATATGGGCAAAAGAAGTTTTTCATATAAAAATTTCAATTTTGTTAGGTTTTGGGTGGATTTTTCAATTTTTTGAGGGTGGTCTCGAATTAAAGTCCTTTTCGCTCTAGGACGCTTAGTTTAGGAGATATGGGCAAAAGAAGTTTTTCATATAAAAATTTTAATTTTTTTAGGTTTTGGGTGGATTTTTCAATTTTTTGAGGGTGGTCACGAATTAAAGTCCTTTTCGCTCTAGGACGCATATTTAAGGAGATATGGGCAAAAGAAGTTTTTCACATAAAAATTTCAATTTTTTTAGGTTTTGGGTGGATTTTTAAATTTTTTGGGGGTGGTCACGAATTAAAGTCCTTTTCGCTCTAGGACGCATATTTAAGGAGATATGGACAAAAGAAGTTTTTCATATAAAAATTTCAATTTTGTTAGGTTTTGGGTGGATTTTTAAATTTTTTGAGGGTGGTCACGAATTAAAGTCCTTTTCGCTCTAGGACGCATATTTAAGGAGATATGGGCAAAAGAAGTTTTTCACATAAAAATTTCAATTTTTTTAGGTTTTGGGTGGATTTTTAAATTTTTTGGGGGTGGTCACGAATTAAAGTCCTTTTCGCTCTAGGACGCATATTTAAGGAGATATGGGCAAAAGAAGTTTTTCATATAAAAATTTCAATTTTTTTAGGTTTTGGGTGGATTTTTAAATTTTTTGGGGGTGGTCACGAATTAAAGTCCTTTTCGCTCTAGGACGCATATTTAAGGAGATATGGGCAAAAGAAGTTTTTCATATAAAAATTTCAATTTTTTTAGGTTTTGGGTGGATTTTTAAATTTTTTGGGGGTGGTCACGAATTAAAGTCCTTTTCGCTCTAGGACGCATATTTAAGGAGATATGGGCAAAAGAAGTTTTTCATATAAAAATTTCAATTTTGTTAGGTTTTGGGTGGATTTTTCAATTTTTTGGGGGTGGTCACGAATTAAAGTCCTTTTCGCTCTAGGACGCATATTTAAGGAGATATGTACAAAAGAAGTTTTTCATATAAAAATTTCAATTTTTTTAGGTTTTGGGTGGATTTTTAAATTTTTTGGGGGTGGTCACGAATTAAAGTCCTTTTCGCCCTAGGACGCATATTTAAGGAGATATGGGCAAAAGAAGTTTTTCATATAAAAATTTCAATTTTTTTAGGTTTTGGGTGGATTTTTCAATTTTTTGAGGGTGGTCACGAATTAAAGTCCTTTTCGCTCTAGGACGCATATTTAAGGAGATATGGGCAAAAGAAGTTTTTCATATAAAAATTTCAATTTTTTTAGGTTTTGGGTGGATTTTTAAATTTTTTGAGGGTGGTCACGAATTAAAGTCCTTTTCGCTCTAGGACGCTTAGTTTAGGAGATATGGGCAAAAGAAGTTTTTCATATAAAAATTTCAATTTTGTTAGGTTTTGGGTGGATTTTTCAATTTTTTGAGGGTGGTCACGAATTAAAGTCCTTTTCGCTCTAGGACGCTTAGTTTAGGAGATATGGGCAAAAGAAGTTTTTCATATAAAAATTTCAATTTTTTTAGGTTTTGGGTGGATTTTTAAATTTTTTGGGGGTGGTCACGAATTAAAGTCCTTTTCGCTCTAGGACGCTTAGTTTAGGAGATATGGGCAAAAGAAGTTTTTCATATACAAATTTCAATTTTGTTAGGTTTTGGGTGGATTTTTCAATTTTTTGAGGGTGGTCACGAATTAAAGTCCTTTTCGCTCTAGGACGCTTAGTTTAGGAGATATGGGCAAAAGAAGTTTTTCATATAAAAATTTCAATTTTTTTAGGTTTTGGGTGGATTTTTCAATTTTTTGAGGGTGGTCACGAATTAAAGTCCTTTTCGCTCTAGGACGCATATTTAAGGAGATATGGGCAAAAGAAGTTTTTCACATAAAAATTTCAATTTTTTTAGGTTTTGGGTGGATTTTTAAATTTTTTGGGGGTGGTCACGAATTAAAGTCCTTTTCGCTCTAGGACGCATATTTAAGGAGATATGGACAAAAGAAGTTTTTCACATAAAAATTTCAATTTTGTTAGGTTTTGGGTGGATTTTTCAATTTTTTGAGGGTGGTCACGAATTAAAGTCCTTTTCGCTCTAGGACGCTTAGTTTAAGAGATATGGGCAAAAGAAGTTTTTCATATAAAAATTTCAATTTTTTTAGGTTTTGGGTGGATTTTTCAATTTTTTGAGGGTGGTCACGAATTAAAGTCCTTTTCGCTCTAGGACGCATATTTAAGGAGATATGGACAAAAGAAGTTTTTCACATAAAAATTTCAATTTTGTTAGGTTTTGGGTGGATTTTTCAATTTTTTGAGGGTGGTCACGAATTAAAGTCCTTTTCGCTCTAGGACGCATATTTAAGGAGATATGGGCAAAAGAAGTTTTTCACATAAAAATTTCAATTTTTTTAGGTTTTGGGTGGATTTTTAAATTTTTTGGGGGTGGTCACGAATTAAAGTCCTTTTCGCTCTAGGACGCATATTTAAGGAGATATGGACAAAAGAAGTTTTTCATATAAAAATTTCAATTTTTTTAGGTTTTGGGTGGATTTTTCAATTTTTTGAGGGTGGTCACGAATTAAAGTCCTTTTCGCTCTAGGACGCATATTTAAGGAGATATGGGCAAAAGAAGTTTTTCATATAAAAATTTCAATTTTTTTAGGTTTTGGGTGGATTTTTCAATTTTTTGGGGGTGGTCACGAATTAAAGTCCTTTTCGCTCTAGGACGCATATTTAAGGAGATATGGACAAAAGAAGTTTTTCATATAAAAATTTCAATTTTTTTAGGTTTTGGGTGGATTTTTAAATTTTTTGGGGGTGGTCACGAATTAAAGTCCTTTTCGCTCTAGGACGCATATTTAAGGAGATATGGGCAAAAGAAGTTTTTCATATAAAAATTTCAATTTTTTTAGGTTTTGGGTGGATTTTTAAATTTTTTGGGGGTGGTCACGAATTAAAGTCCTTTTCGCTCTAGGACGCATATTTAAGGAGATATGGGCAAAAGAAGTTTTTCATATAAAAATTTCAATTTTTTTAGGTTTTGGGTGGATTTTTCAATTTTTTGAGGGTGGTCACGAATTAAAGTCCTTTTCGCTCTAGGACGCATATTTAAGGAGATATGGGCAAAAGAAGTTTTTCATATAAAAATTTCAATTTTTTTAAGTTTTGGGTGGATTTTTCAATTTTTTGGGGGTGGTCACGAATTAAAGTCCTTTTCGCTCTAGGACGCATATTTAAGGAGATATGGGCAAAAGAAGTTTTTCATATAAAAATTTCAATTTTTTTAGGTTTTGGGTGGATTTTTCAACTTTTTGGGGGTGGTCACGAATTAAAGTCCTTTTCGCTCTAGGACGCATATTTAAGGAGATATGGGCAAAAGAAGTTTTTCATATAAAAATTTCAATTTTTTTAGGTTTTGGGTGGATTTTTCAATTTTTTGAGGGTGGTCACGAATTAAAGTCCTTTTCGCTCTAGGACGCTTAGTTTAGGAGATATGGGCAAAAGAAGTTTTTCATATAAAAATTTCAATTTTGTTAGGTTTTGGGTGGATTTTTCAATTTTTTGAGGGTGGTCACGAATTAAAGTCCTTTTCGCTCTAGGACGCATATTTAAGGAGATATGGGCAAAAGAAGTTTTTCATATAAAAATTTCAATTTTGTTAGGTTTTGGGTGGATTTTTCAATTTTTTGAGGGTGGTCACGAATTAAAGTCCTTTTCGCTCTAGGACGCATATTTAAGGAGATATGGGCAAAAGAAGTTTTTCATATAAAAATTTCAATTTTGTTAGGTTTTGGGTGGATTTTTCAATTTTTTGAGGGTGGTCACGAATTAAAGTCCTTTTCGCTCTAGGACGCATATTTAAGGAGATATGGGCAAAAGAAGTTTTTCATATAAAAATTTCAATTTTTTTAGGTTTTGGGTGGATTTTTAAATTTTTTGGGGGTGGTCACGAATTAAAGTCCTTTTCGCTCTAGGACGCATATTTAAGGAGATATGGACAAAAGAAGTTTTTCACATAAAAATTTCAATTTTGTTAGGTTTTGGGTGGATTTTTCAATTTTTTGAGGGTGGTCACGAATTAAAGTCCTTTTCGCTCTAGGACGCTTAGTTTAAGAGATATGGGCAAAAGAAGTTTTTCATATAAAAATTTCAATTTTTTTAGGTTTTGGGTGGATTTTTCAATTTTTTGAGGGTGGTCACGAATTAAAGTCCTTTTCGCTCTAGGACGCATATTTAAGGAGATATGGACAAAAGAAGTTTTTCACATAAAAATTTCAATTTTGTTAGGTTTTGGGTGGATTTTTCAATTTTTTGAGGGTGGTCACGAATTAAAGTCCTTTTCGCTCTAGGACGCATATTTAAGGAGATATGGGCAAAAGAAGTTTTTCACATAAAAATTTCAATTTTTTTAGGTTTTGGGTGGATTTTTAAATTTTTTGGGGGTGGTCACGAATTAAAGTCCTTTTCGCTCTAGGACGCATATTTAAGGAGATATGGGCAAAAGAAGTTTTTCATATAAAAATTTCAATTTTTTTAGGTTTTGGGTGGATTTTTCAATTTTTTGGGGGTGGTCACGAATTAAAGTCCTTTTCGCTCTAGGACGCATATTTAAGGAGATATGGGCAAAAGAAGTTTTTCATATAAAAATTTCAATTTTTTTAGGTTTTGGGTGGATTTTTCAACTTTTTGGGGGTGGTCACGAATTAAAGTCCTTTTCGCTCTAGGACGCATATTTAAGGAGATATGGGCAAAAGAAGTTTTTCATATAAAAATTTCAATTTTTTTAGGTTTTGGGTGGATTTTTCAATTTTTTGAGGGTGGTCACGAATTAAAGTCCTTTTCGCTCTAGGACGCTTAGTTTAGGAGATATGGGCAAAAGAAGTTTTTCATATAAAAATTTCAATTTTGTTAGGTTTTGGGTGGATTTTTCAATTTTTTGAGGGTGGTCACGAATTAAAGTCCTTTTCGCTCTAGGACGCATATTTAAGGAGATATGGGCAAAAGAAGTTTTTCATATAAAAATTTCAATTTTGTTAGGTTTTGGGTGGATTTTTCAATTTTTTGAGGGTGGTCACGAATTAAAGTCCTTTTCGCTCTAGGACGCATATTTAAGGAGATATGGGCAAAAGAAGTTTTTCATATAAAAATTTCAATTTTGTTAGATTTTGGGTGGATTTTTCAATTTTTTGAGGGTGGTCACGAATTAAAGTCCTTTTCGCTCTAGGACGCATATTTAAGGAGATATGGGCAAAAGAAGTTTTTCATATAAAAATTTCAATTTTTTTAGGTTTTGGGTGGATTTTTAAATTTTTTGGGGGCGGTCACGAATTAAAGTCCTTTTCGCTCTAGGACGCATATTTAAGGAGATATGGGCAAAAGAAGTTTTTCATATAAAAATTTCAATTTTTTTAGGTTTTGGGTGGATTTTTAAATTTTTTGGGGGTGGTCACGAATTAAAGTCCTTTTCGCTCTAGGACGCATATTTAAGGAGATATGGGCAAAAGAAGTTTTTCACATAAAAATTTCAATTTTTTTAGGTTTTGGGTGGATTTTTAAATTTTTTGGGGGTGGTCACGAATTAAAGTCCTTTTCGCTCTAGGACGCATATTTAAGGAGATATGGACAAAAGAAGTTTTTCATACACAAATTTCAATTTTGTTAGGTTTTGGGTGGATTTTTCAATTTTTTGGGGGTGGTCACGAATTAAAGTCCTTTTCGCTCTAGGACGCATATTTAAGGAGATATGGGCAAAAGAAGTTTTTCACATAAAAATTTCAATTTTTTTAGGTTTTGGGTGGATTTTTAAATTTTTTGGGGGTGGTCACGAATTAAAGTCCTTTTCGCTCTAGGACGCATATTTAAGGAGATATGGACAAAAGAAGTTTTTCATATAAAAATTTCAATTTTGTTAGGTTTTGGGTGGATTTTTCAATTTTTTTAGGGTGGTCACGAATTAAAGTCCTTTTCGCTCTAGGACGCATATTTAAGGAGATATGGACAAAAGAAGTTTTTCACATAAAAATTTCAATTTTGTTAGGTTTTGGGTGGATTTTTCAATTTTTTGAGGGTGGTCACGAATTAAAGTCCTTTTCGCTCTAGGACGCTTAGTTTAAGAGATATGGGCAAAAGAAGTTTTTCATATAAAAATTTCAATTTTTTTAGGTTTTGGGTGGATTTTTCAATTTTTTGAGGGTGGTCACGAATTAAAGTCCTTTTCGCTCTAGGACGCATATTTAAGGAGATATGGACAAAAGAAGTTTTTCACATAAAAATTTCAATTTTGTTAGGTTTTGGGTGGATTTTTCAATTTTTTGAGGGTGGTCACGAATTAAAGTCCTTTTCGCTCTAGGACGCATATTTAAGGAGATATGGGCAAAAGAAGTTTTTCACATAAAAATTTCAATTTTTTTAGGTTTTGGGTGGATTTTTAAATTTTTTGGGGGTGGTCACGAATTAAAGTCCTTTTCGCTCTAGGACGCATATTTAAGGAGATATGGGCAAAAGAAGTTTTTCATATAAAAATTTCAATTTTTTTAGGTTTTGGGTGGATTTTTCAATTTTTTGGGGGTGGTCACGAATTAAAGTCCTTTTCGCTCTAGGACGCATATTTAAGGAGATATGGGCAAAAGAAGTTTTTCATATAAAAATTTCAATTTTTTTAGGTTTTGGGTGGATTTTTCAACTTTTTGGGGGTGGTCACGAATTAAAGTCCTTTTCGCTCTAGGACGCATATTTAAGGAGATATGGGCAAAAGAAGTTTTTCATATAAAAATTTCAATTTTTTTAGGTTTTGGGTGGATTTTTCAATTTTTTGAGGGTGGTCACGAATTAAAGTCCTTTTCGCTCTAGGACGCTTAGTTTAGGAGATATGGGCAAAAGAAGTTTTTCATATAAAAATTTCAATTTTGTTAGGTTTTGGGTGGATTTTTCAATTTTTTGAGGGTGGTCACGAATTAAAGTCCTTTTCGCTCTAGGACGCATATTTAAGGAGATATGGGCAAAAGAAGTTTTTCATATAAAAATTTCAATTTTGTTAGGTTTTGGGTGGATTTTTCAATTTTTTGAGGGTGGTCACGAATTAAAGTCCTTTTCGCTCTAGGACGCATATTTAAGGAGATATGGGCAAAAGAAGTTTTTCATATAAAAATTTCAATTTTGTTAGATTTTGGGTGGATTTTTCAATTTTTTGAGGGTGGTCACGAATTAAAGTCCTTTTCGCTCTAGGACGCATATTTAAGGAGATATGGGCAAAAGAAGTTTTTCATATAAAAATTTCAATTTTTTTAGGTTTTGGGTGGATTTTTAAATTTTTTGGGGGCGGTCACGAATTAAAGTCCTTTTCGCTCTAGGACGCATATTTAAGGAGATATGGGCAAAAGAAGTTTTTCATATAAAAATTTCAATTTTTTTAGGTTTTGGGTGGATTTTTAAATTTTTTGGGGGTGGTCACGAATTAAAGTCCTTTTCGCTCTAGGACGCATATTTAAGGAGATATGGGCAAAAGAAGTTTTTCACATAAAAATTTCAATTTTTTTAGGTTTTGGGTGGATTTTTAAATTTTTTGGGGGTGGTCACGAATTAAAGTCCTTTTCGCTCTAGGACGCATATTTAAGGAGATATGGACAAAAGAAGTTTTTCATACACAAATTTCAATTTTGTTAGGTTTTGGGTGGATTTTTCAATTTTTTGGGGGTGGTCACGAATTAAAGTCCTTTTCGCTCTAGGACGCATATTTAAGGAGATATGGGCAAAAGAAGTTTTTCACATAAAAATTTCAATTTTTTTAGGTTTTGGGTGGATTTTTAAATTTTTTGGGGGTGGTCACGAATTAAAGTCCTTTTCGCTCTAGGACGCATATTTAAGGAGATATGGACAAAAGAAGTTTTTCATATAAAAATTTCAATTTTGTTAGGTTTTGGGTGGATTTTTCAATTTTTTTAGGGTGGTCACGAATTAAAGTCCTTTTCGCTCTAGGACGCTTAGTTTAGGAGATATGGGCAAAAGAAATTTTTCATATAAAAATTTCAATTTTTTTAGGTTTTGGGTGGATTTTTCAATTTTTTGAGGGTGGTCACGAATTAAAGTCCTTTTCGCTCTAGGACGCATATTTAAGGAGATATGGACAAAAGAAGTTTTTCACATAAAAATTTCAATTTTTTTAGGTTTTGGGTGGATTTTTAAATTTTTTGGGGGTGGTCACGAATTAAAGTCCTTTTCGCTCTAGGACGCATATTTAAGGAGATATGGGCAAAAGAAGTTTTTCATATAAAAATTTCAATTTTTTTAGGTTTTGGGTGGATTTTTCAATTTTTTGAGGGTGGTCACGAATTAAAGTGCTTTTCGCTCTAGGACGCATATTTAAGGAGATATGGGCAAAAGAAGTTTTTCATATAAAAATTTCAATTTTTTTAGGTTTTGGGTGGATTTTTAAATTTTTTGGGGGTGGTCACGAATTAAAGTCCTTTTCGCTCTAGGACGCATATTTAAGGAGATATGGACAAAAGAAGTTTTTCATATAAAAATTTCAATTTTTTCAAGGTTTTGGGTGGATTTTTAAATTTTTTGGGGGTGGTCACGAATTAAAGTCCTTTTCGCTCTAGGACGCATATTTAAGGAGATATGGGCAAAAGAAGTTTTTCACATAAAAATTTCAATTTTTTTAGGTTTTGGGTGGATTTTTAAATTTTTTGGGGGTGGTCACGAATTAAAGTCCTTTTCGCTCTAGGACGCATATTTAAGGAGATATGGACAAAAGAAGTTTTTCATATAAAAATTTCAATTTTGTTAGGTTTTGGGTGGATTTTTCAATTTTTTGAGGGTGGTCACGAATTAAAGTCCTTTTCGCTCTAGGACGCTTAGTTTAGGAGATATGGGCAAAAGAAGTTTTTCATATAAAAATTTCAATTTTTTTAGGTTTTGGGTGGATTTTTCAATTTTTTGAGGGTGGTCACGATTTAAAGTCCTTTTCGCTCTAGTTTAGGAGATATGGGCAAAAGAAGTTTTTCATATAAAAATTTCAATTTTGTTAGGTTTTGGGTGGATTTTTCAATTTTTTGAGGGTGGTCACGAATTAAAGTCCTTTTCGCTCTAGGACGCATATTTAAGGAGATATGGGCAAAAGAAGTTTTTCATATAAAAATTTCAATTTTGTTAGGTTTTGGGTGGATTTTTCAATTTTTGGAGGGTGGTCACGAATTAAAGTCCTTTTCGCTCTAGGACGCATATTTAAGGAGATATGGGCAAAAGAAGTTTTTCATATAAAAATTTCAATTTTGTTAGGTTTTGGGTGGATTTTTCAATTTTTTGAGGGTGGTCACGAATTAAAGTCCTTTTCGCTCTAGGACGCATATTTAAGGAGATATGGGCAAAAGAAGTTTTTCATATAAAAATTTCAATTTTTTTAGGTTTTGGGTGGATTTTTAAATTTTTTGGGGGTGGTCACGAATTAAAGTCCTTTTCGCTCTAGGACGCATATTTAAGGAGATATGGGCAAAAGAAGTTTTTCATATAAAAATTTCAATTTTTTTAGGTTTTGGGTGGATTTTTAAATTTTTTGGGGGTGGTCACGAATTAAAGTCCTTTTCGCTCTAGGACGCATATTTAAGGAGATATGGGCAAAAGAAGTTTTTCATATAAAAATTTCAATTTTTTTAAGTTTTGGGTGGATTTTTCAATTTTTTGGGGGTGGTCACGAATTAAAGTCCTTTTCGCTCTAGGACTCATATTTAAGGAGATATGGGCAAAAGAAGTTTTTCATATAAAAATTTTAATTTTTTTAGATTTTGGGTGGATTTTTAAATTTTTTGGGGGTGGTCACGAATTAAAGTCCTTTTCGCTCTAGGACGCATATTTAAGGAGATATTGGCAAAAGAAGTTTTTCACATAAAAATTTCAATTTTTTAGGTTTTGGGTGGATTTTTCAATTTTTTGAGGGTGGTCACGAATTAAAGTCCTTTTCGCTCTAGGACGCATATTTAAGGAGATATGGACAAAAGAAGTTTTTCATATAAAAATTTCAATTTTTTTAAGTTTTGGGTGGATTTTTCAATTTTTTGGGGGTGGTCACGAATTAAAGTCCTTTTCGCTCTAGGACGCTTAGTTTAGGAGATATGGGCAAAAGAAGTTTTTCATATAAAAATTTCAATTTTTTTAGGTTTTGGGTGGATTTTTAAATTTTTTGAGGGTGGTCACGAATTAAAGTCCTTTTCGCTCTAGGACGCATATTTAAGGAGATATGGGCAAAAGAAGTTTTTCATATAAAAATTTCAATTTTTTTAGGTTTTGGGTGGATTTTTCAATTTTTTGAGGGTGGTCACGAATTAAAGTCCTTTTCGCTCTAGGACGCTTAGTTTAGGAGATATGGGCAAAAGAAGTTTTTCATATAAAAATTTCAATTTTGTTAGGTTTTGGGTGGATTTTTCAATTTTTTGAGGGTGGTCACGAATTAAAGTCCTTTTCGCTCTAGGACGCTTAGTTTAGGAGATATGGGCAAAAGAAGTTTTTCATATAAAAATTTCAATTTTGTTAGGTTTTGGGTGGATTTTTCAATTTTTTGAGGGTGGTCACGAATTAAAGTCCTTTTCGCTCTAGGACGCATATTTAAGGAGATATGGGCAAAAGAAGTTTTTCATATAAAAATTTCAATTTTTTTAGGTTTTGGGTGGATTTTTAAATTTTTTGGGGGTGGTCACGAATTAAAGTCCTTTTCGTTCTAGGACGCATATTTAAGGAGATATGGACAAAAGAAGTTTTTCATATAAAAATTTCAATTTTGTTAGGTTTTGGGTGGATTTTTCAATTTTTTGAGGGTGGTCACGAATTAAAGTCCTTTTCGCTCTAGGACGCTTAGTTTAGGAGATATGGGCAAAAGAAGTTTTTCATATAAAAATTTCAATTTTGTTAGGTTTTGGGTGGATTTTTAAATTTTTTGGGGGTGGTCACGAATTAAAGTCCTTTTCGCTCTAGGACGCATATTTAAGGAGATAT
Organism: Haematobia irritans; assembly: GCF_050003625.1. Classification (NCBI taxonomy): domain Eukaryota; kingdom Metazoa; phylum Arthropoda; class Insecta; order Diptera; family Muscidae; genus Haematobia; species Haematobia irritans. The sequence continues at coordinate 111,491,070 of NC_134399.1, read as the reverse complement.
GGACAAAAGAAGTTTTTCATATAAAAATTTCAATTTTGTTAGGTTTTGGGTGGATTTTTCAATTTTTTGAGGGTGGTCACGAATTAAAGTCCTTTTCGCTCTAGGACGCATATTTAAGGAGATATGGGCAAAAGAAGTTTTTCATATAAAAATTTCAATTTTTTTAGGTTTTGGGTGGATTTTTCAATTTTTTGAGGGTGGTCACGAATTAAAGTCCTTTTCGCTCTAGGACGCATATTTAAGGAGATATGGGCAAAAGAAGTTTTTCACATAAAAATTTCAATTTTGTTAGGTTTTGGGTGGATTTTTCAATTTTTTGAGGGTGGTCACGAATTAAAGTCATTTTCGCTCTAGGACGCATATTTAAGGAGATATGGGCAAAAGAAGTTTTTCATATAAAAATTTCAATTTTGTTAGGTTTTGGGTGGATTTTTCAATTTTTTGAGGGTGGTCACGAATTAAAGTCCTTTTCGCTCTAGGACGCTTAGTTTAGGAGATATGGGCAAAAGAAGTTTTTCATATAAAAATTTCAATTTTGTTAGGTTTTGGGTGGATTTTAAAATTTTTTGGGTGTGGTCACGAATTAAAGTCCTTTTCGCTCTAGGACGCATATTTAAGGAGATATGGGCAAAAGAAGTTTTTCATATAAAAATTTCAATTTTTTTAGGTTTTGGGTGGATTTTTCAATTTTTTGAGGGTGGTCACGAATTAAAGTCCTTTTCGCTCTAGGACGCTTAGTTTAGGAGATATGGGCAAAAGAAGTTTTTCATATAAAAATTTCAATTTTGTTAGGTTTTGGGTGGATTTTTAAATTTTTTGAGGGTGGTCACGAATTAAAGTCCTTTTCGCTCTAGGACGCTTAGTTTAGGAGATATGGGCAAAAGAAGTTTTTCATATAAAAATTTCAATTTTTTTAGGTTTTGGGTGGATTTTTCAATTTTTTGAGGGTGGTCACGAATTAAAGTCTTTTTCGCTCTAGGACGCATATTTAAGGAGATATGGACAAAAGAAGTTTTTCATATAAAAATTTCAATTTTTTTAGGTTTTGGGTGGATTTTTCAATTTTTTGGGGGTGGTCACGAATTAAAGTCCTTTTCGCTCTAGGACGCATATTTAAGGAGATATGGACAAAAGAAGTTTTTCATATAAAAATTTCAATTTTTTTAGGTTTTGGGTGGATTTTTAAATTTTTTGGGGGTGGTCACGAATTAAAGTCCTTTTCGCTCTAGGACGCATATTTAAGGAGATATGGGCAAAAGAAGTTTTTCATATAAAAATTTCAATTTTTTTAGGTTTTGGGTGGATTTTTAAATTTTTTGGGGGTGGTCACGAATTAAAGTCCTTTTCGCTCTAGGACGCATATTTAAGGAGATATGGACAAAAGAAGTTTTTCATATAAAAATTTCAATTTTTTTAGGTTTTGGGTGGATTTTTCAATTTTTTGAGGGTGGTCACGAATTAAAGTCCTTTTCGCTCTAGAACGCATATTTAAGGAGATATGGACAAAAGAAGTTTTTCATATAAAAATTTCAATTTTTTTAGGTTTTGGGTGGATTTTTAAATTTTTTGGGGGTGGTCACGAATTAAAGTCCTTTTCGCTCTAGGACGCATATTTAAGGAGATATGGACAAAAGAAGTTTTTCATATAAAAATTTCAATTTTTTTAGGTTTTGTGTCGATTTTTAAATTTTTTGGGTGTGGTCACGCTCTAGGACGCATATTTAAGGAGATATGGGCAAAAGAAGTTTTTCACATAAAAATTTCAATTTTTTTAGGTTTTGGGTGGATTTTTAAATTTTTTGGGGGTGGTCACGAATTAAAGTCCTTTTCGCTCTAGGACGCATATTTAAGGAGATATGGGCAAAAGAAGTTTTTCACATAAAAATTTCAATTTTGTTAGGTTTTGGGTGGATTTTTCAATTTTTTGAGGGTGGTCACGAATTAAAGTCATTTTCGCTCTAGGACGCATATTTAAGGAGATATGGGCAAAAGAAGTTTTTCATATAAAAATTTCAATTTTGTTAGGTTTTGGGTGGATTTTTCAATTTTTTGAGGGTGGTCGAATTAAAGTCCTTTTCGCTCTAGGACGCATATTTAAGGAGATATGGACAAAAGAAGTTTTTCATATAAAAATTTCAATTTTTTTAGGTTTTGTGTCGATTTTTAAATTTTTTGGGTGTGGTCACGCTCTAGGACGCATATTTAAGGAGATATGGGCAAAAGAAGTTTTTCACATAAAAATTTCAATTTTTTTAGGTTTTGGGTGGATTTTTAAATTTTTTGGGGGTGGTCACGAATTAAAGTCCTTTTCGCTCTAGGACGCATATTTAAGGAGATATGGGCAAAAGAAGTTTTTCACATAAAAATTTCAATTTTGTTAGGTTTTGGGTGGATTTTTCAATTTTTTGAGGGTGGTCACGAATTAAAGTCATTTTCGCTCTAGGACGCATATTTAAGGAGATATGGGCAAAAGAAGTTTTTCATATAAAAATTTCAATTTTGTTAGGTTTTGGGTGGATTTTTCAATTTTTTGAGGGTGGTCACGAATTAAAGTCCTTTTCGCTCTAGGACGCTTAGTTTAGGAGATATGGGCAAAAGAAGTTTTTCATATAAAAATTTCAATTTTGTTAGGTTTTGGGTGGATTTTTCAATTTTTTGGGGGTGGTCACGAATTAAAGTCCTTTTCGCTCTAGGACGCTTAGTTTAGGAGATATGGGCAAAAGAAGTTTTTCATATAAAAATTTCAATTTTTTTAGGTTTTGTGTCGATTTTTAAATTTTTTGGGTGTGGTCACGAATTAAAGTCCTTTTCGCTCTAGGACTCATATTTAAGGAGATATGGGCAAAGGAAGTTTTTCATATAAAAATTTCAATTTTTTTAGGTTTTGGGTGGATTTTTCAATTTTTTGGGGGTGGTCACGAATTAAAGTCCTTTTCGCTCTAGGACGCATATTTAAGGAGATATGGACAAAGGAAGTTTTTCATATAAAAATTTCAATTTTGTTAGGTTTTGGGTGGATTTTTCAATTTTTTGAGGGTGGTCACGAATTAAAGTCCTTTTCGCTCTAGGACGCATATTTAAGGAGATATGGGCAAAAGAAGTTTTTCACATAAAAATTTCAATTTTTTTAGGTTTTGGGTGGATTTTAAAATTTTTTGGGTGTGGTCACGAATTAAAGCCCTTTTCGCTCTAGGACGCATATTTAAGGAGATATGGGCAAAAGAAGTTTTTCATATAAAAATTTCAATTTTTTTAGGTTTTGGGTGGATTTTTCAATTTTTTGAGGGTGGTCACGAATTAAAGTCCTTTTCGCTCTAGGACGCTTAGTTTAGGAGATATGGGCAAAAGAAGTTTTTCATATAAAAATTTCAATTTTGTTAGGTTTTGTGTCGATTTTTAAATTTTTTGGGTGTGGTCACGAATTAAAGTCCTTTTCGCTCTAGGACGCATATTTAACGAGATATGGGCAAAAGAAGTTTTTCATATAAAAATTTCAATTTTTTTAGGTTTTGGGTGGATTTTTCAATTTTTTGAGGGTGGTCACGAATTAAAGTCTTTTTCGCTCTAGGACGCATATTTAAGGAGATATGGACAAAAGAAGTTTTTCATATAAAAATTTCAATTTTTTTAGGTTTTGGGTGGATTTTTCAATTTTTTGGGGGTGGTCACGAATTAAAGTCCTTTTCGCTCTAGGACGCATATTTAAGGAGATATGGACAAAAGAAGTTTTTCATATAAAAATTTCAATTTTTTTAGGTTTTGGGTGGATTTTTAAATTTTTTGGGGGTGGTCACGAATTAAAGTCCTTTTCGCTCTAGGACGCATATTTAAGGAGATATGGGCAAAAGAAGTTTTTCATATAAAAATTTCAATTTTTTTAGGTTTTGGGTGGATTTTTAAATTTTTTGGGGGTGGTCACGAATTAAAGTCCTTTTCGCTCTAGGACGCATATTTAAGGAGATATGGACAAAAGAAGTTTTTCATATAAAAATTTCAATTTTTTTAGGTTTTGGGTGGATTTTTCAATTTTTTGAGGGTGGTCACGAATTAAAGTCCTTTTCGCTCTAGAACGCATATTTAAGGAGATATGGACAAAAGAAGTTTTTCATATAAAAATTTCAATTTTTTTAGGTTTTGGGTGGATTTTTAAATTTTTTGGGGGTGGTCACGAATTAAAGTCCTTTTCGCTCTAGGACGCATATTTAAGGAGATATGGACAAAAGAAGTTTTTCATATAAAAATTTCAATTTTTTTAGGTTTTGTGTCGATTTTTAAATTTTTTGGGTGTGGTCACGCTCTAGGACGCATATTTAAGGAGATATGGGCAAAAGAAGTTTTTCACATAAAAATTTCAATTTTTTTAGGTTTTGGGTGGATTTTTAAATTTTTTGGGGGTGGTCACGAATTAAAGTCCTTTTCGCTCTAGGACGCATATTTAAGGAGATATGGGCAAAAGAAGTTTTTCATATAAAAATTTCAATTTTGTTAGGTTTTGGGTGGATTTTTCAATTTTTTGAGGGTGGTCACGAATTAAAGTCCTTTTCGCTCTAGGACGCTTAGTTTAGGAGATATGGGCAAAAGAAGTTTTTCATATAAAAATTTCAAATTTGTTAGGTTTTGGGTGGATTTTTCAATTTTTTGGGGGTGGTCACGAATTAAAGTCCTTTTCGCTCTAGGACGCATATTTAAGGAGATATGGGCAAAAGAAGTTTTTCACATAAAAATTTCAATTTTTTTAGGTTTTGGGTGGATTTTTAAATTTTTTGGGGGTGGTCACGAATTAAAGTCCTTTTCGCTCTAGGACGCATATTTAAGGAGATATGGGCAAAAGAAGTTTTTCATATAAAAATTTCATTTTTTTTAGGTTTTGTGTCGATTTTTAAATTTTTTGGGGGTGGTCACGAATTAAAGTCCTTTTCGCTCTAGGACGCATATTTAAGGAGATATGGGCAAAAGAAGTTTTTCATATAAAAATTTCAATTTTTTTAGGTTTTGGGTGGATTTTTAAATTTTTTGGGGGTGGTCACGAATTAAAGTCCTTTACGCTCTAGGACGCATATTTAAGGAGATATGGGCAAAAGAAGTTTTTCATATAAAAATTTCAATTTTTTTAGGTTTTGGGTGGATTTTTAAATTTTTTGGGGGTGGTCACGAATTAAAGTCCTTTTCGCTCTAGGACGCATATTTAAGGAGATATGGGCAAAAGAAGTTTTTCATATAAAAATTTCAATTTTTTTAGGTTTTGGGTGGATTTTTAAATTTTTTGGGGGTGGTCACGAATTAAAGTCCTTTTCGCTCTAGGACGCATATTTAAGGAGATATGGACAAAAGAAGTTTTTCATATAAAAATTTCAATTTTTTTAGGTTTTGGGTGGATTTTTCAATTTTTTGGGAGTGGTCACGAATTAAAGTCCTTTTCGCTCTAGGACGCATATTTAAGGAGATATGGACAAAAGAAGTTTTTCACATAAAAATTTCAATTTTTTTAGGTTTTGGGTGGATTTTTAAATTTTTTGAGGGTGGTCACGAATTAAAGTCCTTTTCGCTCTAGGACGCATATTTAAGGAGATATGGACAAAAGAAGTTTTTCATATAAAAATTTCAATTTTTTTAGGTTTTGGGTGGATTTTTAAATTTTTTGGGGGTGGTCACGAATTAAAGTCCTTTTCGCTCTAGGACGCATATTTAAGGAGATATGGGCAAAAGAAGTTTTTCATATAAAAATTTCAATTTTTTTAGGTTTTGGGTGGATTTTTAAATTTTTTGGGGGTGGTCACGAATTAAAGTCCTTTTCGCTCTAGGACGCTTAGTTTAGGAGATATGGGCAAAAGAAGTTTTTCATATAAAAATTTCAATTTTGTTAGGTTTTGGGTGGATTTTTCAATTTTTTGAGGGTGGTCACGAATTAAAGTCCTTTTCGCTCTAGGACGCTTAGTTTAGGAGATATGGGCAAAAGAAGTTTTTCATATAAAAATTTCAATTTTGTTAGGTTTTGGGTGGATTTTTCAATTTTTTGAGGGTGGTCACGAATTAAAGTCCTTTTCGCTCTAGGACGCATATTTAAGGAGATATGGGCAAAAGAAGTTTTTCATATAAAAATTTCAATTTTTTTAGGTTTTGGGTGGATTTTTAAATTTTTTGGGGGTGGTCACGAATTAAAGTCCTTTTCGTTCTAGGACGCATATTTAAGGAGATATGGACAAAAGAAGTTTTTCATATAAAAATTTCAATTTTGTTAGGTTTTGGGTGGATTTTTCAATTTTTTGAGGGTGGTCACGAATTAAAGTCCTTTTCGCTCTAGGACGCTTAGTTTAGGAGATATGGACAAAAGAAGTTTTTCATATAAAAATTTCAATTTTGTTAGGTTTTGGGTGGATTTTTAAATTTTTTGGGGGTGGTCACGAATTAAAGTCCTTTTCGCTCTAGGACGCATATTTAAGGAGATATGGACAAAAGAAGTTTTTCATATAAAAATTTCAATTTTGTTAGGTTTTGGGTGGATTTTTCAATTTTTTGAGGGTGGTCACGAATTAAAGTCCTTTTCGCTCTAGGACGCATATTTAAGGAGATATGGGCAAAAGAAGTTTTTCACATAAAAATTTCAATTTTGTTAGGTTTTGGGTGGATTTTTCAATTTTTTGAGGGTGGTCACGAATTAAAGTCCTTTTCGCTCTAGGACGCATATTTAAGGAGATATGGGCAAAAGAAGTTTTTCATATAAAAATTTCAATTTTGTTAGGTTTTGGGTGGATTTTTCAATTTTTTGAGGGTGGTCACGAATTAAAGTCCTTTTCGCTCTAGGACGCTTAGTTTAGGAGATATGGGCAAAAGAAGTTTTTCATATAAAAATTTCAATTTTGTTAGGTTTTGGGTGGATTTTTCAATTTTTTGGGGGTGGTCACGAATTAAAGTCCTTTTCGCTCTAGGACGCTTAGTTTAGGAGATATGGGCAAAAGAAGTTTTTCATATAAAAATTTCAATTTTTTTAGGTTTTGTGTCGATTTTTAAATTTTTTGGGTGTGGTCACGAATTAAAGTCCTTTTCGCTCTAGGACTCATATTTAAGGAGATATGGGCAAAAGAAGTTTTTCATATAAAAATTTCAATTTTTTTAGGTTTTGGGTGGATTTTTCAATTTTTTGGGGGTGGTCACGAATTAAAGTCCTTTTCGCTCTAGGACGCATATTTAAGGAGATATGGACAAAAGAAGTTTTTCATATAAAAATTTCAATTTTGTTAGGTTTTGGGTGGATTTTTCAATTTTTTGAGGGTGGTCACGAATTAAAGTCCTTTTCGCTCTAGGACGCATATTTAAGGAGATATGGGCAAAAGAAGTTTTTCACATAAAAATTTCAATTTTTTTAGGTTTTGGGTGGATTTTAAAATTTTTTGGGTGTGGTCACGAATTAAAGTCCTTTTCGCTCTAGGACGCATATTTAAGGAGATATGGGCAAAAGAAGTTTTTCATATAAAAATTTCAATTTTTTTAGGTTTTGGGTGGATTTTTCAATTTTTTGAGGGTGGTCACGAATTAAAGTCCTTTTCGCTCTAGGACGCTTAGTTTAGGAGATATGGGCAAAAGAAGTTTTTCATATAAAAATTTCAATTTTGTTAGGTTTTGGGTGGATTTTTCAATTTTTTGAGGGTGGTCACGAATTAAAGTCCTTTTCGCTCTAGGACGCTTAGTTTAGGAGATATGGGCAAAAGAAGTTTTTCATATAAAAATTTCAATTTTTTTAGGTTTTGGGTGGATTTTTCAATTTTTTGAGGGTGGTCACGAATTAAAGTCTTTTTCGCTCTAGGACGCATATTTAAGGAGATATGGACAAAAGAAGTTTTTCATATAAAAATTTCAATTTTTTTAGGTTTTGGGTGGATTTTTCAATTTTTTGGGGGTGGTCACGAATTAAAGTCCTTTTCGCTCTAGGACGCATATTTAAGGAGATATGGACAAAAGAAGTTTTTCATATAAAAATTTCAATTTTTTAGGTTTTGGGTGGATTTTTAAATTTTTTGGGGGTGGTCACGAATTAAAGTCCTTTTCGCTCTAGGACGCATATTTAAGGAGATATGGGCAAAAGAAGTTTTTCATATAAAAATTTCAATTTTTTTAGGTTTTGGGTGGATTTTTAAATTTTTTGGGGGTGGTCACGAATTAAAGTCCTTTTCGCTCTAGGACGCATATTTAAGGAGATATGGACAAAAGAAGTTTTTCATATAAAAATTTCAATTTTTTTAGGTTTTGGGTGGATTTTTAAATTTTTTGGGGGTGGTCACGAATTAAAGTCCTTTTCGCTCTAGGACGCATATTTAAGGAGATATGGACAAAAGAAGTTTTTCATATAAAAATTTCAATTTTTTTAGGTTTTGTGTCGATTTTTAAATTTTTTTGGGTGTGGTCACGCTCTAGGACGCATATTTAAGGAGATATGGGCAAAAGAAGTTTTTCACATAACAATTTAAATTTTTTTAGGTTTTGGGTGGATTTTTAAATTTTTTGGGGGTGGTCACGAATTAAAGTCCTTTTCGCTCTAGGACGCATATTTAAGGAGATATGGGCAAAAGAAGTTTTTCATATAAAAATTTCAATTTTGTTAGGTTTTGGGTGGATTTTTCAATTTTTTGAGGGTGGTCACGAATCAAAGTCCTTTTCGCTCTAGGACGCTTAGTTTAGGAGATATGGGCAAAAGAAGTTTTTCATATAAAAATTTCAATTTTGTTAGGTTTTGGGTGGATTTTTCAATTTTTTGGGGGTGGTCACGAATTAAAGTCCTTTTCGCTCTAGGACGCATATTTAAGGAGATATGGGCAAAAGAAGTTTTTCACATAAAAATTTCAATTTTTTTAGGTTTTGGGTGGATTTTTAAATTTTTTGGGGGTGGTCACGAATTAAAGTCCTTTTCGCTCTAGGACGCATATTTAAGGAGATATGGGCAAAAGAAGTTTTTCATATAAAAATTTCAATTTTTTTAGGTTTTGTGTCGATTTTTAAATTTTTTGGGGGTGGTCACGAATTAAAGTCCTTTTCGCTCTAGGACGCATATTTAAGGAGATATGGGCAAAAGAAGTTTTACATATAAAAATTTCAATTTTTTTAGGTTTTGGGTGGATTTTTAAATTTTTTGGGGGTGGTCACGAATTAAAGTCCTTTTCGCTCTAGGACGCATATTTAAGGAGATATGGGCAAAAGAAGTTTTTCATATAAAAATTTCAATTTTTTTAGGTTTTGGGTGGATTTTTAAATTTTTTGGGGGTGGTCACGAATTAAAGTCCTTTTCGCTCTAGGACGCATATTTAAGGAGATATGGGCAAAAGAAGTTTTTCATATAAAAATTTCAATTTTTTTAGGTTTTGGGTGGATTTTTAAATTTTTTGGGGGTGGTCACGAATTAAAGTCCTTTTCGCTCTAGGACGCATATTTAAGGAGATATGGACAAAAGAAGTTTTTCATATAAAAATTTCAATTTTTTTAGGTTTTGGGTGGATTTTTCAATTTTTTGGGAGTGGTCACGAATTAAAGTCCTTTTCGCTCTAGGACGCATATTTAAGGAGATATGGACAAAAGAAGTTTTTCACATAAAAATTTCAATTTTTTTAGGTTTTGGGTGGATTTTTAAATTTTTTGAGGGTGGTCACGAATTAAAGTCCTTTTCGCTCTAGGACGCATATTTAAGGAGATATGGACAAAAGAAGTTTTTCATATAAAAATTTCAATTTTTTTAGGTTTTGGGTGGGTTTTTAAATTTTTTGGGGGTGGTCACGAATTAAAGTCCTTTTCGCTCTAGGACGCATATTTAAGGAGATATGGGCAAAAGAAGTTTTTCATATAAAAATTTCAATTTTTTTAGGTTTTGGGTGGATTTTTCAATTTTTTGAGGGTGGTCACGAATTAAAGTCCTTTTCGCTCTAGGACGCATATTTAAGGAGATATGGGCAAAAGAAGTTTTTCATATAAAAATTTCAATTTTTTAAGGTTTTGGGTGGATTTTTAAATTTTTTGGGGGTGGTCACGAATTAAAGTCCTTTTCGCTCTAGGACGCTTAGTTTAGGAGATATGGGCAAAAGAAGTTTTTCATATAAAAATTTCAATTTTGTTAGGTTTTGGGTGGATTTTTCAATTTTTTGAGGGTGGTCACGAATTAAAGTCCTTTTCGCTCTAGGACGCATATTTAAGGAGATATGGACAAAAGAAGTTTTTCATATAAAAATTTCAATTTTGTTAGGTTTTGGGTGGATTTTTAAATTTTTTGGGGGTGGTCACGAATTAAAGTCCTTTTCGCTCTAGGACGCATATTTAAGGAGATATGGACAAAAGAAGTTTTTCATATAAAAATTTCAATTTTGTTAGGTTTTGGGTGGATTTTTCAATTTTTTGAGGGTGGTCACGAATTAAAGTCCTTTTCGCTCTAGGACGCATATTTAAGGAGATATGGGCAAAAGAAGTTTTTCATATAAAAATTTTAATTTTTTTAGGTTTTGGGTGGATTTTTCAATTTTTTGAGGGTGGTCACGAATTAAAGTCCTTTTCGCTCTAGGACGCATATTTAAGGAGATATGGGCAAAAGAAGTTTTTCACATAAAAATTTCAATTTTTTTAGGTTTTGGGTGGATTTTTAAATTTTTTGGGGGTGGTCACGAATTAAAGTCCTTTTCGCTCTAGGACGCATATTTAAGGAGATATGGGCAAAAGAAGTTTTTCATATAAAAATTTCAATTTTTTTAGGTTTTGGGTGGATTTTTAAATTTTTTGGGGGTGGTCACGAATTAAAGTCCTTTTCGCTCTAGGACGCTTAGTTTAGGAGATATGGGCAAAAGAAGTTTTTCATATAAAAATTTCAATTTTGTTAGGTTTTGGGTGGATTTTTAAATTTTTTGAGGGTGGTCACGAATTAAAGTCCTTTTCGCTCTAGGACGCATATTTAAGGAGATATGGACAAAAGAAGTTTTTCATATAAAAATTTCAATTTTGTTAGATTTTGGGTGGATTTTTAAATTTCTTTGGGGGTGGTCACGAATTAAAGTCCTTTTCGCTCTAGGACGCATATTTAAGGAGATATGGACAAAAGAAGTTTTTCATATAAAAATTTCAATTTTTTTAGGTTTTGGGTGGATTTTTCAATTTTTTGGGGGTGGTCACGAATTAAAGTCCTTTTCGCTCTAGGACTCATATTTAAGGAGATATGGGCAAAAGAAGTTTTTCATATAAAAATTTCAATTTTTTTAGGTTTTGGGTGGATTTTTAAATTTTTTGGGGGTGGTCACGAATTAAAGTCCTTTTCGCTCTAGGACGCATATTTAAGGAGATATGGGCAAAAGAAGTTTTTCATATAAAAATTTCAATTTTGTTAGGTTTTGGGTGGATTTTTCAATTTTTTGAGGGTGGTCACGAATTAAAGTCCTTTTCGCTCTAGGACGCTTAGTTTAGGAGATATGGGCAAAAGAAGTTTTTCATATAAAAATTTCAATTTTTTTAGGTTTTGGGTGGATTTTTAAATTTTTTGGGGGTGGTCACGAATTAAAGTCCTTTTCGCTCTAGGACGCATATTTAAGGAGATATGGGCAAAAGAAGTTTTTCATATAAAAATTTCAATTTTTTAGGTTTTGTGTCGATTTTTAAATTTTTTGGGTGTGGTCACGAATTAAAGTCCTTTTCGCTCTAGGACGCATATTTAAGGAGATATGGGCAAAAGAAGTTTTTCACATAAAAATTTCAATTTTTTTAGGTTTTGCCCATATCTCCTAAACTAAGCGTCCTAGAGCGAAAAGGACTTTAATTCGTGACCACCCTCAAAAAATTGAAAAATCCACCCAAAACCTAACAAAATTAAAATTTTTATATGAAAAACTTCTTTTGTCCATATCTCCTTAAATATGCGTCCTAGAGCGAAAAGGACTTTAATTCGTGGCCACCCTCAAAAAATTGAAAAATCCACCCAAAACCTAAAAAAATTGAAATTTTTATATGAAAAACTTCTTTTGCCCATATCTCCTAAACTAAGCGTCCTAGAGCGAAAAGGACTTTAATTCGTGACCACCCCCAAAAAATTTAAAAATCCACCAAAACCTAAAAAAATTGAAATGTTTATATGAAAAACTTCTTTTGCCCATATCTCCTAAACTAAGCGTCCTAGAGCGAAAAGGACTTTAATTCGTGACCACCACCCTCAAAAAATTGAAAAATCCACCCAAAACCTAACAAAATTGAAATTTTTATATGAAAAACTTCTTTTGCCCATATCTCCTAAACTAAGCGTCCTAGAGCGAAAAGGACTTTAATTCGTGACCACCCTCAAAAAATTTAAAAATCCACCCAAAACCTAACAAAATTGAAATTTTTATATGAAAAACTTCTTTTGCCCATATCTCCTAAACTAAGCGTCCTAGAGCGAAAAGGACTTTAATTCGTGACCACCCCCAAAAAATTTAAAAATCCACCCAAAACCTAAAAAAATTGAAATTTTTATATGAAAAACTTCTTTTGCCCATATCTCCTAAACTAAGCGTCCTAGAGCGAAAAGGACTTTAATTCGTGACCACCCTCAAAAAATTGAAAAATCCACCCAAAACCTAACAAAATTGAAATTTTTATATGAAAAACTTCTTTTGCCCATATCTCCTAAACTAAGCGTCCTAGAGCGAAAAGGACTTTAATTCGTGACCACCCCCAAAAAATTTAAAAATCCACCCAAAACCTAAAAAAATTGAAATTTTTATATGAAAAACTTCTTTTGCCCATATCTCCTTAAATATGCGTCCTAGAGCGAAAAGGACTTTAATTCGTGACCACCCTCAAAAAATTGAAAAATCCACCCAAAACCTAAAAAAATTGAAATTTTTATATGAAAAACTTCTTTTGCCCATATCTCCTAAACTAAGCGTCCTAGAGCGAAAAGGACTTTAATTCGTGACCACCCTCAAAAAATTGAAAAATCCACCCAAAACCTAAAAAAATTAAAATTTTTATATGAAAAACTTCTTTTGTCCATATCTCCTTAAATATGCGTCCTAGAGCGAAAAGGACTTTAATTCGTGGCCACCCTCAAAAAATTGAAAAATCCACCCAAAACCTAAAAAAATTGAAATTTTTATGTGAAAAACTTCTTTTGCCCATATCTCCTTAAATATGCGTCCTAGAGCGAAAAGGACTTTAATTCGTGACCACCCCCAAAAAATTTAAAAATCCACCCAAAACCTAAAAAATTTGAAATTTTTATATGAAAAACTTCTTTTGCCCATATCTCCTTAAATATGCGTCCTAGAGCGAAAAGGACTTTAATTCGTGACCACCCTCAAAAAATTTAAAAATCGACACAAAACCTAAAAAAATTGAAATTTTTATATGAAAAACTTCTTTTGCCCATATCTCCTTAAATATGCGTCCTAGAGCGAAAAGGACTTTAATTCGTGACCACCCTCAAAAAATTGAAAAATCCACCCAAAACCTAAAAAAATTGAAATTTTTATATGAAAAACTTCTTTTGCCCATATCTCCTAAACTAAGCGTCCTAGAGCGAAAAGGACTTTAATTCGTGACCACCCTCAAAAAATTGAAAAATCCACCCAAAACCTAACAAAATTGAAATTTTTATATGAAAAACTTCTTTTGCCCATATCTCCTAAACTAAGCGTCCTAGAGCGAAAAGGACTTTAATTCGTGGCCACCCCCAAAAAATTTAAAAATCCACCCAAAACCTAAAAAAATTGAAATTTTTATATGAAAAACTTCTTTTGCCCATATCTCCTAAACTAAGCGTCCTAGAGCGAAAAGGACTTTAATTCGTGACCACCCTCAAAAAATTGAAAAATCCACCCAAAACCTAACAAAATTGAAATTTTTATATGAAAAACTTCTTTTGCCCATATCTCCTAAACTAAGCGTCCTAGAGCGAAAAGGACTTTAATTCGTGACCACCCTCAAAAAATTGAAAAATCCACCCAAAACCTAAAAAAATTGAAATTTTTATATGAAAAACTTCTTTTGCCCATATCTCCTTAAATATGCGTCCTAGAGCGAAAAGGACTTTAATTCGTGACCACCCTCAAAAAATTGAAAAATCCACCAAAAACCTAACAAAATTGCAATTTTTATATGAAAAACTTCTTTTGCCCATATCTCCTTAAATATGCGTCCTAGAGCGAAAAGGACTTTAATTCGTGACCACCCTCAAAAAATTGAAAAATCCACCCAAAACCTAACAAAATTGAAATTTTTATATGAAAAACTTCTTTTGTCCATATCTCCTTAAATATGCGTCCTAGAGCGAAAAGGACTTTAATTCGTGACTACCCCCAAAAAATTTAAAAATCCACCCAAAACCTAAAAAAATTGAAATTTTTATATGAAAAACTTCTTTTGCCCATATCTCCTTAAATATGCGTCCTAGAGCGAAAAGGACTTTAATTCGTGACCACCCTCAAAAAATTGAAAAATCCACCCAAAACCTAACAAAATTGAAATTTTTATATGAAAAACTTCTTTTGCCCATATCTCCTAAACTAAGCGTCCTAGAGCGAAAAGGACTTTAATTCGTGACCACCCTCAAAAAATTGAAAAATCCACCCAAAACCTAAAAAAATTGAAATTTTTATATGAAAAACTTCTTTTGTCCATATCTCCTTAAATATGCGTCCTAGAGCGAAAAGGACTTTAATTCGTGACCACCCCCAAAAAATTTAAAAATCCACCAAAAACTTAAAAAAATTGAAATTTTTATATGAAAAACTTCTTTTGCCCATATCTCCTTAAATATGCGTCCTAGAGCGAAAAGGACTTTAATTCGTGACCACCCTCAAAAAATTTAAAAATCGACACAAAACCTAAAAAAATTGAAATTTTTATATGAAAAACTTCTTTTGCCCATATCTCCTTAAATATGCGTCCTAGAGCGAAAAGGACTTTAATTCGTGACCACCCTCAAAAAATTGAAAAATCCACCCAAAACCTAACAAAATTGAAATTTTTATGTGAAAAACTTCTTTTGCCAATATCTCCTTAAATATGCGTCCTAGAGCGAAATTTTTATATGAAAAACTTCTTTTGCCCATATCTCCTAAACTAAGCGTCCTAGAGCGAAAAGGACTTTAATTCGTGACCACCGCCAAAAAGTTGAAAAATCCACCCAAAACCTAAAAACCTAAAAATTGAAATTTTTATATGAAAAACTTCTTTTGCCCATATCTCCTTAAATATGAGTCCTAGAGCGAAAAGGACTTTAATTCGTGACCACCCCCAAAAAATTGAAAAATCCACCCAAAACTTAAAAAAATTGAAATTTTTATATGAAAAACTTCTTTTGCCCATATCTCCTTAAATATGCGTCCTAGAGCGAAAAGGACTTTAATTCGTGACCACCCCCAAAAAGTTGAAAAATCCACCCAAAACCTAAAAAAATTGAAATTTTTATATGAAAAACTTCTTTTGTCCATATCTCCTTAAATATGCGTCCTAGAGCGAAAAGGACTTTAATTCGTGACCACCCCCAAAAAATTGAAAAATCCACCCAAAACTTAAAAAAATTGAAATTTTTATATGAAAAACTTCTTTTGCCCATATCTCCTTAAATATGCGTCCTAGAGCGAAAAGGACTTTAATTCGTGACCACCCCCAAAAAGTTGAAAAATCCACCCAAAACCTAAAAAAATTGAAATTTTTATATGAAAAACTTCTTTTGTCCATATCTCCTTAAATATGCGTCCTAGAGCGAAAAGGACTTTAATTCGTGGCCACCCTCAAAAAATTGAAAAATCCACCCAAAACCTAAAAAAATTGAAATTTTTATGTGAAAAACTTCTTTTGCCCATATCTCCTTAAATATGCGTCCTAGAGCGAAAAGGACTTTAATTCGTGACCACCCCCAAAAAATTTAAAAATCCACCCAAAACCTAAAAAATTTGAAATTTTTATATGAAAAACTTCTTTTGCCCATATCTCCTTAAATATGCGTCCTAGAGCGAAAAGGACTTTAATTCGTGACCACCCTCAAAAAATTTAAAAATCGACACAAAACCTAAAAAAATTGAAATTTTTATATGAAAAACTTCTTTTGCCCATATCTCCTTAAATATGCGTCCTAGAGCGAAAAGGACTTTAATTCGTGACCACCCTCAAAAAATTGAAAAATCCACCCAAAACCTAAAACAATTGAAATTTTTATATGAAAAACTTCTTTTGCCCATATCTCCTAAACTAAGCGTCCTAGAGCGAAAAGGACTTTAATTCGTGACCACCCTCAAAAAATTGAAAAATCCACCCAAAACCTAACAAAATTGAAATTTTTATATGAAAAACTTCTTTTGCCCATATCTCCTAAACTAAGCGTCCTAGAGCGAAAAGGACTTTAATTCGTGGCCACCCCCAAAAAATTTAAAAATCCACCCAAAACCTAAAAAAATTGAAATTTTTATATGAAAAACTTCTTTTGCCCATATCTCCTAAACTAAGCGTCCTAGAGCGAAAAGGACTTTAATTCGTGACCACCCTCAAAAAATTGAAAAATCCACCCAAAACCTAACAAAATTGAAATTTTTATATGAAAAACTTCTTTTGCCCATATCTCCTAAACTAAGCGTCCTAGAGCGAAAAGGACTTTAATTCGTGACCACCCTCAAAAAATTGAAAAATCCACCCAAAACCTAAAAAAATTGAAATTTTTATATGAAAAACTTCTTTTGCCCATATCTCCTTAAATATGCGTCCTAGAGCGAAAAGGACTTTAATTCGTGACCACCCTCAAAAAATTGAAAAATCCACCAAAAACCTAACAAAATTGCAATTTTTATATGAAAAACTTCTTTTGCCCATATCTCCTTAAATATGCGTCCTAGAGCGAAAAGGACTTTAATTCGTGACCACCCTCAAAAAATTGAAAAATCCACCCAAAACCTAACAAAATTGAAATTTTTATATGAAAAACTTCTTTTGTCCATATCTCCTTAAATATGCGTCCTAGAGCGAAAAGGACTTTAATTCGTGACTACCCCCAAAAAATTTAAAAATCCACCCAAAACCTAAAAAAATTGAAATTTTTATATGAAAAACTTCTTTTGCCCATATCTCCTTAAATATGCGTCCTAGAGCGAAAAGGACTTTAATTCGTGACCACCCTCAAAAAATTGAAAAATCCACCCAAAACCTAACAAAATTGAAATTTTTATATGAAAAACTTCTTTTGCCCATATCTCCTAAACTAAGCGTCCTAGAGCGAAAAGGACTTTAATTCGTGACCACCCTCAAAAAATTGAAAAATCCACCCAAAACCTAAAAAAATTGAAATTTTTATATGAAAAACTTCTTTTGTCCATATCTCCTTAAATATGCGTCCTAGAGCGAAAAGGACTTTAATTCGTGACCACCCCCAAAAAATTTAAAAATCCACCAAAAACTTAAAAAAATTGAAATTTTTATATGAAAAACTTCTTTTGCCCATATCTCCTTAAATATGCGTCCTAGAGCGAAAAGGACTTTAATTCGTGACCACCCTCAAAAAATTTAAAAATCGACACAAAACCTAAAAAAATTGAAATTTTTATATGAAAAACTTCTTTTGCCCATATCTCCTTAAATATGCGTCCTAGAGCGAAAAGGACTTTAATTCGTGACCACCCTCAAAAAATTGAAAAATCCACCCAAAACCTAACAAAATTGAAATTTTTATGTGAAAAACTTCTTTTGCCAATATCTCCTTAAATATGCGTCCTAGAGCGAAATTTTTATATGAAAAACTTCTTTTGCCCATATCTCCTAAACTAAGCGTCCTAGAGCGAAAAGGACTTTAATTCGTGACCACCGCCAAAAAGTTGAAAAATCCACCCAAAACCTAAAAACCTAAAAATTGAAATTTTTATATGAAAAACTTCTTTTGCCCATATCTCCTTAAATATGAGTCCTAGAGCGAAAAGGACTTTAATTCGTGACCACCCCCAAAAAATTGAAAAATCCACCCAAAACTTAAAAAAATTGAAATTTTTATATGAAAAACTTCTTTTGCCCATATCTCCTTAAATATGCGTCCTAGAGCGAAAAGGACTTTAATTCGTGACCACCCCCAAAAAGTTGAAAAATCCACCCAAAACCTAAAAAAATTGAAATTTTTATATGAAAAACTTCTTTTGTCCATATCTCCTTAAATATGCGTCCTAGAGCGAAAAGGACTTTAATTCGTGACCACCCCCAAAAAGTTGAAAAATCCACCCAAAACCTAAAAAAATTGAAATTTTTATATGAAAAACTTCTTTTGCCCATATCTCCTAAACTAAGCGTCCTAGAGCGAAAAGGACTTTAATTCGTGACCACCCCCAAAAAGTTGAAAAATCCACCCAAAACCTAAAAAAATTGAAATTTTTATATGAAAAACTTCTTTTGCCCATATCTCCTTAAATATGCGTCCTAGAGCGAAAAGGACTTTAATTCGTGACCACCCTCAAAAAATTGAAAAATCCACCCAAAACCTAACAAAATTGAAATTTTTATATGAAAAACTTCTTTTGCCCATATCTCCTTAAATATGCGTCCTAGAGCGAAAAGGACTTTAATTCGTGACCACCCCCAAAAAATTTAAAAATCCACCCAAAACTTAAAAAAATTGAAATTTTTATATGAAAAACTTCTTTTGTCCATATCTCCTTAAATATGCGTCCTAGAGCGAAAAGGACTTTAATTCGTGACCACCCCCAAAAAGTTGAAAAATCCACCCAAAACCTAAAAAAATTGAAATTTTTATATGAAAAACTTCTTTTGTCCATATCTCCTTAAATATGCGTCCTAGAGCGAAAAGGACTTTAATTCGTGACCACCCCCAAAAAGTTGAAAAATCCACCCAAAACCTATAAAAATTGAAATTTTTATATGAAAAACTTCTTTTGCCCATATCTCCTAAACTAAGCGTCCTAGAGCGAAAAGGACTTTAATTCGTGACCACCCCCAAAAAGTTGAAAAATCCACCCAAAACCTAAAAAAATTGAAATTTTTATATGAAAAACTTCTTTTGCCCATATCTCCTTAAACATGCGTCCTAGAGCGAAAAGGACTTTAATTCGTGACCACCCTCAAAAAATTGAAAAATCCACCCAAAACCTAACAAAATTGAAATTTTTATATGAAAAACTTCTTTTGCCCATATCTCCTTAAATATGCGTCCTAGAGCGAAAAGGACTTTAATTCGTGACCACCCCCAAAAAATTGAAAAATCCACCCAAAACCTAAAAAAATTGAAATTTTTATATGAAAAACTTCTTTTGCCCATATCTCCTTAAATATGAGTCCTAGAGCGAAAAGGACTTTAATTCGTGACCACCCTCAAAAAATTGAAAAATCCACCCAAAACCTAAAAAAATTGAAATTTTTATATGAAAAACTTCTTTTGCCCATATCTCCTAAATTAAGCGTCCTAGAGCGAAAAGGACTTTAATTCGTGACCACCCTCAAAAAATTGAAAAATCCACCCAAAACCTAACAAAATTGAAATTTTTATATGAAAAACTTCTTTTGCCCATATCTCCTTAAATATGCGTCCTAGAGCGAAAAGGACTTTAATTCGTGACCACCCCCAAAAAATTTAAAAATCCACCCAAAACCTAAAAAAATTAAAATTTTTATATGAAAAACTTCTTTTGCCCATATCTCCTTAAATATGCGTCCTAGAGCGAAAAGGACTTTAATTCGTGACCACCCCCAAAAAGTTGAAAAATCCACCCAAAACCTAAAAAAATTGAAATTTTTATATGAAAAACTTCTTTTGTCCATATCTCCTTAAATATGCGTCCTAGAGCGAAAAGGACTTTAATTCGTGACCACCCCCAAAAAATTGAAAAATCCACCCAAAACCTAAAAAAATTGAAATTTTTATATGAAAAACTTCTTTTGCCCATATCTCCTTAAATATGCGTCCTAGAGCGAAAAGGACTTTAATTCGTGACCACCCCCAAAAAATTTAAAAATCCACCCAAAACCTAAAAAAATTGAAATTTTTATGTGAAAAACTTCTTTTGCCCATATCTCCTTAAATATGCGTCCTAGAGCGAAAAGGACTTTAATTCGTGACCACCCTCAAAAAATTGAAAAATCCACCCAAAACCTAACAAAATTGAAATTTTTATATGAAAAACTTCTTTTGTCCATATCTCCTTAAATATGCGTCCTAGAGCGAAAAGGACTTTAATTCGTGACCACCCCCAAAAAATTGAAAAATCCACCCAAAACCTAAAAAAATTGAAATTTTTATATGAAAAACTTCTTTTGCCCATATCTCCTTAAATATGCGTCCTAGAGCGAAAAGGACTTTAATTCGTGACCACCCCCAAAAAATTGAAAAATCCACCCAAAACCTAAAAAAATTGAAATTTTTATATGAAAAACTTCTTTTGCCCATATCTCCTTAAATATGCGTCCTAGAGCGAAAAGGACTTTAATTCGTGACCACCCCCAAAAAATTTAAAAATCCACCCAAAACCTAAAAAAATTGAAATTTTTATGTGAAAAACTTCTTTTGTCCATATCTCCTTAAATATGCGTCCTAGAGCGAAAAGGACTTTAATTCGTGACCACCCCCAAAAAATTTAAAAATCCACCAAAAACTTAAAAAAATTGAAATTTTTATATGAAAAACTTCTTTTGCCCATATCTCCTTAAATATGCGTCCTAGAGCGAAAAGGACTTTAATTCGTGACCACCCTCAAAAAATTTAAAAATCGACACAAAACCTAAAAAAATTGAAATTTTTATATGAAAAACTTCTTTTGCCCATATCTCCTTAAATATGCGTCCTAGAGCGAAAAGGACTTTAATTCGTGACCACCCTCAAAAAATTGAAAAATCCACCCAAAACCTAACAAAATTGAAATTTTTATGTGAAAAACTTCTTTTGCCAATATCTCCTTAAATATGCGTCCTAGAGCGAAATTTTTATATGAAAAAATTCTTTTGCCCATATCTCCTAAACTAAGCGTCCTAGAGCGAAAAGGACTTTAATTCGTGACCACCGCCAAAAAGTTGAAAAATCCACCCAAAACCTAAAAACCTAAAAATTGAAATTTTTATATGAAAAACTTCTTTTGCCCATATCTCCTTAAATATGAGTCCTAGAGCGAAAAGGACTTTAATTCGTGACCACCCCCAAAAAATTGAAAAATCCACCCAAAACTTAAAAAAATTGAAATTTTTATATGAAAAACTTCTTTTGCCCATATCTCCTTAAATATGCGTCCTAGAGCGAAAAGGACTTTAATTCGTGACCACCCCCAAAAAGTTGAAAAATCCACCCAAAACCTAAAAAAATTGAAATTTTTATATGAAAAACTTCTTTTGCCCATATCTCCTAAACTAAGCGTCCTAGAGCGAAAAGGACTTTAATTCGTGACCACCCCCAAAAAGTTGAAAAATCCACCCAAAACCTAAAAAAATTGAAATTTTTATATGAAAAACTTCTTTTGCCCATATCTCCTAAAATATGCGTCCTAGAGCGAAAAGGACTTTAATTCGTGACCACCCTCAAAACATTGAAAAATCCACCCAAAACCTAACAAATTGAAATTTTTATATGAAAAACTTCTTTTGCCCATATCTCCTTAAATATGCGTCCTAGAGCGAAAAGGACTTTAATTCGTGACCACCCCCAAAAAATTTAAAAATCCACCCAAAACTTAAAAAAATTGAAATTTTTATATGAAAAACTTCTTTTGTCCATATCTCCTTAAATATGCGTCCTAGAGCGAAAAGGACTTTAATTCGTGACCACCCCCAAAAAGTTGAAAAATCCACCCAAAACCTAAAAAAATTGAAATTTTTATATGAAAAACTTCTTTTGTCCATATCTCCTTAAATATGCGTCCTAGAGCGAAAAGGACTTTAATTCGTGACCACCCCCAAAAAGTTGAAAAATCCACCCAAAACCTATAAAAATTGAAATTTTTATATGAAAAACTTCTTTTGCCCATATCTCCTAAACTAAGCGTCCTAGAGCGAAAAGGACTTTAATTCGTGACCACCCCCAAAAAGTTGAAAAATCCACCCAAAACCTAAAAAAATTGAATTTTTTAAATAAAAAACTTCTTTTGCCCATATCTCCTTAAACATGCGTCCTAGAGCGAAAAGGACTTTAATTCGTGACCACCCTCAAAAAATTGAAAAATCCACCCAAAACCTAACAAAATTGAAATTTTTATATGAAAAACTTCTTTTGCCCATATCTCCTTAAATATGCGTCCTAGAGCGAAAAGGACTTTAATTCGTGACCACCCCCAAAAAATTGAAAAATCCACCCAAAACCTAAAAAAATTGAAATTTTTATATGAAAAACTTCTTTTGCCCATATCTCCTTAAATATGAGTCCTAGAGCGAAAAGGACTTTAATTCGTGACCACCCTCAAAAAATTGAAAAATCCACCCAAAACCTAAAAAAATTGAAATTTTTATATGAAAAACTTCTTTTGCCCATATCTCCTAAACTAAGCGTCCTAGAGCGAAAAGGACTTTAATTCGTGACCACCCTCAAAAAATTGAAAAATCCACCCAAAACCTAACAAAATTGAAATTTTTATATGAAAAACTTCTTTTGCCCATATCTCCTTAAATATGCGTCCTAGAGCGAAAAGGACTTTAATTCGTGACCACCCCCAAAAAATTTAAAAATCCACCCAAAACCTAAAAAAATTAAAATTTTTATATGAAAAACTTCTTTTGCCCATATCTCCTTAAATATGCGTCCTAGAGCGAAAAGGACTTTAATTCGTGACCACCCCCAAAAAGTTGAAAAATCCACCCAAAACCTAAAAAAATTGAAATTTTTATATGAAAAACTTCTTTTGTCCATATCTCCTTAAATATGCGTCCTAGAGCGAAAAGGACTTTAATTCGTGACCACCCCCAAAAAATTGAAAAATCCACCCAAAACCTAAAAAAATTGAAATTTTTATATGAAAAACTTCTTTTGCCCATATCTCCTTAAATATGCGTCCTAGAGCGAAAAGGACTTTAATTCGTGACCACCCCCAAAAAATTTAAAAATCCACCCAAAACCTAAAAAAATTGAAATTTTTATGTGAAAAACTTCTTTTGCCCATATCTCCTTAAATATGCGTCCTAGAGCGAAAAGGACTTTAATTCGTGACCACCCTCAAAAAATTGAAAAATCCACCCAAAACCTAACAAAATTGAAATTTTTATATGAAAAACTTCTTTTGTCCATATCTCCTTAAATATGCGTCCTAGAGCGAAAAGGACTTTAATTCGTGACCACCCCCAAAAAATTGAAAAATCCACCCAAAACCTAAAAAAATTGAAATTTGTATATGAAAAACTTCTTTTGCCCATATCTCCTTAAATATGCGTCCTAGAGCGAAAAGGACTTTAATTCGTGACCACCCCCAAAAAATTTAAAAATCCACCCGAAACCTAAAAAAATTGAAATTTTTATGTGAAAAACTTCTTTTGCCCATATCTCCTTAAATATGCGTCCTAGAGCGAAAAGGACTTTAATTCGTGACCACCCTCAAAAAATTGAAAAATCCACCCAAAACCTAACAAAATTGAAATTTTTATATGAAAAACTTCTTTTGCCCATATCTCCTAAACTAAGCGTCCTAGAGCGAAAAGGACTTTAATTCGTGACCACCCCCAAAAAATTGAAAAATCCACCCAAAACCTAAAAAAATTGAAATTTTTATATGAAAAACTTCTTTTGTCCATATCTCCTTAAATATGCGTCCTAGAGCGAAAAGGACTTTAATTCGTGACCACCCCCAAAAAATTGAAAAATCCACCCAAAACCTAAAAAAATTGAAATTTTTATATGAAAAACTTCTTTTGCCCATATCTCCTAAATATGCGTCATAGAGCGAAAAGGACTTTAATTCGTGACCACCCCCAAAAAATTGAAAAATCCACCCAAAACCTAACAAAATTGAAATTTTTATATGAAAAACTTCTTTTGTCCATATCTCCTTAAATATGCGTCCTAGAGCGAAAAGGACTTTAATTCGTGACCACCCCCAAAAAATTTAAAAATCCACCCAAAACCTAAAAAAATTGAAATTTTTATGTGAAAAACTTCTTTTGCCCATATCTCCTGAAATATGCGTCCTAGAGCGAAAAGGACTTTAATTCGTGACCACCCTCAAAAAATTGAAAAATCCACCCAAAACCTAACAAAATTGAAATTTTTATATGAAAAACTTCTTTTGCCCATATCTCCTTAAATATGCGTCCTAGAGCGAAAAGGACTTTAATTCGTGACCACCCTCAAAAAATTGAAAAATCCACCCAAAACCTAACAAAATTGAAATTTTTATATGAAAAACTTCTTTTGCCCATATCTCCTAAACTAAGCGTCCTAGAGCGAAAAGGACTTTAATTCGTGACCACCCTCAAAAAATTTAAAAATCCACCCAAAACCTAACAAAATTGAAATTTTTATATGAAAAACTTCTTTTGCCCATATCTCCTAAACTAAGCGTCCTAGAGCGAAAAGGACTTTAATTCGTGACCACCCTCAAAAAATTGAAAAATCCACCCAAAACCTAAAAAAATTGAAATTTTTATATGAAAAACTTCTTTTGCCCATATCTCCTTAAATATGCGTCCTAGAGCGAAAAGGACTTTAATTCGTGACCACCCCCAAAAAGTTGAAAAATCCACCCAAAACCTAAAAAAAATGAAATTTTTATATGAAAAACTTCTTTTGCCCATATCTCCTTAAATATGCGTCCTAGAGCGAAAAGGACTTTAATTCGTGACCACCCCCAAAAAATTGAAAAATCCACCCAAAACCTAACAAAATTGAAATTTTTATATGAAAAACTTCTTTTGTCCATATCTCCTTAAATATGCGTCCTAGAGCGAAAAGGACTTTAATTCGTGACCACCCCCAAAAAATTGAAAAATCCACCCAAAACCTAAAAAAATTGAAATTTTTATGTGAAAAATTCCTTTTGCCCATATCTCCTTAAATATGCGTCCTAGAGCGAAAAGGACTTTAATTCGTGACCACCCTCAAAAAATTGAAAAATCCACCCAAAACCTAACAAAATTGAAATTTTTATATGAAAAACTTCTTTTGCCCATATCTCCTAAACTAAGCGTCCTAGAGCGAAAAGGACTTTAATTCGTGACCACCCTCAAAAAATTTAAAAATCCACCCAAAACCTAAAAAAATTGAAATTTTTATATGAAAAACTTCTTTTGCCCATATCTCCTTAAATATGCGTCCTAGAGCGAAAAGGACTTTAATTCGTGACCACCCCCAAAAAATTGAAAAATCCACCCAAAACCTAAAAAAATTAAAATTTGTATATGAAAAACTTCTTTTGCCCATATCTCCTTAAATATGCGTCCTAGAGCGAAAAGGACTTTAATTCGTGACCACCCTCAAAAAATTGAAAAATCCACCCAAAACCTAAAAAAATTGAAATTTTTATATGAAAAACTTCTTTTGCCCATATCTCCTTAAATATGCGTCCTAGAGCGAAAAGGACTTTAATTCGTGACCACCCCCAAAAAATTTAAAAATCCACCCAAAACCTAAAAAATTGAAATTTTTATGTGAAAAACTTCTTTTGCCCATATCTCCTTAAATATGCGTCCTAGAGCGAAAAGGACTTTAATTCGTGACCACCCTCAAAAAATTGAAAAATCCACCAAAAACCTAACAAAATTGAAATTTTTATATGAAAAACTTCTTTTGCCCATATCTCCTTAAATATGCGTCCTAGAGCGAAAAGGACTTTAATTCGTGACCACCCTCAAAAAATTGAAAAATCCACCCAAAACCTAACAAAATTGAAATTTTTATATGAAAAACTTCTTTTGTCCATATCTCCTTAAATATGCGTCCTAGATCGAAAAGGACTTTATGGACAAACTTCACGTTTGTCCAAATTATTATGAATTTATTACTATTTATTTATGATTTTCTTTTATGAATTTTTAATGAATTTCAATGAATTACTCTTTAATGAATTGCATTTTTGGATTAATGAATTATGAATTAAATTGTACTCTCTATTTTGCTTTGAATTATAAATGTGAATTATTTTGAATAACTTTTAGTAAAATCTTACTAAATTATTATCGATAAAAATCTATTGTGAATTTTTCCTAAATGAATTTAGTACTCTAAGCTCTCATCGGTTTAAGACGCTTTCTTTGTATTCACTTTCCCTCCAACTTTCAAACGGTGAGCATCAAAACCCATTTCTCCTCTCCTTTACTTTCTTCTATATTTTAAATAAACCATTGTATTACCATCTAAACTAAAACATTCCTGTGTTATCATTTATTTTCTTTCCGGTGGTTACTTCCTCATAACATTGTTGATTGTTTCTCATTGCTCTGAGAAATAATCAACAAAACCCGCTCATACAGTCCACTTGCTTTCTACAGGGGTATTTCACCAAACAACAAATCACCTGGTTGCTCCACTTCTCTGCATTGAAATCCCCCCAACCCTTTCATGGTCCTCCGTAGCCGTTCACTGGTAACTACACCATAAAATCCACAAACATCAACATTAACATCACAATCCACAACACTAAGGTAATCCCCCATCTCTTTACCATAGTTAGTTGTGTGAAACCGCCGGTAAGTGATACAAATCACAAAACGAACGTATGCAAACACAAAAAATCGGGAGTGATCGGTAGTGAAACGCGAAAAAAACATTATAAAAAGGTAAAAAAAAATTATTAAAACGTTTAAAAAAGTGTTAAAAGTCAATTAAAAACAGTAAAAAATAAGAAAAGTGTCCGATAAAATTTGTAAAAATTATATAAAAGTGAAGAAAATAAGGTTTAAGTCCCAAAAAGTATAAAATATATTGGTAAAAGTTAGAATAAAATCGTTAAAAGCCTGTCAAACTTCAAATAATTCCCCAAAACTTTGCTAAACTCCCATAAAAATTTATTTCCAATCCGCCAAAACATAATAAAAGAAGCAATATTCCCTATATCGGTCGAAAAAATTGTGTTTGCAAACGGTTGTTTGTATGTATGTATGTATATGTCCCAATATCTCTAAAAATTTGAAGTGCAAAAGTGCGAATTTTCTTATTATATTTGTGCAAAGGAAAAAAAGTGAAAATCCTGTAATTTCCCTGGTTGTCCGTCCGTTTAACGGTACCAAAACAGTTATTTCTGAGAAAAAATCGTCCAAAAAATTTGCAAAGTGAAGGTCAAAGCGGTCAAAGAATTTAATATTTATGCGTATGTCTCTATTAATGTATGTTTGTTTGTATATCATGTCAACATATGCATAAACGAAGTTCAGTGACTTTGCAATGTAAATGTAAAAGCAAATAAAAGAATAACAAGAAGAAGAATTTCCCCTTTTGCTTTGCAAATAAATTCATTGCTATTTACTTTGTGAACATAGAATTCCGAAAGCAGTGAAATTGTGAATAAAAAAAAAAAACAGTTCCACCATTATCCACCATCAAATAAACAGGTATTTCTATTATTATTTTTTTTTTCCTTTCATTTCGTTTATTTTCATCAATTCTTTTGGTTGATCTCATCAATACATTTCACAATAACAATGTACATATGATCATATGACAATCATTGTTGTTTAGTGTGTTGCCATATTAATCCCACTAACATAATAAAAAGGTGTGAAATTGACTTGAATTCAAGCAATTGGAATTAAAGGCGTATTGCATGATAATCACCATTTTCAAATATGTTACCGAAAGTAAAATAGAAGACAATACACCGGTTTGATCGTATTACACATTCAATTTCACATACACACATTACATACAATTGCACAATCATCTCTATATAATCGCACAAGCACTAATCCCATTTGCACTTTATTAATTTTTACAAATCATGAATATATATTAACATACACCGAAATTAAAATCAATATATCATTTATTTATATTATTTATTTATGGAAAAATTTATTTGAGTGTCTAATATACGGTACATGCGAAAATTTTAATGCATACACAGAGAGAAAAATTAATCAAATCCCAATAATATTGAAACGAATACCCAAAAGAATACAAACACATACAGCCATTTGTGGTACATTTAATTTTGCACAACAATTCATCACCATAAACATTTCAACAATACACGTGGAAGAATTCTTTACACTGTGAAAAATTTTTCTGTCGTTTAATTAAATACACTTGGAAAATCGCCATTTTCGTTTAAATGCAATTATCAAAATATCATAAAATAAAACTATTGGTCCAAGTACACTTGGGAAAAAATATATAGAAAGAATTAAATTTCTGCCCAAATTACACTTAGAAAAAATACTAATTTGAAAAAAAAAACACGCGTAAAATTTAAGTTTGATCGAAATATTCTAAAAATTAATTATTTGCATCAAAATAGAATTTAAAGGAATATTATAAAAGGGAAGTAATTAAATAATTTGATCGAATTACACTGAAAAAAATATATATAAAAATTTAAAAATCCGAAATACATTTAAAAAAAAATATTATAAAGTCAATAATTTGGATTAAAACTACACACAAACCAATTTTGCAAAGCCAGATTAAAATACACTCAAAAAATTACAAGATTTTGATAAAATTACACTCAAAAAAAAAGTTTGCTAAATTTGATTAAATTCACTTACAAATATCAAGTTTGATAAAAGTGCACTCTACAAAAATTAAATACAATTAAAAAATCTAAAATTCACTGAAAAACTAAGACATTTTTCAAACAATACACTCAAAAAAAAAATCTGATTAATAATATTGAATAAATAAACTTAATAAATTGATTTTTTTAATTAAAATACAATAAACGCAAATTATTAAAAAAAAATACAAAGAAATGAAAATTCTCTAATTTTATCAAAGTACACTGCGAAAAAGTAATTTTGATCAAAAAGCAAAATTCTCTAATTTTCATCAAAATATATTAAAAAATCCAAAGTTTATTAAAATCTCTAATTTCGATCAAATACACTCAACAAAATATTTTCGAATTTTGATCTGAATGCATTAAAAATATTTGTAATTTCGATCATATCTCTCGTTTAAAATATAAAAATTGCTTATTATTATTATTAATTTTGGTTTGCACACAAAATCCAAAATTTTATTAAAATATTTACATTATTTGTCAAAATACGCGTAAAATCAAAATTGGCTACGAAAAAAAATTGAAACATACCCAGTACACTTTAAAAAATTTTCTTCGGTATCATCATAACACACTGCAGAGAAAATTCAATTTCAATCTGAATTACACTGAAGAAAATAACTCTCGATTTAATTAAGTACATTACGGAAAATTATTCAAAATTACGACACTCAGAAAAATTTTTCCTTTGTCACCCAAAATATACACTGATCAAATCAACGATTGCAACTACACTCAAAACCAACATCAACGTATGGTTTATGTATAACTCACCAAAATAACAGGTAAATTGTGTAAAGTGAACATACAACGAATATTATTTGAAATCAAAACTAGCGGCTTATATGGAAAATTGTGAACATTTATCGCAATTTCCGAATCCGAACAATAACTACATCTCTGCTCATATGTTTAAAAAGTCGAAAATATCATCGCAAAACCTAGTTGGATGATAAAACACATTTTTATCGCTATAAAATATAACATTTACATCTCTGCTTATACGATTAAAAAGTGAAATCTAACTGAAATCTAATCTCAAAGCCGAGTTGGCTTGTAACACATAATTTTCTCGCTCTGTAAAATTAACATCTCTTGCTCTGTGAGCTGTATTATTATATTTGTCTATTGTGCTATATCGAAATTTGAAGAAATTTTTTAACTTTATTAAGGATATATGATTTTTTCGAAGACACTCAAGAAAGTCGTATTTCTTTTGAATTGGTTCAATATATTTCTCGTTGAAACTTAAATTTCTCGCTCTGTGAAGCTTACTATTATATGGCCTGTTGTGCTTACAAGAGTATTTGGAGGAATTGTTGAACTTTCTTGGAGACATATGATTTTTTTCTATTCTAATGAATTTTAGAAAGTCATAGTTCATTTGAATGAGTTCAATATATTTCGCTAAAATCGAACTTTACTGTGAAACACTCTCAATGAAATTTGATAACATCTTCTCTCCTCAATGAAAGATAAAACTTTGTTTTTTATGAAAATCATCTATTTCTGTTGAAAATTTGGTTTGAATCAATTTTTATCGAAATCGAATTCGTCAATTTCGTCACATTCTATATAAAATAGAACATCTCGGTATTTGTGGGAACAAAATTAAATTTTTTTCAATTACATTTCATGAACTGCAATCAATTAAAATTGATTCATTACATTTCTTTGCATATTTAACTCATCAGTTATTCTCTTGAACAAGTAAACTACTATATTTTCGCAACATTTGCAAACACCGCTAATTAGTTTATTGGTTCAGGGGATACATTTTCTCATTAAACGCGAATAAACGGTTGGAGGTCACCCGCAAAACTTCACATTTACATTTCATATACGTAAACATTTTGATTCTCACTGAGTATCAACGATTCTGTTTTATTCCATCGATAAATCCCGCAGATTCGATTTTCCCGACTAAGTCGACGGATTTTAATAACGATATAATTTGATTTGTTACCGATATGAATCCTACAAATAATCCTAGTGACCCTTCATCTGGACATTCTGGATCCAGCGGTTCTTCAAATATCAAAGCGGCGGGAACTGCATCTCTTGCTTACGACAGATTTCTCTTCGATTGTGAATATTTGATACTTTTCTGTACACAATTCGAACAGTGTGATATCGGAGACCAAACGGACTCTGTATTGGAAGTCAAATTGGAAGACTTGGAAAAAAGATGGCAACAACTTCAAACTTCGTACCAAACTATAATGCTATCTCCAAGCTCTACTGATCCAAAGGACATTAAAGCTAATGCTAAGATAAATTTCAATGCCAGTTCAGAGGCATATTATACCGCAAGGTCTCAAATTTTAGATATTCTAAGAATATCTGGAGGCCATACACGACAACAAGCCAGACATAGTCTAATTCCCGAATATGTTCCGCAGAATCGAAATCCTGTTCCAATCTCCTCTCATGAGTCGAACGACAGCTATATTAAAGTCCCTCCTTGTGATACCGAGGTGTTTAAAGGTGGTTACGAGGAGTGGCCCTCGTTCCGTGACATGTTCACGGCAGTTTATGTCAATCATCCGAAATTAACCCCCGCTCAAAAACTTTACCATTTACGCAATAAGACCAGAGGCCCAGCTGGAGCAATTGTCAAGCGTTATACTTTATGCAATGAGAATTTCTCTTTGGCGTGGGACGCGCTCAAGTCTCGCTATGAGAATAAACGAGTTTTGGTCGACAATCAATTAAAAATTCTCTTTAATATACCCGTTGCATCTGTAGAGAACAGTGAATCAATTCAAAGGATTCAATCTACAGTTAATGATTGTTTATGTACACTTCGAACGCTCGATGTCGACGTAAGTGGTTGGGATCCAATTCTCATTTATTTAATTTCTACTAAATTACCCGATGAGACTCTTTCTCTATGGGAACAATCCCTTAGATCTCATCGAGAATTGCCAACATGGAACCAACTTGATGAATTTTTGATAAATAGATTCGAAGTAGTTGAACGCATATCAAGTATTCGATACACCAAGCAGCAACATACCAACTCATCTCAAATCTCCAATAAAACTGATCATACCATTAAAGGCTCATCTCAGGGCTCTGGCAAGATTCAAACGTATCATTCTCAAGAAAAACTTGCATCTACATGCATTCTTTGTGAAACAAATCATACTTTGCGAGTTTGTCCGAAGTTCCGACAACTTACCGCACAACAACGTGTAGATGTGGTATACAAACATAAAATTTGCAGTAATTGTCTTTCATCATCTCACCTCAAAACGAACTGCAAAAGCATTAACACTTGTATTATTTGTCATAAATCCCATCACAGTTTGCTTCATCTCAGAAATAATTACAATGAGAATAAAAACCGAGGTCCTGTAAACAATGAATCTATAAATGAAAGCCAGAATCATCAAAAGCCCACTAAAAATGTTACAAATCAATTGCCGTTAGATGAAGGTCCCTCTTCGTCAAGGCAAATTAATTCCTCACACATTCAAGCAAATTTTGCTTCAAATAATGATATGATTTTGCTTCGAACTGCTTTAGTGCAGATTGAACACATGGGAGAATTTTTCACGGTCAGAGCTCTAATAGATCCGGGCTCTCAACGAACTTTTATTTCTCAGCGAATCCAGAACCTATTACAGCTTCCAACAATTAAGGCCAACTTTGAGATATCAGGAATTGGAGGTCAAATTCAGAAATCTGACAAGCTATGCCAGATGGTTATAGTTTCGAAAAACCGAGACATTCGTTTTAGCGTATCTGCTATTGTATTACCAAATGTAACCAAGAAACTTCCTACTGTTTCATTCGAAATTCCGAATCCTTCTGAATTAAACGATCTCGAGTTGGCGGATCCACATTTTAATAAGTCTTCCCATATTGATTTGGTTCTTGGAAACGATTCTGAACGTTTCATTAACATTGACGGAATCAAAAAGAATATATGTGGAGAAACCTCTGCGTATAATACAATATTCGGTTGGGTACTTAGTGGTCCAATGCGGACTGAAACTATATTATCATTCTCTGTAAATGTTCTCGAATCCGAAGGGACTGCTCTCAGCGATTTGTTGAGAAAATTTTGGGAACAGGAAGAAGTACCAACCTCCCATCTCGTCTCAGCTGCTGATGCGTTCTGTGAGGAATTTTATAAAAAAACTACTACTCGAATTTCAAATGGTCGTTACATGGTGAGACTTCCTTTTAGGGAAGAGTTTTCTCAATCAATGTACTTGGGCTCATCGAGATTTATTGCTATGGCACAATATAATCATATGGAACGCAATTTATCCAAGAATTCTGAATTAAGAACTCAATACAATGAAGTTCTCAACGAGTACATTGAACTTGACCACGCAGAAGAGACATCGTCTCGTGAAATATGTTCCGATGGCAAGTTTAACTCATTTTATTTACCACACCATGCGGTGATACGACCCGAACACAAGTCGACAAAAGTTCGAATCGTCTTTAATGCATCACGGAAAACAAAGTCAGGTTTCTCCCTGAATGATGTATTGCATACGGATCCGACTTTACAATCTGATCTCACCTCTATAATTTTGAATTGGCGGAAATATCAATACGTTTTCTGCGGTGATATTCAGAAAATGTATAGACAAATTCTTTTACACCCGCATGACAGACCCTACCAACGTATTTTATTGCGGGGTTCTACAGATGGTCCTATCAAAGACTATCAACTTAAAACTGTCACTTTTGGCATCAACTGTGCCCCTTTTCTCGCTATACGCACTCTATTGCAATTAGCATCTGAGTATGAAGGAAAATATCCCAGAGTTGCGGAGATTCTTAGGCGGGAGACATATGTTGATGACATTTTGTCGGGAGGTTTCTCAATGGAAGAAGCCCTGAAGGCACAAGCTGAATTAATTGAAGTTTTAACTCAAGCAGGATTTCCTCTCAAGAAAATAATAGCAAATGACCCGGAATTACTTTCTCACATCCCATCTCAAGATTTATACGATTCAGACTTCTTGCGGTTTCATGAATCAAGTTCAACAAAAACTTTAGGAGTGAAATGGAATGCTTTATCCGATTCATTCACATATTCATTGGAACCCTTTGAATGTAATCAATTGATGACAAAGCGCATGGTATTATCGGCTATTGCGCAATTATTTGATCCTGCGGGGTGGATAGCTCCAGTCATCATCAGATCCAAAATCTTAATGCAGCAGTTATGGCTCGAAGGTATTGGATGGGATGACAACCTTAGCCCAGAATCTCAATCAACCTGGGAGAGGCTGGTGTCTGATCTTTCTCACGTAAATTCCATTACTATACCAAGATGGTTACAATACTGTCCAAGTGACAAACTAGAGATTCACGGTTTCTCAGATGCGTCTCAGGCCGCATATTGTGCATGCGTTTATATTCGCTGCCAAACTCAAAAATTTGTCGTCTTCTCTAATCTGCTTGTTGCTAAAAGTAAAGTTGCACCGCTTAAACCAGTTTGTTTACCGAGATTGGAATTGAATGGCGCATATCTTTTAGCGAAGCTGGTTAAATACGTTGTCTCAACATTAAACTTTAAATTCAGTGCCATAACATTATGGACAGATTCTTCCATAGTACTGGGATGGCTTTCGAAACCCCCTTGGTCTTGGGAGACATATGTGGCGAATCGGACCGCTCAGATTCACGATCTGGTTCCGGAAGGGATTTGGCGTCATGTTCCCACGCATGATAACCCAGCCGATTTAGGCACTAGGGGCTGCCGGCCCCAAGATTTGGTTGATAATTCTTTATGGTTTAATGGTCCGAACTGGTTGACTAGGCCACACACAGCCTGGCCAGAAAATAATCCCCTTGTGGCTCCGGAGATCGGAAAACGTACAACCGTTCACACATATCATGATGCGATTGAGGAGCCAGACATCTTACTCAGATTTTCGTCCTATACTCGTGCATTACGAGTAATATCATATATGTTTAGATTTTACAACAATTGTCTCAGTCGAATTAAATCGAGATCGAGACTTTCGCAACCATTTCTTACGCAACATGAGGTGAAATTGGTGAAATTTCGTCTAATCACATTATCTCAGAGTAAATTTTACCCAGTTGAATATAACAATCTCCTTCAGTCTAAATTAATAGAAAATAAGAGCACATTGAAGTGTTTGAATCCTTTTCTTGATCAAGAGAATATTATGCGAGTGAATGGAAGGCTGGCTGATTCATCTCTGTCGTACAACGAACGCTACCCTATAATTCTTCCGGGGAATTCTCGTCTCTGTTTTTTATATTTGTCACACTTACACCAGGTGCTGGCACACGCTGATTGTACCCTAATGTGTAGGATGGTACAAACAGAATTTTATATCTCACGTCTGAAACCAAGAGTGAAAAGTATCATACATAAATGTAAAACATGCATCATATTTAAACAGAAATCATGCAGCCAAATAATGGCTCCTCTTCCACCCTTGAGATGTACTCTTTCTCCTCCCTTTCATATAACAGGCATTGATTTTGCAGGGCCTTTTGAACTAAAAAGTTCCACATTGCGAAGATCTCCTATCATAAAAGGCTACGTCTCAATTTTTGTCTGTTTCGCGACTAGAGCTATCCATTTGGAGCCTTGCTCGGAACTCTCATCACTGGCATTTGAAGCCGCATTCACACGATTCGTCGGGAGGCGGGGGCTACCCCAAAGGGTTGTTTCCGATAATGGGAGAAATTTTATTGGGGCTAGTCGGAAAATGCTGAAAGAATTCGCCAGCTTTGTTAAAACGACAGCTCACGATATCTCTCAGAAATATTCAGCTCATGGCTTCGAATGGCAATTTATTCCACCCCACGCACCCCATATGGGAGGACTGTGGGAATCGGCGGTCAAAAGCTTTAAGCATCATTTTAAGCGCATTGCTGGAGCACACCGATTCACATTTGAACAATTTGCAACAATTCTCGCACGAATAGAGGGAATTCTCAATTCACGACCGATCTCAGCAATCTCAGAGGATCCCTCAGATTTGTTGGCACTGACACCAGGTCATTTTTTAAAAGGGTCACCGATCATGTCCTTCCCAGAAACACCAGCACAGAATATTTCACTAGTTAATAGATGGACGAAGTTGAAAGCTCTTCACCACCAATTTGCCATAAGGTGGAAAGAGGACTACCTCAAAACTCTACATAAACGATATAAATGGAAAAACTCTTCCCCGAATTTAAAGATAGGTGATCTCGTTGCAGTAATGGATGATCTGCTTCCACCTAACGACTGGCGTTTAGGTCGAATTGTTGATACTCACCGTGGTTCCGATGATAATATACGGGTGGCGGATGTTAGAATCGCATCCGGGATAATCACACGACCAATTGTTAAATTATGCTACTTACCACTTCTAGATCAAACTCCTTCCGACTCATCCACCTAACATTAGAACCTCTCATGATCATTACTTTTCCCAACTTTTTCTTTCCCACTCCATTTCCATTTCCTACACTAAAGTCATATCCCATTACAGATCCTTTCATCCCAAAATGTCGTATCATCGGGTTTATGAATGCGCCATTTGCAAGGAAAGGCACTCTTTGCGTGACTGTCCTATTTTTATTATGATGACGGTAGCGGATAGACGGGTTACAGTACGCAATCACAAGTACTGTATGAACTGCCTCGCGAAAAGCCACACTGTTGAGAACTGCCACTCTTCGCAAACGTGCCGAAAGTGCGGTTACCAGCACCATACGATGCTTCACCCTCAGATCTCCTTGACTCCTACAGCCACGACTCCATCCTGCTTCACCCCGAGAACGACCACTAGAAGACCCAACACCACTCCGCAAACCAATGCATCTGCACGACGACGGCCGACAGTAACTCGTACTGTAAGGACTACAAGACGAACGATGAAGAAGAATCCGATAGCCCAGCAACCTGCCTCGTCGACCCGGAGGCCAACGAAACCAAACCGAGCCAATAAGAAGAATAGGAAGCGTCCAGCAAAAGCAAAACTGAACCAGCAGGTGCTCGCAGAAGCCATCAAGTCCTTAGCCACGGTCCTATGCCAACCAGATTTTGCGTAAGAGCAAGGCCGGGGGCATGGACAAACTTCACGTTTGTCCAAATTATTATGAATTTATTACTATTTATTTATGATTTTCTTTTATGAATTTTTAATGAATTTCAATGAATTACTCTTTAATGAATTGCATTTTTGGATTAATGAATTATGAATTAAATTGTACTCTCTATTTTGCTTTGAATTATAAATGTGAATTATTTTGAATAACTTTTAGTAAAATCTTACTAAATTATTATCGATAAAAATCTATTGTGAATTTTTCCTAAATGAATTTAGTACTCTAAGCTCTCATCGGTTTAAGACGCTTTCTTTGTATTCACTTTCCCTCCAACTTTCAAACGGTGAGCATCAAAACCCATTTCTCCTCTCCTTTACTTTCTTCTATATTTTAAATAAACCATTGTATTACCATCTAAACTAAAACATTCCTGTGTTATCATTTATTTTCTTTCCGGTGGTTACTTCCTCATAACATTGTTGATTGTTTCTCATTGCTCTGAGAAATAATCAACAAAACCCGCTCATACAGTCCACTTGCTTTCTACAGGGGTATTTCACCAAACAACAAATCACCTGGTTGCTCCACTTCTCTGCATTGAAATCCCCCCAACCCTTTCACTTTAATTCGTGACCACCCCCAAAAAATTTAAAAATCCACCCAAAACCTAAAAAAATTGAAATTTTTATATGAAAAACTTCTTTTGTCCATATCTCCTTAAATATGCGTCCTAGAGCGAAAAGGACTTTAATTCGTGACCACCCCCAAAAAATTGAAAAATCCACCCAAAACCTAAAAAAATTGAAATTTTTATATGAAAAACTTCTTTTGCCCATATCTCCTTAAATATGCGTCCTAGAGCGAAAAGGACTTTAATTCGTGACCACCCCCAAAAAATTGAAAAATCCACCCAAAACCTAAAAAAATTGAAATTTTTATGTGAAAAACTTCTTTTGTCCATATCTCCTTAAATATGCGTCCTAGAGCGAAAAGGACTTTAATTCGTGACCACCCCCAAAAAATTGAAAAATCCACCCAAAACCTAACAAAATTGAAATTTTTATATGAAAAACTTCTTTTGTCCATATCTCCTTAAATATGCGTCCTAGAGCGAAAAGGACTTTAATTCGTGACCACCCTCAAAAAATTGAAAAATCCACCCAAAACCTAAAAAAATTGAAATTTTTATATGAAAAACTTCTTTTGCCCATATCTCCTTAAATATGCGTCCTAGAGCGAAAAGGACTTTAATTCGTGACCACCCTCAAAAAATTGAAAAATCCACCCAAAACCTAAAAAAAATAAAATTTTTATATGAAAAACTTCTTTTGCCCATATCTCCTTAAATATGCGTCCTAGAGCGAAAAGGACTTTAATTCGTGACCACCCTCAAAAAGTTGAAAAATCCACCCAAAACCTAACAAAATTTAAATTTTTATATGAAAAACTTCTTTTGCCCATATCTCCTAAACTAAGCGTCCTAGAGCGAAAAAGACTTTAATTCGTGACCACCCTCAAAAAATTTAAAAATCCACCCAAAACCTAAAAAAATTAAAATTTTTATATGAAAAACTTCTTTTGCCCATATCTCCTTAATATGCGTCCTAGAGCGAAAAGGACTTTAATTCGTGACCACCCCCAAAAAATTTAAAAATCCACCCAAAACCTAAAAAAATTGAAATTTTTATATGAAAAACTTCTTTTGCCCATATCTCCTTAAATATGCGTCCTAGAGCGAAAAGGACTTTAATTCGTGACCACCCTCAAAAAATTGAAAAATCCACCCAAAACCTAAAAAAATTGAAATTTTTATATGAAAAACTTCTTTTGCCCATATCACCTAAAGTAAGCGTCCTAGAGCGAAAAGGACTTTAATTCGTGACCACCCCCAAAAAATTTAAAAATCCACCCAAAACCTAACAAAATTGAAATTTTTATGTGAAAAACTTCTTTTGCCCATATCTCCTTAAATATGCGTCCTAGAGCGAAAAGGACTTTAATTCGTGACCACCCTCAAAAAATTGAAAAATCCACCCAAAACCTAACAAAATTGAAATTTTTATATGAAAAACTTCTTTTGTCCATATCTCCTTAAATATGCGTCCTAGAGCGAAAAGGACTTTAATTCGTGACCACCCCCAAAAAATTGAAAAATCCACCCAAAACCTAAAAAAATTGAAATTTTTATATGAAAAACTTCTTTTGCCCATATCTCCTTAAATATGCGTCCTAGAGCGAAAAGGACTTTAATTCGTGACCACCCTCAAAAAATTGAAAAATCCACCCAAAACCTAAAAAAATTGAAATTTTTATATGAAAAACTTCTTTTGCCCATATCTCCTTAAATATGCGTCCTAGAGCGAAAAGGACTTTAATTCGTGACCACCCTCAAAAAATTGAAAATTCCACCCAAAACCTAAAAAACTTGAAATTTTTATATGAAAAACTTCTTTTGCCCATATCTCCTTAAATATGCGTCCTAGAGCGAAAAGGACTTTAATTCGTGACCACCCCCAAAAACTTTAAAAATCCACCCAAAACCTAACAAAATTGAAATTTTTATATGAAAAACTTCTTTTGTCCATATCTCCTTAAATATGCGTCCTAGAGCGAAAAGGACTTTAATTCGTGACCACCCTCAAAAAATTGAAAAATCCACCCAAAACCTAAAAAAATTGAAATTTTTATATGAAAAACCTCTTTTGCCCATATCTCCTTAAATATGCGTCCTAGAGCGAAAAGGACTTTAATTCGTGACCACCCCCAAAAAATTTAAAAATCCACCCAAAACCTAAAAAAATTGAAATTTTTATATGAAAAACTTCTTTTGCCCATATCTCCTAAACTAAGCGTCCTAGAGCGAAAAGGACTTTAATTCGTGACCACCCCCAAAAAATTTAAAAATCCACCCAAAACCTAAAAAAATTGAAATTTTTATGTGAAAAACTTCTTTTGCCCATATCTCCTTAAATATGCGTCCTAGAGCGAAAAGGACTTTAATTCGTGACCACCCTCAAAAAATTGAAAAATCCACCCAAAACCTAAAAAAATTGAAATTTTTATATGAAAAACTTCTTTTGCCCATATCTCCTTAAATATGCGTCCTAGAGCGAAAAGGACTTTAATTCGTGACCACCCCCAAAAAATTTAAAAATCCACCCAAAACCTAAAAAAATTAAAATTTTTATATGAAAAACTTCTTTTGCCCATATCTCCTAAACTAAGCGTCCTAGAGCGAAAAGGACTTTAATTCGTGACCACCCTCAAAAAATTGAAAAATCCACCCAAAACCTAAAAAAATTTAAATTTTTATATGAAAAACTTCTTTTGCCCATATCTCCTTAAATATGCGTCCTAGAGCGAAAAGGACTTTAATTCGTGACCACCCTCAAAAAATTGAAAAATCCACCCAAAACCTAAAAAAATTGAAATTTTTATATGAAAAACTTCTTTTGTCCATATCTCCTTAAATATGAGTCCTAGATCGAAAAGGACTTTAATTCGTGACCACCCTCAAAAAATTTAAAAATCCACCCAAAACCTAAAAAAATTGAAATTTTTATGTGAAAAACTTCTTTTGCCCATATCTCCTTAAATATGCGTCCTAGAGCGAAAAGGACTTTAATTCGTGACCACCCTCAAAAAATTGAAAAATCCACCCAAAACCTAACAAAATTGAAATTTTTATATGAAAAACTTCTTTTGCCCATATCTCCTAAACTAAGCGTCCTAGAGCGAAAAGGACTTTAATTCGTGACCACCCCCAAAAAAGTTAAAAATCCACCCAAAACCTAAAAAAAATTAAAATTTTTATATGAAAAACTTCTTTTGCCCATATCTCCTTAAATATGCGTCCTAGAGCGAAAAGGACTTTAATTCGTGACCACCCCCAAAAAAATTAAAAATCCACCCAAAACCTAAAAAAATTGAAATTTTTATGTGAAAAACTTCTTTTGCCCATATCTCCTTAAATATGCGTCCTAGAGCGAAAAGGACTTTAATTCGTGACCACCCCCAAAAAATTTAAAAATCCACCCAAAACCTAAAAAAATTGAAATTTTTATATGAAAAACTTCTTTGGCCCATATCTCCTTAAATATGCGTCCTAGAGCGAAAAGGACTTTAATTCGTGACCACCCTCAAAAAATTGAAAAATCCACCCAAAACCTAACAAAATTGAAATTTTTATATGAAAAACTTCTTTTGCCCATATCTCCTAAACTAAGCGTCCTAGAGCGAAAAGGACTTTAATTCGTGACCACCCCCAAAAAATTTAAAAATCCACCCAAAACCTAAAAAAATTGAAATTTTTATATGAAAAACTTCTTTTGCCCATATCTCCTTAAATATGAGTCCTAGAGCGAAAAGGACTTTAATTCGTGACCACCCTCAAAAAATTGAAAAATCCACCCAAAACCTAAAAAAATTGAAATTTTTATATGAAAAACTTCTTTTGCCCATATCTCCTAAACTAAGCGTCCTAGAGCGAAAAGGACTTTAATTCGTGACCACCCTCAAAAAATTGAAAAATCCACCCAAAACCTAAAAAAATTGAAATTTTTATGTGAAAAACTTCTTTTGCCCATATCTCCGTAAATATGCGTCCTAGAGCGAAAAGGACTTTAATTCGTGACCACCCCCAAAAAATTTAAAAATCCACCCAAAACCTAAAAAAATTGAAATTTTTATATGAAAAACTTCTTTTGCCCATATCTCCTAAACTAAGCGTGCTAGACCGAAAAGGACTTTAATTCGTGACCACCCTCAAAAAATTGAAAAATCCACCCAAAACCTAAAAAAATTGAAATTTTTATATGAAAAACTTCTTTTGCCCATATCTCCTAAACTAAGCGTCCTAGAGCGAAAAGGACTTTAATTCGTGACCACCCTCAAAAAATTGAAAAATCCACCCAAAACCTAACAAAATTGAAATTTTTATATGAAAAACTTCTTTTGTCCATATCTCCTTAAATATGCGTCCAAGAGCGAAAAGGACTTTAATTCGTGACCACCCCCAAAAAATTGAAAAATCCACCCAAAACCTAAAAAAATTGAAATTTTTATATGAAAAACTTCTTTTGTCCATATCTCCTTAAATATGCGTCCTAGAGCGAAAAGGACTTTAATTCGTGACCACCCCCAACAAATTTAAAAATCCACCCAAAACCTAAAAAAATTGAAATTTTTATATGAAAAACTTCTTTTGCCCATATCTCCTTAAATATGCGTCCTAGAGCGAAAAGGACTTTAATTCGTGACCACCCCCAAAAAATTGAAAAATCCACCCAAAACCTAACAAAATTGAAATTTTTATATGAAAAACTTCTTTTGTCCATATCTCCTTAAATATGCGTCCTAGAGCGAAAAGGACTTTAATTCGTGACCACCCCCAAAAAATTTAAAAATCCACCCAAAACCTAAAAAAATTGAAATTTTTATGTGAAAAACTTCTTTTGCCCATATCTCCTAAACTAAGCGTCCTAGAGCGAAAAGGACTTTAATTCGTGACCACCCTCAAAAAATTGAAAAATCCACCCAAAACCTAACAAAATTGAAATTTTTATATGAAAAACTTCTTTTGTCCATATCTCCTTAAATATGCGTCCTAGAGCGAAAAGGACTTTAATTCGTGACCACCCCCAAAAAATTTAAAAATCCACCCAAAACCTAAAAAAATTGAAATTTTTATATGAATAACTTCTTTTGTCCATATCTCCTTAAATATGCGTCCTAGAGCGAAAAGGACTTTAATTCGTGACCACCCCCAAAAAATTTAAAAATCCACCCAAAACCTAAAAAAATTGAAATTTTTATGTGAAAAACTTCTTTTGCCCATATCTCCTTAAATATGCGTCCTAGAGCGAAAAGGACTTTAATTCGTGACCACCCTCAAAAAATTGAAAAATCCACCCAAAACCTAAAAAAATTGAAATTTTTATATGAAAAACTTCTTTTGCCCATATCTCCTTAAATATGCGTCCTAGAGCGAAAAGGACTTTAATTCGTGACCACCCTCAAAAAATTGAAAAATCCACCCAAAACCTAACAAAATTGAAATTTTTATATGAAAAACTTCTTTTGTCCATATCTCCTTAAATATGCGTCCTAGAGCGAAAAGGACTTTAAT
Source organism: Haematobia irritans (assembly GCF_050003625.1). NCBI lineage: Eukaryota > Metazoa > Arthropoda > Insecta > Diptera > Muscidae > Haematobia > Haematobia irritans. The sequence goes on along the minus strand of NC_134399.1, from coordinate 111,448,296 downwards.
TCGTGACCACACCCAAAAAATTGAAAAATCCACCCAAAACCTAAAAAAATTGAAATTTTTATATGAAAAACTTCTTTTGCCCATATCTCCTTAAATATGCGTCCTAGAGCGAAAAGGACTTTAATTCGTGACCACCCCCAAAAAATTGAAAAATCCACCCAAAACCTAAAAAAATTGAAATTTTTATATGAAAAACTTCTTTTGTCCATATCTCCTTAAATATGCGTCCTAGAGCGAAAAGGACTTTAATTCGTGACCACCCCCAAAAAATTGAAAAATCCACCCAAAACCTAAAAAAATTGAAATTTTTATATGAAAAACTTCTTTTGCCCATATCTCCTTAAATATGCGTCCTAGAGCGAAAAGGACTTTAATTCGTGACCACCCCCAAAAAATTTAAAAATCCACCCAAAACCTAAAAAAATTGAAATTTTTATGTGAAAAACTTCTTTTGCCCATATCTCCTTAAATATGCGTCCTAGAGCGAAAAAGGACTTTAATTCGTGACCACCCTCAAAAAATTGAAAAATCCACCCAAAACCTAACAAAATTGAAATTTTTATATGAAAAACTTCTTTTGCCCATATCTCCTTAAATATGCGTCCTAGAGCGAAAAGGACTTTAATTCGTGACCACCCTCAAAAAATTGAAAAATCCACCCAAAACCTAACAAAATTGAAATTTTTATATGAAAAACTTCTTTTGCCCATATCTCCTTAAATATGCGTCCTAGAGCGAAAAGGACTTTAATTCGTGACCACCCCCAAAAAGTTGAAAAATCCACCCAAAACCTAACAAAATTGAAATTTTTATATGAAAAACTTCTTTTGCCCATATCTCCTTAAATATGCGTCCTAGAGCGAAAAGGACTTTAATTCGTGACCACCCCCAAAAAATTGAAAAATCCACCCAAAACCTAAAAAAATTGAAATTTTTATATGAAAAACTTCTTTTGCCCATATCTCCTTAAATATGCGTCCTAGAGCGAAAAGGACTTTAATTCGTGACCACCCTCAAAAAATTGAAAAATCCACCCAAAACCTAACAAAATTGAAATTTTTATATGAAAAACTTCTTTTGTCCATATCTCCTTAAATATGCGTCCTAGAGCGAAAAGGACTTTAATTCGTGACCACCCTCAAAAAATTGAAAAATCCACCCAAAACCTAAAAAAATTGAAATTTTTATATGAAAAACTTCTTTTGCCCATATCTCCTTAAATATGCGTCCTAGAGCGAAAAGGACTTTAATTCGTGACCACCCCCAAAAAGTTGAAAAATCCACCCAAAACCTAAAAAAATTGAAATTTTTATATGAAAAACTTCTTTTGTCCATATCTCCTTAAATATGCGTCCTAGAGCGAAAAGGACTTTAATTCGTGACCACCCCCAAAAAATTTAAAAATCCACCCAAAACCTAAAAAAATTGAAATTTTTATATGAAAAACTTCTTTTGTCCATATATCCTTAAATATGCGTCCTAGAGCGAAAAGGACTTTAATTCGTGACCACCCCCAAAAAATTTAAAAATCCACCCAAAACCTAAAAAAATTGAAATTTTTATATGAAAAACTTCTTTTGCCCATATCTCCTTAAATATGCGTCCTAGAGCGAAAAGGACTTTAATTCGTGACCACCCCCAAAAAGTTGAAAAATCCACCCAAAACCTAAAAAAATTGAAATTTTTATATGAAAAACTTCTTTTGTCCATATCTCCTTAAATATGCGTCCTAGAGCGAAAAGGACTTTAATTCGTGACCACCCCCAAAAAATTTAAAAATCCACCCAAAACTTGAAAAAATTGAAATTTTTATGTGAAAAACTTCTTTTACCTAACAAAATTGAAATTTTTATATGAAAAACTTCTTTTGCCCATATCTCCTTAAATATGCGTCCTAGAGCGAAAAGGACTTTAATTCGTGACCACCCCCAAAAAGTTGAAAAATCCACCCAAAACCTAACAAAATTGAAATTTTTATATGAAAAACTTCTTTTGCCCATATCTCCTTAAATATGCGTCCTAGAGCGAAAAGGACTTTAATTCGTGACCACCCCCAAAAAATTGAAAAATCCACCCAAAACCTAAAAAAATTGAAATTTTTATATGAAAAACTTCTTTTGCCCATATCTCCTTAAATATGCGTCCTAGAGCGAAAAGGACTTTAATTCGTGACCACCCTCAAAAAATTGAAAAATCCACCCAAAACCTAACAAAATTGAAATTTTTATATGAAAAACTTCTTTTGTCCATATCTCCTTAAATATGCGTCCTAGAGCGAAAAGGACTTTAATTCGTGACCACCCTCAAAAAATTGAAAAATCCACCCAAAACCTAAAAAAATTGAAATTTTTATATGAAAAACTTCTTTTGCCCATATCTCCTTAAATATGCGTCCTAGAGCGAAAAGGACTTTAATTCGTGACCACCCCCAAAAAGTTGAAAAATCCACCCAAAACCTAAAAAAATTGAAATTTTTATATGAAAAACTTCTTTTGTCCATATCTCCTTAAATATGCGTCCTAGAGCGAAAAGGACTTTAATTCGTGACCACCCCCAAAAAATTTAAAAATCCACCCAAAACCTAAAAAAATTGAAATTTTTATATGAAAAACTTCTTTTGTCCATATATCCTTAAATATGCGTCCTAGAGCGAAAAGGACTTTAATTCGTGACCACCCCCAAAAAATTTAAAAATCCACCCAAAACCTAAAAAAATTGAAATTTTTATATGAAAAACTTCTTTTGCCCATATCTCCTTAAATATGCGTCCTAGAGCGAAAAGGACTTTAATTCGTGACCACCCCCAAAAAGTTGAAAAATCCACCCAAAACCTAAAAAAATTTAAATTTTTATATGAAAAACTTCTTTTGTCCATATCTCCTTAAATATGCGTCCTAGAGCGAAAAGGACTTTAATTCGTGACCACCCCCAAAAAATTTAAAAATCCACCCAAAACTTAAAAAAATTGAAATTTTTATGTGAAAAACTTCTTTTGCCCATATCTCCTAAACTAAGCGTCCTAGAGCGAAAAGGACTTTAATTCGTGACCACCCTCAAAAAATTTAAAAATCCACCCAAAACCTAACAAAATTGAAATTTTTATATGAAAAACTTCTTTTGCCCATATCTCCTTAAATATGCGTCCTAGAGCGAAAAGGACTTTAATTCGTGACCACCCTCAAAAAATTGAAAAATCCACCCAAAACCTAACAAAATTGAAATTTTTATATGAAAAACTTCTTTTGCCCATATCTCCTAAACTAAGCGTCCTAGAGCGAAAAGGACTTTAATTCGTGACCACCCTCAAAAAATTGAAAAATCCACCCAAAACCTAAAAAAATTGAAATTTTTATATGAAAAACTTCTTTTGTTCATATCTCCTTAAATATGCGTCCTAGAGCGAAAAGGATTCGTGACCACCCCCAAAAAATTGAAAAATCCACCCAAAACCTAAAAAAATTAAAATTTTTATATGAAAAACTTCTTTTGCCCATATCTCCTTAAATATGCGTCCTAGAGCGAAAAGGACTTTAATTCGTGACCACCCTCAAAAAATTGAAAAATCCACCCAAAACCTAAAAAAATTAAAATTTTTATATGAAAAACTTTTTTTGCCCATATCTCCTTAAATATGCGTCCTAGAGCGAAAAGGACTTTAATTCGTGACCACCCTCAAAAAATTGAAAAATCCACCCAAAACCTAAAAAAATTGAAATTTTTATATGAAAAACTTCTTTTGCCCATATCTCCTTAAATATGCGTCCTAGAGCGAAAAGGACTTTAATTCGTGACCACCCTCAAAAAATTTAAAAATCCACCCAAAACCTAAAAAAATTGAAATTTTTATATGAAAAACTTCTTTTGTCCATATCTCCTTAAATATGCGTCCTAGAGCGAAAAGGACTTTAATTCGTGACCACCCCCAAAAAATTTAAAAATCCACCCAAAACCTAAAAAAATTGAAATTTTTATATGAAAAACTTCTTTTGCCCATATCTCCTTAAATATGCGTCCTAGAGCGAAAAGGACTTTAATTCGTGACCACCCCCAAAAAATTGAAAAATCCACCCAAAACTTAAAAAAATTGAAATTTTTATATGAAAAACTTCTTTTGCCCATATCTCCTTAAATATGCGTCCTAGAGCGAAAAGGACTTTAATTCGTGACCACCCCCAAAAAATTGAAAAATCCACCCAAAACCTAAAAAAATTGAAATTTTTATATGAAAAACTTCTTTTGCCCATATCTCCTAAACTAAGCGTCCTAGAGCGAAAAGGACTTTAATTCGTGACCACCCCCAAAAAATTGAAAAATCCATCCAAAACTTAAAAAAATTGAAATTTTTATATGAAAAACTTCTTTTGCCCATATCTCCTTAAATATGCGTCCTAGAGCGAAAAGGACTTTAATTCGCGACCACCCCCAAAAAATTGAAAAATCCACCCAAAACCTAAAAAAATTGAAATTTTTATATGAAAAACTTCTTTTGCCCATATCTCCTTAAATATGCGTCCTAGAGCGAAAAGGACTTTAATTCGTGACCACCCTCAAAAAATTTAAAAATCCACCCAAAACCTAAAAAAATTGAAATTTTTATATGAAAAACTTCTTTTGCCCATATCTCCTTAAATATGCGTCCTAGAGCGAAAAGGACTTTAATTCGTGACCACCCTCAAAAAATTGAAAAATCCACCCAAAACCTAACAAAATTGAAATTTTTATATGAAAAACTTCTTTTGCCCATATCTCCTAAACTAAGCGTCCTAGAGCGAAAAGGACTTTAATTCGTGACCACCCTCAAAAAATTGAAAAATCCACCCAAAACTTAAAAAAATTGAAATTTTTATATGAAAAACTTCTTTTGTCCATATCTCCTTAAATATGCGTCCTAGAGCGAAAAGGACTTTAATTCGTGAACACCCCCAAAAAATTGAAAAATCCACCCAAAACCTAAAAAAATTGAAATTTTTATATGAAAAACTTCTTTTGTCCATATCTCCTTAAATATGCGTCCTAGAGCGAAAAGGACTTTAATTCGTGACCACCCTCAAAAAATTTAAAAATCCACCCAAAACCTAAAAAAATTGAAATTTTTATGTGAAAAACTTCTTTTGCCCATATCTCCTTAAATATGCGTCCTAGAGCGAAAAGGACTTTAATTCGTGACCACCCTCAAAAAATTGAAAAATCCACCCAAAACCTAAAAAAATTGAAATTTTTATATGAAAAACTCCTTTTGCCCATATCTCCTTAAATATGCGTCCTAGAGCGAAAAGGACTTTAATTCGTGACCACCCTCAAAAAATTGAAAAATCCACCCAAAACCTAACAAAATTGAAATTTTTATATGAAAAACTTCTTTTGTCCATATCTCCTTAAATATGCGTCCTAGAGCGAAAAGGACTTTAATTCGTGACCACCCCCAAAAAATTTAAAAATCCACCCAAAGCCTAAAAAAATTGAAATTTTTATATGAAAAACTTCTTTTGTCCATATCTCCTTAAATATGCGTCCTAGAGCGAAAAGGACTTTAATTCGTGACCACCCCCAAAAAATTTAAAAATCCACCCAAAACCTAAAAAAATTAAAATATTTATATGAAAAACTTCTTTTGCCCATATCTCCTTAAATATGCGTCCTAGAGCGAAAAGGACTTTAATTCGTGACCACCCTCAAAAAATTGAAAAATCCACCCAAAACCTAAAAAAATTGAAATTTTTATATGAAAAACTTCTTTTGTCCATATCTCCTTAAATATGCGTCCTAGAGCGAAAAGGACTTTAATTCGTGACCACCCTCAAAAAATTGAAAAATCCACCCAAACCATAACAAAATTGAAATTTTTATATGAAAAACTTCTTTTGCCCATATCTCCTTAAATATGCGTCCTAGAGCGAAAAGGACTTTAATTCGTGACCACCCCCAAAAAATTGAAAAATCCACCCAAAACTTAAAAAAATTGAAATTTTTATATGAAAAACTTCTTTTGCCCATATCTCCTTAAATATGCGTCTTAGAGCGAAAAGGACTTTAATTCGTGACCACCCCCAAAAAATTTAAAAATCCACCCAAAACCTAAAAAAATTGAAATTTTTATATGAAAAACTTCTTTTGCCCATATCTCCTTAAATATGCGTCCTAGAGCGAAAAGGACTTTAATTCGTGACCACCCCCAAAAAATTGAAAAATCCACCCAAAACCTAAAAAAATTGAAATTTTTATATGAAAAACTTCTTTTGTCCATATCTCCTTAAATATGCGTCCTAGAGCGAAAAGGACTTTAATTCGTGACCACCCTCAAAAAATTGAAAAATCCACCCAAAACCTAAAAAAATTGAAATTTTTATATGAAAAACTTCTTTTGCCCATATCTCCTTAAATATGCGTCCTAGAGCGAAAAGGACTTTAATTCGTGACCACCCCAAAAAAGTTGAAAAATGCACCCAAAACCTAAAAAAATTGAAATTTTTATATGAAAAACTTCTTTTGTCCATATCTCCTTAAATATGCGTCCTAGAGCGAAAAGGATTTTAATTCGTGACCACCCCCAAAAAAATTTAAAAATCCACCCAAAACCTAAAAAAATTGAAATTTTTATGTGAAAAACTTCTTTTGCCCATATCTTCTTAAATATGCGTCCTAGAGCGAAAAGGACTTTAATTCGTGACCACCCTCAAAAAATTGAAAAATCCACCCAAAACCTAAAAAAATTGAAATTTTTATATGAAAAACTTCTTTTGCCCATATCTCCTTAAATATGCGTCCTAGAGCGAAAAGGACTTTAATTCGTGACCACCCTCAAAAAATTGAAAAATCCACCCAAAACCTAACAAAATTGAAATTTTTATATGAAAAACTTCTTTTGTCCATATCTCCTTAAATATGCGTCCTAGAGCGAAAAGGACTTTAATTCGTGACCACCCCCAAAAAATTTAAAAATCCACCCAAAACCTAAAAAAATTGAAATTTTTATATGAAAAACTTCTTTTGTCCATATCTCCTTACATATGCGTCCTAGAGCGAAAAGGACTTTAATTCGTGACCACCCCCAAAAAATTTAAAAATCCACCCAAAACCTAAAAAAATTGAAATTTTTATATGAAAAACTTCTTTTGTCCATATCTCCTTAAATATGCGTCCTAGAGCGAAAAGGACTTTAATTCGTGACCACCCCCAAAAAATTTAAAAATCCACCCAAAACCTAAAAAAATTGAAATTTTTATATGAAAAACTTCTTTTGCCCATATCTCCTTAAATATGCGTCCTAGAGCGAAAAGGACTTTAATTCGTGACCACCTTCAAAAAATTGAAAAATCCACCCAAAAGCTAACAAAATTGAAATTTTTATATGAAAAACTTCTTTTGTCCATATCTCCTTAAATATGCGTCCTAGAGCGAAAAGGACTTTAATTCGTGACCACCCCCAAAAAATTTAAAAATCCACCCAAAACCTAAAAAAATTGAAATTTTTATGTGAAAAACTTCTTTTGCCCATATCTCCTTAAATATGCGTCCTAGAGCGAAAAGGACTTTAATTCGTGACCACCCCCAAAAAATTGAAAAATCCACCCAAAACCTAAAAAAATTGAAATTTTTATATGAAAAACTTCTTTTGCCCATATCTCCTTAAATATGCGTCCTAGAGCGAAAAGGACTTTAATTCGTGACCACCCCCAAAAAATTGAAAAATCCACCCAAAACCTAAAAAAATTGAAATTTTTATGTGAAAAACTTCTTTTGCCCATATCTCCTTAAATATGCGTCCTAGAGCGAAAAGGACTTTAATTCGTGACCACCCTCAAAAAATTTAAAAATCCACCCAAAACCTAAAAAAATTGAAATTTTTATATGAAAAACTTCTTTTGCCCATATCTCCTTAAATATGCGTCCTAGAGCGAAAAGGACTTTAATTCGTGACCACCCTCAAAAAATTGAAAAATCCACCCAAAACCTAACAAAATTGAAATTTTTATATGAAAAACTTCTTTTGCCCATATTTAAGGAGATATGGGCAAAAGAAGTTTTTCATATAAAAATTTCAATTTTTTTAGGTTTTGGGTGGATTTTTCAATTTTTTGGGGGTGGTCACGAATTAAAGTCATTTTCGCTCTAGGACGCATATTTAAGGAGATATGGGCAAAAGAAGTTTTTCATATAAAAATTTCAATTTTTTTAGGTTTTGGGTGGATTTTTCAATTTTTTGAGGGTGGTCACGAATTAAAGTCCTTTTCGCTCTAGGACGCATATTTAAGGAGATATGGGCAAAAGAAGTTTTTCATATAAAAATTTCAATTTTTTTAGGTTTTGGGTGGATTTTTCAATTTTTGGGGTGGTCACGAATTAAAGTCCTTTTCGCTCTAGGACGCATATTTAAGGAGATATGGACAAAAGAAGTTTTTCATATAAAAATTTCAATTTTGTTAGGTTTTGGGTGGATTTTTAAATTTTTTGGGGTTGGTCACGAATTAAAGTCCTTTTCGCTCTAGGACGCATATTTAAGGAGATATGGGCAAAACAAGTTTTTCACATAAAAATTTCAATTTTTTTAGGTTTTGGGTGGATTTTTCAATTTTTTGGGGGTGGTCACGAATTAAAGTCCTTTTCGCTCTAGGACGCTTAGTTTAGGAGATATGGGCAAAAGAAGTTTTTCATATAAAAATTTCAATTTTTTTAGGTTTTGGGTGGATTTTTCAATTTTTTGAGGGTGGTCACGAATTAAAGTCCTTTTCGCTCTAGGACGCATATTTAAGGAGATATGGACAAAAGAAGTTTTTCACATAAAAATTTCAATTTTTTTAGGTTTTGGGTGGATTTTTAAATTTTTTGGGGGTGGTCACGAATTAAAGTCCTTTTCGCTCTAGGACGCATATTTAAGGAGATATGGGCAAAAGAAGTTTTTCATATAAAAATTTCAATTTTTTTAGGTTTTGGGTGGATTTTTCAATTTTTTGAGGGTGGTCACGAATTAAAGTCCTTTTCGCTCTAGGACGCATATTTAAGGAGATATGGGCAAAAGAAGTTTTTCATATAAAAATTTCAATTTTTTTAGGTTTTGGGTGGATTTTTAAATTTTTTGGGGGTGGTCACGAATTAAAGTCCTTTTCGCTCTAGGACGCATATTTAAGGAGATATGGACAAAAGAAGTTTTTCATATAAAAATTTCAATTTTTTTAGGTTTTGGGTGGATTTTTAAATTTTTTGGGGGTGGTCACGAATTAAAGTCCTTTTCGCTCTAGGACGCATATTTAAGGAGATATGGGCAAAAGAAGTTTTTCATATAAAAATTGCAATTTTTTTAGGTTTTGGGTGGATTTTTCAATTTTTTGGGGGTGGTCACGAATTAAAGTCCTTTTCGCTCTAGGACGCATATTTAAGGAGATATGGGCAAAAGAAGTTTTTCATATAAAAATTTCAATTTTTTTAGGTTTTGGGTGGATTTTTAAATTTTTTGGGGGTGGTCACGAATTAAAGTCCTTTTCGCTCTATGACGCATATTTAAGGAGATATGGACAAAAGAAGTTTTTCATATAAAAATTTCAATTTTGTTAGGTTTTGGGTGGATTTTTCAATTTTTTGAGGGTGGTCACGAATTAAAGTCCTTTTCGCTCTAGGACGCATATTTAAGGAGATATGGACAAAAGAAGTTTTTCATATAAAAATTTCAATTTTTTTAGGTTTTGGGTGGATTTTTCAATTTTTTGGGGGTGGTCACGAATTAAAGTCCTTTTCGCTCTAGGACGCATATTTAAGGAGATATGGACAAAAGAAGTTTTTCATATAAAAATTTCAATTTTTTTAGGTTTTGGGTGGATTTTTAAATTTTTTGGGGGTGGTCACGAATTAAAGTCCTTTTCGCTCTAGGACGCATATTTAAGGAGATATGGGCAAAAGAAGTTTTTCATATAAAAATTTCAATTTTTTTAGGTTTTGGGTGGATTTTTCAATTTTTTGGGGGTGGTCACGAATTAAAGTCCTTTTCGCTCTAGGACGCATATTTAAGGAGATATGGACAAAAGAAGTTTTTCATATAAAAATTTCAATTTTGTTAGGTTTTGGGTGGATTTTTCAATTTTTTGAGGGTGGTCACGAATTAAAGTCCTTTTCGCTCTAGGACGCATATTTAAGGAGATATGGGCAAAAGAAGTTTTTCATATAAAAATTTTAATTTTTTTAGGTTTTGGGTGGATTTTTCAATTTTTTGAGGGTGGTCACGAATTAAAGTCCTTTTCGCTCTAGGACGCTTAGTTTAGGAGATATGGGCAAAAGAAGTTTTTCATATAAAAATTTCAATTTTGTTAGGTTTTGGGTGGATTTTTCAATTTTTTGAGGGTGGTCACGAATTAAAGTCCTTTTCGCTCTAGGACGCATATTTAAGGAGATATGGGCAAAAGAAGTTTTTCATATAAAAATTTCAATTTTTTTAGGTTTTGGGTGGATTTTTCAATTTTTTGAGGGTGGTCACGAATTAAAGTCCTTTTCGCTCTAGGACGCATATTTAAGGAGATATGGGCAAAAGAAGTTTTTCATATAAAAATTTCAATTTTTTTAAGTTTTGGGTGGATTTTTCAATTTTTTGGGGGTGGTCACGAATTAAAGTCCTTTTCGCTCTAGGACGCATATTTAAGGAGATATGGACAAAAGAAGTTTTTCATATAAAAATTTCAATTTTGTTAGGTTTTGGGTGGATTTTTCAATTTTTTGGGGGTGGTCACGAATTAAAGTCCTTTTCGCTCTAGGACGCATATTTAAGGAGATATGGGCAAAAGAAGTTTTTCATATAAAAATTTCAATTTTTTTAGGTTTTGGGTGGATTTTTCAATTTTTTGGGGGTGGTCACGAATTAAAGTCCTTTTCGCTCTAGGACGCATATTTAAGGAGATATGGACAAAAGAAGTTTTTCATATAAAAATTTCAATTTTTTTAGGTTTTGGGTGGAATTTTCAATTTTTTGGGGGTGGTCACGAATTAAAGTCCTTTTCGCTCTAGGACGCATATTTAAGGAGATATGGGCAAAATAAGTTTTTCATATAAAAATTTCAATTTTTTTAAGTTTTGGGTGGATTTTTAAATTTTTTGAGGGTGGTCACGAATTAAAGTCCTTTTCGCTCTAGGACGCATATTTAAGGAGATATGGACAAAAGAAGTTTTTCATATAAAAATTTCAATTTTTTTAGGTTTTGGGTGGATTTTTCAATTTTTTGGGGGTGGTCACGAATTAAAGTCCTTTTCGCTTTAGGACGCATATTTAAGGAGATATGGGCAAAAGAAGTTTTTCATATAAAAATTTCAATTTTTTTAGGTTTTGGGTGGATTTTTAAATTTTTTGAGGGTGGTCACGAATTAAAGTCCTTTTCGCTCTAGGACGCATATTTAAGGAGATATGGGCAAAAGAAGTCTTTCACATAAAAATTTCAATTTTTTTAGGTTTTGGGTGGATTTTTAAATTTTTTGGGGGTGGTCACGAATTAAAGTCCTTTTCGCTCTAGGACGCATATTTAAGGAGATATGGACAAAAGAAGTTTTTCATATAAAAATTTCAATTTTTTTAGGTTTTGGGTGGATTTTTAAATTTTTTGGGGGTGGTCACGAATTAAAGTCCTTTTCGCTCTAGGACGCATATTTAAGGAGGTATGGGCAAAAGAAGTTTTTCATATAAAAATTTCAATTTTTTTAGGTTTTGGGTGGATTTTTCAATTTTTTGGGGGTGGTCACGAATTAAAGTCCTTTTCGCTCTAGGACGCATATTTAAGGAGATATGGACAAAAGAAGTTTTTCATATAAAAATTTCAATTTTGTTAGGTTTTGGGTGGATTTTTCAATTTTTTGGGGGTGGTCACGAATTAAAGTCCTTTTCGCTCTAGGACGCATATTTAAGGAGATATGGGCAAAAGAAGTTTTTCATATAAAAATTTCAATTTTTTTAGGTTTTGGGTGGATTTTTCAATTTTTTGGGGGTGGTCACGAATTAAAGTCCTTTTCGCTCTAGGACGCATATTTAAGGAGATATGGACAAAAGAAGTTTTTCATATAAAAATTTCAATTTTGTTAGGTTTTGGGTGGATTTTTCAATTTTTTGAGGGTGGTCACGAATTAAAGTCCTTTTCGCTCTAGGACGCATATTTAAGGAGATATGGGCAAAAGAAGTTTTTCATATAAAAATTTCAATTTTTTTAGGTTTTGGGTGGATTTTTCAATTTTTTGGGGGTGGTCACGAATTAAAGTCCTTTTCGCTCTAGGACGCATATTTAAGGAGATATGGACAAAAGAAGTTTTTCATATAAAAATTTCAATTTTTTTAGGTTTTGGGTGGATTTTTCAATTTTTTGGGGGTGGTCACGAATTAAAGTCCTTTTCGCTCTAGGACGCATATTTAAGGAGATATGGGCAAAAGAAGTTTTTCATATAAAAATTTCAATTTTTTTAGGTTTTGGGTGGATTTTGCAATTTTTTGGGGGTGGTCACGAATTAAAGTCCTTTTCGCTCTAGGACGCATATTTAAGGAGATATGGGCAAAAGAAGTTTTTCACATAAAAATTTCAATTTTTTTAGGTTTTGGGTGGATTTTTAAATTTTTTGGGGGTGGTCACGAATTAAAGTCCTTTTCGCTCTAGGACGCATATTTAAGGAGATATGGACAAAAGAAGTTTTTCACATAAAAATTTCAATTTTTTTAGGTTTTGGGTGGATTTTTAAATTTTTTGGGGGTGGTCACGAATTAAAGTCCTTTTCGCTCTAGGACGCATATTTAAGGAGATATGGACAAAAGAAGTTTTTCATATAAAAATTTCAATTTTTTTAGGTTTTGGGTGGATTTTTCAATTTTTTGGGGGTGGTCACGAATTAAAGTCCTTTTCGCTCTAGGACGCATATTTAAGGAGATATGGGCAAAAGAAGTTTTTCATATAAAAATTTCAATTTTTTTAGGTTTTGGGTGGATTTTTCAATTTTTTGAGGGTGGTCACGAATTAAAGTCCTTTTCGCTCTAGGACGCTTAGTTTAGGAGATATGGGCAAAAGAAGTTTTTCATATAAAAATTTCAATTTTGTTAGGTTTTGGGTGGATTTTTCAATTTTTTGAGGGTGGTCACGAATAAAAGTCCTTTTCGCTCTAGGACGCATATTTAAGGAGATATGGGCAAAAGAAGTTTTTCACATAAAAATTTCAATTTTTTTAGGTTTTGGGTGGATTTTTAAATTTTTTGGGGGTGGTCACGAATTAAAGTCCTTTTCGCTCTAGGACGCATATTTAAGGAGATATGGGCAAAAGAAGTTTTTCACATAAAAATTTCAATTTTTTTAGGTTTTGGGTGGATTTTTAAATTTTTTGGGGGTGGCCACGAATTAAAGTCCTTTTCGCTCTAGGACGCATATTTAAGGAGATATGGACAAAAGAAGTTTTTCATATAAAAATTTCAATTTTGTTAGGTTTTGGGTGGATTTTTCAATTTTTTGAGGGTGGTCACGAATTAAAGTCCTTTTCGCTCTAGGACGCATATTTAAGGAGATATGGGCAAAAGAAGTTTTTCATATAAAAATTTCAATTTTTTTAAGTTTTGGGTGGATTTTTCAACTCTTTGGGGGTGGTCACGAATTAAAGTCCTTTTCGCTCTAGGACGCATATTTAAGGAGATATGGGCAAAAGAAGTTTTTCATATAAAAATTTCAATTTTTTTAAGTTTTGGGTGGATTTTTCAATTTTTTGAGGGTGGTCACGAATTAAAGTCCTTTTCGCTCTAGGACGCTTAGTTTAGGAGATATGGGCAAAAGAAGTTTTTCATATAAAAATTTCAATTTTTTTAGGTTTTGGGTGGATTTTTCAATTTTTTGAGGGTGGTCACGAATTAAAGTCCTTTTCGCTCTAGGACGCTTAGTTTAGGAGATATGGGCAATAGAAGTTTTTCATATAAAAATTTCAATTTTGTTAGGTTTTGGGTGGATTTTTCAATTTTTTGAGGGTGGTCACGAATTAAAGTCCTTTTCGCTCTAGGACGCATATTTAAGGAGATATGGGCAAAAGAAGTTTTTCATATAAAAATTTCAATTTTTTTAGGTTTTGGGTGGATTTTTCAATTTTTTGAGGGTGGTCACGAATTAAAGTCCTTTTCGTTCTAGGACGCATATTTAAGGAGATATGGGCAAAAGAAGTTTTTCACATAAAAATTTCAATTTTTTTAGGTTTTGGGTGGATTTTTAAATTTTTTGGGGGTGGTCACGAATTAAAGTCCTTTTCGCTCTAGGACGCATATTTAAGGAGATATGGACAAAAGAAGTTTTTCATATAAAAATTTCAATTTTGTTAGGTTTTGGGTGGATTTTTCAATTTTTTGAGGGTGGTCACGAATTAAAGTCCTTTTCGCTCTAGGACGCTTAGTTTAGGAGATATGGGCAAAAGAAGTTTTTCATATAAAAATTTCAAGTTTTTTAGGTTTTGGGTGGATTTTTAAATTTTTTGGGGGTGGTCACGAATTAAAGTCCTTTTCGCTCTAGGACGCATATTTAAGGAGATATGGGCAAAAGAAGTTTTTCACATAAAAATTTCAATTTTTTTAGGTTTTGGGTGGATTTTTCAATTTTTTGGGGGTGGTCACGAATTAAAGTCCTTTTCGCTCTAGGACGCATATTTAAGGAGATATGGGCAAAAGAAGTTTTTCATATAAAAATTTCAATTTTTTTAGGTTTTGGGTGGATTTTTAAATTTTTTGGGGGTGGTCACGAATTAAAGTCCTTTTCGCTCTAGGACGCATATTTAAGGAGATATGGACAAAAGAAGATTTTCATATAAAAATTTCAATTTTGTTAGGTTTTGGGTGGATTTTTCAATTTTTTGAGGGTGGTCACGAATTAAAGTCCTATTTGCTCTAGGACGCTTAGTTTAGGAGATATGGGCAAAAGAAGTTTTTCATATAAAAATTTCAATTTTTTTAGGTTTTGGGTGGATTTTTCATTTTTTTGAGGGTGGTCACGAATTAAAGTCCTTTTCGCTCTAGGACGCTTAGTTTAGGAGATATGGGCAAAAGAAGTTTTTCATATAAAAATTTCAATTTTGTTAGGTTTTGGGTGGATTTTTCAATTTTTTGAGGGTGGTCACGAATTAAAGTCCTTTTCGCTCTAGGACGCATATTTAAGGAGATATGGGCAAAAGAAGTTTTTCATATAAAAATTTCAATTTTTTTAGGTTTTGGGTGGATTTTTTGAGGGTGGTCACGAATTAAAGTCCTTTTCGCTCTAGGACGCTTAGTTTAGGAGATATGGGCAAAAGAAGTTTTTCATATAAAAATTTCAATTTTTTTAGGTTTTGGGTGGATTTTTCAATTTTTTGAGGGTGGTCACGAATTAAAGTCCTTTTCGCTCTAGGACGCATATTTAAGGAGATATGGGCAAAAGAAGTTTTTCATATAAAAATTTCAATTTTTTTAGGTTTTGGGTGGATTTTTAAATTTTTTGGGGGTGGTCACGAATTAAAGTCCTTTTCGCTCTAGGACGCATATTTAAGGAGATATGGGCAAAAGAAGTTTTTCATATAAAAATTTTAATTTTTTTAGGTTTTGGGTGGATTTTTCAATTTTTTGAGGGTGGTCACGAATTAAAGTCCTTTTCGCTCTAGGACGCATATTTAAGGAGATATGGGCAAAAGAAGTTTTTCACATAAAAATTTCAATTTTTTTAGGTTTTGGGTGGATTTTTAAATTTTTTGGGGGTGGTCACGAATTAAAGTCCTTTTCGCTCTAGGACGCATATTTAAGGAGATATGGGCAAAAGAAGTTTTTCATATAAAAATTTCAATTTTTTTAGGTTTTGGGTGGATTTTTCAATTTTTTGGGGGTGGTCACGAATTAAAGTCCTTTTCGCTCTAGGACGCATATTTAAGGAGATATGGACAAAAGAAGTTTTTCATATAAAAATTTCAATTTTGTTAGGTTTTGGGTGGATTTTTCAATTTTTTGGGGGTGGTCACGAATTAAAGTCCTTTTCGCTCTAGGACGCATATTTAAGGAGATATGGGCAAAAGAAGTTTTTCATATAAAATTTTCAATTTTTTTAGGTTTTGGCTGGATTTTTCAATTTTTTGAGGGTGGTCACGAATTAAAGTCCTTTTCGCTCTAGGACGCTTAGTTTAGGAGATATGGGCAAAAGAAGTTTTTCATATAAAAATTTCAATTTTTTTAGGTTTTGGGTGGATTTTTCAATTTTTTGAGGGTGGTCACGAATTAAAGTCCTTTTCGCTCTAGGACGCATATTTAAGGAGATATGGGCAAAAGAAGTTTTTCACATAAAAATTTCAATTTTTTTAGGTTTTGGGTGGATTTTTAAATTTTTTGGGGGTGGTCACGAATTAAAGTCCTTTTCGCTCTAGGACGCATATTTAAGGAGATATGGGCAAAAGACGTTTTTCATATAAAAATTTCAATTTTTTTAGGTTTTGGGTGGATTTTTAAATTTTTTGGGGGTGGTCACGAATTAAAGTCCTTTTCGCTCTAGGACGCATATTTAAGGAGATATGGACAAAAGAAGTTTTTCATATAAAAATTTCAATTTTTTTAGGTTTTGGGTGGATTTTTCAATTTTTTGGGGGTGGTCACGAATTAAAGTCCTTTTCGCTCTAGGACGCATATTTAACGAGATATGGGCAAAAGAAGTTTTTCATATAAAAATTTCAATTTTTTTAAGTTTTGGGTGGATTTTTCAATTTTTTGGGGGTGGTCACGAATTAAAGTCCTTTTCGCTCTAGGACGCATATTTAAGGAGATATGGACAAAAGAAGTTTTTCATATAAAAATTTTAATTTTTTTAGGTTTTGGGTGGATTTTTCAATTTTTTGGGGGTGGTCACGAATTAAAGTCCTTTTCGCTCTAGGACGCATATTTAAGGAGATATGGACAAAAGAAGTTTTTCATATAAAAATTTCAATTTTTTTAGGTTTTGGGTGGATTTTTCAATTTTTTGAGGGTGGTCACGAATTAAAGTCCTTTTCGCTCTAGGACGCATATTTAAGGAGATATGGGCAAAAGAAGTTTTTCATATAAAAATTTCAATTTTTTTAGGTTTTGGGTGGATTTTTAAATTTTTTGAGGGTGGTCACGAATTAAAGTCCTTTTCGCTCTAGGACGCATATTTAAGGAGATATGGGCAAAAGAAGTTTTTCATAGAAAAATTTCAATTTTTTTAGGTTTTGGGTGGATTTTTAAATTTTTTATTTAAATTTTTTTTCGCTCTAGGACGCATATTTAAGGAGATATGGGCAAAAGAAGTTTTTCATATAAAAATTTCATTTTTTTTAGGTTTTGGGGGGATTTTTAAATTTTTTGGGGGTGGTCACGAATTAAAGTCCTTTTCGCTCTAGGACGCATATTTAAGGAGATATGGGCAAAAGAAGTTTTTCATATAAAAATTTCAATTTTTTTTGGTTTTGGGTGGATTTTTCAACTTTTTGGGGGTGGTCACGAATTAAAGTCATTTTCGCTCTAGGACGCATATTTAAGGAGATATGGGCAAAAGAAGTTTTTCATATAAAAATTTCAATTTTTTTAGGTTTTGGGTGGATTTTTCAACTTTTTGGGGGTGGTCACGAATTAAAGTCCTTTTCGCTCTAGGACGCATATTTAAGGAGATATGGGCAAAAGAAGTTTTTCATATAAAAATTTTAATTTTTTTAGGTTTTGGGTGGATTTTTCAATTTTTTGGGGGTGGTCACGAATTAAAGTCCTTTTCGCTCTAGGACGCATATTTAAGGAGATATGGGCAAAAGAAGTTTTTCATATAAAAATTTCAATTTTGTTAGGTTTTGGGTGGATTTTTCAATTTTTTGAGGGTGGTCACGAATTAAAGTCCTTTTCGCTCTAGGACGCATATTTAAGGAGATATGGGCAAAAGAAGTTTTTCATATAAAAATTTCAATTTTTTTAGGTTTTGGGTGAATTTTTAAGTTTTTTGAGGGTGGTCACGAATTAAAGTCCTTTTCGCTCTAGGACGCATATTTAAGGAGATATGGGCAAAAGAAGTTTTTCATATAAAAATTTCAATTTTTTTAGGTTTTGGGTGGATTTTTAAATTTTTTGGGGGTGGTCACGAATTAAGGTCCTTTTCGCTCTAGGACGCATATTTAAGGAGATATGGGCAAAAGAAGTTTTTCATATAAAAATTTCAATTTTTTTAGGTTTTGGGTGGATTTTTAAATTTTTTGGGGGTGGTCACGAATTAAAGTCCTTTTCGCTCTAGGACGCATATTTAAGGAGATATGGGCAAAAGAAGTTTTTCATATAAAAATTTCAATTTTTTTAGGTTTTGGGTGGATTTTTCAACTTTTTGGGGGTGGTCACGAATTAAAGTCCTTTTCGCTCTAGGACGCATATTTAAGGAGATATGGGCAAAAGAAGTTTTTCATATAAAAATTTTAATTTTTTAGGTTTTGGGTGGATTTTTCAATTTTTTGAGGGTGGTCACGAATTAAAGTCCTTTTCGCTCTAGGACGCATATTTAAGGAGATATGGACAAAAGAAGTTTTTCATATAAAAATTTCAATTTTTTTAGGTTTTGGGTGGATTTTTCAATTTTTTGGGGGTGGTCACGAATTAAAGTCCTTTTCGCTCTAGGACGCATATTTAAGGAGATATGGGCAAAAGAAGTTTTTCATATAAAAATTTCAATTTTTTTAAGTTTTGGGTGGATTTTTCAATTTTTTGGGGGTGGTCACGAATTAAAGTCCTTTTCGCTCTAGGACGCATATTTAAGGAGATATGGGCAAAAGAAGTTTTTCATATAAAAATTTCAATTTTTTTAGGTTTTGGGTGGATTTTTAAATTTTTTGGGGGTGGTCACGAATTAAAGTCCTTTTCGCTCTAGGACGCATATTTAAGGAGATATGGGCAAAAGAAGTTTTTCATATAAAAATTTTAATTTTTTTAGGTTTTGGGTGGATTTTTCAATTTTTTGAGGGTGGTCACGAATTAAAGTCCTTTTCGCTCTAGGACGCTTAGTTTAGGAGATATGGGCAAAAGAAGTTTTTCATATAAAAATTTCAATTTTTTTAAGTTTTGGGTGGATTTTTCAATTTTTTGGGGGTGGTCACGAATTAAAGTCCTTTTCGCTCTAGGACGCATATTTAAGGAGATATGGGCAAAAGAAGTTTTTCATATAAAAATTTCAATTTTTTTAGGTTTTGGGTGGATTTTTAAATTTTTTGGGGGTGGTCACGAATTAAAGTCCTTTTCGCTCTAGGACGCATATTTAAGGAGATATGGACAAAAGAAGTTTTTCATATAAAAATTTCAATTTTTTTAGGTTTTGGGTGGATTTTTCAATTTTTTGGGGGTGGTCACGAACTAAAGTCCTTTTCGCTCTAGGACGCATATTTAAGGAGATATGGGCAAAAGAAGTTTTTCATATAAAAATTTCAATTTTTTTAAGTTTTGGGTGGATTTTTCAATTTTTTGGGGGTGGTCACGAATTAAAGTCCTTCTCGCTCTAGGACGCATATTTAAGGAGATATGGGCACAAGAAGTTTTTCATATAAAAATTTCAATTTTTTTAGGTTTTGGGTGGATTTTTAAATTTTTTGGGGGTGGTCACGAATTAAAGTCCTTTTCGCTCTAGGACGCATATTTAAGGAGATATGGGCAAAAGAAGTTTTTCACATAAAAATTTCAATTTTTTTAGGTTTTGGGTGGATTTTTAAATTTTTTGGGGGTGGTCACGAATTAAAGTCCTTTTCGCTCTAGGACGCATATTTAAGGAGATATGGGCAAAAGAAGTTTTTCATATAAAAATTTCAATTTTTTTAGGTTTTGGGTGGATTTTTAAATTTTTTGAGGGTGGTCACGAATTAAAGTCCTTTTCGCTCTAGGACGCATATTTAAGGAGATATGGGCAAAAGAAGTTTTTCATATAAAAATTTCAATTTTTTTAGGTTTTGGGTGGATTTTTAAATTTTTTGGGGGTGGTCACGAATTAAAGTCCTTTTCGCTCTAGGACGCATATTTAAGGAGATATGGGCAAAAGAAGTTTTTCATATAAAAATTTCAATTTTTTTAGGTTTTGTGTCGATTTTTAATTTTTTTGGGGGTGGTCACGAATTAAAGTCCTTTTCGCTCTAGGACGCATATTTAAGGAGATATGGGCAAAAGAAGTTTTTCATATAAAAATTTCAATTTTTTTAGGTTTTGGGTGGTCACGAATTAAAGTCCTTCTCGCTCTAGGACGCATATTTAAGGAGATATGGACAAAAGAAGTTTTTCATATAAAAATTTCAATTTTTTTAGGTTTTGGGTGGATTTTTAAATTTTTTGGGGGTGGTCACGAATTAAAGTCCTTTTCGCTCTAGGACGCATATTTAAGGAGATATGGGCAAAAGAAGTTTTTCATATAAAAATTTTAATTTTTTTAGGTTTTGGGTGGATTTTTCAATTTTTTGAGGGTGGTCACGAATTAAAGTCCTTTTCGCTCTAGGACGCTTAGTTTAGGAGATATGGGCAAAAGAAGTTTTTCATATAAAAATTTCAATTTTTTTAAGTTTTGGGTGGATTTTTCAATTTTTTGGGGGTGGTCACGAATTAAAGTCCTTTTCGCTCTAGGACGCATATTTAAGGAGATATGGGCAAAAGAAGTTTTTCATATAAAAATTTCAATTTTTTTAGGTTTTGGGTGGATTTTTAAATTTTTTGGGGGTGGTCACGAATTAAAGTCCTTTTCGCTCTAGGACGCATATTTAAGGAGATATGGACAAAAGAAGTTTTTCATATAAAAATTTCAATTTTTTTAGGTTTTGGGTGGATTTTTCAATTTTTTGGGGGTGGTCACGAATTAAAGTCCTTTTCGCTCTAAGACGCATATTTAAGGAGATATGGGCAAAAGAAGTTTTTCATATAAAAATTTCAATTTTTTTAAGTTTTGGGTGGATTTTTCAATTTTTTGGGGGTGGTCACGAATTAAAGTTCTTTTCGCTCTAGGACGCATATTTAAGGAGATATGGGCAAAAGAAGTTTTTCATATAAAAATTTCAATTTTTTTAGGTTTTGGGTGGATTTTTAAATTTTTTGGGGGTGGTCACGAATTAAAGTCCTTTTCGCTCTAGGACGCATATTTAAGGAGATATGGACAAAAGAAGTTTTTCATATAAAAATTTCAATTTTGTTAGGTTTTGGGTGGATTTTTCAATTTTTTGGAGGTGGTCACGAATTAAAGTCCTTTTCGCTCTAGGACGCATATTTAAGGAGATATGGGCAAAAGAAGTTTTTCATATAAAAATTTCAATTTTTTTAAGTTTTGGGTGGATTTTTCAATTTTTTGAGGGTGGTCACGAATTAAAGTCCTTTTCGCTCTAGGACGCTTAGTTTAGGAGATATGGGCAAAAGAAGTGTTTCATATAAAAATTTCAATTTTTTTAGGTTTTGGGTGGATTTTTAAATTTTTTGGGGGTGGTCACGAATTAAAGTCCTTTTCGCTCTAGGACGCATATTTAAGGAGATATGGGCAAAAGAAGTTTTTCATATAAAAATTTCAATTTTTTTAGGTTTTGGGTGGATTTTTAAATTTTTTGAGGGTGGTCACGAATTAAAGTCCTTTTCGCTCTAGGACGCATATTTAAGGAGATATGGGCAAAAGAAGTTTTTCATATAAAAATTTCAATTTTTTTAGGTTTTGGGTGGATTTTTAAATTTTTTGGGGGTGGTCACGAATTAAAGTCCTTTTCGCTCTAGGACGCATATTTAAGGAGATATGGGCAAAAGAAGTTTTTCATATAAAAATTTCAATTTTTTTAGGTTTTGTGTCGATTTTTAAATTTTTTGGGGGTGGTCACGAATTAAAGTCCTTTTCGCTCTAGGACGCATATTTAAGGAGATATGGGCAAAAGAAGTTTTTCATATAAAAATTTCAATTTTTTTAGGTTTTGGGTGGATTTTTCAATTTTTTGAGGGTGGTCACGAATTAAAGTCCTTTTCGCTCTAGGACGCATATTTAAGGAGATATGGGCAAAAGAAGTTTTTCATATAAAAATTTCAATTTTTTTAGGTTTTGGGTGGATTTTTAAATTTTTTGGGGGTGGTCACGAATTAAAGTCCTTTTCGCTCTAGGACGCATATTTAAGGAGATATGGGCAAAAGAAGTTTTTCATATAAAAATTTTAATTTTTTTAGGTTTTGGGTGGATTTTTCAATTTTTTGAGGGTGGTCACGAATTAAAGTCCTTTTCGCTCTAGGACGCTTAGTTTAGGAGATATGGGCAAAAGAAGTTTTTCATATAAAAATTTCAATTTTTTTAAGTTTTGGGTGGATTTTTCAATTTTTTGGGGGTGGTCACGAATTAAAGTCCTTTTCGCTCTAGGACGCATATTTAAGGAGATATGGGCAAAAGAAGTTTTTCATATAAAAATTTCAATTTTTTTAGGTTTTGGGTGGATTTTTAAATTTTTTGGGGGTGGTCACGAATTAAAGTCCTTTTCGCTCTAGGACGCATATTTAAGGAGATATGGACAAAATAAGTTTTTCATATAAAAATTTCAATTTTTTTAGGTTTTGGGTGGATTTTTCAATTTTTTGGGGGTGGTCACGAATTAAAGTCCTTTTCGCTCTAAGACGCATATTTAAGGAGATATGGGCAAAAGAAGTTTTTCATATAAAAATTTCAATTTTTTTAAGTTTTGGGTGGATTTTTCAATTTTTTGGGGGTGGTCACGAATTAAAGTCCTTTTCGCTCTAGGACGCATATTTAAGGAGATATGGGCAAAAGAAGTTTTTCATATAAAAATTTCAATTTTTTTAGGTTTTGGGTGGATTTTTAAATTTTTTGGGGGTGGTCACGAATTAAAGTCCTTTTCGCTCTAGGACGCATATTTAAGGAGATATGGACAAAAGAAGTTTTTCATATAAAAATTTCAATTTTGTTAGGTTTTGGGTGGATTTTTCAATTTTTTGGAGGTGGTCACGAATTAAAGTCCTTTTCGCTCTAGGACGCATATTTAAGGAGATATGGGCAAAAGAAGTTTTTCATATAAAAATTTCAATTTTTTTAAGTTTTGGGTGGATTTTTCAATTTTTTGAGGGTGGTCACGAATTAAAGTCCTTTTCGCTCTAGGACGCTTAGTTTAGGAGATATGGGCAAAAGAAGTGTTTCATATAAAAATTTCAATTTTTTTAGGTTTTGGGTGGATTTTTAAATTTTTTGGGGGTGGTCACGAATTAAAGTCCTTTTCGCTCTAGGACGCATATTTAAGGAGATATGGGCAAAAGAAGTTTTTCATATAAAAATTTCAATTTTTTTAGGTTTTGGGTGGATTTTTAAATTTTTTGAGGGTGGTCACGAATTAAAGTCCTTTTCGCTCTAGGACGCATATTTAAGGAGATATGGGCAAAAGAAGTTTTTCATATAAAAATTTCAATTTTTTTAGGTTTTGGGTGGATTTTTAAATTTTTTGGGGGTGGTCACGAATTAAAGTCCTTTTCGCTCTAGGACGCATATTTAAGGAGATATGGGCAAAAGAAGTTTTTCATATAAAAATTTCAATTTTTTTAGGTTTTGGGTGGATTTTTCAATTTTTTGAGGGTGGTCACGAATTAAAGTCCTTTTCGCTCTAGGACGCATATTTAAGGAGATATGGACAAAAGAAGTTTTTCATATAAAAATTTCAATTTTTTTAGGTTTTGGGTTGATTTTTCAATTTTTTGGGGGTGGTCACGAATTAAAGTCCTTTTCGCTCTAGGACGCATATTTAAGGAGATATGGACAAAAGAAGTTTTTCATATAAAAATTTCAATTTTTTTAGGTTTTGGGTGGATTTTTCAATTTTTTGGGGGTGGTTACGAATTAAAGTCCTTTTCGCTCTAGGACGCTTAGTTTAGGAGATATGGGCAAAAGAAGTTTTTCATATAAAAATTTCAATTTTTTTAGGTTTTGGGTGGATTTTTCAACTTTTTGGGGGTGGTCACGAATTAAAGTCCTTTTCGCTCTAGGACGCATATTTAAGGAGATATGGGCAAAAGAAGTTTTTCATATAAAAATTTCAATTTTTTTAGGTTTTGGGTGGATTTTTCAATTTTTTGAGGGTGGTCACGAATTAAAGTCCTTTTCGCTCTAGGACGCATATTTAAGGAGATATGGACAAAAGAAGTTTTTCATATAAAAATTTCAATTTTTTTAGGTTTTGGGTGGATTTTTCAATTTTTTGGGGGTGGTCACGAATTAAAGTCCTTTTCGCTCTAGGACGCTTAGTTTAGGAGATATGGGCAAAAGAAGTTTTTCATATAAAAATTTCAATTTTGTTAGGTTTTGGGTGGATTTTTCAATTTTTTGAGGGTGGTCACGAATTAAAGTCCTTTTCGCTCTAGGACGCTTAGTTTAGGAGATATGGGCAAAAGAAGTGTTTCATATAAAAATTTCAATTTTTTTAGGTTTTGGGTGGATTTTTAAATTTTTTGGGGGTGGTCACGAATTAAAGTCCTTTTCGCTCTAGGACGCATATTTAAGGAGATATGGGCAAAAGAAGTTTTTCATATAAAAATTTCAATTTTTTTAGGTTTTGGGTGGATTTTTAAATTTTTTGAGGGTGGTCACGAATTAAAGTCCTTTTCGCTCTAGGACGCATATTTAAGGAGATATGGGCAAAAGAAGTTTTTCATATAAAAATTTCAATTTTTTTAGGTTTTGGGTGGATTTTTAAATTTTTTGGGGGTGGTCACGAATTAAAGTCCTTTTCGCTCTAGGACGCATATTTAAGGAGATATGGGCAAAAGAAGTTTTTCATATAAAAATTTCAATTTTTTTAGGTTTTGTGTCGATTTTTAAATTTTTTGGGGGTGGTCACGAATTAAAGTCCTTTTCGCTCTAGGACGCATATTTAAGGAGATATGGGCAAAAGAAGTTTTTCAT
Organism: Haematobia irritans; assembly: GCF_050003625.1. Lineage (NCBI taxonomy): Eukaryota > Metazoa > Arthropoda > Insecta > Diptera > Muscidae > Haematobia > Haematobia irritans. The sequence continues at coordinate 111,423,439 of NC_134399.1, read as the reverse complement.
ATAAAAATTTCAATTTTTTTAGGTTTTGGGTGGATTTTTCAATTTTTTGAGGGTGGTCACGAATTAAAGTCCTTTTCGCTTTAAGGAGATATGGACAAAAGAAGTTTTTCATATAAAAATTTCAATTTTTTTAGGTTTTGGGTGGATTTTTCAATTTTTTGGGGGTGGTCACGAATTAAAGTCCTTTTCGCTCTAGGACGCATATTTAAGGAGATATGGACAAAAGAAGTTTTTCATATAAAAATTTCAATTTTTTTAGGTTTTGGGTGGATTTTTCAATTTTTTGGGGGTGGTCACGAATTAAAGTCCTTTTCGCTCTAGGACGCTTAGTTTAGGAGATATGGGCAAAAGAAGTTTTTCATATAAAAATTTCAATTTTTTTAGGTTTTGGGTGGATTTTTCAATTTTTTGAGGGTGGTCACGAATTAAAGTCCTTTTCGCTCTAGGACGCATATTTAAGGAGATATGGGCAAAAGAAGTTTTTCATATAAAAATTTCAATTTTTTTAGGTTTTGGGTGGATTTTTAAATTTTTTGGGGGTGGTCACGAATTAAAGTCCTTTTCGCTCTAGGACGCATATTTAAGGAGATATGGACAAAAGAAGTTTTTCATATAAAAATTTCAATTTTTTTAGGTTTTGGGTGGATTTTTCAATTTTTTGGGGGTGGTCACGAATTAAAGTCCTTTTCGCTCTAGGACGCTTAGTTTAGGAGATATGGGCAAAAGAAGTTTTTCATATAAAAATTTCAATTTTGTTAGGTTTTGGGTGGATTTTTCAATTTTTTGAGGGTGGTCACGAATTAAAGTCCTTTTCGCTCTAGGACGCATATTTAAGGAGATATGGGCAAAAGAAGTTTTTCATATAAAAATTTCAATTTTGTTAGGTTTTGGGTGGATTTTTAAATTTTTTGAGGGTGGTCACGAATTAAAGTCCTTTTCGCTCTAGGACGCATATTTAAGGAGATATGGGCAAAAGAAGTTTTTCATATAAAAATTTCAATTTTTTTAGGTTTTGGGTGGATTTTTCAATTTTTTGAGGGTGGTCACGAATTAAAGTCCTTTTCGCTCTAGGACGCATATTTAAGGAGATATGGGCAAAAGAAGTTTTTCACATAAAAATTTCAATTTTTTTAGGTTTTGGGTGGATTTTTCAATTTTTTGGGGGTGGTCACGAATTAAAGTCCTTTTCGCTCTAGGACGCATATTCAAGGAGATATGGGCAAAAGAAGTTTTTCATATAAAAATTTCAATTTTTTTAAGTTTTGGGTGGATTTTTCAATTTTTTGGGGGTGGTCACGAATTAAAGTCCTTTTCGCTCTAGGACTCATATTTAAGGAGATATGGGCAAAAGAAGTTTTTCATATAAAAATTTCAATTTTTTTAGGTTTTGTGTCGATTTTTAAATTTTTTGGGTGTGGTCACGAATTAAAGTCCTTTTCGCTCTAGGACGCATATTTAAGGAGATATGGACAAAAGAAGTTTTTCATATAAAAATTTCAATTTTTTTAGGTTTTGGGTGGATTTTTCAATTTTTTGAGGGTGGTCACGAATTAAAGTCCTTTTCGCTCTAGGACGCATATTTAAGGAGATATGGGCAAAAGAAGTTTTTCACATAAAAATTTCAATTTTTTTAGGTTTTGGGTGGATTTTTCAATTTTTTGAGGGTGGTCACGAATTAAAGTCCTTTTCGCTCTAGGACGCATATTTAAGGAGATATGGGCAAAAGAAGTTTTTCATATAAAAATTTCAATTTTTTTAGGTTTTGGGTGGATTTTTAAATTTTTTGGGGGTGGTCACGAATTAAAGTCCTTTTCGCTCTAGGACGCATATTTAAGGAGATATGGACAAAAGAAGTTTTTCATATAAAAATTTCATTTTTTTAGGTTTTGGGTGGATTTTTCAATTTTTTGGGGGTGGTCACGAATTAAAGTCCTTTTCGCTCTATGACGCATATTTAAGGAGATATGGGCAAAAGAAGTTTTTCATATAAAAATTTCAATTTTTTTAAGTTTTGGGTGGATTTTTCAATTTTTTGGGGGTGGTCACGAATTAAAGTCCTTTTCGCTCTAGGACTCATATTTAAGGAGATATGGGCAAAAGAAGTTTTTCATATAAAAATTTCAATTTTTTTAGGTTTTGTGTCGATTTTTAAATTTTTTGGGTGTGGTCACGAATTAAAGTCCTTTTCGCTCTAGGACGCATATTTAAGGAGATATGGGCAAAAGAAGTTTTTCACATAAAAATTTCAATTTTTTTAGGTTTTGGGTGGGTTTTTAAATTTTTTGGGGGTGGTCACGAATTAAAGTCCTTTTCGCTCTAGGACGCATATTTAAGGAGATATGGACAAAAGAAGTTTTTCATATAAAAATTTCAATTTTTTTAGGTTTTGGGTGGATTTTTCAATTTTTTGAGGGTGGTCACGAAAAACTTTTTTTGCCCATATCTCCTTAAATATGTGTCCTAGAGCGAAAAGGACTTTAATTCGTGACCACCCCCAAAAAATTGAAAAATCCACCCAAAACCTAAAAAAAATTGAAATTTTTATATGAAAAACTTCTTTTGTCCATATCTCCTTAAATATGCGTCCTAGAGCGAAAAGGACTTTAATTCGTGACCACCCCCAAAAAATTTAAAAATCCACCCAAAACCTAACAAAATTGAAATTTTTGTATGAAAAACTTCTTTTGCCCATATCTCCTAAACTAAGCGTCCTAGAGCGAAAAGGACTTTAATTCGTGACCACCCTCAAAAAATTGAAAAATCCACCCAAAACCTAAAAAAATTGAAATTTTTATGTGAAAAACTTCTTTTGCCCATATCTCCTTAAATATGCGTCCTAGAGCGAAAAGGACTTTAATTCGTGACCACACCCAAAAAATTTAAAAATCGACACAAAACCTAAAAAAATTGAAATTTTTATATGAAAAACTTCTTTTGCCCATATCTCCTTAAATATGAGTCCTAGAGCGAAAAGGACTTTAATTCGTGACCACCCCCAAAAAATTGAAAAATCCACCCAAAATTTAAAAAAATTGAAATTTTTATATGAAAAACTTCTTTTGCCCATATCTCTTTAAATATGCGTCCTAGAGCGAAAAGGACTTTAATTCGTGACCACCCCCAAAAAATTGAAAAATCCACCCAAAACCTAAAAAAATTGAAATTTTTATATGAAAAACTTCTTTTGCCCATATCTCCTTAAATATGCGTCCTAGAGCGAAAAGGACTTTAATTCGTGACCACCCTCAAAAAATTGAAAAATCCACCCAAAACCTAACAAAATTTAAATTTTTATATGAAAAACTTCTTTTGCCCATATCTCCTAAACTAAGCGTCCTAGAGCGAAAAGGACTTTAATTCGTGACCACCCTCAAAAAATTGAAAAATCCACCCAAAACCTAAAAAAATTGAAATTTTTATATGAAAAACTTCTTTTGCCCATATCTCCTTAAATATGCGTCCTAGAGCGAAAAGGACTTTAATTCGTGACCACCCTCAAAAAATTTAAAAATCCACCCAAAACCTAAAAAAATTGAAATTTTTATATGAAAAACTTCTTTTGCCCATATCTCCTTAAATATGCGTCCTAGAGCGAAAAGGACTTTAATTCGTGACCACCCCCAAAAAATTGAAAAATCCACCCAAAACCTAACAAAATTGAAATTTTTATATGAAAAACTTCTTTTGTCCATATCTCCTTAAATATGCGTTCTAGAGCGAAAAGGACTTTAATTCGTGACCACCCCCAAAAAATTGAAAAATCCACCCAAAACCTAAAAAAATTGAAATTTTTATATGAAAAACTTCTTTTGTCCATATCTCCTTAAATATGATAATTCGTGACCACCCCCAAAAAATTTAAAAATCCACCCAAAACCTAAAAAAATTGAAATTTTTATGTGAAAAACTTCTTTTGCCCATATTTCCTTAAATATGCGTCCTAGAGCGAAAAGGACTTTAATTCGTGACCACCCTCAAAAAATTGAAAAATCCACCCAAAACCTAAAAAATTTGAAATTTTTATATGAAAAACTTCTTTTGCCCATATCTCCTAAACTAAGCGTCCTAGAGCGAAAAGGACTTTAATTCGTGACCACCCTCAAAAAATTGAAAAATCCACCCAAAACCTAAAAAAATTGAAATTTTTATATGAAAAACTTCTTTTGCCCATATCTCCTTAAATATGCGTCCTAGAGCGAAAAGGACTTTAATTCGTGACCACCCTCAAAAAATTTAAAAATCCACCCAAAACCTAAAAAAATTGAAATTTTTATATGAAAAACTTCTTTTGCCCATATCTCCTTAAATATGCGTCCTAGAGCGAAAAGGACTTTAATTTGTGACCACCCCCAAAAAATTTAAAAATCCACCCAAAACCTAAAAAAATTGAAATTTTTATATGAAAAACTTCTTTTGCCCATATCTCCTTAAATATGCGTCCTAGAGCGAAAAGGACTTTAATTCGTGACCACCCTCAAAAAATTGAAAAATCCACCCAAAACCTAAAAAAATTGAAATTTTTATATGAAAAACTTCTTTTGCCCATATCTCCTTAAATATGCGTCCTAGAGCGAAAAGGACTTTAATTCGTGACCACCCCCAAAAAATTTAAAAATCCACCCAAAACCTAAAAAAATTGAAATTTTTATATGAAAAACTTCTTTTGCCCATATCTCCTAAACTAAGCGTCCTAGAGCGAAAAGGACTTTAATTCGTGACCACCCTCAAAAAATTGAAAAATCCACCCAAAACCTAAAAAAATTGAAATTTTTATATGAAAAACTTCTTTTGCCCATATCTCCTTAAATATGCGTCCTAGAGCGAAAAGGACTTTAATTCGTGACCACCCTCAAAAAATTTAAAAATCCACCCAAAACCTAACAAAATTGAAATTTTTATATGAAAAACTTCTTTTGTCCATATCTCCTTAAATATGCGTCCTAGAGCGAAAAGGACTTTAATTCGTGACCACCCCCAAAAAATTGAAAAATCCACCCAAAACCTAAAAAAATTGAAATTTTTATATGAAAAACTTCTTTTGCCCATATCTCCTTAAATATGCGTCCTAGAGCGAAAAGGACTTTAATTCGTGACCACCCCCAAAAAATTTAAAAATCCACCCAAAACCTAAAAAAATTTAAATTTTTATATGAAAAACTTCTTTTGCCCATATCTCCTTAAATATGCGTCCTAGAGCGAAAAGGACTTTAATTCGTGACCACCCCCAAAAAAATTAAAAATCCACCCAAAACCTAAAAATATTGAAATTTTTATATGAAAAACTTCTTTTGCCCATATCTCCTAAACTAAGCGTCCTAGAGCGAAAAGGACTTTAATTCGTGACCACCCCCAAAAAATTTAAAAATCCACCCAAAACCTAAAAAAATTGAAATTTTTATGTGAAAAACTTCTTTTGCCCATATCTCCTTAAATATGCGTCCTAGAGCGAAAAGGACTTTAATTCGTGACCACCCTCAAAAAATTGAAAAATCCACCCAAAACCTAAAAAAATTGAAATTTTTATATGAAAAACTTCTTTTGCCCATATCTCCTTAAATATGCGTCCTAGAGCGAAAAGCACTTTAATTCGTGACCACACCCAAAAAATTTAAAAATCGACACAAAACCTAAAAAAATTGAAATTTTTATATGAAAAACTTCTTTTGCCCATATCTCCTTAAATATGCGTCCTAGAGCGAAAAGGACTTTCATTCGTGACCACCCCCAAAAAATTGAAAAATCCACCCAAAACCTAACAAAATTGAAATTTTTATATGAAAAACTTCTTTTGTCCATATCTCCTTAAATATGCGTCCTAGAGCGAAAAGGACTTTAATTCGTGACCACCCCCAAAAAATTGAAAAATCCACCCAAAACCTAAAAAAATTGAAATTTTTATATGAAAAACTTCTTTTGCCCATATCTCCTTAAATATGCGTCCTAGAGCGAAAAGGACTTTAATTCGTGACCACCCCCAAAAAATTTAAAAATCCACCCAAAACCTAAAAAAATTTAAATTTTTATATGAAAAACTTCTTTTGCCCATATCTCCTTAAATATGCGTCCTAGAGCGAAAGGGACTTTAATTCGTGACCACCCCCAAAAAAATTAAAAATCCACCCAAAACCTAAAAAAATTGAAATTTTTATATGAAAAACTTCTTTTGCCCATATCTCCTAAACTAAGCGTCCTAGAGCGAAAAGGACTTTAATTCGTGACCACCCCCAAAAAATTTAAAAATCCACCCAAAACCTAAAAAAATTGAAATTTTTATGTGAAAAACTTCTTTTGCCCATATCTCCTTAAATATGCGTCCTAGAGCGAAAAGGACTTTAATTCGTGACCACCCTCAAAAAATTGAAAAATCCACCCAAAACCTAAAAAAATTGAAATTTTTATATGAAAAACTTCTTTTGCCCATATCTCCTTAAATATGCGTCCTAGAGCGAAAAGCACTTTAATTCGTGACCACACCCAAAAAATTTAAAAATCGACACAAAACCTAAAAAAATTGAAATTTTTATATGAAAAACTTCTTTTGCCCATATCTCCTTAAATATGAGTCCTAGAGCGAAAAGGACTTTAATTCGTGACCACCCCCAAAAAATTGAAAAATCCACCCAAAACTTAAAAAAATTGAAATTTTTATATGAAAAACTTCTTTTGCCCATATCTCCTTAAATATGCGTCCTAGAGCGAAAAGGACTTTAATTCGTGACCACCCCCAAAAAATTGAAAAATCCACCCAAAACTTAAAAAAATTGAAATTTTTATATGAAAAACTTCTTTTGCCCATATCTCCTTAAATATGCGTCCTAGAGCGAAAAGGACTTTAATTCGTGACCACCCCCAAAAAATTGAAAAATCCACCCAAAACCTAAAAAAATTTAAATTTTTATATGAAAAACTTCTTTTGTCCATATCTCCTTAAATATGCGTCCTAGAGCGAAAAGGACTTTAATTCGTGACCACTCCCAAAAAATTTAAAAATCCACCCAAAACTTAAAAAAATTGAAATTTTTATATGAAAAACTTCTTTTGCCCATATCTCCTTAAATATGCGTCCTAGAGCGAAAAGGACTTTAATTCGTGACCACCCCCAAAAAATTGAAAAATCCACCCAAAACTTAAAAAAATTGAAATTTTTATATGAAAAACTTCTTTTGCCCATATCTCCTTAAATATGCGTCCTAGAGCGAAAAGGACTTTAATTCGTGACCACCCCCAAAAAATTGAAAAATCCACCCAAAACCTAAAAAAATTTAAATTTTTATATGAAAAACTTCTTTTGCCCATATCTCCTTAAATATGCGTCCTAGAGCGAAAAGGACTTTAATTCGTGACCACCCCCAAAAAATTTAAAAATCCACCCAAAACCTAAAAAAATTGAAATTTTTATATGAAAAACTTCTTTTGCCCATATCTCCTTAAATATGCGTCCTAGAGCGAAAAGGACTTTAATTCGTGACCACCCCCAAAAAATTTAAAAATCCACCCAAAACCTAACAAAATTGAAATTTTTATATGAAAAACTTCTTTTGCCCATATCTCCTAAACTAAGCGTCCTAGAGCGAAAAGGACTTTAATTCGTGACCACCCTCAAAAAATTGAAAAATCCACCCAAAACCTAAAAAAATTAAAATTTTTATATGAAAAACTTCTTTTGCCCATATCTCCTTAAATATGCGTCCTAGAGCGAAAAGGACTTTAATTCGTGACCACCCTCAAAAAATTGAAAAATCCACCCAAAACCTAACAAAATTGAAATTTTTATATGAAAAACTTCTTTTGCCCATATCTCCTAAACTAAGCGTCCTAGAGCGAAAAGGACTTTAATTCGTGACCACCCGCAAAAAATTGAAAAATCCACCCAAAACCTAAAAAAATTGAAATTTTTATATGAAAAACTTCTTTTGCCCATATCTCCTAAACTAAGCGTCCTAGAGCGAAAAGGACTTTAATTCGTGACCACCCTCAAAAAATTGAAAAATCCACCCAAAACCTAACAAAATTGAAATTTTTATATGAAAAACTTCTTTTGTCCATATCTCCTTAAATATGCGTCCTAGAGCGAAAAGGACTTTAATTCGTGACCACCCCCAAAAAATTTAAAAATCCACCCAAAACCTAAAAAAATTGAAATTTTTATATGAAAAACTTCTTTTGCCCATATCTCCTTAAATATGCGTCCTAGAGCGAAAAGGACTTTAATTCGTGACCACCCCCAAAAAATTTAAAAATCCACCCAAAACCTAAAAAAATTGAAATTTTTATATGAAAAACTTCTTTTGCCCATATCTCCTTAAATATGCGTCCTAGAGCGAAAAGGACTTTAATTCGTGACCACCCCCAAAAAATTTAAAAATCCACCCAAAACCTAAAAAAATTGAAATTTTTATATGAAAAACTTCTTTTGCCCATATCTCCTAACCTAAGCGTCCTAGAGCGAAAAGGACTTTAATTCGTGACCACCCTCAAAAAATTGAAAAATCCACCCAAAACCTAACAAAATTGAAATTTTTATATGAAAAACTTCTTTTGTCCATATCTCCTTAAATATGCGTCCTAGAGCGAAAAGGAGTTTAATTCGTGACCACCCCCAAAAAATTTAAAAATCCACCCAAAACCTAAAAAAATTGAAATTTTTATGTGAAAAACTTCTTTTGCCCATATCTCCTTAAATATGCGTCCTAGAGCGAAAAGGACTTTAATTCGTGACCACCCTCAAAAAATTGAAAAATCCACCCAAAACCTAACAAAATTGAAATTTTTATATGAAAAACTTTTTTGCCCATATCTCCTAAACTAAGCGTCCTAGAGCGAAAAGGACTTTAATTCGTGACCACCCCCAAAAAATTGAAAAATCCACCCAAAACCTAAAAAAATTGAAATTTTTATATGAAAAACTTCTTTTGCCCATATCTCCTTAAATATGCGTCCTAGAGCGAAAAGGACTTTAATTCGTGACCACCCTCAAAAAATTGAAAAATCCACCCAAAACCTAACAAAATTGAAATTTTTATATGAAAAACTTCTTTTGCCCATATCTCCTAAACTAAGCGTCCTAGAGCGAAAAGGACTTTAATTCGTGACCACCCTCAAAAAATTGAAAAATCCACCCAAAACCTAAAAAAATTAAAATTTTTATATGAAAAACTTCTTTTGCCCATATCTCCTTAAATATGCGTCCTAGAGCGAAAAGGACTTTAATTCGTGACCACCCCCAAAAAATTGAAAAATCCACCCAAAACTTAAAAAAATTGAAATTTTTATATGAAAAACTTCTTTTGCCCATATCTCCTTAAATATGCGTCCTAGAGCGAAAAGGACTTTAATTCGTGACCACCCTCAAAAAATTGAAAAATCCACCCAAAACCTAACAAAATTGAAATTTTTATGTGAAAAACTTCTTTTGCCCATATCTCCTAAACTAAGCGTCCTAGAGCGAAAAGGACTTTAATTCGTGACCACCCGCAAAAAATTGAAAAATCCACCCAAAACCTAAAAAAATTGAAATTTTTATATGAAAAACTTCTTTTGTCCATATCTCCTTAAATATGCGTCCTAGAGCGAAAAGGACTTTAATTCGTGACCACCCCCAAAAAATTGAAAAATCCACCCAAAACCTAAAAAAATTGAAATTTTTATATGAAAAACTTCTTTTGCACATATCTCCTTAAATATGCGTCCTAGAGCGAAAAGGACTTTAATTCGTGACCACCCTCAAAAAATTGAAAAATCCACCCAAAACCTAACAAAATTGAAATTTTTATATGAAAAACTTCTTTTGCCCATATCTCCTAAACTAAGCGTCCTAGAGCGAAAAGGACTTTAATTCGTGACCACCCTCAAAAAATTGAAAAATCCACCCAAAACCTAAAAAAATTAAAATTTTTATATGAAAAACTTCTTTTGCCCATATCTCCTTAAATATGCGTCCTAGAGCGAAAAGGACTTTAATTCGTGACCACCCTCAAAAAATTGAAAAATCCACCCAAAACCTAAAAAAAATTAAATTTTTATATGAAAAACTTCTTTTGCCCATATCTCCTTAAATATGCGTCCTAGAGCGAAAAGGACTTTAATTCGTGACCACCCTCAAAAAATTGAAAAATCCACCCAAAACCTAAAAAAATTGAAATTTTTATATGAAAAACTTCTTTTGCCCATAGCTCCTAAACTAAGCGTCCTAGAGCGAAAAGGACTTTAATTCGTGACCACCCTCAAAAAATTGAAAAATCCACCCAAAACCTAAAAAAATTGAAATTTTTATATGAAAAACTTCTTTTGTCCATATCTCCTTAAATATGCGTCCTAGAGCGAAAAGGACTTTAATTCGTGACCACCCCCAAAAAATTGAAAAATCCACCCAAAACCTAAAAAAATTGAAATTTTTATGTGAAAAACTTCTTTTGCCCATATCTCCTTAAATATGCGTCCTAGAGCGAAAAGGACTTTAATTCGTGACCACACCCAAAAAATTTAAAAATCGACACAAAACCTAAAAAAATTGAAATTTTTATATGAAAAACTTCTTTTGTCCATATCTCCTTAAATATGAGTCCTAGAGCGAAAAGGACTTTAATTCGTGACCACCCCCAAAAAATTGAAAAATCCACCCAAAACTTAAAAAAATTGAAATTTTTATATGAAAAACTTCTTTTGCCCATATCTCCTTAAATATGCGTCCTAGAGCGAAAAGGACTTTAATTCGTGACCACCCCCAAAAAATTTAAAAATCCACCCAAAACCTAAAAAAATTGAAATTTTTATGTGAAAAACTTCTTTTGCCCATATCTCCTTAAATATGCGTCCTAGAGCGAAAAGGACTTTAATTCGTGACCACCCTCAAAAAATTTAAAAATCCACCCAAAACCTAAAAAAATTGAAATTTTTATATGAAAAACTTCTTTTGCCCATATCTCCTTAAATATGCGTCCTAGAGCGAAAAGGACTTTAATTCGTGACCACCCTCAAAAAATTGAAAAATCCACCCAAAACCTAAAAAAATTGAAATTTTTATATGAAAAACTTCTTTTGCCCATATCTCCTTAAATATGCGTCCTAGAGCGAAAAGGACTTTAATTCGTGACCACACCCAAAAAATTGAAAAATCCACCCAAAACCTAAAAAAATTGAAATTTTTATATGAAAAACTTCTTTTGCCCATATCTCCTTAAATATGCGTCCTAGAGCGAAAAGGACTTTAATTCGTGACCACCCTCAAAAAATTGAAAAATCCACCCAAAACCTAACAAAATTGAAATTTTTATATGAAAAACTTCTTTTGCCCATATCTCCTAAACTAAGCGTCCTAGAGCGAAAAGGACTTTAATTCGTGACCACCCTCAAAAAATTGAAAAATCCACCCAAAACCTAAAAAAATTGAAATTTTTATATGAAAAACTTCTTTTGTCCATATCTCCTTAAATATGCGTCCTAGAGCGAAAAGGACTTTAATTCGTGACCACCCCCAAAAAATTGAAAAATCCACCCAAAACCTAAAAAAATTGAAATTTTTATGTGAAAAACTTCTTTTGCCCATATCTCCTTAAATATGCGTCCTAGAGCGAAAAGGACTTTAATTCGTGACCACCCCCAAAAAATTTAAAAATCCACCCAAAACCAAAAAAAATAGAAATTTTTATATGAAAAACTTCTTTTGTCCATATCTCCTTAAATATGCGTCCTAGAGCGAAAAGGACTTTAATTCGTGACCACCCTCAAAAAATTGAAAAATCCACCCAAAACCTAACAAAATTGAAATTTTTATATGAAAAACTTCTTTTGCCCATATCTCCTTAAATATGCGTCCTAGAGCGAAAAGGACTTTAATTCGTGACCACCCTCAAAAAATTGAAAAATCCACCCAAAACCTAACAAAATTGAAATTTTTATATGAAAAACTTCTTTTGTCCATATCTCCTTAAATATGCGTCCTAGAGCGAAAAGGACTTTAATTCGTGACCACCCCCAAAAAGTTGAAAAATCCACCCAAAACCTAAAAAAATTTAAATTTTTATATGAAAAACTTCTTTTGTCCATATCTCCTTAAATATGCGTCCTAGAGCGAAAAGGACTTTAATTCGTGACCACCCTCAAAAAATTGAAAAATCCACCCAAAACCTAACAAAATTGAAATTTTTATATGAAAAACTTCTTTTGCCCATATCTCCTTAAATATGCGTCCTAGAGCGAAAAGGACTTTAATTCGTGACCACCCTCAAAAAATTGAAAAATCCACCCAAAACCTAACAAAATTGAAATTTTTATATGAAAAACTTCTTTTGTCCATATCTCCTTAAATATGCGTCCTAGAGCGAAAAGGACTTTAATTCGTGACCACCCCCAAAAAATTGAAAAATCCACCCAAAACCTAAAAAAATTGAAATTTTTATATGAAAAACTTCTTTTGCCCATATCTCCTTAAATATGCGTCCTAGAGCGAAAAGGACTTTAATTCGTGACCACCCCCAAAAAATTGAAAAATCCACCCAAAACCTAAAAAAATTGAAATTTTTATGTGAAAAACTTCTTTTGCCCATATCTCCTTAAATATGCGTCCTAGAGCGAAAAGGACTTTAATTCGTGACCACCCCCAAAAAATTGAAAAATCCACCCAAAACCTAAAAAAATTGAAATTTTTATATGAAAAACTTCTTTTGTCCATATCTCCTTAAATATGCGTCCTAGAGCGAAAAGGACTTTAATTCGTGACCACCCTCAAAAAATTGAAAAATCCACCCAAAACCTAACAAAATTGAAATTTTTATATGAAAAACTTCTTTTGCCCATATCTCCTAAACTAAGCGTCCTAGAGCGAAAAGGACTTTAATTCGTGACCACCCTCAAAAAATTGAAAAATCCACCCAAAACCTAACAAAATTGAAATTTTTATATGAAAAACTTCTTTTGTCCATATCTCCTTAAATATGCGTCCTAGAGCGAAAAGGACTTTAATTCGTGACCACCCCCAAAAAATTTAAAAATCCACCCAAAACCTAAAAAAATTGAAATTTTTATATGAAAAACTTCTTTTGCCCATATCTCCTTAAATATGCGTCCTAGAGCGAAAAGGACTTTAATTCGTAACCACCCCCAAAAAATTTAAAAATCCACCCAAAACCTAAAAAAATTGAAATTTTTATATGAAAAACTTCTTTTGCCCATATCTCCTTAAATATGCGTCCTAGAGCGAAAAGGACTTTAATTCGTGACCACCCCCAAAAAGTTGAAAAATCCACCCAAAACCTAAAAAAATTGAAATTTTTATATGAAAAACTTCTTTTGTCCATATCTCCTTAAATATGCGTCCTAGAGCGAAAAGGACTTTAATTTGTGACCACCCCCAAAAAATTTAAAAATCCACCCAAAACCTAAAAAAATTGAAATTTTTATGTGAAAAACTTCTTTTGCCCATATGCGTCCTAGAGCGAAAAGGACTTTAATTCGTGACCACCCCCAAAAAATTGAAAAATCCACCCAAAACCTAAAAAAATTGAAATTTTTATATGAAAAACTTCTTTTGCCCATATCTCCTAAACTAAGCGTCCTAGAGCGAAAAGGACTTTAATTCGTGACCACCCTCAAAAAATTGAAAAATCCACCCAAAACCTAAAAAATTGAAATTTTTATATGAAAAACTTCTTTTGCCCATATCTCCTTAAATATGCGTCCTAGAGCGAAAAGGACTTTAATTCGTGACCACCCTCAAAAAATTGAAAAATCCACCCAAAACCTAAAAAAATTGAAATTTTTATATGAAAAACTTCTTTTGCCCATATCTCCTTAAATATGCGTCCTAGAGCGAAAAGGACTTTAATTCGTGACCACCCTCAAAAAATTGAAAAATCCACCCAAAACCTAACAAAATTGAAATTTTTATATGAAAAACTTCTTTTGCCCATATCTCCTAAACTAAGCGTCCTAGAGCGAAAAGGACTTTAATTCGTGACCACCCTCAAAAAATTGAAAAATCCACCCAAAACCTAACAAAATTGAAATTTTTATGTGAAAAACTTCTTTTGCCCATATCTCCTTAAATATGCGTCCTAGAGCGAAAAGGACTTTAATTCGTGACCACCCTCAAAAAATTGAAAAATCCACCCAAAACCTAACAAAATTGAAATTTTTATATGAAAAACTTCTTTTGCCCATATCTTCTTAAATATGCGTCCTAGAGCGAAAAGGACTTTAATTCGTGACCACCCCCAAAAAAATTAAAAATCCACCCAAAACCTAAAAAAATTGAAATTTTTATATGAAAAACTTCTTTTGTCCATATCTCCTTAAATATGCGTCCTAGAGCGAAAAGGACTTTAATTCGTGACCACCCCCAAAAAATTTAAAAATCCACCCAAAACCTAACAAAATTGAAATTTTTATGTGAAAAACTTCTTTTGCCCATATCTCCTTAAATATGCGTCCTAGAGCGAAAAGGACTTTAATTCGTGACCACCCTCAAAAAATTGAAAAATCCACCCAAAACCTAACAAAATTGAAATTTTTATATGAAAAACTTCTTTTGCCCATATCTCCTTAAATATGCGTCCTAGAGCGAAAAGGACTTTAATTCGTGACCACCCTCAAAAAATTGAAAAATCCACCCAAAACCTAAAAAAATTTAAATTTTTATATGAAAAACTTCTTTTGTCCATATCTCCTTAAATATGCGTCCTAGAGCGAAAAGGACTTTAATTCGTGACCACCCTCAAAAAATTGAAAAATCCACCCAAAACCTAAAAAAATTGAAATTTTTATCTGAAAAACTTCTTTTGTCCATATCTCCTTAAATATGCGTCCTAAAGCGAAAAGGACTTTAATTCGTGACCACCCCCAAAAAATTTAAAAATCCACCCAAAACCTAAAAAAATTGAAATTTTTATATGAAAAACTTCTTTTGTCCATATCTCCTTAAATATGCGTCCTAGAGCGAAAAGGACTTTAATTCGTGACCACCCCCAAAAAATTTAAAAATCCACCCAAAACCTAAAAAAATTGAAATTTTTATATGAAAAACTTCTTTTGCCCATATCTCCTTCAATATGCGTCCTAGAGCGAAAAGGACTTTAATTCGTGACCACCCCCAAAAAATTGAAAAATCCACCCAAAACTTAAAAAAATTGAAATTTTTATATGAAAAACTTCTTTTGTCCATATCTCCTTAAATATGCGTCCTAGAGCGAAAAGGACTTTAATTCGTGACCACCCTCAAAAAATTGAAAAATCCACCCAAAACCTAAAAAAATTAAAATTTTTCTTCTTTTGTCCATATCTCCTTAAATATGCGTCCTAGAGCGAAAAGGACTTTAATTCGTGACCACCCTCAAAAAATTGAAAAATCCACCCAAAACCTAAAAAAATTGAAATTTTTATGTGAAAAACTTCTTTTGCCCATATCTCCTTAAATATGCGTCCTAGAGCGAAAAGGACTTTAATTCGTGACCACACCCAAAAAATTTAAAATTCGACACAAAACCTAAAAAAATTGAAATTTTTATATGAAAAACTTCTTTTGCCCATATCTCCTTAAATATGAGTCCTAGAGCGAAAAGGACTTTAATTCGTGACCACCCCCAAAAAATTGAAAAATCCACCCAAAACTTAAAAAAATTGAAATTTTTATATGAAAAACTTCTTTTGCCCATATCTCCTTAAATATGCGTCCTAGAGCGAAAAGGACTTTAATTCGTGACCACCCCCAAAAAATTGAAAAATCCACCCAAAACCTAAAAAAATTGAAATTTTTATATGAAAAACTTCTTTTGTCCATATCTCCTTAAATATGCGTCCTAGAGCGAAAAGGACTTTAATTCGTGACCACCCCCAAAAAATTTAAAAATCCACCCAAAACCTAAAAAAATTGAAATTTTTATATGAAAAACTTCTTTTGCCCATATCTCCTTAAATATGCGTCCTAGAGCGAAAAGGACTTTAATTCGTGACCACCCCCAAAAAATTTAAAAATCCACCCAAAACCTAAAAAAATTGAAATTTTTATGTGAAAAACTTCTTTTGCCCATATCTCCTTAAATATGCGTCCTAGAGCGAAAAGGACTTTAATTCGTGACCACCCTCAAAAAATTGAAAAATCCACCCAAAACCTAAAAAAATTGAAATTTTTATATGAAAAACTTCTTTTGCCCATATCTCCTTAAATATGCGTCCTAGAGCGAAAAGGACTTTAATTCGTGACCACCCTCAAAAAATTGAAAAATCCACCCAAAACCTAACAAAATTTAAATTTTTATATGAAAAACTTCTTTTGCCCATATCTCCTAAACTAAGCGTCCTAGAGCGAAAAGGACTTTAATTCGTGACCACCCTCAAAAAATTGAAAAATCCACCCAAAACCTAAAAAAATTGAAATTTTTATATGAAAAACTTCTTTTGCCCATATCTCCTTAAATATGCGTCCTAGAGCGAAAAGGACTTTAATTCGTGACCACCCTCAAAAAATTTAAAAATCCACCCAAAACCTAAAAAAATTGAAATTTTTATATGAAAAACTTCTTTTGCCCATATCTCCTTAAATATGCGTCCTAGAGCGAAAAGGACTTTAATTCGTGACCACCCCCAAAAAATTGAAAAATCCACCCAAAACCTAACAAAATTGAAATTTTTATATGAAAAACTTCTTTTGTCCATATCTCCTTAAATATGCGTTCTAGAGCGAAAAGGACTTTAATTCGTGACCACCCCCAAAAAATTTAAAAATCCACCCAAAACCTAAAAAAATTGAAATTTTTATATGAAAAACTTCTTTTGTCCATATCTCCTTAAATATGATAATTCGTGACCACCCCCAAAAAATTTAAAAATCCACCCAAAACCTAAAAAAATTGAAATTTTTATGTGAAAAACTTCTTTTGCCCATATTTCCTTAAATATGCGTCCTAGAGCGAAAAGGACTTTAATTCGTGACCACCCTCAAAAAATTGAAAAATCCACCCAAAACCTAAAAAATTTGAAATTTTTATATGAAAAACTTCTTTTGCCCATATCTCCTAAACTAAGCGTCCTAGAGCGAAAAGGACTTTAATTCGTGACCACCCTCAAAAAATTGAAAAATCCACCCAAAACCTAAAAAAATTGAAATTTTTATATGAAAAACTTCTTTTGCCCATATCTCCTTAAATATGCGTCCTAGAGCGAAAAGGACTTTAATTCGTGACCACCCTCAAAAAATTGAAAAATCCACCCAAAACCTAAAAAAATTGAAATTTTTATATGAAAAACTTCTTTTGCCCATATCTCCTTAAATATGCGTCCTAGAGCGAAAAGGACTTTAATTTGTGACCACCCCCAAAAAATTTAAAAATCCACCCAAAACCTAAAAAAATTGAAATTTTTATATGAAAAACTTCTTTTGCCCATATCTCCTTAAATATGCGTCCTAGAGCGAAAAGGACTTTAATTCGTGACCACCCTCAAAAAATTGAAAAATCCACCCAAAACCTAAAAAAATTGAAATTTTTATATGAAAAACTTCTTTTGCCCATATCTCCTTAAATATGCGTCCTAGAGCGAAAAGGACTTTAATTCGTGACCACCCCCAAAAAATTTAAAAATCCACCCAAAACCTAAAAAAATTGAAATTTTTATATGAAAAACTTCTTTTGCCCATATCTCCTAAACTAAGCGTCCTAGAGCGAAAAGGACTTTAATTCGTGACCACCCTCAAAAAATTGAAAAATCCACCCAAAACCTAAAAAAATTGAAATTTTTATATGAAAAACTTCTTTTGCCCATATCTCCTTAAATATGCGTCCTAGAGCGAAAAGGACTTTAATTCGTGACCACCCTCAAAAAATTTAAAAATCCACCCAAAACCTAACAAAATTGAAATTTTTATATGAAAAACTTCTTTTGTCCATATCTCCTTAAATATGCGTCCTAGAGCGAAAAGGACTTTAATTCGTGACCACCCCCAAAAAATTGAAAAATCCACCCAAAACCTAAAAAAATTGAAATTTTTATATGAAAAACTTCTTTTGCCCATATCTCCTTAAATATGCGTCCTAGAGCGAAAAGGACTTTAATTCGTGACCACCCCCAAAAAATTTAAAAATCCACCCAAAACCTAAAAAAATTTAAATTTTTATATGAAAAACTTCTTTTGCCCATATCTCCTTAAATATGCGTCCTAGAGCGAAAAGGACTTTAATTCGTGACCACCCCCAAAAAAATTAAAAATCCACCCAAAACCTAAAAATATTGAAATTTTTATATGAAAAACTTCTTTTGCCCATATCTCCTAAACTAAGCGTCCTAGAGCGAAAAGGACTTTAATTCGTGACCACCCCCAAAAAATTTAAAAATCCACCCAAAACCTAAAAAAATTGAAATTTTTATGTGAAAAACTTCTTTTGCCCATATCTCCTTAAATATGCGTCCTAGAGCGAAAAGGACTTTAATTCGTGACCACCCTCAAAAAATTGAAAAATCCACCCAAAACCTAAAAAAATTGAAATTTTTATATGAAAAACTTCTTTTGCCCATATCTCCTTAAATATGCGTCCTAGAGCGAAAAGCACTTTAATTCGTGACCACACCCAAAAAATTTAAAAATCGACACAAAACCTAAAAAAATTGAAATTTTTATATGAAAAACTTCTTTTGCCCATATCTCCTTAAATATGAGTCCTAGAGCGAAAAGGACTTTAATTCGTGACCACCCCCAAAAAATTGAAAAATCCACCCAAAACTTAAAAAAATTGAAATTTTTATATGAAAAACTTCTTTTGCCCATATCTCCTTAAATATGCGTCCTAGAGCGAAAAGGACTTTCATTCGTGACCACCCCCAAAAAATTGAAAAATCCACCCAAAACCTAACAAAATTGAAATTTTTATATGAAAAACTTCTTTTGTCCATATCTCCTTAAATATGCGTCCTAGAGCGAAAAGGACTTTAATTCGTGACCACCCCCAAAAAATTGAAAAATCCACCCAAAACCTAAAAAAATTGAAATTTTTATATGAAAAACTTCTTTTGCCCATATCTCCTTAAATATGCGTCCTAGAGCGAAAAGGACTTTAATTCGTGACCACCCCCAAAAAATTTAAAAATCCACCCAAAACCTAAAAAAATTTAAATTTTTATATGAAAAACTTCTTTTGCCCATATCTCCTTAAATATGCGTCCTAGAGCGAAAAGGACTTTAATTCGTGACCACCCCCAAAAAAATTAAAAATCCACCCAAAACCTAAAAAAATTGAAATTTTTATATGAAAAACTTCTTTTGCCCATATCTCCTAAACTAAGCGTCCTAGAGCGAAAAGGACTTTAATTCGTGACCACCCCCAAAAAATTTAAAAATCCACCCAAAACCTAAAAAAATTTAAATTTTTATGTGAAAAACTTCTTTTGCCCATATCTCCTTAAATATGCGTCCTAGAGCGAAAAGGACTTTAATTCGTGACCACCCTCAAAAAATTGAAAAATCCACCCAAAACCTAAAAAAATTGAAATTTTTATATGAAAAACTTCTTTTGCCCATATCTCCTTAAATATGCGTCCTAGAGCGAAAAGCACTTTAATTCGTGACCACACCCAAAAAATTTAAAAATCGACACAAAACCTAAAAAAATTGAAATTTTTATATGAAAAACTTCTTTTGCCCATATCTCCTTAAATATGAGTCCTAGAGCGAAAAGGACTTTAATTCGTGACCACCCCCAAAAAATTGAAAAATCCACCCAAAACTTAAAAAAATTGAAATTTTTATATGAAAAACTTCTTTTGCCCATATCTCCTTAAATATGCGTCCTAGAGCGAAAAGGACTTTAATTCGTGACCACCCCCAAAAAATTGAAAAATCCACCCAAAACTTAAAAAAATTGAAATTTTTATATGAAAAACTTCTTTTGCCCATATCTCCTTAAATATGCGTCCTAGAGCGAAAAGGACTTTAATTCGTGACCACCCCCAAAAAATTGAAAAATCCACCCAAAACCTAAAAAAATTTAAATTTTTATATGAAAAACTTCTTTTGTCCATATCTCCTTAAATATGCGTCCTAGAGCGAAAAGGACTTTAATTCGTGACCACTCCCAAAAAATTTAAAAATCCACCCAAAACTTAAAAAAATTGAAATTTTTATATGAAAAACTTCTTTTGCCCATATCTCCTTAAATATGCGTCCTAGAGCGAAAAGGACTTTAATTCGTGACCACCCCCAAAAAATTGAAAAATCCACCCAAAACTTAAAAAAATTGAAATTTTTATATGAAAAACTTCTTTTGCCCATATCTCCTTAAATATGCGTCCTAGAGCGAAAAGGACTTTAATTCGTGACCACCCCCAAAAAATTGAAAAATCCACCCAAAACCTAAAAAAATTTAAATTTTTATATGAAAAACTTCTTTTGCCCATATCTCCTTAAATATGCGTCCTAGAGCGAAAAGGACTTTAATTCGTGACCACCCCCAAAAAATTTAAAAATCCACCCAAAACCTAAAAAAATTGAAATTTTTATATGAAAAACTTCTTTTGCCCATATCTCCTTAAATATGCGTCCTAGAGCGAAAAGGACTTTAATTCGTGACCACCCCCAAAAAATTTAAAAATCCACCCAAAACCTAACAAAATTGAAATTTTTATATGAAAAACTTCTTTTGCCCATATCTCCTTAAATATGCGTCCTAGAGCGAAAAGGACTTTAATTCGTGACCACCCTCAAAAAATTGAAAAATCCACCCAAAACCTAACAAAATTGAAATTTTTATATGAAAAACTTCTTTTGCCCATATCTCCTAAACTAAGCGTCCTAGAGCGAAAAGGACTTTAATTCGTGACCACCCTCAAAAAATTGAAAAATCCACCCAAAACCTAAAAAAATTAAAATTTTTATATGAAAAACTTCTTTTGCCCATATCTCCTTAAATATGCGTCCTAGAGCGAAAAGGACTTTAATTCGTGACCACCCTCAAAAAATTGAAAAATCCACCCAAAACCTAACAAAATTGAAATTTTTATATGAAAAACTTCTTTTGCCCATATCTCCTAAACTAAGCGTCCTAGAGCGAAAAGGACTTTAATTCGTGACCACCCGCAAAAAATTGAAAAATCCACCCAAAACCTAAAAAAATTGAAATTTTTATATGAAAAACTTCTTTTGCCCATATCTCCTAAACTAAGCGTCCTAGAGCGAAAAGGACTTTAATTCGTGACCACCCTCAAAAAATTGAAAAATCCACCCAAAACCTAACAAAATTGAAATTTTTATATGAAAAACTTCTTTTGTCCATATCTCCTTAAATATGCGTCCTAGAGCGAAAAGGACTTTAATTCGTGACCACCCCCAAAAAATTTAAAAATCCACCCAAAACCTAAAAAAATTGAAATTTTTATATGAAAAACTTCTTTTGCCCATATCTCCTTAAATATGCGTCCTAGAGCGAAAAGGACTTTAATTCGTGACCACCCCCAAAAAATTTAAAAATCCACCCAAAACCTAAAAAAATTGAAATTTTTATATGAAAAACTTCTTTTGCCCATATCTCCTTAAATATGCGTCCTAGAGCGAAAAGGACTTTAATTCGTGACCACCCCCAAAAAATTTAAAAATCCACCCAAAACCTAAAAAAATTGAAATTTTTATATGAAAAACTTCTTTTGCCCATATCTCCTAACCTAAGCGTCCTAGAGCGAAAAGGACTTTAATTCGTGACCACCCTCAAAAAATTGAAAAATCCACCCAAAACCTAACAAAATTGAAATTTTTATATGAAAAACTTCTTTTGTCCATATCTCCTTAAATATGCGTCCTAGAGCGAAAAGGAGTTTAATTCGTGACCACCCCCAAAAAATTTAAAAATCCACCCAAAACCTAAAAAAATTGAAATTTTTATGTGAAAAACTTCTTTTGCCCATATCTCCTTAAATATGCGTCCTAGAGCGAAAAGGACTTTAATTCGTGACCACCCTCAAAAAATTGAAAAATCCACCCAAAACCTAACAAAATTGAAATTTTTATATGAAAAACTTTTTTGCCCATATCTCCTAAACTAAGCGTCCTAGAGCGAAAAGGACTTTAATTCGTGACCACCCCCAAAAAATTGAAAAATCCACCCAAAACCTAAAAAAATTGAAATTTTTATATGAAAAACTTCTTTTGCCCATATCTCCTTAAATATGCGTCCTAGAGCGAAAAGGACTTTAATTCGTGACCACCCTCAAAAAATTGAAAAATCCACCCAAAACCTAACAAAATTGAAATTTTTATATGAAAAACTTCTTTTGCCCATATCTCCTAAACTAAGCGTCCTAGAGCGAAAAGGACTTTAATTCGTGACCACCCTCAAAAAATTGAAAAATCCACCCAAAACCTAAAAAAATTAAAATTTTTATATGAAAAACTTCTTTTGCCCATATCTCCTTAAATATGCGTCCTAGAGCGAAAAGGACTTTAATTCGTGACCACCCCCAAAAAATTGAAAAATCCACCCAAAACTTAAAAAAATTGAAATTTTTATATGAAAAACTTCTTTTGCCCATATCTCCTTAAATATGCGTCCTAGAGCGAAAAGGACTTTAATTCGTGACCACCCTCAAAAAATTGAAAAATCCACCCAAAACCTAACAAAATTGAAATTTTTATGTGAAAAACTTCTTTTGCCCATATCTCCTAAACTAAGCGTCCTAGAGCGAAAAGGACTTTAATTCGTGACCACCCGCAAAAAATTGAAAAATCCACCCAAAACCTAAAAAAATTGAAATTTTTATATGAAAAACTTCTTTTGTCCATATCTCCTTAAATATGCGTCCTAGAGCGAAAAGGACTTTAATTCGTGACCACCCCCAAAAAATTGAAAAATCCACCCAAAACCTAAAAAAATTGAAATTTTTATATGAAAAACTTATTTTGCACATATCTCCTTAAATATGCGTCCTAGAGCGAAAAGGACTTTAATTCGTGACCACCCTCAAAAAATTGAAAAATCCACCCAAAACCTAACAAAATTGAAATTTTTATATGAAAAACTTCTTTTGCCCATATCTCCTAAACTAAGCGTCCTAGAGCGAAAAGGACTTTAATTCGTGACCACCCTCAAAAAATTGAAAAATCCACCCAAAACCTAAAAAAATTAAAATTTTTATATGAAAAACTTCTTTTGCCCATATCTCCTTAAATATGCGTCCTAGAGCGAAAAGGACTTTAATTCGTGACCACCCTCAAAAAATTGAAAAATCCACCCAAAACCTAAAAAAAATTAAATTTTTATATGAAAAACTTCTTTTGCCCATATCTCCTTAAATATGCGTCCTAGAGCGAAAAGGACTTTAATTCGTGACCACCCTCAAAAAATTGAAAAATCCACCCAAAACCTAAAAAAATTGAAATTTTTATATGAAAAACTTCTTTTGCCCATAGCTCCTAAACTAAGCGTCCTAGAGCGAAAAGGACTTTAATTCGTGACCACCCTCAAAAAATTGAAAAATCCACCCAAAACCTAAAAAAATTGAAATTTTTATATGAAAAACTTCTTTTGTCCATATCTCCTTAAATATGCGTCCTAGAGCGAAAAGGACTTTAATTCGTGACCACCCCCAAAAAATTGAAAAATCCACCCAAAACCTAAAAAAATTGAAATTTTTATGTGAAAAACTTCTTTTGCCCATATCTCCTTAAATATGCGTCCTAGAGCGAAAAGGACTTTAATTCGTGACCACACCCAAAAAATTTAAAAATCGACACAAAACCTAAAAAAATTGAAATTTTTATATGAAAAACTTCTTTTGTCCATATCTCCTTAAATATGAGTCCTAGAGCGAAAAGGACTTTAATTCGTGACCACCCCCAAAAAATTGAAAAATCCACCCAAAACTTAAAAAAATTGAAATTTTTATATGAAAAACTTCTTTTGCCCATATCTCCTTAAATATGCGTCCTAGAGCGAAAAGGACTTTAATTCGTGACCACCCCCAAAAAATTTAAAAATCCACCCAAAACCTAAAAAAATTGAAATTTTTATGTGAAAAACTTCTTTTGCCCATATCTCCTTAAATATGCGTCCTAGAGCGAAAAGGACTTTAATTCGTGACCACCCTCAAAAAATTTAAAAATCCACCCAAAACCTAAAAAAATTGAAATTTTTATATGAAAAACTTCTTTTGCCCATATCTCCTTAAATATGCGTCCTAGAGCGAAAAGGACTTTAATTCGTGACCACCCTCAAAAAATTGAAAAATCCACCCAAAACCTAAAAAAATTGAAATTTTTATATGAAAAACTTCTTTTGCCCATATCTCCTTAAATATGCGTCCTAGAGCGAAAAGGACTTTAATTCGTGACCACACCCAAAAAATTGAAAAATCCACCCAAAACCTAAAAAAATTGAAATTTTTATATGAAAAACTTCTTTTGCCCATACCTCCTTAAATATGCGTCCTAGAGCGAAAAGGACTTTAATTCGTGACCACCCTCAAAAAATTGAAAAATCCACCCAAAACCTAACAAAATTGAAATTTTTATATGAAAAACTTCTTTTGCCCATATCTCCTAAACTAAGCGTCCTAGAGCGAAAAGGACTTTAATTCGTGACCACCCTCAAAAAATTGAAAAATCCACCCAAAACCTAAAAAAATTGAAATTTTTATATGAAAAACTTCTTTTGTCCATATCTCCTTAAATATGCGTCCTAGAGCGAAAAGGACTTTAATTCGTGACCACCCCCAAAAAATTGAAAAATCCACCCAAAACCTAAAAAAATTGAAATTTTTATGTGAAAAACTTCTTTTGCCCATATCTCCTTAAATATGCGTCCTAGAGCGAAAAGGACTTTAATTCGTGACCACCCCCAAAAAATTTAAAAATCCACCCAAAACCAAAAAAAATAGAAATTTTTATATGAAAAACTTCTTTTGTCCATATCTCCTTAAATATGCGTCCTAGAGCGAAAAGGACTTTAATTCGTGACCACCCTCAAAAAATTGAAAAATCCACCCAAAACCTAACAAAATTGAAATTTTTATATGAAAAACTTCTTTTGCCCATATCTCCTTAAATATGCGTCCTAGAGCGAAAAGGACTTTAATTCGTGACCACCCTCAAAAAATTGAAAAATCCACCCAAAACCTAACAAAATTGAAATTTTTATATGAAAAACTTCTTTTGTCCATATCTCCTTAAATATGCGTCCTAGAGCGAAAAGGACTTTAATTCGTGACCACCCCCAAAAAGTTGAAAAATCCACCCAAAACCTAAAAAAATTTAAATTTTTATATGAAAAACTTCTTTTGTCCATATCTCCTTAAATATGCGTCCTAGAGCGAAAAGGACTTTAATTCGTGACCACTCTCAAAAAATTGAAAAATCCACCCAAAACCTAACAAAATTGAAATTTTTATATGAAAAACTTCTTTTGCCCATATCTCCTTAAATATGCGTCCTAGAGCGAAAAGGACTTTAATTCGTGACCACCCTCAAAAAATTGAAAAATCCACCCAAAACCTAACAAAATTGAAATTTTTATATGAAAAACTTCTTTTGTCCATATCTCCTTAAATATGGGTCCTAGAGCGAAAAGGACTTTAATTCGTGACCACCCCCAAAAAATTGAAAAATCCACCCAAAACCTAAAAAAATTGAAATTTTTATATGAAAAACTTCTTTTGCCCATATCTCCTTAAATATGCGTCCTAGAGCGAAAAGGACTTTAATTCGTGACCACCCCCAAAAAATTGAAAAATCCACCCAAAACCTAAAAAAATTGAAATTTTTATGTGAAAAACTTCTTTTGCCCATATCTCCTTAAATATGCGTCCTAGAGCGAAAAGGACTTTAATTCGTGACCACCCCCAAAAAATTGAAAAATCCACCCAAAACCTAAAAAAATTGAAATTTTTATATGAAAAACTTCTTTTGTCCATATCTCCTTAAATATGCGTCCTAGAGCGAAAAGGACTTTAATTCGTGACCACCCTCAAAAAATTGAAAAATCCACCCAAAACCTAACAAAATTGAAATTTTTATATGAAAAACTTCTTTTGCCCATATCTCCTAAACTAAGCGTCCTAGAGCGAAAAGGACTTTAATTCGTGACCACCCTCAAAAAATTGAAAAATCCACCCAAAACCTAACAAAATTGAAATTTTTATATGAAAAACTTCTTTTGTCCATATCTCCTTAAATATGCGTCCTAGAGCGAAAAGGACTTTAATTCGTGACCACCCCCAAAAAATTTAAAAATCCACCCAAAACCTAAAAAAATTGAAATTTTTATATGAAAAACTTCTTTTGCCCATATCTCCTTAAATATGCGTCCTAGAGCGAAAAGGACTTTAATTCGTAACCACCCCCAAAAAATTTAAAAATCCACCCAAAACCTAAAAAAATTGAAATTTTTATATGAAAAACTTCTTTTGCCCATATCTCCTTAAATATGCGTCCTAGAGCGAAAAGGACTTTAATTCGTGACCACCCCCAAAAAGTTGAAAAATCCACCCAAAACCTAAAAAAATTGAAATTTTTATATGAAAAACTTCTTTTGTCCATATCTCCTTAAATATGCGTCCTAGAGCGAAAAGGACTTTAATTTGTGACCACCCCCAAAAAATTTAAAAATCCACCCAAAACCTAAAAAAATTGAAATTTTTATGTGAAAAACTTCTTTTGCCCATATGCGTCCTAGAGCGAAAAGGACTTTAATTCGTGACCACCCCCAAAAAATTGAAAAATCCACCCAAAACCTAAAAAAATTGAAATTTTTATATGAAAAACTTCTTTTGCCCATATCTCCTAAACTAAGCGTCCTAGAGCGAAAAGGACTTTAATTCGTGACCACCCTCAAAAAATTGAAAAATCCACCCAAAACCTAAAAAATTGAAATTTTTATATGAAAAACTTCTTTTGCCCATATCTCCTTAAATATGCGTCCTAGAGCGAAAAGGACTTTAATTCGTGACCACCCTCAAAAAATTGAAAAATCCACCCAAAACCTAAAAAAATTGAAATTTTTATATGAAAAACTTCTTTTGCCCATATCTCCTTAAATATGCGTCCTAGAGCGAAAAGGACTTTAATTCGTGACCACCCTCAAAAAATTGAAAAATCCACCCAAAACCTAACAAAATTGAAATTTTTATATGAAAAACTTCTTTTGCCCATATCTCCTAAACTAAGCGTCCTAGAGCGAAAAGGACTTTAATTCGTGACCACCCTCAAAAAATTGAAAAATCCACCCAAAACCTAACAAAATTGAAATTTTTATGTGAAAAACTTCTTTTGCCCATATCTCCTTAAATATGCGTCCTAGAGCGAAAAGGACTTTAATTCGTGACCACCCTCAAAAAATTGAAAAATCCACCCAAAACCTAACAAAATTGAAATTTTTATATGAAAAACTTCTTTTGCCCATATCTTCTTAAATATGCGTCCTAGAGCGAAAAGGACTTTAATTCGTGACCACCCCCAAAAAAATTAAAAATCCACCCAAAACCTAAAAAAATTGAAATTTTTATATGAAAAACTTCTTTTGTCCATATCTCCTTAAATATGCGTCCTAGAGCGAAAAGGACTTTAATTCGTGACCACCCCCAAAAAATTTAAAAATCCACCCAAAACCTAACAAAATTGAAATTTTTATGTGAAAAACTTCTTTTGCCCATATCTCCTTAAATATGCGTCCTAGAGCGAAAAGGACTTTAATTCGTGACCACCCTCAAAAAATTGAAAAATCCACCCAAAACCTAACAAAATTGAAATTTTTATATGAAAAACTTCTTTTGCCCATATCTCCTTAAATATGCGTCCTAGAGCGAAAAGGACTTTAATTCGTGACCACCCTCAAAAAATTGAAAAATCCACCCAAAACCTAAAAAAATTTAAATTTTTATATGAAAAACTTCTTTTGTCCATATCTCCTTAAATATGCGTCCTAGAGCGAAAAGGACTTTAATTCGTGACCACCCTCAAAAAATTGAAAAATCCACCCAAAATCTAAAAAAATTGAAATTTTTATCTGAAAAACTTCTTTTGTCCATATCTCCTTAAATATGCGTCCTAAAGCGAAAAGGACTTTAATTCGTGACCACCCCCAAAAAATTTAAAAATCCACCCAAAACCTAAAAAAATTGAAATTTTTATATGAAAAACTTCTTTTGTCCATATCTCCTTAAATATGCGTCCTAGAGCGAAAAGGACTTTAATTCGTGACCACCCCCAAAAAATTTAAAAATCCACCCAAAACCTAAAAAAATTGAAATTTTTATATGAAAAACTTCTTTTGCCCATATCTCCTTCAATATGCGTCCTAGAGCGAAAAGGACTTTAATTCGTGACCACCCCCAAAAAATTGAAAAATCCACCCAAAACTTAAAAAAATTGAAATTTTTATATGAAAAACTTCTTTTGTCCATATCTCCTTAAATATGCGTCCTAGAGCGAAAAGGACTTTAATTCGTGACCACCCTCAAAAAATTGAAAAATCCACCCAAAACCTAAAAAAATTAAAATTTTTCTTCTTTTGTCCATATCTCCTTAAATATGCGTCCTAGAGCGAAAAGGACTTTAATTCGTGACCACCCCCAAAAAATTTAAAAATCCACCCAAAACCTAAAAAAATTGAAATTTTTATATGAAAAACTTCTTTTGTCCATATCTCCTTAAATATGCGTCCTAGAGCGAAAAGGACTTTAATTCGTGACCACCCCCAAAAAATTGAAAAATCCACCCAAAACCTAACAAAATTGAAATTTTTATATGAAAAACTTCTTTTGCCCATATCTCCTTAAATATGCGTCCTAGAGCGAAAAGGACTTTAATTCGTGACCACCCTCAAAAAATTTAAAAATCCACCCAAAACCTAAAAAAATTGAAATTTTTATATGAAAAACTTATTTTGCCCATATCTCCTTAAATATGCGTCCTAGAGCGAAAAGGACTTTAATTCGTGACCACCCCCAAAAAATTTAAAAATCCACCCAAAACCTAAAAAAAATTGAAATTTTTATATGAAAAACTTCTTTTGCCCATATCTCCTTAAATATGCGTCCTAGAGCGAAAAGGACTTTAATTCGTGACCACCCCCAAAAAATTGAAAAATCCACCCAAAACTTAAAAAAATTGAAATTTTTATATGAAAAACTTCTTTTGCCCATATCTCCTTAAATATGCGTCCTAGAGCGAAAAGGACTTTAATTCGTGACCACCCCCAAAAAATTGAAAAATCCACCCAAAACCTAAAAAAATTGAAATTTTTATATGAAAAACTTCTTTTGTCCATATCTCCTTAAATATGCGTCCTAGAACGAAAAGGACTTTAATTCGTGACCACCCCCAAAAAATTTAAAAATCCACCCAAAACCTTAAAAAAATTGAAATTTTTATATGAAAAACTTCTTTTGCCCATATCTCCTTAAATATGCGTCCTAGAGCGAAAAGGACTTTAATTCGTGACCACCCCCAAAAAATTGAAAAATCCACCCAAAACTTAAAAAAATTGAAATTTTTATATGAAAAACTTCTTTTGCCCATATCTCCTAAACTAAGCGTCCTAGAGCGAAAAGGACTTTAATTCGTGACCACCCTCAAAAAATTGAAAAATTCACCCAAAACCTAAAAAAATTAAAATTTTTATATGAAAAACTTCTTTTGCCCATATCTCCTTAAATATGCGTCCTAGAGCGAAAAGGACTTTAATTCGTGACCATCCCCAAAAAATTGAAAAATCCACCCAAAACCTAACAAAATTGAAATTTTTATATGAAAAACTTCTTTTGCCCATATCTCCTTAAATATGCGTCCTAGAGCGAAAAGGACTTTAATTCGTGACCACCCCCAAAAAATTTAAAAATCCACCCAAAACCTAAAAAAATTAAAATTTTTATATGAAAAACTTCTTTTGCCCATATCTCCTTAAATATGCGTCCTAGAGCGAAAAGGACTTTAATTCGTGACCACCCCCAAAAAATTTAAAAATCCACCCAAAACCTAAAAAAATTGAAATTTTTATATGAAAAACTTCTTTTGCCCATATCTCCTTAAATATGCGTCCTAGAGCGAAAAGGACTTTAATTCGTGACCACCCCCAAAAAATTTAAAAATCCACCCAAAACCTAAAAAAATTGAAATTTTTATATGAAATACTTCTTTTGCCCATATCTCCTTAAATATGCGTCCTAGAGCGAAAAGGACTTTAATTCGTGACCACCCCCAAAAAATTTAAAAATCCACCCAAAACCTAAAAAAATTGAAATTTTTATATGAAAAACTTCTTTTGCCCATATCTCCTTCAATATGCGTCCTAGAGCGAAAAGGACTTTAATTCGTGACCACCCCCAAAAAATTGAAAAATCCACCCAAAACTTAAAAAAATTGAAATTTTTATATGAAAAACTTCTTTTGCCCATATCTCCTTAAATATGCGTCCTAGAGCGAAAAGGACTTTAATTCGTGACCACCCCCAAAAAATTTAAAAATCCACCCAAAACCTAAAAAAATTGAAATTTTTATATGAAAAACTTCTTTTGCCCATATCTCCTAAACTAAGCGTCCTAGAGCGAAAAGGACTTTAATTCGTGACCACCCCCAAAAAATTGAAAAATCCACCCAAAACCTAACAAAATTGAAATTTTTATATGAAAAACTTCTTTTGTCCATATCTCCTAAACTAAGCGTCCTAGAGCGAAAAGGACTTTAATTCGTGACCACCCTCAAAAAATTGAAAAATCCACCCAAAACCTAAAAAAATTGAAATTTTTATGTGAAAAACTTCTTTTGCCCATATCTCCTTAAATATGCGTCCTAGAGCGAAAAGGACTTTAATTCGTGACCACCCTCAAAAAATTGAAAAATCCACCCAAAACCTAAAAAAATTGAAATTTTTATATGAAAAACTTCTTTTGCCCATATCTCCTAAACTAAGCGTCCTAGAGCGAAAAGGACTTTAATTCGTGACCACCCTCAAAAAATTGAAAAATCCACCCAAAACCTAAAAAAATTAAAATTTTTCTTCTTTTGTCCATATCTCCTTAAATATGCGTCCTAGAGCGAAAAGGACTTTAATTCGTGACCACCCCCAAAAAATTTAAAAATCCACCCAAAACCTAAAAAAATTGAAATTTTTATATGAAAAACTTCTTTTGTCCATATCTCCTTAAATATGCGTCCTAGAGCGAAAAGGACTTTAATTCGTGACCACCCCCAAAAAATTGAAAAATCCACCCAAAACCTAACAAAATTGAAATTTTTATATGAAAAACTTCTTTTGCCCATATCTCCTTAAATATGCGTCCTAGAGCGAAAAGGACTTTAATTCGTGACCACCCTCAAAAAATTTAAAAATCCACCCAAAACCTAAAAAAATTGAAATTTTTATATGAAAAACTTCTTTTGCCCATATCTCCTTAAATATGCGTCCTAGAGCGAAAAGGACTTTAATTCGTGACCACCCCCAAAAAAATTAAAAATCCACCCAAAACCTAAAAAAATTGAAATTTTTATATGAAAAACTTCTTTTGCCCATATCTCCTTAAATATGCGTCCTAGAGCGAAAAGGACTTTAATTCGTGACCACCCCCAAAAAATTGAAAAATCCACCCAAAACTTAAAAAAATTGAAATTTTTATATGAAAAACTTCTTTTGCCCATATCTACTTAAATATGCGTCCTAGAGCGAAAAGGACTTTAATTCGTGACCACCCCCAAAAAATTGAAAAATCCACCCAAAACCTAAAAAAATTGAAATTTTTATATGAAAAACTTCTTTTGTCCATATCTCCTTAAATATGCGTCCTAGAACGAAAAGGACTTTAATTCGTGACCACCCCCAAAAAATTTAAAAATCCACCCAAAACCTAAAAAAATTGAAATTTTTATATGAAAAACTTCTTTTGCCCATATCTCCTTAAATATGCGTCCTAGAGCGAAAAGGACTTTAATTCGTGACCACCCCCAAAAAATTGAAAAATCCACCCAAAACTTAAAAAAATTGAAATTTTTATATGAAAAACTTCTTTTGCCCATATCTCCTAAACTAAGCGTCCTAGAGCGAAAAGGACTTTAATTCGTGACCACCCTCAAAAAATTGAAAAATTCACCCAAAACCTAAAAAAATTAAAATTTTTATATGAAAAACTTCTTTTGCCCATATCTCCTTAAATATGCGTCCTAGAGCGAAAAGGACTTTAATTCGTGACCACCCCCAAAAAATTGAAAAATCCACCCAAAACCTAACAAAATTGAAATTTTTATATGAAAAACTTCTTTTGCCCATATCTCCTTAAATATGCGTCCTAGAGCGAAAAGGACTTTAATTCGTGACCACCCCCAAAAAATTTAAAAATCCACCCAAAACCTAAAAAAATTGAAATTTTTATATGAAAAACTTCTTTTGCCCATATCTCCTTAAATATGCGTCCTAGAGCGAAAAGGACTTTAATTCGTGACCACCCCCAAAAAATTTAAAAATCCACCCAAAACCTAAAAAAATTAAAATTTTTATATGAAAAACTTCTTTTGCCCATATCTCCTTAAATATACGTCCTAGAGCGAAAAGGACTTTAATTCGTGACCACCCTCAAAAAATTGAAAAATCCACCCAAAACCTAAAAAAATTGAAATTTTTATATGAAAAACTTCTTTTGTCCATATCTCCTTAAATATGCGTCCTAGAGCGAAAAGGACTTTAATTCGTGACCACCCCCAAAAAATTGAAAAATCCACCCAAAACTTAAAAAAATTGAAATTTTTATATAAAAAACTTCTTTTGCCCATATCTCCTTAAATATGCGTCCTAGAGCGAAAAGGACTTTAATTCGTGACCACCCCCAAAAAATTTAAAAATCCACCCAAAACCTAAAAAAATTGAAATTTTTATATGAAAAACTTCTTTTGCCCATATCTCCTAAACTAAGCGTCCTAGAGCGAAAAGGACTTTAATTCGTGACCACCCCCAAAAAATTGAAAAATCCACCCAAAACCTAACAAAATTGAAATTTTTATATGAAAAACTTCTTTTGTCCATATCTCCTAAACTAAGCGTCCTAGAGCAAAAAGGACTTTAATTCGTGACCACCCTCAAAAAATTGAAAAATCCACCCAAAACTTAAAAAAATTGAAATTTTTATATGAAAAACTTCTTTTGCCCATATCTCCTTAAATATGCGTCCTAGAGCGAAAAGGACTTTAATTCGTGACCACCCCCAAAAAATTGAAAAATCCACCCAAAACCTAAAAAAATTGAAATTTTTATATGAAAAACTTCTTTTGCCCATATCTCCTTAAATATGCGTCCTAGAGCGAAAAGGACTTTAATTCGTGACCACCCCCAAAAAATTTAAAAATCCACCCAAAACCTAAAAAAATTGAAATTTTTATATGAAAAACTTCTTTTGCCCATATCTCCTTAAATATGCGTCCTAGAGCGAAAAGGACTTTAATTCGTGACCACCCCCAAAAAATTTAAAAATCCACCCAAAACCTAAAAAAATTGAAATTTTTATATGAAAAACTTCTTTTGCCCATATCTCCTTAAATATGCGTCCTAGAGCGAAAAGGACTTTAATTCGTGACCACCCCCAAAAAATTTAAAAATCCACCCAAAACCTAAAAAAATTGAAATTTTTATATGAAAAACTTCTTTTGCCCATATCTCCTTAAATATGCGTCCTAGAGCGAAAAGGACTTTAATTCGTGACCACCCCCAAAAAATTGAAAAATCCACCCAAAACCTAACAAAATTGAAATTTTTATATGAAAAACTTCTTTTGTCCATATCTCCTTAAATATGCGTCCTAGAGCGAAAAGGACTTTAATTCGTGACCACCCCCAAAAAATTAAAAATCCACCCAAAACCTAAAAAAATTGAAATTTTTATATGAAAAACTTCTTTTGTCCATATCTCCTTAAATATGCGTCCTAGAGCGAAAAGGACTTTAATTCGTGACCACCCCCAAAAAATTTAAAAATCCACCCAAAACCTAACAAAATTGAAATTTTTATATGAAAAACTTCTTTTGCCCATATCTCCTTAAATATGCGTCCTAGAGCGAAAAGGACTTTAATTCGTGACCACCCTCAAAAAATTTAAAAATCCACCCAAAACCTAAAAAAATTGAAATTTTTATATGAAAAACTTCTTTTGCCCATATCTCCTTAAATATGCGTCCTAGAGCGAAAAGGACTTTAATTCGTGACCACCCCCAAAAAATTTAAAAATCCACCCAAAACCTAAAAAAATTGAAATTTTTATATGAAAAACTTCTTTTGCCCATATCTCCTTAAATATGCGTCCTAGAGCGAAAAGGACTTTAATTCGTGACCACCCCCAAAAAATTGAAAAATCCACCCAAAACTTAAAAAAATTGAAATTTTTATATGAAAAACTTCTTTTGCCCATATCTCCTTAAATATGCGTCCTAGAGCGAAAAGGACTTTAATTCGTGACCACCCCCAAAAAATTGAAAAATCCACCCAAAACCTAAAAAAATTGAAATTTTTATATGAAAAACTTCTTTTGTCCATATCTCCTTAAATATGCGTCCTAGAACGAAAAGGACTTTAATTCGTGACCACCCCCAAAAAATTTAAAAATCCACCCAAAACCTAAAAAAATTGAAATTTTTATATGAAAAACTTCTTTTGCCCATATCTCCTTAAATATGCGTCCTAGAGCGAAAAAGACTTTAATTCGTGACCACCCCCAAAAAATTGAAAAATCCACCCAAAACTTAAAAAAATTGAAATTTTTATATGAAAAACTTCTTTTGCCCATATCTCCTAAACTAAGCGTCCTAGAGCGAAAAGGACTTTAATTCGTGACCACCCTCAAAAAATTGAAAAATTCACCCAAAACCTAAAAAAATTAAAATTTTTATATGAAAAACTTCTTTTGCCCATATCTCCTTAAATATGCGTCCTAGAGCGAAAAGGACTTTAATTCGTGACCACCCCCAAAAAATTTAAAAATCCACCCAAAACCTAACAAAATTGAAATTTTTATATGAAAAACTTCTTTTGCCCATATCTCCTTAAATATGCGTCCTAGAGCGAAAAGGACTTTAATTCGTGACCACCCCCAAAAAATTTAAAAATCCACCCAAAACCTAAAAAAATTGAAATTTTTATATGAAAAACTTCTTTTGCCCATATCTCCTTAAATATGCGTCCTAGAGCGAAAAGGACTTTAATTCGTGACCACCCCCAAAAAATTTAAAAATCCACCCAAAACCTAAAAAAATTAAAATTTTTATATGAAAAACTTCTTTTGCCCATATCTCCTTAAATATGCGTCCTAGAGCGAAAAGGACTTTAATTCGTGACCACCCTCAAAAAATTGAAAAATCCACCCAAAACCTAAAAAAATTGAAATTTTTATATGAAAAACTTCTTTTGCCCATATCTCCTTAAATATGCGTCCTAGAGCGAAAAGGACTTTAATTCGTGACCACACCCAAAAAATTTAAAAATCGACACAAAACCTAAAAAAATTGAAATTTTTATATGAAAAACTTCTTTTGCCCATATCTCCTTAAATATGCGTCCTAGAGCGAAAAGGACTTTAATTCGTGACCACCCTCAAAAAATTGAAAAATCCACCCAAAACCTAACAAAATTGAAATTTTTATATGAAAAACTTCTTTTGCCCATATCTCCTAAACTAAGCGTCCTAGAGCGAAAAGGACTTTAATTCGTGACCACCCTCAAAAAATTGAAAAATCCACCCAAAACCTAAAAAAATTGAAATTTTTATATGAAAAACTTCTTTTGCCCATATCTCCTAAACTAAGCGTCCTAGAGCGAAAAGGACTTTAATTCGTGACCACCCTCAAAAAATTGAAAAATCCACCCAAAACCTAACAAAATTGAAATTTTTATATGAAAAACTTCTTTTGTCCATATCTCCTTAAATATGCGTCCTAGAGCGAAAAGGACTTTAATTCGTGACCACCCCCAAAAAATTTAAAAACCCACCCAAAACCTAAAAAAATTGAAATTTTTATGTGAAAAACTTCTTTTGCCCATATCTCCTTAAATATGCGTCCTAGAGCGAAAAGGACTTTAATTCGTGACCACCCTCAAAAAATTGAAAAATCCACCCAAAACCTAACAAAATTGAAATTTTTATATGAAAAACTTCTTTTGCCCATATCTCCTAAACTAAGCGTCCTAGAGCGAAAAGGACTTTAATTCGTGACCACCCTCAAAAAATTGAAAAATCCACCCAAAACCTAAAAAAATTGAAATTTTTATATGAAAAACTTCTTTTGCCCATATCTCCTAAACTAAGCGTCCTAGAGCGAAAAGGACTTTAATTCGTGACCACCCTCAAAAAATTGAAAAATCCACCCAAAACCTAACAAAATTGAAATTTTTATATGAAAAACTTCTTTTGTCCATATCTCCTTAAATATGCGTCCTAGAGCGAAAAGGACTTTAATTCGTGACCACCCCCAAAAAATTTAAAAATCCACCCAAAACCTAAAAAAATTGAAATTTTTATATGAAAAACTTCTTTTGCCCATATCTCCTTAAATATGCGTCCTAGAGCGAAAAGGACTTTAATTCGTGACCACCCCCAAAAAATTTAAAAATCCACCCAAAACCTAAAAAAATTGAAATTTTTATATGAAAAACTTCTTTTGCCCATATCTCCTTAAATATGCGTCCTAGAGCGAAAAGGACTTTAATTCGTGACCACCCTCAAAAAATTGAAAAATCCACCCAAAACCTAACAAAATTGAAATTTTTATATGAAAAACTTCTTTTGCCCATATCTCCTTAAATATGCGTCCTAGAGCGAAAAGGACTTTAATTCGTGACCACCCCCAAAAAATTTAAAAATCCACCCAAAACCTAAAAAAATTGAAATTTTTATATGAAAAACTTCTTTTGCCCATATCTCCTTAAATATGCGTCCTAGAGCGAAAAGGACTTTACTTCGTGACCACCCCCAAAAAATTTAAAAATCCACCCAAAACCTAAAAAAATTGAAATTTTTATGTGAAAAACTTCTTTTGCCCATATCTCATTAAATATGCGTCCTAGAGCGAAAAGGACTTTAATTCGTGACCACCCTCAAAAAATTGAAAAATCCACCCAAAACCTAAAAAAATTGAAATTTTTATATGAAAAACTTCTTTTGCCCATATCTCCTTAAATATGCGTCCTAGAGCGAAAAGGACTTTAATTCGTGACCACCCCCAAAAAATTGAAAAATCCACCCAAAACCTAAAAAAATTGAAATTTTTATATGAAAAACTTCTTTTGCCCATATCTCCTTAAATATGCGTCCTAGAGCGAAAAGGACTTTAATTCGTGACCACCCTCAAAAAATTGAAAAATCCACCCAAAACCTAACAATATTGAAATTTTTATATGAAAAACTTCTTTTGCCCATATCTCCTAAACTAAGCGTCCTAGAGCGAAAAGGACTTTAATTCGTGACCACCCTCAAAAAATTGAAAAATCCACCCAAAACCTAAAAAAATTGAAATTTTTATATGAAAAACTTCTTTTGCCCATATCTCCTTAAATATGCGTCCTAGAGCGAAAAGGACTTTAATTCGTGACCACCCCCAAAAAGTTGAAAAATCCACCCAAAACCTAACAAAATTGAAATTTTTATATGAAAAACTTCTTTTGCCCATATCTCCTTAAATATGCGTCCTAGAGCGAAAAGGACTTTAATTCGTGACCACACCCAAAAAATTTAAAAATCGACACAAAACCTAAAAAAATTGAAATTTTTATATGAAAAACTTCTTTTGTCCATATCTCCTTAAATATGAGTCCTAGAGCGAAAAGGACTTTAATTCGTGACCACCCCCAAAAAATTGAAAAATCCACCCAAAACTTAAAAAAATTGAAATTTTTATATGAAAAACTTCTTTTGCCCATATCTCCTTAAATATGCGTCCTAGAGCGAAGAGGACTTTAATTCGTGACCACCCTCAAAAAATTGAAAAATCCACCCAAAACTTAAAAAAATTGAAATTTTTATATGAAAAACTTCTTTTGCCCATATCTCCTTAAATATGCGTCCTAGAGCGAAAAGGACTTTAATTCGTGACCACCCCCAAAAAATTGAAAAATCCACCCAAAACCTAAAAAAATTGAAATTTTTATATGAAAAACTTCTTTTGCCCATATCTCCTTAAATATGCGTCCTAGAGCGAAAAGGACTTTAATTCGTGACCACCCCCAAAAAATTTAAAAATCCACCCAAAACCTAAAAAAATTGAAATTTTTATATGAAAAACTTCTTTTGCCCATATCTCCTTAAATATGCGTCCTAGAGCGAAAAGGACTTTAATT
The DNA here is from genome assembly GCF_050003625.1 of Haematobia irritans. Lineage (NCBI taxonomy): Eukaryota > Metazoa > Arthropoda > Insecta > Diptera > Muscidae > Haematobia > Haematobia irritans. The sequence goes on along the minus strand of NC_134399.1, from coordinate 111,385,179 downwards.
CGTGACCACCCCCAAAAAATTTAAAAATCCACCCAAAACCTAAAAAAGTTGAAATTTTTATATGAAAAACTTCTTTTGCCCATATCTCCTTAAATATGCGTCCTAGAGCGAAAAGGACTTTAATTCGTGACCACCCCCAAAAAATTTAAAAATCCACCCAAAACCTAAAAAAATTGAAATTTTTATATGAAAAACTTCTTTTGCCCATATCTCCTTAAATATGCGTCCTAGAGCGAAAAGGACTTTAATTCGTGACCACCCCCAAAAAATTGAAAAATCCACCCAAAACCTAACAAAATTGAAATTTTTATATGAAAAACTTCTTTTGTCCATATCTCCTTAAATATGCGTCCTAGAGCGAAAAGGACTTTAATTCGTGACCACCCCCAAAAAATTTAAAAATCCACCCAAAACCTAAAAAAATTGAAATTTTTATATGAAAAACTTCTTTTGTCCATATCTCCTTAAATATGCGTCCTAGAGCGAAAAGGACTTTAATTCGTGACCACCCCCAAAAAATTTAAAAATCCACCCAAAACCTAACAAAATTGAAATTTTTATATGAAAAACTTCTTTTGCCCATATCTCCTTAAATATGCGTCCTAGAGCGAAAAGGACTTTAATTCGTGACCACCCTCAAAAAATTTAAAAATCCACCCAAAACCTAAAAAAATTGAAATTTTTATATGAAAAACTTCTTTTGCCCATATCTCCTTAAATATGCGTCCTAGAGCGAAAAGGACTTTAATTCGTGACCACCCCCAAAAAATTTAAAAATCCACCCAAAACCTAAAAAAATTGAAATTTTTATATGAAAAACTTCTTTTGCCCATATCTCCTTAAATATGCGTCCTAGAGCGAAAAGGACTTTAATTCGTGACCACCCCCAAAAAATTGAAAAATCCACCCAAAACTTAAAAAAATTGAAATTTTTATATGAAAAACTTCTTTTGCCCATATCTCCTTAAATATGCGTCCTAGAGCGAAAAGGACTTTAATTCGTGACCACCCCCAAAAAATTGAAAAATCCACCCAAAACCTAAAAAAATTGAAATTTTTATATGAAAAACTTCTTTTGTCCATATCTCCTTAAATATGCGTCCTAGAACGAAAAGGACTTTAATTCGTGACCACCCCCAAAAAATTTAAAAATCCACCCAAAACCTAAAAAAATTGAAATTTTTATATGAAAAACTTCTTTTGCCCATATCTCCTTAAATATGCGTCCTAGAGCGAAAAGGACTTTAATTCGTGACCACCCCCAAAAAATTGAAAAATCCACCCAAAACTTAAAAAAATTGAAATTTTTATATGAAAAACTTCTTTTGCCCATATCTCCTAAACTAAGCGTCCTAGAGCGAAAAGGACTTTAATTCGTGACCACCCTCAAAAAATTGAAAAATTCACCCAAAACCTAAAAAAATTAAAATTTTTATATGAAAAACTTCTTTTGCCCATATCTCCTTAAATATGCGTCCTAGAGCGAAAAGGACTTTAATTCGTGACCACCCCCAAAAAATTTAAAAATCCACCCAAAACCTAACAAAATTGAAATTTTTATATGAAAAACTTCTTTTGCCCATATCTCCTTAAATATGCGTCCTAGAGCGAAAAGGACTTTAATTCGTGACCACCCCCAAAAAATTTAAAAATCCACCCAAAACCTAAAAAAATTGAAATTTTTATATGAAAAACTTCTTTTGCCCATATCTCCTTAAATATGCGTCCTAGAGCGAAAAGGACTTTAATTCGTGACCACCCCCAAAAAATTTAAAAATCCACCCAAAACCTAAAAAAATTAAAATTTTTATATGAAAAGCTTCTTTTGCCCATATCTCCTTAAATATGCGTCCTAGAGCGAAAAGGACTTTAATTCGTGACCACCCTCAAAAAATTGAAAAATCCACCCAAAACCTAAAAAAATTGAAATTTTTATATGAAAAACTTCTTTTGCCCATATCTCCTTAAATATGCGTCCTAGAGCGAAAAGGACTTTAATTCGTGACCACACCCAAAAAATTTAAAAATCGACACAAAACCTAAAAAAATTGAAATTTTTATATGAAAAACTTCTTTTGCCCATATCTCCTTAAATATGCGTCCTAGAGCGAAAAGGACTTTAATTCGTGACCACCCTCAAAAAATTGAAAAATCCACCCAAAACCTAACAAAATTGAAATTTTTATATGAAAAACTTCTTTTGCCCATATCTCCTAAACTAAGCGTCCTAGAGCGAAAAGGACTTTAATTCGTGACCACCCTCAAAAAATTGAAAAATCCACCCAAAACCTAAAAAAATTGAAATTTTTATATGAAAAACTTCTTTTGCCCATATCTCCTAAACTAAGCGTCCTAGAGCGAAAAGGACTTTAATTCGTGACCACCCTCAAAAAATTGAAAAATCCACCCAAAACCTAACAAAATTGAAATTTTTATATGAAAAACTTCTTTTGTCCATATCTCCTTAAATATGCGTCCTAGAGCGAAAAGGACTTTAATTCGTGACCACCCCCAAAAAATTTAAAAACCCACCCAAAACCTAAAAAAATTGAAATTTTTATGTGAAAAACTTCTTTTGCCCATATCTCCTTAAATATGCGTCCTAGAGCGAAAAGGACTTTAATTCGTGACCACCCTCAAAAAATTGAAAAATCCACCCAAAACCTAACAAAATTGAAATTTTTATATGAAAAACTTCTTTTGCCCATATCTCCTAAACTAAGCGTCCTAGAGCGAAAAGGACTTTAATTCGTGACCACCCTCAAAAAATTGAAAAATCCACCCAAAACCTAAAAAAATTGAAATTTTTATATGAAAAACTTCTTTTGCCCATATCTCCTAAACTAAGCGTCCTAGAGCGAAAAGGACTTTAATTCGTGACCACCCTCAAAAAATTGAAAAATCCACCCAAAACCTAAAAAAATTGAAATTTTTATATGAAAAACTTCTTTTGTCCATATCTCCTTAAATATGCGTCCTAGAGCGAAAAGGACTTTAATTCGTGACCACCCCCAAAAAATTTAAAAATCCACCCAAAACCTAAAAAAATTGAAATTTTTATATGAAAAACTTCTTTTGTCCATATCTCCTTAAATATGCGTCCTAGAGCGAAAAGGACTTTAATTCGTGACCACCCCCAAAAAATTTAAAAATCCACCCAAAACCTAACAAAATTGAAATTTTTATATGAAAAACTTCTTTTGCCCATATCTCCTTAAATATGCGTCCTAGAGCGAAAAGGACTTTAATTCGTGACCACCCTCAAAAAATTTAAAAATCCACCCAAAACCTAAAAAAATTGAAATTTTTATATGAAAAACTTCTTTTGCCCATATCTCCTTAAATATGCGTCCTAGAGCGAAAAGGACTTTAATTCGTGACCACCCCCAAAAAATTTAAAAATCCACCCAAAACCTAAAAAAATTGAAATTTTTATATGAAAAACTTCTTTTGCCCATATCTCCTTAAATATGCGTCCTAGAGCGAAAAGGACTTTAATTCGTGACCACCCCCAAAAAATTGAAAAATCCACCCAAAACTTAAAAAAATTGAAATTTTTATATGAAAAACTTCTTTTGCCCATATCTCCTTAAATATGCGTCCTAGAGCGAAAAGGACTTTAATTCGTGACCACCCCCAAAAAATTGAAAAATCCACCCAAAACCTAAAAAAATTGAAATTTTTATATGAAAAACTTCTTTTGTCCATATCTCCTTAAATATGCGTCCTAGAACGAAAAGGACTTTAATTCGTGACCACCCCCAAAAAATTTAAAAATCCACCCAAAACCTAAAAAAATTGAAATTTTTATATGAAAAACTTCTTTTGCCCATATCTCCTTAAATATGCGTCCTAGAGCGAAAAGGACTTTAATTCGTGACCACCCCCAAAAAATTGAAAAATCCACCCAAAACTTAAAAAAATTGAAATTTTTATATGAAAAACTTCTTTTGCCCATATCTCCTAAACTAAGCGTCCTAGAGCGAAAAGGACTTTAATTCGTGACCACCCTCAAAAAATTGAAAAATTCACCCAAAACCTAAAAAAATTAAAATTTTTATATGAAAAACTTCTTTTGCCCATATCTCCTTAAATATGCGTCCTAGAGCGAAAAGGACTTTAATTCGTGACCACCCCCAAAAAATTTAAAAATCCACCCAAAACCTAACAAAATTGAAATTTTTATATGAAAAACTTCTTTTGCCCATATCTCCTTAAATATGCGTCCTAGAGCGAAAAGGACTTTAATTCGTGACCACCCCCAAAAAATTTAAAAATCCACCCAAAACCTAAAAAAATTGAAATTTTTATATGAAAAACTTCTTTTGCCCATATCTCCTTAAATATGCGTCCTAGAGCGAAAAGGACTTTAATTCGTGACCACCCCCAAAAAATTTAAAAATCCACCCAAAACCTAAAAAAATTAAAATTTTTATATGAAAAGCTTCTTTTGCCCATATCTCCTTAAATATGCGTCCTAGAGCGAAAAGGACTTTAATTCGTGACCACCCTCAAAAAATTGAAAAATCCACCCAAAACCTAAAAAAATTGAAATTTTTATATGAAAAACTTCTTTTGCCCATATCTCCTTAAATATGCGTCCTAGAGCGAAAAGGACTTTAATTCGTGACCACACCCAAAAAATTTAAAAATCGACACAAAACCTAAAAAAATTGAAATTTTTATATGAAAAACTTCTTTTGCCCATATCTCCTTAAATATGCGTCCTAGAGCGAAAAGGACTTTAATTCGTGACCACCCTCAAAAAATTGAAAAATCCACCCAAAACCTAACAAAATTGAAATTTTTATATGAAAAACTTCTTTTGCCCATATCTCCTAAACTAAGCGTCCTAGAGCGAAAAGGACTTTAATTCGTGACCACCCTCAAAAAATTGAAAAATCCACCCAAAACCTAAAAAAATTGAAATTTTTATATGAAAAACTTCTTTTGCCCATATCTCCTAAACTAAGCGTCCTAGAGCGAAAAGGACTTTAATTCGTGACCACCCTCAAAAAATTGAAAAATCCACCCAAAACCTAACAAAATTGAAATTTTTATATGAAAAACTTCTTTTGTCCATATCTCCTTAAATATGCGTCCTAGAGCGAAAAGGACTTTAATTCGTGACCACCCCCAAAAAATTTAAAAACCCACCCAAAACCTAAAAAAATTGAAATTTTTATGTGAAAAACTTCTTTTGCCCATATCTCCTTAAATATGCGTCCTAGAGCGAAAAGGACTTTAATTCGTGACCACCCTCAAAAAATTGAAAAATCCACCCAAAACCTAACAAAATTGAAATTTTTATATGAAAAACTTCTTTTGCCCATATCTCCTAAACTAAGCGTCCTAGAGCGAAAAGGACTTTAATTCGTGACCACCCTCAAAAAATTGAAAAATCCACCCAAAACCTAAAAAAATTGAAATTTTTATATGAAAAACTTCTTTTGCCCATATCTCCTAAACTAAGCGTCCTAGAGCGAAAAGGACTTTAATTCGTGACCACCCTCAAAAAATTGAAAAATCCACCCAAAACCTAACAAAATTGAAATTTTTATATGAAAAACTTCTTTTGTCCATATCTCCTTAAATATGCGTCCTAGAGCGAAAAGGACTTTAATTCGTGACCACCCCCAAAAAATTTAAAAATCCACCCAAAACCTAAAAAAATTGAAATTTTTATATGAAAAACTTCTTTTGCCCATATCTCCTTAAATATGCGTCCTAGAGCGAAAAGGACTTTAATTCGTGACCACCCCCAAAAAATTTAAAAATCCACCCAAAACCTAAAAAAATTGAAATTTTTATATGAAAAACTTCTTTTGCCCATATCTCCTTAAATATGCGTCCTAGAGCGAAAAGGACTTTAATTCGTGACCACCCTCAAAAAATTGAAAAATCCACCCAAAACCTAACAAAATTGAAATTTTTATATGAAAAACTTCTTTTGCCCATATCTCCTTAAATATGCGTCCTAGAGCGAAAAGGACTTTAATTCGTGACCACCCCCAAAAAATTTAAAAATCCACCCAAAACCTAAAAAAATTGAAATTTTTATATGAAAAACTTCTTTTGCCCATATCTCCTTAAATATGCGTCCTAGAGCGAAAAGGACTTTAATTCGTGACCACCCCCAAAAAATTTAAAAATCCACCCAAAACCTAAAAAAATTGAAATTTTTATGTGAAAAACTTCTTTTGCCCATATCTCCTTAAATATGCGTCCTAGAGCGAAAAGGACTTTAATTCGTGACCACCCTCAAAAAATTGAAAAATCCACCCAAAACCTAAAAAAATTGAAATTTTTATATGAAAAACTTCTTTTGCCCATATCTCCTTAAATATGCGTCCTAGAGCGAAAAGGACTTTAATTCGTGACCACCCCCAAAAAATTGAAAAATCCACCCAAAACCTAAAAAAATTGAAATTTTTATATGAAAAACTTCTTTTGCCCATATCTCCTTAAATATGCGTCCTAGAGCGAAAAGGACTTTAATTCGTGACCACCCTCAAAAAATTGAAAAATCCACCCAAAACCTAACAATATTGAAATTTTTATATGAAAAACTTCTTTTGCCCATATCTCCTAAACTAAGCGTCCTAGAGCGAAAAGGACTTTAATTCGTGACCACCCTCAAAAAATTGAAAAATCCACCCAAAACCTAAAAAAATTGAAATTTTTATATGAAAAACTTCTTTTGCCCATATCTCCTTAAATATGCGTCCTAGAGCGAAAAGGACTTTAATTCGTGACCACCCCCAAAAAGTTGAAAAATCCACCCAAAACCTAACAAAATTGAAATTTTTATATGAAAAACTTCTTTTGCCCATATCTCCTTAAATATGCGTCCTAGAGCGAAAAGGACTTTAATTCGTGACCACACCCAAAAAATTTAAAAATCGACACAAAACCTAAAAAAATTGAAATTTTTATATGAAAAACTTCTTTTGTCCATATCTCCTTAAATATGAGTCCTAGAGCGAAAAGGACTTTAATTCGTGACCACCCCCAAAAAATTGAAAAATCCACCCAAAACTTAAAAAAATTGAAATTTTTATATGAAAAACTTCTTTTGCCCATATCTCCTTAAATATGCGTCCTAGAGCGAAAAGGACTTTAATTCGTGACCACCCTCAAAAAATTGAAAAATCCACCCAAAACTTAAAAAAATTGAAATTTTTATATGAAAAACTTCTTTTGCCCATATCTCCTTAAATATGCGTCCTAGAGCGAAAAGGACTTTAATTCGTGACCACCCCCAAAAAATTGAAAAATCCACCCAAAACCTAAAAAAATTGAAATTTTTATATGAAAAACTTCTTTTGTCCATATCTCCTTAAATATGCGTCCTAGAGCGAAAAGGACTTTAATTCGTGACCACCCCCAAAAAATTTAAAAATCCACCCAAAACCTAAAAAAATTAAATTTTTATATGAAAAACTTCTTTTGTCCATATCTCCTTAAATATGCGTCCTAGAGCGAAAAGGACTTTAATTCGTGACCACCCCCAAAAAGTTGAAAAATCCACCCAAAACCTAAAAAAATTGAAATTTTTATATGAAAAACTTCTTTTGCCCATATCTCCTTAAATATGCGTCCTAGAGCGAAAAGGACTTTAATTCGTGACCACCCTCAAAAAATTGAAAAATCCACCCAAAACCTAACAAAATTGAAATTTTTATATGAAAAACTTCTTTTGTCCATATCTCCTTAAATATGCGTCCTAGAGCGAAAAGGACTTTAATTCGTGACCACCCCCAAAAAATTTAAAAATCCACCCAAAACCTAAAAAAATTGAAATTTTTATATGAAAAACTTCTTTTGCCCATATCTCCTTAAATATGCGTCCTAGAGCGAAAAGGACTTTAATTCGTGACCACCCTCAAAAAATTGAAAAATCCACCCAAAACCTAACAAAATTGAAATTTTTATATGAAAAACTTCTTTTACCCATATCTCCTAAACTAAGCGTCCTAGAGCGAAAAGGACTTTAATTCGTGATCACCCCTAAAAAGTTGAAAAATCCACCCAAAACCTAAAAAAATTTAAATTTTTATATGAAAAACTTCTTTTGCCCATATCTCCTTAAATATGCGTCCTAGAGCGAAAAGGACTTTAATTCGTGACCACACCCAAAAAATTTAAAAATACACCCAAAACCTAAAAAAATTGAAATTTTTATGTGAAAAACTTCTTTTGCCCATATCTCCTTAAATATGCGTCCTAGAGCGAAAAGGACTTTAATTCGTGACCACCCTCAAAAAATTGAAAAATCCACCCAAAACCTAAAAAAATTGAAATTTTTATATGAAAAACTTCTTTTGCCCATATCTCCTTAAATATGCGTCCTAGAGCGAAAAGGACTTTAATTCGTGACCACCCCCAAAAAATTTAAAAATCCACCCAAAACCTAAAAAAATTGAAATTTTTATATGAAAAACTTCTTTTGCCCATATCTCCTAAACTAAGCGTCCTAGAGCGAAAAGGACTTTAATTCGTGACCACCCTCAAAAAATTGAAAAATCCACCCAAAACCTAAAAAAATTAAAATTTTTATATGAAAAACTTCTTTTGCCCATATCTCCTTAAATATGCGTCCTAGAGCGAAAAGGACTCTAATTCGTGACCACCCTCAAAAAATTGAAAAATCCACCCAAAACCTATAAAAAATAAAATTTTTATATGAAAAACTTCTTTTGCCCATATCTCCTTAACTATGCGTCCTAGAGCGAAAAGGACTTTAATTCGTGACCACCCCCAAAAAGTTGAAAAATCCACCCAAAACCTAAAAAAATTGAAATTTTTATATGAAAAACTTCTTTTGCCCATATCTCCTTAAATATGCGTCCTAGAGCAAAAAGGACTTTAATTCGTGACCACACCCAAAAAATTTAAAAATCCACCCAAAACCTAAAAAAATTTAAATTTTTATGTGAAAAACTTCTTTTGCCCATATCTCCTTAAATATGCGTCCTAGAGCGAAAAGGACTTTAATTCGTGACCACCCTCAAAAAATTGAAAAATCCACCCAAAACCTAAAAAAATTGGAATTTTTATATGAAAAACTTCTTTTGCCCATATCTCCTTAAATATGCGTCCTAGAGCGAAAAGGACTTTAATTCGTGACCACCCTCAAAAAATTGAAAAATCTACCCAAAACCTAAAAAAATTTAAATTTTTATATGAAAAACTTCTTTTGCCCATATCTCCTTAAATATGCGTCCTAGAGCGAAAAGGACTTTAATTCGTGACCACCCCCAAAAAATTTAAAAATCCACCCAAAACCTAAAAAAATTGAAATTTTTATGTGAAAAACTTCTTTTGCCCATATCTCCTTAAATATGCGTCCTAGAGCGAAAAGGACTTTAATTCGTGACCACCCTCAAAAAATTGAAAAATCCACCCAAAACCTAAAAAAATTGAAATTTTTATATGAAAAACTTCTTTTGCCCATATCTCCTTAAATATGCGTCCTAGAGCGAAAAGGACTTTAATTCGTGACCACCCCCAAAAAATTGAAAAATCCACCCAAAACCTAAAAAAATTGAAATTTTTATATGAAAAACTTCTTTTGCCCATATCTCCTTAAATATGCGTCCTAGAGCGAAAAGGACTTTAATTCGTGACCACCCTCAAAAAATTGAAAAATCCACCCAAAACCTAACAATATTGAAATTTTTATATGAAAAACTTCTTTTGCCCATATCTCCTAAACTAAGCGTCCTAGAGCGAAAAGGACTTTAATTCGTGACCACCCTCAAAAAATTGAAAAATCCACCCAAAACCTAAAAAAATTGAAATTTTTATATGAAAAACTTCTTTTGCCCATATCTCCTTAAATATGCGTCCTAGAGCGAAAAGGACTTTAATTCGTGACCACCCCCAAAAAGTTGAAAAATCCACCCAAAACCTAACAAAATTGAAATTTTTATATGAAAAACTTCTTTTGCCCATATCTCCTTAAATATGCGTCCTAGAGCGAAAAGGACTTTAATTCGTGACCACACCCAAAAAATTTAAAAATCGACACAAAACCTAAAAAAATTGAAATTTTTATATGAAAAACTTCTTTTGTCCATATCTCCTTAAATATGAGTCCTAGAGCGAAAAGGACTTTAATTCGTGACCACCCCCAAAAAATTGAAAAATCCACCCAAAACTTAAAAAAATTGAAATTTTTATATGAAAAACTTCTTTTGCCCATATCTCCTTAAATATGCGTCCTAGAGCGAAAAGGACTTTAATTCGTGACCACCCTCAAAAAATTGAAAAATCCACCCAAAACTTAAAAAAATTGAAATTTTTATATGAAAAACTTCTTTTGCCCATATCTCCTTAAATATGCGTCCTAGAGCGAAAAGGACTTTAATTCGTGACCACCCCCAAAAAATTGAAAAATCCACCCAAAACCTAAAAAAATTGAAATTTTTATATGAAAAACTTCTTTTGTCCATATCTCCTTAAATATGCGTCCTAGAGCGAAAAGGACTTTAATTCGTGACCACCCCCAAAAAATTTAAAAATCCACCCAAAACCTAAAAAAATTAAATTTTTATATGAAAAACTTCTTTTGTCCATATCTCCTTAAATATGCGTCCTAGAGCGAAAAGGACTTTAATTCGTGACCACCCCCAAAAAGTTGAAAAATCCACCCAAAACCTAAAAAAATTGAAATTTTTATATGAAAAACTTCTTTTGCCCATATCTCCTTAAATATGCGTCCTAGAGCGAAAAGGACTTTAATTCGTGACCACCCTCAAAAAATTGAAAAATCCACCCAAAACCTAACAAAATTGAAATTTTTATATGAAAAACTTCTTTTGTCCATATCTCCTTAAATATGCGTCCTAGAGCGAAAAGGACTTTAATTCGTGACCACCCCCAAAAAATTTAAAAATCCACCCAAAACCTAAAAAAATTGAAATTTTTATATGAAAAACTTCTTTTGCCCATATCTCCTTAAATATGCGTCCTAGAGCGAAAAGGACTTTAATTCGTGACCACCCTCAAAAAATTGAAAAATCCACCCAAAACCTAACAAAATTGAAATTTTTATATGAAAAACTTCTTTTACCCATATCTCCTAAACTAAGCGTCCTAGAGCGAAAAGGACTTTAATTCGTGATCACCCCTAAAAAGTTGAAAAATCCACCCAAAACCTAAAAAAATTTAAATTTTTATATGAAAAACTTCTTTTGCCCATATCTCCTTAAATATGCGTCCTAGAGCGAAAAGGACTTTAATTCGTGACCACACCCAAAAAATTTAAAAATACACCCAAAACCTAAAAAAATTGAAATTTTTATGTGAAAAACTTCTTTTGCCCATATCTCCTTAAATATGCGTCCTAGAGCGAAAAGGACTTTAATTCGTGACCACCCTCAAAAAATTGAAAAATCCACCCAAAACCTAAAAAAATTGAAATTTTTATATGAAAAACTTCTTTTGCCCATATCTCCTTAAATATGCGTCCTAGAGCGAAAAGGACTTTAATTCGTGACCACCCCCAAAAAATTTAAAAATCCACCCAAAACCTAAAAAAATTGAAATTTTTATATGAAAAACTTCTTTTGCCCATATCTCCTAAACTAAGCGTCCTAGAGCGAAAAGGACTTTAATTCGTGACCACCCTCAAAAAATTGAAAAATCCACCCAAAACCTAAAAAAATTAAAATTTTTATATGAAAAACTTCTTTTGCCCATATCTCCTTAAATATGCGTCCTAGAGCGAAAAGGACTCTAATTCGTGACCACCCTCAAAAAATTGAAAAATCCACCCAAAACCTATAAAAAATAAAATTTTTATATGAAAAACTTCTTTTGCCCATATCTCCTTAACTATGCGTCCTAGAGCGAAAAGGACTTTAATTCGTGACCACCCCCAAAAAGTTGAAAAATCCACCCAAAACCTAAAAAAATTGAAATTTTTATATGAAAAACTTCTTTTGCCCATATCTCCTTAAATATGCGTCCTAGAGCAAAAAGGACTTTAATTCGTGACCACACCCAAAAAATTTAAAAATCCACCCAAAACCTAAAAAAATTTAAATTTTTATGTGAAAAACTTCTTTTGCCCATATCTCCTTAAATATGCGTCCTAGAGCGAAAAGGACTTTAATTCGTGACCACCCTCAAAAAATTGAAAAATCCACCCAAAACCTAAAAAAATTGGAATTTTTATATGAAAAACTTCTTTTGCCCATATCTCCTTAAATATGCGTCCTAGAGCGAAAAGGACTTTAATTCGTGACCACCCTCAAAAAATTGAAAAATCTACCCAAAACCTAAAAAAATTTAAATTTTTATATGAAAAACTTCTTTTGCCCATATCTCCTTAAATATGCGTCCTAGAGCGAAAAGGACTTTAATTCGTGACCACCCTCAAAAAATTGAAAAATCCACCCAAAACCTAACAAAATTGAAATTTTTATACGAAAAACTTCTTTTGTCCATATCTCCTTAAATATGCGTCCTAGAGCGAAAAGGACTTTAATTCGTGACCACCCCCAAAAAATTTAAAAATCCACCCAAAACCTAAAAAAATTGAAATTTTTATATGAAAAACTTCTTTTGCCCATATCTCCTAAACTAAGCGTCCTAGAGCGAAAAGGACTTTAATTCGTGACCACCCTCAAAAAATTGAAAAATCCACCCAAAACCTAACAAAATTGAAATTTTTATATGAAAAACTTCTTTTGCCCATATCTCCTAAACTAAGCGTCCTAGAGCGAAAAGGACTTTAATTCGTGACCACCCTCAAAAAATTGAAAAATCCACCCAAAACCTAAAAAAATTGAAATTTTTATATGAAAAACTTCTTTTGTCCATATCTCCTTAAATATGCGTCCTAGAGCGAAAAGGACTTTAATTCGTGACCACCCTCAAAAAATTGAAAAATCCACCCAAAACCTAACAAAATTGAAATTTTTATATGAAAAACTTCTTTTGCCCATATCTCCTAAACTAAGCGTCCTAGAGCGAAAAGGACTTTAATTCGTGACCACCCTCAAAAAATTGAAAAATCCACCCAAAACCTAACAAAATTGAAATTTTTATATGAAAAACTTCTTTTGCCCATATCTCCTTAAATATGCGTCCTAGAGCGAAAAGGACTTTAATTCGTGACCACCCTCAAAAAATTGAAAAATCCACCCAAAACCTAAAAAAATTAAAATTTTTATATGAAAAACTTCTTTTGCCCATATCTCCTTAAATATGCGTCCTAGAGCGAAAAGGACTTTAATTCGTGACCACCCCCAAAAAATTTAAAAATCCACCCAAAACCTAAAAAAATTGAAATTTTTATATGAAAAACTTCTTTTGCCCATATCTCCTTAAATATGCGTCCTAGAGCGAAAAGGACTTTAATTCGTGACCACCCTCAAAAAATTGAAAAATCCACCCAAAACCTAACAAAATTGAAATTTTTATATGAAAAACTTCTTTTGCCCATATCTCCTAAACTAAGCGTCCTAGAGCGAAAAGGACTTTAATTCGTGACCACCCTCAAAAAATTGAAAAATCCACCCAAAACCTAAAAAAATTAAAATTTTTATATGAAAAACTTCTTTTGCCCATATCTCCTTAAATATGCGTCCTAGAGCGAAAAGGACTTTAATTCGTGACCACCCCCAAAGAGTTGAAAAATCCACCCAAAACCTAAAAAAATTGAAATTTTTATATGAAAAACTTCTTTTGCCCATATCTCCTTAAATATGCGTCCTAGAGCGAAAAGGACTTTAATTCGTGACCACACCCAAAAAATTTAAAAATCCACCCAAAACCTAAAAAAATTGAAATTTTTATGTGAAAAACTTCTTTTGCCCATATCTCCTTAAATATGCGTCCTAGAGCGAAAAGGACTTTAATTCGTGACCACCTCAAAAAATTGAAAAATCCACCCAAAACCTAAAAAAAATTGAAATTTTTATATGAAAAACTTCTTTTGCCCATATCTCCTTAAATATGCGTCCTAGAGCGAAAAGGACTTTAATTCGTGACCACCCCCAAAAAATTTAAAAATCCACCCAAAACCTAAAAAAATTGAAATTTTTATATGAAAAACTTCTTTTGCCCATATCTCCTTAAATATGCGTCCTAGAGCGAAAAGGACTTTAATTCGTGACCACACCCAAAAAATTTAAAAATCCACCCAAAACCTAAAAAAATTGAAATTTTTATGTGAAAAACTTCTTTTGCCCATATCTCCTTAAATATGCGTCCTAGAGCGAAAAGGACTTTAATTCGTGACCACCCTCAAAAAATTGAAAAATCCACCCAAAACCTAAAAAAATTGAAATTTTTATATGAAAAACTTCTTTTGCCCATATCTCCTTAAATATGCGTCCTAGAGCGAAAAGGACTTTAATTCGTGACCACCCCCAAAAAATTTAAAAATCCACCCAAAACCTAAAAAAATTGAAATTTTTATATGAAAAACTTCTTTTGCCCATATCTCCTAAACTAAGCGTCCTAGAGCGAAAAGGACTTTAATTCGTGACCACCCTCAAAAAATTGAAAAATCCACCCAAAACCTAAAAAAATTAAAATTTTTATATGAAAAACTTCTTTTGCCCATATCTCCTTAAATATGCGTCCTAGAGCGAAAAGGACTCTAATTCGTGACCACCCTCAAAAAATTGAAAAATCCACCCAAAACCTAAAAAAAATAAAATTTTTATATGAAAAACTTCTTTTGCCCATATCTCCTTAACTATGCGTCCTAGAGCGAAAAGGACTTTAATTCGTGACCAACCCCAAAAAGTTGAAAAATCCACCCAAAACCTAAAAAAATTGAAATTTTTATATGAAAAACTTCTTTTGCCCATATCTCCTTAAATATGCGTCCTAGAGCGAAAAGGACTTTAATTCGTGACCACACCCAAAAAATTTAAAAATCCACCCAAAACCTAAAAAAATTGAAATTTTTATGTGAAAAACTTCTTTTGCCCATATCTCCTTAAATATGCGTCCTAGAGCGAAAAGGACTTTAATTCGTGACCACCCTCAAAAAATTGAAAAATCCACCCAAAACCTAAAAAAATTGAAATTTTTATATGAAAAACTTCTTTTGCCCATATCTCCTTAAATATGCGTCCTAGAGCGAAAAGGACTTTAATTCGTGACCACCCTCAAAAAATTGAGAAATCTACCCAAAACCTAAAAAAATTTAAATTTTTATATGAAAAACTTCTTTTGCCCATATCTCCTTAAATATGCGTCCTAGAGCGAAAAGGACTTTAATTCGTGACCACCCTCAAAAAATTGAAAAATCCACCCAAAACCTAACAAAATTGAAATTTTTATACGAAAAACTTCTTTTGTCCATATCTCCTTAAATATGCGTCCTAGAGCGGAAAGGACTTTAATTCGTGACCACCCCCAAAAAATTTAAAAATCCACCCAAAACCTAAAAAAATTGAAATTTTTATACGAAAAACTTCTTTTGTCCATATCTCCTTAAATATGCGTCCTAGAGCGGAAAGGACTTTAATTCGTGACCACCCCCAAAAAAATTAAAAATCCACCCAAAACCTAAAAAAATTGAAATTTTTATATGAAAAACTTCTTTTGCCCATATCTCCTAAACTAAGCGTCCTAGAGCGAAAAGGACTTTAATTCGTGACCACCCTCAAAAAATTGAAAAATCCACCCAAAACCTAACAAAATTGAAATTTTTATATGAAAAACTTCTTTTGCCCATATCTCCTAAACTAAGCGTCCTAGAGCGAAAAGGACTTTAATTCGTGACCACCCTCAAAAAATTGAAAAATCCACCCAAAACCTAAAAAAATTGAAATTTTTATATGAAAAACTTCTTTTGTCCATATCTCCTTAAATATGCGTCCTAGAGCGAAAAGGACTTTAATTCGTGACCACCCTCAAAAAATTGAAAAATCCACCCAAAACCTAACAAAATTGAAATTTTTATATGAAAAACTTCTTTTGCCCATATCTCCTAAACTAAGCGTCCTAGAGCGAAAAGGACTTTAATTCGTGACCACCCTCAAAAAATTGAAAAATCCACCCAAAACCTAAAAAAATTAAATTTTTATATGAAAAACTTCTTTTGCCCATATCTCCTTAAATATGCGTCCTAGAGCGAAAAGGACTTTAATTCGTGACCACCCCCAAAAAGTTGAAAAATCCACCCAAAACCTAAAAAAATTGAAATTTTTATATGAAAAACTTCTTTTGCCCATATCTCCTTAAATATGCGTCCTAGAGCGAAAAGGACTTTAATTCGTGACCACACCCAAAAAATTTAAAAATCCACCCAAAACCTAAAAAAATTGAAATTTTTATGTGAAAAACTTCTTTTGCCCATATCTCCTTAAATATGCGTCCTAGAGCGAAAAGGACTTTAATTCGTGACCACCTCAAAAAATTGAAAAATCCACCCAAAACCTAAAAAAAATTGAAATTTTTATATGAAAAACTTCTTTTGCCCATATCTCCTTAAATATGCGTCCTAGAGCGAAAAGGACTTTAACTCGTGACCACCCCCAAAAAATTTAAAAATCCACCCAAAACCTAAAAAAATTGAAATTTTTATATGAAAAACTTCTTTTGCCCATATCTCCTAAACTAAGCGTCCTAGAGCGAAAAGGACTTTAATTCGTGACCACCCTCAAAAAATTGAAAAATCCACCCAAAACCTAAAAAAATTAAAATTTTTATATGAAAAACTTCTTTTGCCCATATCTCCTTAAATATGCGTCCTAGAGCGAAAAGGACTTTAATTCGTGACCACCCTCAAAAAATTGAAAAATCCACCCAAAACCTAAAAAAATTAAAATTTTTATATGAAAAACTTCTTTTGCCCATATCTCCTTAAATATGCGTCCTAGAGCGAAAAGGACTTTAATTCGTGACCACCCCCAAAAAGTTGAAAAATCCACCCAAAACCTAAAAAAATTGAAATTTTTATATGAAAAACTTCTTTTGCCCATATCTCCTTAAATATGCGTCCTAGAGCGAAAAGGACTTTAATTCGTGACCACACCCAAAAAATTTAAAAATCCACCCAAAACCTAAAAAAATTAAAATTTTTATGTGAAAAACTTCTTTTGCCCATATCTCCTAAATATGCGTCCTAGAGCGAAAAGGACTTTAATTCGTGACCACCCTCAAAAAATTGAAAAATCCACCCAAAACCTAAAAAAATTGAAATTTTTATATGAAAAACTTCTTTTGCCCATATCTCCTTAAATATGCGTCCTAGAGCGAAAAGGACTTTAATTCGTGACCACCCTCAAAAAATTTAAAAATCCACCCAAAACCTAAAAAAATTTAAATTTTTATATGAAAAACTTCTTTTGCCCATATCTCCTTAAATATGCGTCCTAGAGCGAAAAGGACTTTAATTCGTGACCACCCTCAAAAAATTGAAAAATCCACCCAAAACCTAACAAAATTGAAATTTTTATATGAAAAACTTCTTTTGTCCATATCTCCTTAAATATGCGTCCTAGAGCGAAAAGGACTTTAATTCGTGACCACCCCCAAAAAATTTAAAAATCCACCCAAAACCTAAAAAAATTGAAATTTTTATATGAAAAACTTCTTTTGCCCATATCTCCTAAACTAAGCGTCCTAGAGCGAAAAGGACTTTAATTCGTGACCACCCTCAAAAAATTGAAAAATCCACCCAAAACCTAACAAAATTGAAATTTTTATATGAAAAACTTCTTTTGCCCATATCTCCTAAACTAAGCGTCCTAGAGCGAAAAGGACTTTAATTCGTGACCACCCTCAAAAAATTGAAAAATCCACCCAAAACCTAAAAAAATTAAAATTTTTATATGAAAAACTTCTTTTGCCCATATCTCCTTAAATATGCGTCCTAGAGCGAAAAGGACTTTAATTCGTGACCACCCTCAAAAAATTGAAAAATCCACCCAAAACCTAAAAAAAATTCAAATTTTTATATGAAAAACTTCTTTTGCCCATATCTCCTTAAATATGCGTCCTAGAGCGAAAAGGACTTTAATTCGTGACCACCCCCAAAAAATTTAAAAATCCACCCAAAACCTAAAAAAATTGAAATTTTTATATGAAAAACTTCTTTTGTCCATATCTCCTTAAATATGCGTCCTAGAGCGAAAAGGACTTTAATTCGTGACCACCCTCAAAAAATTGAAAAATCCACCCAAAACCTAACAAAATTGAAATTTTTATATGAAAAACTTCTTTTGCCCATATCTCCTAAACTAAGCGTCCTAGAGCGAAAAGGACTTTAATTCGTGACCACCCTCAAAAAATTGAAAAATCCACCCAAAACCTAACAAAATTGAAATTTTTATATGAAAAACTTCTTTTGCCCATATCTCCTAAACTAAGCGTCCTAGAGCGAAAAGGACTTTAATTCGTGACCACCCTCAAAAAATTGAAAAATCCACCCAAAACCTAAAAAAATTGAAATTTTTATATGAAAAACTTCTTTTGTCCATATCTCCTTAAATATGCGTCCTAGAGCGAAAAGGACTTTAATTCGTGACCACCCCCAAAAAATTGAAAAATCCACCCAAAACCTAAAAAAATTGAAATTTTTATATGAAAAACTTCTTTTGCCCACATCTCCTTAAATATGCGTCCTAGAGCGAAAAGGACTTTAATTCGTGACCACCCCCAAAAAATTGAAAAATCCACCCAAAACCTAAAAAAATTGAAATTTTTATATGAAAAACTTCTTTTGCCCATATCTCCTAAACTAAGCGTCCTAGAGCGAAAAGGACTTTAATTCGTGACCACCCTCAAAAAATTGAAAAATCCACCCAAAACCTAAAAAAATTAAAATTTTTATATGAAAAACTTCTTTTGCCCATATCTCCTTAAATATGAGTCCTAGAGCGAAAAGGACTTTAATTCGTGACCACCCTCAAAAAATTGAAAAATCCACCCAAAACCTAAAAAAATTGAAATTTTTATGTGAAAAACTTCTTTTGCCCATATCTCCTTAAATATGCGTCCTAGAGCGAAAAGGACTTTAATTCGTGACCACCCTCAAAAAATTGAAAAATCCACCCAAAACCTAACAAAATTGAAATTTTTATATGAAAAACTTCTTTTGCCCATATCTCCTAAACTAAGCGTCCTAGAGCGAAAAGGACTTTAATTCGTGACCACCCTCAAAAAATTGAAAAATCCACCCAAAACCTAAAAAAATTAAAATTTTTATATGAAAAACTTCTTTTGCCCATATCTCCTTAAATATGCGTCCTAGAGCGAAAAGGACTTTAATTCGTGACCACCCTCAAAAAATTGAAAAATCCACCCAAAACCTAAAAAAATTGAAATTTTTATATGAAAAACTTCTTTTGCCCATATCTCCTTAAATATGCGTCCTAGAGCGAAAAGGACTTTAATTCGTGACCACCCCCAAAAAATTTAAAAATCCACCCAAAACCTAAAAAAATTGAAATTTTTATATGCAAAACTTCTTTTGTCCATATCTCCTTAAATATGCGTCCTAGAGCGAAAAGGACTTTAATTCGTGACCACCCTCAAAAAATTGAAAAATCCACCCAAAACCTAACAAAATTGAAATTTTTATATGAAAAACTTCTTTTGCCCATATCTCCTAAACTAAGCGTCCTAGAGCGAAAAGGACTTTAATTCGTGACCACCCTCAAAAAATTGAAAAATCCACCCAAAACCTAACAAAATTGAAATTTTTATATGAAAAACTTCTTTTGCCCATATCTCCTTAAATATGCGTCCTAGAGCGAAAAGGACTTTAATTCGTGACCACCCCCAAAAAATTTAAAAATCCACCCAAAACCTAAAAAAATTGAAATTTTTATATGAAAAACTTCTTTTGCCCATATCTCCTTAAATATGCGTCCTAGAGCGAAAAGGACTTTAATTCGTGACCACCCCCAAAAAATTTAAAAATCCACCCAAAACCTAAAAAAATTGAAATTTTTATGTGAAAAACTTCTTTTGCCCATATCTCCTTAAATATGCGTCCTAGAGCGAAAAGGACTTTAATTCGTGACCACCCCCAAAAAATTGAAAAATCCACCCAAAACCTAAAAAAATTGAAATTTTTATATGAAAAACTTATTTTGTCCATATCTCCTTAAATATGCGTCCTAGAGCGAAAAGGACTTTAATTCGTGACCACCCCCAAAAAATTTAAAAATCCACCCAAAACCTAAAAAAATTGAAATTTTTATGTGAAAAACTTCTTTTGCCCATATCTCCTTAAATATGCGTCCTAGAGCGAAAAGGACTTTAATTCGTGACCACCCTCAAAAAATTGAAAAATCCACCCAAAACCTTACAAAATTGAAATTTTTATATGAAAAACTTCTTTTGTCCATATCTCCTTAAATATGCGTCCTAGAGCGAAAAGGACTTTAATTCGTGACCACACCCAAAAAATTTAAAAATCCACCCAAAACCTAAAAAAATTGAAATTTTTATGTGAAAAACTTCTTTTGCCCATATCTCCTTAAATATGCGTCCTAGAGCGAAAAGGACTTTAATTCGTGACCACCCCCAAAAAATTTAAAAATCCACCCAAAACCTAAAAAAATTAAAATTTTTATATGAAAAACTTCTTTTGCCCATATCTCCTTAAATATGCGTCCTAGAGCGAAAAGGACTTTAATTCGTGACCACCCTCAAAAAATTGAAAAATCCACCCAAAACCTAACAAAATTGAAATTTTTATATGAAAAACTTCTTTTGCCCATATCTCCTAAACTAAGCGTCCTAGAGCGAAAAGGACTTTAATTCGTGACCACCCTCAAAAAATTTAAAAATCCACCCAAAACCTAAAAAAATTGAAATTTTTATATGAAAAACTTCTTTTGCCCATATCTCCTTAAATATGCGTCCTAGAGCGAAAAGGACTTTAATTCGTGACCACCCCCAAAAAATTTAAAAATCCACCCAAAACCTAAAAAAATTGAAATTTTTATATGAAAAACTTCTTTTGCCCATATCTCCTTAAATATGCGTCCTAGAGCGAAAAGGACTTTAATTCGTGACCACCCTCAAAAAATTGAAAAATCCACCCAAAACCTAACAAAATTGAAATTTTTATATGAAAAACTTCTTTTGCCCATATCTCCTTAAATATGCGTCCTAGAGCGAAAAGGACTTTAATTCGTGACCACCCCCAAAAAGTTGAAAAATCCACCCAAAACCTAAAAAAATTGAAATTTTTATATGAAAAACTTCTTTTGCCCATATCTCCTTAAATATGCGTCCTAGAGCGAAAAGGACTTTAATTCGTGACCACACCCAAAAAATTTAAAAATCCACCCAAAACCTAAAAAAATTGAAATTTTTATGTGAAAAACTTCTTTTGCCCATATCTCCTTAAATATGAGTCCTAGAGCGAAAAGGACTTTAATTCGTGACCACCCTCAAAAAATTGAAAAATCCACCCAAAACCTAAAAAAATTGAAATTTTTATATGAAAAACTTCTTTTGCCCATATCTCCTAAACTAAGCGTCCTAGAGCGAAAAGGACTTTAATTCGTGACCACCCTCAAAAAATTGAAAAATCCACCCAAAACCTAAAAAAATTGAAATTTTTATATGAAAAACTTCTTTTGCCCATATCTCCTAAACTAAGCGTCCTAGAGCGAAAAGGACTTTAATTCGTGACCACCCTCAAAAAATTGAAAAATCCACCCAAAACCTAAAAAAATTAAAATTTTTATATGAAAAACTTCTTTTGCCCATATCTCCTTAAATATGCGTCCTAGAGCGAAAAGGACTTTAATTCGTGACCACCCCCAAAAAATTGAAAAATCCACCCAAAACCTAAAAAAATTAAAATTTTTATATGAAAAACTTCTTTTGCCCATATCTCCTAAACTAAGCGTCCTAGAGCGAAAAGGACTTTAATTCGTGACCACCCTCAAAAAATTGAAAAATCCACCCAAAACCTAAAAAAATTAAAATTTTTATATGAAAAACTTCTTTTGCCCATATCTCCTTAAATATGCGTCCTAGAGCGAAAAGGACTTTAATTCGTGACCACCCCCAAAAAATTTAAAAATCCACCCAAAACCTAAAAAAATTGAAATTTTTATATGAAAAACTTCTTTTGCCCATATCTCCTTAAATATGCGTCCTAGAGCGAAAAGGACTTTAATTCGTGACCACCCCCAAAAAATTTAAAAATCCACCCAAAACCTAAAAAAATTGAAATTTTTATATGAAAAACTTCTTTTGTCCATATCTCCTTAAATATGCGTCCTAGTGCGAAAAGGACTTTAATTCGTGACCACCCCCAAAAAATTGAAAAATCCACCCAAAACCTAACAAAATTGAAATTTTTATATGAAAAACTTCTTTTGCCCATATCTCCTAAACTAAGCGTCCTAGAGCGAAAAGGACTTTAATTCGTGACCACCCTCAAAAAATTGAAAAATCCACCCAAAACCTAACAAAATTGAAATTTTTATATGAAAAACTTCTTTTGCCCATATCTCCTAAACTAAGCGTCCTAGAGCGAAAAGGACTTTAATTCGTGACCACCCTCAAAAAATTGAAAAATCCACCCAAAACCTAAAAAAATTGAAATTTTTATGTGAAAAACTTCTTTTGTCCATATCTCCTTAAATATGCGTCCTAGAGCGAAAAGGACTTTAATTCGTGACCACCCTCAAAAAATTGAAAAATCCACCCAAAACCTAAAAAAATTGAAATTTTTATATGAAAAACTTCTTTTGCCCATATCTCCTTAAATATGCGTCCTAGAGCGAAAAGGACTTTAATTCGTGACCACCCTCAAAAAATTGAAAAATCCACCCAAAACCTAACAAAATTGAAATTTTTATATGAAAAACTTCTTTTGTCCATATCTCCTTAAATATGCGTCCTAGAGCGAAAAGGACTTTAATTCGATA
The DNA here is from genome assembly GCF_050003625.1 of Haematobia irritans. Taxonomy (NCBI): domain Eukaryota; kingdom Metazoa; phylum Arthropoda; class Insecta; order Diptera; family Muscidae; genus Haematobia; species Haematobia irritans. The sequence continues at coordinate 111,362,302 of NC_134399.1, read as the reverse complement.
CCACCCCCAAAAAATTGAAAAATCCACCCAAAACCTAAAAAAATTGAAATTTTTATATGAAAAACTTCTTTTGCCCATATCTCCTTAAATATGCGTCCTAGAGCGAAAAGGACTTTAATTCGTGACCACCCCCAAAAAATTTAAAAATCCACCCAAAACCTAAAAAAATTGAAATTTTTATGTGAAAAACTTCTTTTGCCCATATCTCCTTAAATATGCGTCCCTCAAAAAATTGAAAAATCCACCCAAAACCTAACAAAATTGAAATTTTTATATGAAAAGCTTCTTTTGCCTATATCTCCTAAACTAAGCGTCCTAGAGCGAAAAGGACTTTAATTCGTGACCACCCTCAAAAAATTGAAAAATCCACCCAAAACTTAAAAAAATTGAAATTTTTATATGAAAAACTTCTTTTGCCCATATCTCCTTAAATATGCGTCCTAGAGCGAAAAGGACTTTAATTCGTGACCACCCCCAAAAAATTGAAAAATCCACCCAAAACCTAAAAAAATTGAAATTTTTATATGAAAAACTTCTTTTGTCCATATCTCCTTAAATATGCGTCCTAGAGCGAAAAGGACTTTAATTCGTGACCACCCTCAAAAAATTTAAAAATCCACCCAAAACCTAAAAAAATTGAAATTTTTATATGAAAAACTTCTTTTGCCCATATCTCCTTAAATATGCGTCCTAGAGCGAAAAGGACTTTAATTCGTGACCACCCCCAAAAAGTTGAAAAATCCACCCAAAACCTAAAAAAATTGAAATTTTTATATGAAAAACTTCTTTTGTCCATATCTCCTTAAATATGCGTCCTAGAGCGAAAAGGACTTTAATTCGTGACCACCCCCAAAAAATTTAAAAATCCACCCAAAACCTAAAAAAATTGAAATTTTTATGTGAAAAACTTCTTTTGCCCATATCTCCTTAAATATGCGTCCTAGAGCGAAAAGGACTTTAATTCGTGACCACCCTCAAAAAATTGAAAAATCCACCCAAAACCTAAAAAAATTGAAATTTTTATATGAAAAACTTCTTTTGCCCATATCTCCTTAAATATGCGTCCTAGAGCGAAAAGGACTTTAATTCGTGACCACCCTCAAAAAATTGAAAAATCCACCCAAAACCTAACAAAATTGAAATTTTTATATGAAAAACTTCTTTTGCCCATATCTCCTTAAATATGCGTCCTAGAGCGAAAAGGACTTTAATTCGTGACCACCCTCAAAAAATTGAAAAATCCACCCAAAACCTAAAAAAATTAAAATTTTTATATGAAAAACTTCTTTTGCCCATATCTCCTTAAATATGCGTCCTAGAGCGAAAAGGACTTTAATTCGTGACCACCCTCAAAAAATTGAAAAATCCACCCAAAACCTAAAAAAATTGAAATTTTTATATGAAAAACTTCTTTTGCCCATATCTCCTTAAATATGCGTCCTAGAGCGAAAAGGACTTTAATTCGTGACCACCCTCAAAAAATTGAAAAATCCACCCGAAACCTAACAAAATTGAAATTTTTATATGAAAAACTTCTTTTGTCCATATCTCCTTAAATATGCGTCCTAGAGCGAAAAGGACTTTAATTCGTGACCACCCCCAAAAAATTTAAAAATCCACCCAAAACCTAAAAAAATTGAAATTTTTATATGAAAAACTTCTTTTGCCCATATCTCCTTAAATATGCGTCCTAGAGCGAAAAGGACTTTAATTCGTGACCACCCCCAAAAAATTGAAAAATCCACCCAAAACTTAAAAAAATTGAAATTTTTATATGAAAAACTTCTTTTGCCCATATCTCCTTAAATATGCGTCCTAGAGCGAAAAGGACTTTAATTCGTGACCACCCCCAAAAAATTGAAAAATCCACCCAAAACCTAAAAAAATTTAAATTTTTATATGAAAAACTTCTTTTGTCCATATCTCCTTAAATATGCGTCCTAGAGCGAAAAGGACTTTAATTCGTGACCACCCTCAAAAAATTTAAAAATCCACCCAAAACCTAAAAAAATTGAAATTTTTATATGAAAAACTTCTTTTGCCCATATCTCCTTAAATATGCGTCCTAGAGCGAAAAGGACTTTAATTCGTGACCACCCCCAAAAAGTTGAAAAATCCACCCAAAACCTAAAAAAATTGAAATTTTTATATGAAAAACTTCTTTTGTCCATATCTCCTTAAATATGCGTCCTAGAGCGAAAAGGACTTTAATTCGTGACCACCCCCAAAAAATTTAAAAATCCACCCAAAACCTAAAAAAATTGAAATTTTTATGTGAAAAACTTCTTTTGCCCATATCTCCTTAAATATGCGTCCTAGAGCGAAAAGGACTTTAATTCGTGACCACCCTCAAAAAATTGAAAAATCCACCCAAAACCTAATAAAATTGAAATTTTTATATGAAAAACTTCTTTTGCCCATATCTCCTTAAATATGCGTCCTAGAGCGAAAAGGACTTTAATTCGTGACCACCCTCAAAAAATTGAAAAATCCACCCAAAACCTAACAAAATTGAAATTTTTATATGAAAAACTTCTTTTGTCCATATCTCCTTAAATATGCGTCCTAGAGCGAAAAGGACTTTAATTCGTGACCACCCCCAAAAAATTTAAAAATCCACCCAAAACCTAAAAAAATTGAAATTTTTATATGAAAAACTTCTTTTGTCCATATCTCCTTAAATATGCGTCCTAGAGCGAAAAGGACTTTAATTCGTGACCACCCCCAAAAAATTTAAAAATCCACGCAAAACCTAAAAAAATTAAAATTTTTATATGAAAAACTTCTTTTGCCCATATCTCCTTAAATATGCGTCCTAGAGCGAAAAGGACTTTAATTCGTGACCACCCTCAAAAAATTGAAAAATCCACCCAAAACCTAAAAAAATTAAAATTTTTATATGAAAAACTTCTTTTGCCCATATCTCCTTAAATATGCGTCCTAGAGCGAAAAGGACTTTAATTCGTGACCACCCTCAAAAAATTGAAAAATCCACCCAAAACCTAAAAAAATTGAAATTTTTATATGAAAAACTTCTTTTGCCCATATCTCCTTAAATATGCGTCCTAGAGCGAAAAGGACTTTAATTCGTGACCACCCTCAAAAAATTGAAAAATCCACCCAAAACCAAACAAAATTGAAATTTTTATATGAAAAACTTCTTTTGTCCATATCTCCTTAAATATGCGTCCTAGAGCGAAAAGGACTTTAATTCGTGACCACCCCCAAAAAATTTAAAAATCCACCCAAAACCTAAAAAAATTGAAATTTTTATATGAAAAACTTCTTTTGTCCATATCTCCTTAAATATGCGTCCTAGAGCGAAAAGGACTTTAATTCGTGACCACCCCCAAAAAATTGAAAAATCCACCCAAAACTTAAAAAAATTGAAATTTTTATATGAAAAACTTCTTTTGCCCATATCTCCTTAAATATGCGTCCTAGAGCGAAAAGGACTTTAATTCGTGACCACCCCCAAAAAATTGAAAAATCCACCCAAAACCTAAAAAAATTGAAATTTTTATATGAAAAACTTCTTTTGCCCATATCTCCTTAAATATGCGTCCTAGAGCGAAAAGGACTTTAATTCGTGACCACCCCCAAAAAATTGAAAAATCCACCCAAAACTTAAAAAAATTGAAATTTTTATATGAAAAACTTCTTTTGCCCATATCTCCTTAAATATGCGTCCTAGAGCGAAAAGGACTTTAATTCGTGACCACCCTCAAAAAATTGAAAAATCCACCCAAAACCTAACAAAATTGAAATTTTTATATGAAAAACTTCTTTTGCCCATATCTCCTAAACTAAGCGTCCTAGAGCGAAAAGGACTTTAATTCGTGACCACCCTCAAAAAATTGAAAAATCCACCCAAAACCTAACAAAATTGAAATTTTTATATGAAAAACTTCTTTTGTCCATATCTCCTTAAATATGCGTCCTAGAGCGAAAAGGACTTTAATTCGTGACCACCCCCAAAAAATTTAAAAATCCACCCAAAACCTAAAAAAATTGAAATTTTTATATGAAAAACTTCTTTTGCCCATATCTCCTTAAATATGCGTCCTAGAGCGAAAAGGACTTTAATTCGTGACCACCCTCAAAAAATTTAAAAATCCACCCAAAACCTAACAAAATTGAAATTTTTATATGAAAAACTTCTTTTGTCCATATCTCCTTAAATATGCGTCCTAGAGCGAAAAGGACTTTAATTCGTGACCACCCTCAAAAAATTGAAAAATCCACCCAAAACCTAACAAAATTGAAATTTTTATATGAAAAACTTCTTTTGCCCATATCTCCTAAACTAAGCGTCCTAGAGCGAAAAGGACTTTAATTCGTGACCACCCTCAAAAAATTGAAAAATCCACCCAAAACCTAACAAAATTGAAATTTTTATATGAAAAACTTCTTTTGCCCATATCTCCTAAACTAAGCGTCCTAGAGCGAAAAGGACTTTAATTCGTGACCACCCCCAAAAAATTTAAAAATCCACCCAAAACCTAAAAAAATTGAAATTTTTATATGAAAAACTTCTTTTGCCCATATCTCCTAAACTAAGCGTCCTAGAGCGAAAAGGACTTTAATTCGTGACCACCCTCAAAAAATTGAAAAATCCACCCAAAACCTAACAAAATTGAAATTTTTATATGAAAAACTTCTTTTGCCCATATCTCCTAAACTAAGCGTCCTAGAGCGAAAAGGACTTTAATTCGTGACCACCCCCAAAAAATTTAAAAATCCACCCAAAACCTAAAAAAATTGAAATTTTTATATGAAAAACTTCTTTTGCCCATATCTCCTAAACTAAGCGTCCTAGAGCGAAAAGGACTTTAATTCGTGACCACCCTCAAAAAATTGAAAAATCCACCCAAAACCTAACAAAATTAAAATTTTTATATGAAAAACTTCTTTTGCCCATATCTCCTTAAATATGCGTCCTAGAGCGAAAAGGACTTTAATTCGTGACCACCCTCAAAAAATTGAAAAATCCACCCAAAACCTAAAAAAATTGAAATTTTTATATGAAAAACTTCTTTTGCCCATATCTCCTTAAATATGCGTCCTAGAGCGAAAAGGACTTTAATTCGTGACCACCCCCAAAAAATTTAAAAATCCACCCAAAACCTAAAAAAATTGAAATTTTTATATGAAAAACTTCTTTTGTCCATATCTCCTTAAATATGCGTCCTAGAGCGAAAAGGACTTTAATTCGTGACCACCCTCAAAAAATTGAAAAATCCACCCAAAACCTAACAAAATTGAAATTTTTATATGAAAAACTTCTTTTGCCCATATCTCCTAAACTAAGCGTCCTAGAGCGAAAAGGACTTTAATTCGTGACCACCCTCAAAAAATTGAAAAATCCACCCAAAACCTAACAAAATTGAAATTTTTATATGAAAAACTTCTTTTGCCCATATCTCCTAAACTAAGCGTCCTAGAGCGAAAAGGACTTTAATTCGTGACCACCCTCAAAAAATTGAAAAATCCACCCAAAACCTAAAAAAATTGAAATTTTTATATGAAAAACTTCTTTTGTCCATATCTCCTTAAATATGCGTCCTAGAGCGAAAAGGACTTTAATTCGTGACCACCCCCAAAAAATTGAAAAATCCACCCAAAACCTAAAAAAATTGAAATTTTTATATGAAAAACTTCTTTTGCCCATATCTCCTTAAATATGCGTCCTAGAGCGAAAAGGACTTTAATTCGTGACCACCCCCAAAAAATTGAAAAATCCACCCAAAACCTAACAAAATTGAAATTTTTATATGAAAAACTTCTTTTGTCCATATCTCCTTAAATATGCGTCCTAGAGCGAAAAGGACTTTAATTCGTGACCACCCCCAAAAAATTGAAAAATCCACCCAAAACCTAAAAAAATTGAAATTTTTATATGAAAAACTTCTTTTGCCCATATCTCCTTAAATATGCGTCCTAGAGCGAAAAGGACTTTAATTCGTGACCACCCCCAAAAAGTTGAAAAATCCACCCAAAACCTAAAAAAATTGAAATTTTTATATGAAAAACTTCTTTTGCCCATATCTCCTTAAATATGAGTCCTAGAGCGAAAAGGACTTTAATTCGTGACCACCCCCAAAAAATTTAAAAATCCACCCAAAACCTAAAAAAATTGAAATTTTTATATGAAAAACTTCTTTTGCCCATATCTCCTTAAATATGCGTCCTAGAGCGAAAAGGACTTTAATTCGTGACCACCCTCAAAAAATTTAAAAATCCACCCAAAACCTAAAAAAATTAAAATTTTTATATGAAAAACTTCTTTTGCCCATATCTCCTTAAATATGCGTCCTAGAGCGAAAAGGACTTTAATTCGTGACCACCCTCAAAAAATTGAAAAATCCACCCAAAACCTAAAAAAATTAAAATTTTTATATGAAAAACTTCTTTTGCCCATATCTCCTTAAATATGCGTCCTAGAGCGAAAAGGACTTTAATTCGTGACCACCCCCAAAAAGTTGAAAAATCCACCCAAAACCTAAAAAAATTGAAATTTTTATATGAAAAACTTCTTTTGCCCATATCTCCTTAAATATGCGTCCTAGAGCGAAAAGGACTTTAATTCGTGACCACACCCAAAAAATTTAAAAATCCACCCAAAACCTAAAAAAATTGAAATTTTTATGTGAAAAGCTTCTTTTGCCCATATCTCCTAAACTAAGCGTCCTAGAGCGAAAAGGACTTTAATTCGTGACCACCCTCAAAAAATTGAAAAATCCACCCAAAACCTAAAAAAATTGAAATTTTTATATGAAAAACTTCTTTTGCCAATATCTCCTAAACTAAGCGTCCTAGAGCGAAAAGGACTTTAATTCGTGACCACCCTCAAAAAATTGAAAAATCCACCCAAAACCTAAAAAAATTGAAATTTTTATATGAAAAACTTCTTTTGCCCATATCTCCTAAACTAAGCGTCCTAGAGCGAAAAGGACTTTAATTCGTGACCACCCTCAAAAAATTGAAAAATCCACCCAAAACCTAACAAAATTGAAATTTTTATATGAAAAACTTCTTTTGCCCATATCTCCTAAACTAAGCGTCCTAGAGCGAAAAGGACTTTAATTCGTGACCACCCTCAAAAAATTGAAAAATCCACCCAAAACCTAAAAAAATTGAAATTTTTATATGAAAAACTTCTTTTGCCCATATCTCCTAAACTAAGCGTCCTAGAGCGAAAAGGACTTTAATTCGTGACCACCCTCAAAAAATTGAAAAATCCACCCAAAACCTAACAAAATTGAAATTTTTATATGAAAAACTTCTTTTGCCCATATCTCCTAAACTAAGCGTCCTAGAGCGAAAAGGACTTTAATTCGTGACCACCCTCAAAAAATTGAAAAATCCACCCAAAACCTAAAAAAATTAAAATTTTTATATGAAAAACTTCTTTTGCCCATATCTCCTTAAATATGCGTCCTAGAGCGAAAAGGACTTTAATTCGTGACCACCCCCAAAAAATTTAAAAATCCACCCAAAACCTAAAAAAATTGAAATTTTTATATGAAAAACTTCTTTTGCCCATATCTCCTTAAATATGCGTCCTAGAGCGAAAAGGACTTTAATTCGTGACCACCCCCAAAAAATTTAAAAATCCACCCAAAACCTAAAAAAATTGAAATTTTTATATGAAAAACTTCTTTTGTCCATATCTCCTTAAATATGCGTCCTAGTGCGAAAAGGACTTTAATTCGTGACCACCCCCAAAAAATTGAAAAATCCACCCAAAACCTAACAAAATTGAAATTTTTATATGAAAAACTTCTTTTGCCCATATCTCCTAAACTAAGCGTCCTAGAGCGAAAAGGACTTTAATTCGTGACCACCCTCAAAAAATTGAAAAATCCACCCAAAACCTAACAAAATTGAAATTTTTATATGAAAAACTTCTTTTGCCCATATCTCCTAAACTAAGCGTCCTAGAGCGAAAAGGACTTTAATTCGTGACCACCCTCAAAAAATTGAAAAATCCACCCAAAACCTAAAAAAATTGAAATTTTTATGTGAAAAACTTCTTTTGTCCATATCTCCTTAAATATGCGTCCTAGAGCGAAAAGGACTTTAATTCGTGACCACCCTCAAAAAATTGAAAAATCCACCCAAAACCTAACAAAATTGAAATTTTTATATGAAAAACTTCTTTTGTCCATATCTCCTTAAATATGCGTCCTAGAGCGAAAAGGACTTTAATTCGTGACCACCCCCAAAAAATTGAAAAATCCACCCAAAACCTAAAAAAATTGAAATTTTTATATGAAAAACTTCTTTTGCTCATATCTCCTTAAATATGCGTCCTAGAGCGAAAAGGACTTTAATTCGTGACCATCCCCAAAAAATTTAAAAATCCACCCAAAACCTAAAAAAATTGAAATTTTTATGTGAAAAACTTCTTTTGCCCATATCTCCTTAAATATGCGTCCCTCAAAAAATTGAAAAATCCACCCAAAACCTAACAAAATTGAAATTTTTATATGAAAAGCTTCTTTTGCCCATATCTCCTAAACTAAGCGTCCTAGAGCGAAAAGGACTTTAATTCGTGACCACCCTCAAAAAATTTAAAAATCCACCCAAAACTTAAAAAAATTGAAATTTTTATATGAAAAACTTCTTTTGCCCATATCTCCTTAAATATGCGTCCTAGAGCGAAAAGGACTTTAATTCGTGACCACCCCCAAAAAATTGAAAAATCCACCCAAAACCTAAAAAAATTGAAATTTTTATATGAAAAACTTCTTTTGTCCATATCTCCTTAAATATGCGTCCTAGAGCGAAAAGGACTTTAATTCGTGACCACCCTCAAAAAATTTAAAAATCCACCCAAAACCTAACAAAATTGAAATTTTTATATGAAAAACTTCTTTTGCCCATATCTCCTTAAATATGCGTCCTAGAGCGAAAAGGACTTTAATTCGTGACCACCCCCAAAAAGTTGAAAAATCCACCCAAAACCTAAAAAAATTGAAATTTTTATATGAAAAACTTCTTTTGTCCATATCTCCTTAAATATGCGTCCTAGAGCGAAAAGGACTTTAATTCGTGACCACCCCCAAAAAATTTAAAAATCCACCCAAAACCTAAAAAAATTGAAATTTTTATGTGAAAAACTTCTTTTGCCCATATCTCCTTAAATATGTGTCCTAGAGCGAAAAGGACTTTAATTCGTGACCACCCTCAAAAAATTGAAAAATCCACCCAAAACCTAAAAAAATTGAAATTTTTATATGAAAAACTTCTTTTGCCCATATCTCCTTAAATATGCGTCCTAGAGCGAAAAGGACTTTAATTCGTGACCACCCTCAAAAAATTGAAAAATCCACCCAAAACCTAACAAAATTGAAATTTTTATATGAAAAACTTCTTTTGTCCATATCTCCTTAAATATGCGTCCTAGAGCGAAAAGGACTTTAATTCGTGACCACCCCCAAAAAATTTAAAAATCCACCCAAAACCTAAAAAAATTGAAATTTTTATATGAAAAACTTCTTTTGTCCATATCTCCTTAAATATGCGTCCTAGAGAGAAAAGGACTTTAATTCGTGACCACCCCCAAAAAATTTAAAAATCCACCCAAAACCTAAAAAAATTAAAATTTTTATATGAAAAACTTCTTTTGCCCATATCTCCTTAAATATGCGTCCTAGAGCGAAAAGGACTTTAATTCGTGACCACCCTCAAAAAATTGAAAAATCCACCCAAAACCTAAAAAAATTAAAATTTTTATATGAAAAACTTCTTTTGCCCATATCTCCTTAAATATGCGTCCTAGAGCGAAAAGGACTTTAATTCGTGACCACCCCCAAAAAATTGAAAAATCCACCCAAAACCTAAAAAAATTGAAATTTTTATATGAAAAACTTCTTTTGTCCATATCTCCTTAAATATGCGTCCTAGAGCGAAAAGGACTTTAATTCGTGACCACCCTCAAAAAATTGAAAAATCCACCCAAAACCTAACAAAATTGAAATTTTTATATGAAAAACTTCTTTTGCCCATATCTCCTAAACTAAGCGTCCTAGAGCGAAAAGGACTTTAATTCGTGACCACCCTCAAAAAATTGAAAAATCCACCCAAAACCTAACAAAATTGAAATTTTTATATGAAAAACTTCTTTTGCCCATATCTCCTAAACTAAGCGTCCTAGAGCGAAAAGGACTTTAATTCGTGACCACCCTCAAAAAATTGAAAAATCCACCCAAAACCTAAAAAAATTTAAATTTTTATATGAAAAACTTCTTTTGTCCATATCTCCTTAAATATGCGTCCTAGAGCGAAAAGGACTTTAATTCGTGACCACCCCCAAAAAATTGAAAAATCCACCCAAAACCTAAAAAAATTGAAATTTTTATATGAAAAACTTCTTTTGCCCATATCTCCTTAAATATGCGTCCTAGAGCGAAAAGGACTTTAATTCGTGACCACCCCCAAAAAATTGAAAAATCCACCCAAAACCTAACAAAATTGAAATTTTTATATGAAAAACTTCTTTTGTCCATATCTCCTTAAATATGCGTCCTAGAGCGAAAAGGACTTTAATTCGTGACCACCCCCAAAAAATTGAAAAATCCACCCAAAACCTAAAAAAATTGAAATTTTTATATGAAAAACTTCTTTTGCCCATATCTCCTTAAATATGCGTCCTAGAGCGAAAAGGACTTTAATTCGTGACCACCCCCAAAAAGTTGAAAAATCCACCCAAAACCTAAAAAAATTGAAATTTTTATATGAAAAACTTCTTTTGCCCATATCTCCTTAAATATGAGTCCTAGAGCGAAAAGGACTTTAATTCGTGACCACCCCCAAAAAATTTAAAAATCCACCCAAAACCTAAAAAAATTGAAATTTTTATATGAAAAACTTCTTTTGCCCATATCTCCTTAAATATGCGTCCTAGAGCGAAAAGGACTTTAATTCGTGACCACCCTCAAAAAATTGAAAAATCCACCCAAAACCTAACAAACTTAAAATTTTTATATGAAAAACTTCTTTTGCCCATATCTCCTTAAATATGCGTCCTAGAGCGAAAAGGACTTTAATTCGTGACCACCCTCAAAAAATTGAAAAATCCACCCAAAACCTAAAAAAATTGAAATTTTTATATGAAAAACTTCTTTTGCCCATATCTCCTTAAATATGCGTCCTAGAGCGAAAAGGACTTTAATTCGTGACCACCCCCAAAAAATTTAAAAATCCACCCAAAACCTAAAAAAATTGAAATTTTTATATGAAAAACTTCTTTTGTCCATATCTCCTTAAATATGCGTCCTAGAGCGAAAAGGACTTTAATTCGTGACCACCCTTAAAAAATTGAAAAATCCACCCAAAACCTAACAAAATTGAAATTTTTATATGAAAAACTTCTTTTGCCCATATCTCCTAAACTAAGCGTCCTAGAGCGAAAAGGACTTTAATTCGTGACCACCCTCAAAAAATTGAAAAATCCACCCAAAACCTAACAAAATTGAAATTTTTATATGAAAAACTTCTTTTGCCCATATCTCCTAAACTAAGCGTCCTAGAGCGAAAAGGACTTTAATTCGTGACCACCCTCAAAATTGAAAAATCCACCCAAAACCTAAAAAAATTTAAATTTTTATATGAAAAACTTCTTTTGTCCATATCTCCTTAAATATGCGTCCTAGAGCGAAAAGGACTTTAATTCGTGACCACCCCCAAAAAATTGAAAAATCCACCCAAAACCTAAAAAAATTGAAATTTTTATATGAAAAACTTCTTTTGCCCATATCTCCTTAAATATGCGTCCTAGAGCGAAAAGGACTTTAATTCGTGACCACCCCCAAAAAATTGAAAAATCCACCCAAAACCTAACAAAATTGAAATTTTTATATGAAAAACTTCTTTTGTCCATATCTCCTTAAATATGCGTCCTAGAGCGAAAAGGACTTTAATTCGTGACCACCCCCAAAAAATTGAAAAATCCACCCAAAACCTAAAAAAATTGAAATTTTTATATGAAAAACTTCTTTTGCCCATATCTCCTTAAATATGCGTCCTAGAGCGAAAAGGACTTTAATTCGTGACCACCCCCAAAAAGTTGAAAAATCCACCCAAAACCTATAAAAATTGAAATTTTTATATGAAAAACTTCTTTTGCCCATATCTCCTTAAATATGAGTCCTAGAGCGAAAAGGACTTTAATTCGTGACCACCCCCAAAAAATTTAAAAATCCACCCAAAACCTAAAAAAATTGAAATTTTTATATGAAAAACTTCTTTTGCCCATATCTCCTTAAATATGCGTCCTAGAGCGAAAAGGACTTTAATTCGTGACCACCCTCAAAAAATTTAAAAATCCACCCAAAACCTAAAAAAATTAAAATTTTTATATGAAAAACTTCTTTTGCCCATATCTCCTTAAATATGCGTCCTAGAGCGAAAAGGACTTTAATTCGTGACCACCCTCAAAAAATTGAAAAATCCACCCAAAACCTAAAAAAATTAAAATTTTTATATGAAAAACTTCTTTTGCCCATATCTCCTTAAATATGCGTCCTAGAGCGAAAAGGACTTTAATTCGTGACCACCCCCAAAAAGTTGAAAAATCCACCCAAAACCTAAAAAAATTGAAATTTTTATATGAAAAACTTCTTTTGCCCATATCTCCTTAAATATGCGTCCTAGAGCGAAAAGGACTTTAATTCGTGACCACACCCAAAAAATTTAAAAATCCACCCAAAACCTAAAAAAATTGAAATTTTTATGTGAAAAACTTCTTTTGCCCATATCTCCTAAACTAAGCGTCCTAGAGCGAAAAGGACTTTAATTCGTGACCACCCTCAAAAAATTGAAAAATCCACCCAAAACCTAAAAAAATTGAAATTTTTATATGAAAAACTTCTTTTGCCAATATCTCCTAAACTAAGCGTCCTAGAGCGAAAAGGACTTTAATTCGTGACCACCCTCAAAAAATTGAAAAATCCACCCAAAACCTAAAAAAATTGAAATTTTTATATGAAAAACTTCTTTTGCCCATATCTCCTAAACTAAGCGTCCTAGAGCGAAAAGGACTTTAATTCGGGACCACCCTCAAAAAATTGAAAAATCCACCCAAAACCTAACAAAATTGAAATTTTTATATGAAAAACTTCTTTTGCCCATATCTCCTAAACTAAGCGTCCTAGAGCGAAAAGGACTTTAATTCGTGACCACCCTCAAAAAATTGAAAAATCCACCCAAAACCTAAAAAAATTGAAATTTTTATATGAAAAACTTCTTTTGCCCATATCTCCTAAACTAAGCGTCCTAGAGCGAAAAGGACTTTAATTCGTGACCACCCTCAAAAAATTGAAAAATCCACCCAAAACCTAACAAAATTGAAATTTTTATATGAAAAACTTCTTTTGCCCATATCTCCTAAACTAAGCGTCCTAGAGCGAAAAGGACTTTAATTCGTGACCACCCTCAAAAAATTGAAAAATCCACCCAAAACCTAAAAAAATTAAAATTTTTATATGAAAAACTTCTTTTGCCCATATCTCCTTAAATATGCGTCCTAGAGCGAAAAGGACTTTAATTCGTGACCACCCCCAAAAAATTTAAAAATCCACCCAAAACCTAAAAAAATTGAAATTTTTATATGAAAAACTTCTTTTGCCCATATCTCCTTAAATATGCGTCCTAGAGCGAAAAGGACTTTAATTCGTGACCACCCCCAAAAAATTGAAAAATCCACCCAAAACCTAAAAAAATTGAAATTTTTATATGAAAAACTTCTTTTGTCCATATCTCCTTAAATATGCGTCCTAGTGCGAAAAGGACTTTAATTCGTGACCACCCCCAAAAAATTGAAAAATCCACCCAAAACCTAACAAAATTGAAATTTTTATATGAAAAACTTCTTTTGCCCATATCTCCTAAACTAAGCGTCCTAGAGCGAAAAGGACTTTAATTCGTGACCACCCTCAAAAAATTGAAAAATCCACCCAAAACCTAACAAAATTGAAATTTTTATATGAAAAACTTCTTTTGCCCATATCTCCTAAACTAAGCGTCCTAGAGCGAAAAGGACTTTAATTCGTGACCACCCTCAAAAAATTGAAAAATCCACCCAAAACCTAAAAAAATTGAAATTTTTATGTGAAAAACTTCTTTTGTCCATATCTCCTTAAATATGCGTCCTAGAGCGAAAAGGACTTTAATTCGTGACCACCCTCAAAAAATTGAAAAATCCACCCAAAACCTAACAAAATTGAAATTTTTATATGAAAAACTTCTTTTGCCCATATCTCCTTAAATATGCGTCCCTCAAAAAATTGAAAAATCCACCCAAAACCTAACAAAATTGAAATTTTTATATGAAAAGCTTCTTTTGCCCATATCTCCTAAACTAAGCGTCCTAGAGCGAAAAGGACTTTAATTCGTGACCACCCTCAAAAAATTGAAAAATCCACCCAAAACTTAAAAAAATTGAAATTTTTATATGAAAAACTTCTTTTGCCCATATCTCCTTAAATATGCGTCCTAGAGCGAAAAGGACTTTAATTCGTGACCACCCCCAAAAAATTGAAAAATCCACCCAAAACCTAAAAAAATTGAAATTTTTATATGAAAAACTTCTTTTGTCCATATCTCCTTAAATATGCGTCCTAGAGCGAAAAGGACTTTAATTCGTGACCACCCTCAAAAAATTTAAAAATCCACCCAAAACCTAACAAAATTGAAATTTTTATATGAAAAACTTCTTTTGCCCATATCTCCTTAAACATGCGTCCTAGAGCGAAAAGGACTTTAATTCGTGACCACCCCCAAAAAGTTGAAAAATCCACCCAAAACCTAAAAAAATTGAAATTTTTATATGAAAAACTTCTTTTGTCCATATCTCCTTAAATATGCGTCCTAGAGCGAAAAGGACTTTAATTCGTGACCACCCCCAAAAAATTTAAAAATCCACCCAAAACCTAAAAAAATTGAAATTTTTATGTGAAAAACTTCTTTTGCCCATATCTCCTTAAATATGCGTCCTAGAGCGAAAAGGACTTTAATTCGTGACCACCCTCAAAAAATTGAAAAATCCACCCAAAACCTAAAAAAATTGAAATTTTTATATGAAAAACTTCTTTTGCCCATATCTCCTTAAATATGCGTCCTAGAGCGAAAAGGACTTTAATTCGTGACCACCCTCAAAAAATTGAAAAATCCACCCAAAACCTAACAAAATTGAAATTTTTATATGAAAAACTTCTTTTGTCCATATCTCCTTAAATATGCGTCCTAGAGCGAAAAGGACTTTAATTCGTGACCACCCCCAAAAAATTTAAAAATCCACCCAAAACCTAAAAAAATTGAAATTTTTATATGAAAAACTTCTTTTGTCCATATCTCCTTAAATATGCGTCCTAGAGAGAAAAGGACTTTAATTCGTGACCACCCCCAAAAAATTTAAAAATCCACCCAAAACCTAAAAAAATTAAAATTTTTATATGAAAAACTTCTTTTGCCCATATCTCCTTAAATATGCGTCCTAGAGCGAAAAGGACTTTAATTCGTGACCACCCTCAAAAAATTGAAAAATCCACCCAAAACCTAAAAAAATTAAAATTTTTATATGAAAAACTTCTTTTGCCCATATCTCCTTAAATATGCGTCCTAGAGCGAAAAGGACTTTAATTCGTGACCACCCTCAAAAAATTGAAAAATCCACCCAAAACCTAACAAAATTGAAATTTTTATATGAAAAACTTCTTTTGCCCATATCTCCTAAACTAAGCGTCCTAGAGCGAAAAGGACTTTAATTCGTGACCACCCTCAAAAAATTGAAAAATCCACCCAAAACCTAACAAAATTGAAATTTTTATATGAAAAACTTCTTTTGTCCATATCTCCTTAAATATGCGTCCTAGAGCGAAAAGGACTTTAATTCGTGACCACCCCCAAAAAATTTAAAAATCCACCCAAAACCTAAAAAAATTGAAATTTTTATATGAAAAACTTCTTTTGCCCATATCTCCTTAAATATGCGTCCTAGAGCGAAAAGGACTTTAATTCGTGACCACCCCCAAAAAATTGAAAAATCCACCCAAAACTTAAAAAAATTGAAATTTTTATATGAAAAACTTCTTTTGCCCATATCTCCTTAAATATGCGTCCTAGAGCGAAAAGGACTTTAATTCGTGACCACCCCCAAAAAATTGAAAAATCCACCCAAAACCTAAAAAAATTGAAATTTTTATATGAAAAACTTCTTTTGCCCATATCTCCTTAAATATGCGTCCTAGAGCGAAAAGGACTTTAATTCGTGACCACCCCCAAAAAATTTAAAAATCCACCCAAAACTTAAAAAAATTGAAATTTTTATATGAAAAACTTCTTTTGCCCATATCTCCTTAAATATGCGTCCTAGAGCGAAAAGGACTTTAATTCGTGACCACCCTCAAAAAATTGAAAAATCCACCCAAAACCTAACAAAATTGAAATTTTTATATGAAAAACTTCTTTTGCCCATATCTCCTTAAATATGCGTCCTAGAGCGAAAAGGACTTTAATTCGTGACCACCCCCAAAAAATTGAAAAATCCACCCAAAACCTAAAAAAATTGAAATTTTTATATGAAAAACTTCTTTTGTCCATATCTCCTTAAATATGCGTCCTAGAGCGAAAAGGACTTTAATTCGTGACCACCCCCAAAAAATTTAAAAATCCACCCAAAACCTAAAAAATTGAAATTTTTATGTGAAAAACTTCTTTTGCCCATATCTCCTTAAATATGCGTCCTAGAGCGAAAAGGACTTTAATTCGTGACCACCCTCAAAAAATTGAAAAATCCACCCAAAACCTAAAAAAATTGAAATTTTTATATGAAAAACTTCTTTTGTCCATATCTCCTTAAATATGCGTCCTAGAGCGAAAAGGACTTTAATTCGTGACCACCCTCAAAAAATTGAAAAATCCACCCAAAACCTAACAAAATTGAAATTTTTATATGAAAAACTTCTTTTGTCCATATCTCCTTAAATATGCGTCCTAGAGCGAAAAGGACTTTAATTCGTGACCACCCCCAAAAAATTTAAAAATCCACCCAAAACCTAAAAAAATTGAAATTTTTATATGAAAAACTTCTTTTGTCCATATCTCCTTAAATATGCGTCCTAGAGCGAAAAGGACTTTAATTCGTGACCACCCCCAAAAAATTTAAAAATCCACCCAAAACCTAAAAAAATTAAAATTTTTATATGAAAAACTTCTTTTGCCCATATCTCCTTAAATATGCGTCCTAGAGCGAAAAGGACTTTAATTCGTGACCACCCTCAAAAAATTGAAAAATCCACCCAAAACCTAAAAAAATTAAAATTTTTATATGAAAAACTTCTTTTGCCCATATCTCCTTAAATATGCGTCCTAGAGCGAAAAGGACTTTAATTCGTGACCACCCTCAAAAAATTGAAAAATCCACCCAAAACCTAAAAAAATTGAAATTTTTATATGAAAAACTTCTTTTGCCCATATCTCCTTAAATATGCGTCCTAGAGCGAAAAGGACTTTAATTCGTGACCACCCTCAAAAAATTGAAAAATCCACCCAAAACCTAACAAAATTGAAATTTTTATATGAAAAACTTCTTTTGTCCATATCTCCTTAAATATGCGTCCTAGAGCGAAAAGGACTTTAATTCGTGACCACCCCCAAAAAATTTAAAAATCCACCCAAAACCTAAAAAAATTGAAATTTTTATATGAAAAACTTCTTTTGCCCATATCTCCTTAAATATGCGTCCTAGAGCGAAAAGGACTTTAATTCGTGACCACCCCCAAAAAATTGAAAAATCCACCCAAAACTTAAAAAAATTGAAATTTTTATATGAAAAACTTCTTTTGCCCATATCTCCTTAAATATGCGTCCTAGAGCGAAAAGGACTTTAATTCGTGACCACCCCCAAAAAATTGAAAAATCCACCCAAAACCTAACAAAATTGAAATTTTTATATGAAAAACTTCTTTTGCCCATATCTCCTTAAATATGCGTCCTAGAGCGAAAAGGACTTTAATTCGTGACCACCCCCAAAAAATTTAAAAATCCACCCAAATCTTAAAAAAATTGAAATTTTTATATGAAAAACTTCTTTTGCCCATATCTCCTTAAATATGCGTCCTAGAGCGAAAAGGACTTTAATTCGTGACCACCCTCAAAAAATTGAAAAATCCACCCAAAACCTAACAAAATTGAAATTTTTATATGAAAAACTTCTTTTGCCCATATCTCCTAAACTAAGCGTCCTAGAGCGAAAAGGACTTTAATTCGTGACCACCCTCAAAAAATTGAAAAATCCACCCAAAACCTAAAAAAATTGAAATTTTTATATGAAAAACTTCTTTTGTCCATATCTCCTTAAATATGCGTCCTAGAGCGAAAAGGACTTTAATTCGTGACCACCCCCAAAAAATTTAAAAATCCACCCAAAACCTAAAAAAATTGAAATTTTTATATGAAAAACTTCTTTTGCCCATATCTCCTTAAATATGCGTCCTAGAGCGAAAAGGACTTTAATTCGTGACCACCCTCAAAAAATTTAAAAATCCACCCAAAACCTAACAAAATTGAAATTTTTATATGAAAAACTTCTTTTGTCCATATCTCCTTAAATATGCGTCCTAGAGCGAAAAGGACTTTAATTCGTGACCACCCCCAAAAAATTGAAAAATCCACCCAAAACCTAAAAAAATTGAAATTTTTATGTGAAAAACTTCTTTTGCCCATATCTCCTTAAATATGCGTCCTAGAGCGAAAAGGACTTTAATTCGTGACCACCCTCAAAAAATTGAAAAATCCACCCAAAACCTAACAAAATTGAAATTTTTATATGAAAAACTTCTTTTGTCCATATCTCCTTAAATATGCGTCCTAGAGCGAAAAGGACTTTAATTCGTGACCACCCCCAAAAAATTGAAAAATCCACCCAAAACCTAAAAAAATTGAAATTTTTATATGAAAAACTTCTTTTGCCCATATCTCCTTAAATATGCGTCCTAGAGCGAAAAGGACTTTAATTCGTGACCACCCTCAAAAAATTGAAAAATCCACCCAAAACCTAAAAAAATTGAAATTTTTATATGAAAAACTTCTTTTGCCCATATCTCCTTAAATATGCGTCCTAGAGCGAAAAGGACTTTAATTCGTGACCACCCTCAAAAAATTGAAAAATCCACCCAAAACCTAACAAAATTGAAATTTTTATATGAAAAACTTCTTTTGCCCATATCTCCTTAAATATGCGTCCTAGAGCGAAAAGGACTTTAATTCGTGACCACCCTCAAAAAATTGAAAAATCCACCCAAAACCTAACAAAATTGAAATTTTTATATGAAAAACTTCTTTTGTCCATATCTCCTTAAATATGCGTCCTAGAGCGAAAAGGACTTTAATTCGTGACCACCCTCAAAAAATTGAAAAATCCACCCAAAACCTAAAAAAATTGAAATTTTTATATGAAAAACTTCTTTTGCCCATATCTCCTAAACTAAGCGTCCTAGAGCGAAAAGGACTTTAATTCGTGACCACCCTCAAAAAATTTAAAAATCCACCCAAAACCTAAAAAAATTGAAATTTTTATATGAAAAACTTCTTTTGCCCATATCTCCTTAAATATGAGTCCTAGAGCGAAAAGGACTTTAATTCGTGACCACCCCCAAAAAATTGAAAAATCCACCCAAAACTTAAAAAAATTTAAATTTTTATATGAAAAACTTCTTTTGCCCATATCTCCTAAACTAAGCGTCCTAGAGCGAAAAGGACTTTAATTCGTGACCACCCCCAAAAAATTGAAAAATCCACCCAAAACCTAACAAAATTGAAATTTTTATATGAAAAACTTCTTTTGTCCATATCTCCTTAAATATGCGTCCTAGAGCGAAAAGGACTTTAATTCGTGACCACCCCCAAAAAATTTAAAAATCCACCCAAAACCTAAAAAAATTGAAATTTTTATATGAAAAACTTCTTTTGCCCATATCTCCTTAAATATGCGTCCTAGAGCGAAAAGGACTTTAATTCGTGACCACCCCCAAAAAATTTAAAAATCCACCCAAAACCTAAAAAAATTGAAATTTTTATATGAAAAACTTCTTTTGCCCATATCTCCTTAAATATGCGTCCTAGAGCGAAAAGGACTTTAATTCGTGACCACCCTCAAAAAATTTAAAAATCCACCCAAAACCTAAAAAAATTGAAATTTTTATATGAAAAACTTCTTTTGCCCATATCTCCTTAAATATGAGTCCTAGAGCGAAAAGGACTTTAATTCGTGACCACCCCCAAAAAATTGAAAAATCCACCCAAAACTTAAAAAAATTTAAATTTTTATATGAAAAACTTCTTTTGCCCATATCTCCTTAAATATGCGTCCTAGAGCGAAAAGGACTTTAATTCGTGACCACCCCCAAAAAATTGAAAAATCCACCCAAAACCTAACAAAATTGAAATTTTTATATGAAAAACTTCTTTTGTCCATATCTCCTTAAATATGCGTCCTAGAGCGAAAAGGACTTTAATTCGTGACCACCCCCAAAAAATTGAAAAATCCACCCAAAACCTAAAAAAATTGAAATTTTTATATGAAAAACTTCTTTTGCCCATATCTCCTTAAATATGCGTCCTAGAGCGAAAAGGACTTTAATTCGTGACCACCCTCAAAAAATTGAAAAATCCACCCAAAACCTAAAAAAATTGAAATTTTTATATGAAAAACTTCTTTTGTCCATATCTCCTTAAATATGCGTCCTAGAGCGAAAAGGACTTTAATTCGTGACCACCCTCAAAAAATTGAAAAATCCACCCAAAACCTAACAAAATTGAAATTTTTATATGAAAAACTTCTTTTGTCCATATCTCCTTAAATATGCGTCCTAGAGCGAAAAGGACTTTAATTCGTGACCACCCCCAAAAAATTGAAAAATCCACCCAAAACCTAAAAAAATTAAAATTTGTATATGAAAAACTTCTTTTGTCCATATCTCCTTAAATATGCGTCCTAGAGCGAAAAGGACTTTAATTCGTGACCACCCCCAAAAAATTTAAAAATCCACCCAAAACCTAACAAAATTGAAATTTTTATATGAAAAACTTCTTTTGTCCATTATCTCCTTAAATATGCGTCCTAGAGCGAAAAGGACTTTAATTCGTGACCACCCCCAAAAAATTTAAAAATCCACCCAAAACCTAACAAAATTGAAATTTTTATATGAAAAACTTCTTTTGTCCATATCTCCTTAAATATGCGTCCTAGAGCGAAAAGGACTTTAATTCGTAACCACCCTCAAAAAATTGAAAAATCCACCCAAAACCTAAAAAAATTGAAATTTTTATATGAAAAACTTCTTTTGTCCATATCTCCTTAAATATGCGTCCTAGAGCGAAAAGGACTTTAATTCGTGACCACCCTCAAAAAATTGAAAAATCCACCCAAAACCTAACAAAATTGAAATTTTTATATGAAAAACTTCTTTTGCCCATATCTCCTAAACTAAGCGTCCTAGAGCGAAAAGGACTTTAATTCGTGACCACCCTCAAAAAATTTAAAAATCCACCCAAAACCTAAAAAAATTGAAATTTTTATATGAAAAACTTCTTTTGTCCATATCTCCTTAAATATGCGTCCTAGAGCGAAAAGGACTTTAATTCGTGACCACCCTCAAAAAATTGAAAAATCCACCCAAAACCTAAAAAAATTGAAATTTTTATATGAAAAACTTCTTTTGTCCATATCTCCTTAAATATGCGTCCTAGAGCGAAAAGGACTTTAATTCGTGACCACCCTCAAAAAATTGAAAAATCCACCCAAAACCTAAAAAAATTGAAATTTTTATATGAAAAACTTCTTTTGCCCATATCTCCTTAAATATGCGTCCTAGAGCGAAAAGGACTTTAATTCGTGACCACCCTCAAAAAATTGAAAAATCCACCCAAAACCTAACAAAATTGAAATTTTTATATGAAAAACTTCTTTTGCCCATATCTCCTAAACTAAGCGTCCTAGAGCGAAAAGGACTTTAATTCGTGACCACCCTCAAAAAATTGAAAAATCCACCCAAAACCTAAAAAAATTAAAATTTTTATATGAAAAACTTCTTTTGTCCATATCTCCTTAAATATGCGTCCTAGAGCGAAAAGGACTTTAATTCGTGACCACCCCCAAAAAATTTAAAAATCCACCCAAAACCTAAAAAAATTGAAATTTTTATATGAAAAACTTCTTTTGTCCATATCTCCTTAAATATGCGTCCTAGAGCGAAAAGGACTTTAATTCGTGACCACCCTCAAAAAATTGAAAAATCCACCCAAAACCTAAAAAAATTGAAATTTTTATATGAAAAACTTCTTTTGTCCATATCTCCTTAAATATGCGTCCTAGAGCGAAAAGGACTTTAATTCGTGACCACCCTCAAAAAAGTGAAAAATCCACCCAAAACCTAAAAAAAATGAAATTTTTATATGAAAAACTTCTTTTGTCCATATCTCCTTAAATATGCGTCCTAGAGCGAAAAGGACTTTAATTCGTGACCACCCTCAAAAAATTGAAAAATCCACCCAAAACCTAACAAAATTGAAATTTTTATATGAAAAACTTCTTTTGTCCATATCTCCTTAAATATGCGTCCTAGAGCGAAAAGGACTTTAATTCGTGACCACCCTCAAAAAATTGAAAAATCCACCCAAAACCTAACAAAATTGAAATTTTTATATGAAAAACTTCTTTTGTCCATATCTCCTTAAATATGCGTCCTAGAGCGAAAAGGACTTTAATTCGTGACCACCCTCAAAAAATTGAAAAATCCACCCAAAACCTAAAAAAATTGAAATTTTTATATGAAAAACTTCTTTTGTCCATATCTCCTTAAATATGCGTCCTAGAGCGAAAAGGACTTTAATTCGTGACCACCCCCAAAAAATTTAAAAATCCACCCAAAACCTAAAAAAATTGAAATTTTTATATGAAAAACTTCTTTTGTCCATATCTCCTTAAATATGCGTCCTAGAGCGAAAAGGACTTTAATTCGTGACCACCCTCAAAAAATTGAAAAATCCACCCAAAACCTAACAAAATTGAAATTTTTATATGAAAAACTTCTTTTGCCCATATCTCCTAAACTAAGCGTCCTAGAGCGAAAAGGACTTTAATTCGTGACCACCCCCAAAAAATTGAAAAATCCACCCAAAACCTAACAAAATTGAAATTTTTATATGAAAAACTTCTTTTGTCCATATCTCCTTAAATATGCGTCCTAGAGCGAAAAGGACTTTAATTCGTGACCACCCTCAAAAAATTGAAAAATCCACCCAAAACCTAACAAAATTGAAATTTTTATATGAAAAACTTCTTTTGTCCATATCTCCTTAAATATGCGTCCTAGAGCGAAAAGGACTTTAATTCGTGACCACCCTCAAAAAATTGAAAAATCCACCCAAAACCTAAAAAATTGAAATTTTTATATGAAAAACTTCTTTTGCCCATATCTCCTAAACTAAGCGTCCTAGAGCGAAAAGGACTTTAATTCGTGACCACCCTCAAAAAATTGAAAAATCCACCCAAAACCTAAAAAAATTGAAATTTTTATATGAAAAACTTCTTTTGCCCATATCTCCTTAAATATGCGTCCTAGAGCGAAAAGGACTTTAATTCGTGACCACCCCCAAAAAATTTAAAAATCCACCCAAAACCTAAAAAAATTGAAATTTTTATGTGAAAAACTTCTTTTGCCCATATCTCCTTAAATATGCGTCCTAGAGCGAAGGTTAGGTTAGGTTATGTGGCAGCCCGATGTATCAGGCTCACTTAGACTATTCAGTCCATTGTGATACCACAGTGGTGAACTTCTCTCTTATCACTGAGTGCTGCCCGATTCCATGTTAAGCTCAATGACAAGGGACCTCCTTTTTATAGCCGAGTCCGAACGGCGTTCCACATTGCAGTGAAACCACTTAGAGAAGCTTTGAAACCCTCAGAAATGTCACCAGCATTACTGAGGTGGGATAATCCGCCGCTGAAATACTTTTTGGTGTTTGGTCGTAGCAGGAATCGAACCCACGACCTTGTGTATGCAAGGCGGGCATGCTAACCATTGCACCACGGTGGCCCCAAAACCTAACAAAATTGAAATTTTTATATGAAAAACTTCTTTTGTCCATATCTCCTTAAATATGCGTCCTAGAGCGAAAAGGACTTTAATTCGTGACCACCCTCAAAAAATTGAAAAATCCACCCAAAACCTAAAAAATTGAAATTTTTATATGAAAAACTTCTTTTGCCCATATCTCCTAAACTAAGCGTCCTAGAGCGAAAAGGACTTTAATTCGTGACCACCCTCAAAAAATTGAAAAATCCACCCAAAACCTAAAAAAATTGAAATTTTTATATGAAAAACTTCTTTTGCCCATATCTCCTTAAATATGCGTCCTAGAGCGAAAAGGACTTTAATTCGTGACCACCCCCAAAAAATTGAAAAATCCACCCAAAACCTAAAAAAATTGAAATTTTTATATGAAAAACTTCTTTTGCCCATATCTCCTTAAATATGCGTCCTAGAGCGAAAAGGACTTTAATTCGTGACCACCCCCAAAAAATTGAAAAATCCACCCAAAACCTAAAAAAATTTAAATTTTTATGTGAAAAATTTCTTTTGCCCATATCTCCTTAAATATGCGTCCTAGAGCGAAAAGGACTTTAATTCGTGACCACCCTCAAAAAATTGAAAAATCCACCCAAAACCTAAAAAAATTGAAATTTTTATATGAAAAACTTCTTTTGCCCATATCTCCTTAAATATGCGTCCTAGAGCGAAAAGGACTTTAATTCGTGACCACCCTCAAAAAATTGAAAAATCCACCCAAAACCTAACAAAATTGAAATTTTTATATGAAAAACTTCTTTTGCCCATATCTCCTTAAATATGAGTCCTAGAGCGAAAAGGACTTTAATTCGTGACCACCCCCAAAAAATTGAAAAATCCACCCAAATCTTAAAAAAATTGAAATTTTTATATGAAAAACTTCTTTTGCCCATATCTCCTAAACTAAGCGTCCTAGAGCGAAAAGGACTTTAATTCGTGACCACCCTCAAAAAATTGAAAAATCCACCCAAAACCTAAAAAAATTGAAATTTTTATATGAAAAACTTCTTTTGCCCATATCTCCTTAAATATGCGTCCTAGAGCGAAAAGGACTTTAATTCGTGACCACCCTCAAAAAATTGAAAAATCCACCCAAAACCTAACAAAATTGAAATTTTTATATGAAAAACTTCTTTTGCCCATATCTCCTAAACTAAGCGTCCTAGAGCGAAAAGGACTTTAATTCGTGACCACCCTCAAAAAATTGAAAAATCCACCCAAAACCTAACAAAATTGAAATTTTTATATGAAAAACTTCTTTTGCCCATATCTCCTAAACTAAGCGTCCTAGAGCGAAAAGGACTTTAATTCGCGACCACCCTCAAAAAATTGAAAAATCCACCCAAAACCTAAAAAAATTGAAATTTTTATGTGAAAAACTTCTTTTGCCCATATCTCCTTAAATATGCGTCCTAGAGCGAAAAGGACTTTAATTGGTGACCACCCTCAAAAAATTGAAAAATCCACCCAAAACCTAAAAAAATTGAAATTTTTATATGAAAAACTTCTTTTGTCCATATCTCCTTAAATATGCGTCCTAGAGCGAAAAGGACTTTAATTCGTGACCACCCCCAAAAAATTGAAAAATCCACCCAAAACCTAAAAAAATTGAAATTTTTATATGAAAAACTTCTTTTGCCCATATCTCCTTAAATATGCGTCCTAGAGCGAAAAGGACTTTAATTCGTGACCACCCCCAAAAAATTGAAAAATCCACCCAAAACCTAACAAAATTGAAATTTTTATATGAAAAACTTCTTTTGTCCATATCTCCTTAAATATGCGTCCTAGAGCGAAAAGGACTTTAATTCGTGACCACCCTCAAAAAATTGAAAAATCCACCCAAAACCCAAAAAAATTGAAATTTTTATATGAAAAACTTCTTTTGCCCATATCTCCTTAAATATGTGTCCTAGAGCGAAAAGGACTTTAATTCGTGACCACCCCCAAAAAATTGAAAAATCCACCCAAAACCTAACAAAATTGAAATTTTTATATGAAAAACTTCTTTTGCCCATATCTCCTTAAATATGCGTCCTAGAGCGAAAAGGACTTTAATTCGTGACCACCCCCAAAAAATTTAAAAATCCACCCAAAACCTAAAAAAATTGAAATTTTTATGTGAAAAACTTCTTTTGTCCATATCTCCTTAAATATGCGTCCTAGAGCGAAAAGGACTTTAATTCGTGACCACCCTCAAAAAATTGAAAAATCCACCCAAAACCTAAAAAAATTGAAATTTTTATATGAAAAACTTCTTTTGCCCATATCTCCTTAAATATGCGTCCTAGAGCGAAAAGGACTTTAATTCGTGACCACCCTCAAAAAATTGAAAAATCCACCCAAAACCTAAAAAAATTGAAATTTTTATATGAAAAACTTCTTTTGTCCATATCTCCTTAAATATGCGTCCTAGAGCGAAAAGGACTTTAATTCGTGACCACCCCCAAAAAATTGAAAAATCCACCCAAAACCTAACAAAATTGAAATTTTTATATGAAAAACTTCTTTTGCCCATATCTCCTAAACTAAGCGTCCTAGAGCGAAAAGGACTTTAATTCGTGACCATCCTCAAAAAATTGAAAAATCCACCCAAAACCTAAAAAAATTAAAATTTTTATATGAAAAACTTCTTTTGCCCATATCTCCTTAAATATGCGTCCTAGAGCGAAAAGGACTTTAATTCGTGACCACCCCCAAAAAGTTGAAAAATCCACCCAAAACCTAAAAAAATTGAAATTTTTATATGAAAAACTTCTTTTGTCCATATCTCCTTAAATATGCGTCCTAGAGCGAAAAGGACTTTAATTCGTGACCACCCTCAAAAAATTTAAAAATCCACCCAAAACCTAACAAAATTGAAATTTTTATATGAAAAACTTCTTTTGCCCATATCTCCTAAACTAAGCGTCCTAGAGCGAAAAGGACTTTAATTCGTGACCACCCTCAAAAAATTGAAAAATCCACCCAAAACCTAACAAAATTGAAATTTTTATATGAAAAACTCTTTTGCCCATATCTCCTAAACTAAGCGTCCTAGAGCGAAAAGGACTTTAATTCGTGACCACCCCCAAAAAATTTAAAAATCCACCCAAAACCTAAAAAAATTGAAATTTTTATGTGAAAAACTTCTTTTGCCCATATCTCCTTAAATATGCGTCCTAGAGCGAAAAGGACTTTAATTCGTGACCACCCTCAAAAAATTGAAAAATCCACCCAAAACCTAAAAAAATTAAAATTTTTATATGAAAAACTTCTTTTGCCCATATCTCCTTAAATATGCGTCCTAGAGCGAAAAGGACTTTAATTCGTGACCACCCTCAAAAAATTGAAAAATCCACCCAAAACCTAAAAAAATTGAAATTTTTATATGAAAAACTTCTTTTGCCCATATCTCCTTAAATATGCGTCCTAGAGCGAAAAGGACTTTAATTCGTGACCACCCTCAAAAAATTGAAAAATCCACCCAAAACCTAACAAAATTGAAATTTTTATATGAAAAACTTCTTTTGTCCATATCTCCTTAAATATGCGTCCTAGAGCGAAAAGGACTTTAATTCGTGACCACCCTCAAAAAATTGAAAAATCCACCCAAAACCTAACAAAATTGAAATTTTTATATGAAAAACTTCTTTTGCCCATATCTCCTAAACTAAGCGTCCTAGAGCGAAAAGGACTTTAATTCGTGACCACCCTCAAAAAACTGAAAAATCCACCCAAAACCTAAAAAAAATGAAATTTTTATATGAAAAACTTCGTTTGCCCATATCTCCTTAAATATGCGTCCTAGAGCGAAAAGGACTTTAATTCGTGACCACCCCCAAAAAATTGAAAAATCCACCCAAAACCTAAAAAAATTGAAATTTTTATATGAAAAACTTCTTTTGTCCATATCTCCTTAAATATGCGTCCTAGAGCGAAAAGGACTTTAATTCGTGACCACACCCAAAAAATTTAAAAATCCACCCAAAACCTAAAAAAATTGAAATTTTTATATGAAAAACTTCTTTTTCCCATATCTCCTTAAATATGCGTCCTAGAGCGAAAAGGACTTTAATTCGTGACCACCCTCAAAAAATTGAAAAATCCACCCAAAACCTAACAAAATTGAAATTTTTATATGAAAAACTTCTTTTGTCCATATCTCCTTAAATATGCGTCCTAGAGCGAAAAGGACTTTAATTCGTGACCACCCCCAAAAAATTGAAAAATCCACCCAAAACCTAAAAAAATTGAAATTTTTATATGAAAAACTTCTTTTGTCCATATCTCCTTAAATATGCGTCCTAGAGCGAAAAGGACTTTAATTCGTGACCACCCCCAAAAAATTTAAAAATCCACCCAAAACCTAAAAAAATTGAAATTTTTATATGAAAAACTTCTTTTGCCCATATCTCCTAAACTAAGCGTCCTAGAGCGAAAAGGACTTTAATTCGTGACCACCCTCAAAAAATTGAAAAATCCACCCAAAACCTAACAAAATTGAAATTTTTATATGAAAAACTTCTTTTGCCCATATCTCCTAAACTAAGCGTCCTAGAGCGAAAAGGACTTTAATTCGTGACCACCCCAAAAAAATTGAAAAATCCACCCAAAACCTCAAAAAATTGAAATTTTTATATGAAAAACTTCTTTTGCCCATATCTCCTTAAATATGCGTCCTAGAGCGAAAAGGACTTTAATTCGTGACCACCCTCAAAAAATTGAAAAATCCACCCAAAACCTAACAAAATTGAAATTTTTATATGAAAAACTTCTTTTGTCCATATCTCCTTAAATATGCGTCCTAGAGCGAAAAGGACTTTAATTCGTGACCACCCCCAAAAAATTGAAAAATCCACCCAAAACCTAAAAAAATTGAAATTTTTATATGAAAAACTTCTTTTGTCCATATCTCCTTAAATATGCGTCCTAGAGCGAAAAGGACTTTAATTCGTGACCACCCCCAAAAAATTTAAAAATCCACCCAAAACCTAAAAAAATTGAAATTTTTATATGAAAAACTTCTTTTGCCCATATCTCCTAAACTAAGCGTCCTAGAGCGAAAAGGACTTTAATTCGTGACCACCCTCAAAAAATTGAAAAATCCACCCAAAACCTAAAAAAATTGAAATTTTTATATGAAAAACTTCTTTTGCCCATATCTCCTTAAATATGCGTCCTAGAGCGAAAAGGACTTTAATTCGTGACCACCCCCAAAAAATTTAAAAATCCACCCAAAACCTAAAAAAATTGAAATTTTTATGTGAAAAACTTCTTTTGTCCATATCTCCTTAAATATGCGTCCTAGGTTAGGTTAGGTTAGGTTAAAGTGGCAGCCCGATTAAGATTCAGGCTCACTTAGACTATTCAGTCCATTGTGATACCACATTAACTAAAAGTACCTATTACATATGGGCACTTCTAGTTTTAACCGCTGAACCTTCTTGATTATTTTTCTTTGTTGAACCAACCAGATTGTTCCAAAAATATTAGCAGACTGCTTAAGTTAACGTTTTCCAGATCCGCCAGTAATCTGAAGCTATATGCTCCTAAAAGTTGCTTGCGCTTTACACAAAATGCAGGACACTCACACAAGAGGTGTTTAATTGATTCTTTTTCCTCCGCATCATGACAGCTCATACAATAGTCATTATACTTCGCGCCAATAGTTTTTGCAAAATCTCCTATCAGGCAGCGACCCGTTATAGCAGATATCAGGAGTGATATCTGACGTCTCGAGAACATTAGCATATCTAGTGTGCGGTTTAAGTTGAAATGGGGCCATATTTGCTTGGTGTCGTTACAACCCTTGCAATTCTCCCATCGAACATTTGCCATCATAACAGCCTTCTCACGCAGCATGAGCTTGCAGGTAGCTAGGGGCATACCAACAAATTCTAGTTCCCCTGGAATATGTAAGGTAGTCCCTAGCCTTGCCAACTCATCCGCTTCGCAGTTCCCCGGTATGTTCCTATGGCCAGGCACCCATATTAGGTGAATATTGTACTGCTCAGCCATCTCATTGAGAGATTTGCGGCAATCGATGGCCGTTTTCGAGTTGAGGAACACAGAGTCCAAGGATTTTATTGCAGGTTGACTGTCTGAGTATATATTAATGCCCACATTTTTTGGAACATTACTTCTCAGCCAATTCGCCACCTCTCTTATTGCTAATATTTCAGCCTGAAAAACACTACAGTGATCAGGTAATCTTTTCGCTATTCGAAGTTCCAGATCTTTAGAATATACTCCGAAACCCACTTGGCCATCCAATTTGGAGCCATCAGTGTAGAAATCTATATATCTTTTATTCCCCGGGGTCCGTGTACACCACGCCTCACTGTTGGGAATTAGAGTCTCAAACTTTTTGTCGAAAAGTGGGCTCGCCAAAGTGTAATCCACTACGTTAGGCACATCTGGCATTATTTTGAGGACCGAACTGTGACCGTAACTTTTTTCCGACCACAGCGATAGCTCGCGCAACCGCACAGCCGTTGTTGCAGCTGACTGTTTGGCCAAAATGTCTAAAGGCAATAGATTCAGTATGACATTAAGGGAGTTTGTTCCTGTCTTGCTGAATGCACCTGAGATACACAAGCACGCCATACGCTGAACTTTGTCTAAACTTGTCGGCTGGTGAAGTGCCGGCCACCAGACTACAACACCATATAGCATTATAGGTCTAACCACTGCCGTGTATAGCCAATGTACAATTTTTGGTTTTAGTCCCCACTTTTTCCCTATTGCCTTTTTGCACGAGTATAAAGCTACCGTTGCTTTCCTCGCCCTTTCTTCAATATTAAGCTTAAAGTTCAGCTTCCTGTCCAAAATAACGCCAAGGTATTTTGCACACTCCCTAAAGGGAATTTCAATACCCCCTAAGGAAATGGGCCTAACCGTGGGAGTTTTGCGATCTTTGCAGTACATGACTATTTCTGTCTTTGCAGGATTTACCCCAAGACCATTATCTTTCGCCCATTTCTCAGTCATCCGGAGGGCTCTCTGTATAATATCTCTAATTGTTGATGGGAATTTTCCCCTGACTGCTATCGCCACATCATCTGCGTATGCCACCACTTGTATCCTTTCTTTTTCTAGGGAAACCAGAAGGTCGTTTATAGCAACATTCCAAAGAAGAGGTGATAGAACTCCTCCTTGAGGAGTGCCTCTGTTCACATACTTTTGTATGTTTGCTTGTCCTAGTGTGGCTGAAATACGTCTCTTCATTAGCAGTTCGTCTAACAGCCTGAGTATACATGGATCAACATTCAGAGTTGTCAGTCCATTTAATATCGAGCTCGGATGGACATTATTGAACGCCCCTTCGATGTCTAGAAACGCCACGATTGTGTATTCTTTGACAGATAGTGAGCTTTCAATAAAGCTGACTAGTTCATGTAGTGCGGTCTCAGTAGACCTGCCCTTCGAGTATGCATGCTGTCGTTTCGAAAACAAACTTGAGTCGATGCTAGTTCTAAGATAAATATCTATCATCCTCTCCAGAGTCTTAAGTAGGAATGAGGATAAGCTGATTGGTCGGAAATCCTTCGCCCTCGAGTGAGAGGCTTTTCCCGCTTTAGGTATGAAAACGACTTTTGTTTCCCTCCACTTTCCTGGGATATATGATAAGTTGATACATCCTTTATATATCACCGACAACCAGGGGATAATTTTGTCAGTTACAGCTTGTAACTCCGCCGGAGTAATTCCATCAGGTCCAGGGGATTTGAATGGTCCAAAGCTATTTAGCGCCCATCTTATTCTAGTTTCCGATACAATTTCCTCGACAGGAAACGACCGCTGAGCAACTGTGGCACCGCCAGTACATGGTTCAACCGTCTGATTTCCAGGAAAATGTGTGTCCAATAGTACCTCCAGCGTCTCCTCACTGGACGTTGTCCAATTGCCCTCCGATGTTTTAATGAAACCTGGAGCGGAGTTGGTGGATGCTAGAACCTTCCGTAGTCTGGAAGCCTCGGACGTATTCTCAATACTGCTGCAGTAAGCATTCCAAGAGTTATGCTGAGCATTTCTCAGTTCTCGCTTGTATCCTCTCAGATTCTTCTTGTAAGCGTCCCAGTCCTCAGGGGCTCTGGTGGACTTTGCCTTGTTAAAGAGCTTCCTGCAGGATTTCCTCATATTACTTAATTCCGTAGACCACCATGGTGGTCGATGTTTCCCCCTTGGCTTTCCTCTAGGGCATGCAGCTTTCAGTGAGATGTTGAAGGCCTTAGTAATCCGCTCCACTGCGTGTTCGATATCTTGCACATTTCTCATATTTATCTCTGTTATTTCCGGTATCATCATATTGAACGATTCCCTATACCTATTCCAGTCAGCTTTCCTAACATTTGGCGGAAATATGATCTTGGTGATATGAACATCAAATTTGAAACTGATGTAGCGATGATCTGAGAAGCTGTGTTCACTTAAAACCTGCCACTCAGATATCATTTCATTCAGTTCTTGCGAGGCCAAGTCCTAGAGCGAAAAGGACTTTAATTCGTGACCACCCTCAAAAAATTGAAAAATCCACCCAAAACCTAAAAAAATTGAAATTTTTATATGAAAAACTTCTTTTGCCCATATCTCCTTAAATATGCGTCCTAGAGCGAAAAGGACTTTAATTCGTGACCACCCTCAAAAAATTGAAAAATCCACCCAAAACCTAAAAAAATTGAAATTTTTATATGAAAAACTTCTTTTGTCCATATCTCCTTAAATATGCGTCCTAGAGCGAAAAGGACTTTAATTCGTGACCACCCCCAAAAAATTGAAAAATCCACCCAAAACCTAACAAAATTGAAATTTTTATATGAAAAACTTCTTTTGCCCATAGCTTATAAACTAAGCTTCCTAGAGCGAAAAGGACTTTAATTCGTGACCACCCTCAAAAAATTGAAAAATCCACCCAAAACCTAACAAAATTGAAATTTTTATATGAAAAACTTCTTTTGTCCATATCTCCTTAAATATGCGTCCTAGAGCGAAAAGGACTTTAATTCGTGACCACCCTCAAAAAATTGAAAAATCCACCCAAAAAATTTTTATGTGAAAAACTTCTTTTGCCCATATCTCCTTAAATATGCGTCCTAGAGCGAAAAGGACTTTAATTCGTGACCACCCTCAAAAAATTTAAAAATCCACCCACAACCTAACAAAATTGAAATTTTTATATGAAAAACTTCTTTTGCCCATATCTCCTAAACTAAGCGTCCTAGAGCGAAAAGGACTTTAATTCGTGACCACCCTCAAAAAATTGAAAAATCCACCCAAAACCTAACAAAATTGAAATTTTTATATGAAAAACTTCTTTTGCCCATATCTCCTAAACTAAGCGTCCTAGAGCGAAAAGGACTTTAATTCGTGACCACCCCCAAAAAATTTAAAAATCCACCCAAAACCTAAAAAAATTGAAATTTTTATGTGAAAAACTTCTTTTGCCCATATCTCCTTAAATATGCGTCCTAGAGCGAAAAGGACTTTAATTCGTGACCACCCTCAAAAAATTGAAAAATCCACCCAAAACCTAACAAAATTGAAATTTTTATGTGAAAAACTTCTTTTGTCCATATCTCCTTAAATATGCGTCCTAGAGCGAAAAGGACTTTAATTCGTGACCACCCTCAAAAAATTGAAAAATCCACCCAAAACCTAAAAAAATTTAAATTTTTATATGAAAAACTTCTTTTGCCCATATCTCCTTAAATATGCGTCCTAGAGCGAAAAGGACTTTAATTCGTGACCACCCTCAAAACATTGAAAAATCCACCCAAAACCTAAAAAAATTGAAATTTTTATATGAAAAACTTCTTTTGTCCATATCTCCTTAAATATGCGTCCTAGAGCGAAAAGGACTTTAATTCGTGACCACCCTCAAAAAATTGAAAAATCCACCCAAAACCTAACAAAATTGAAATTTTTATATGAAAAACTTCTTTTGCCCATATCTCCTAAACTAAGCGTCCTAGAGCGAAAAGGACTTTAATTCGTGACCACCCTCAAAAAACTGAAAAATCCACCCAAAACCTAAAAAAAATGAAATTTTTATATGAAAAACTTCTTTTGCCCATATCTCCTTAAATATGCGTCCTAGAGCGAAAAGGACTTTAATTCGTGACCACCCCCAAAAAGTTGAAAAATCCACCCAAAACCTAAAAAAATTGAAATTTTTATATGAAAAACTTCTTTTGTCCATATCTCCTTAAATATGCGTCCTAGAGCGAAAAGGACTTTAATTCGTGACCACACCCAAAAAATTTAAAAATCCACCCAAAACCTAAAAAAATTGAAATTTTTATATGAAAAACTTCTTTTGCCCATATCTCCTTAAATATGCGTCCTAGAGCGAAAAGGACTTTAATTCGTGACCACCCTCAAAAAATTGAAAAATCCACCCAAAACCTAACAAAATTGAAATTTTTATATGAAAAACTTCTTTTGTCCATATCTCCTTAAATATGCGTCCTAGAGCGAAAAGGACTTTAATTCGTGACCACCCCCAAAAAATTTAAAAATCCACCCAAAACCTAAAAAAATTGAAATTTTTATATGAAAAACTTCTTTTGTCCATATCTCCTTAAATATGCGTCCTAGAGCGAAAAGGACTTTAATTCGTGACCACCCTCAAAAAATTTAAAAATCCACCCAAAACCTAAAAAAATTGAAATTTTTATATGAAAAACTTCTTTTGCCCATATCTCCTTAAATATGCGTCCTAGAGCGAAAAGGACTTTAATTCGTGACCACCCCCAAAAAATTGAAAAATCCACCCAAAACTTAAAAAAATTGAAATTTTTATATGAAAAACTTCTTTTGCCCATATCTCCTTAAATATGCGTCCTAGAGCGAAAAGGACTTTAATTCGTGACCACCCCCAAAAAATTTAAAAATCCACCCAAAACCTAAAAAAATTGAAATTTTTATATGAAAAACTTCTTTTGCCCATTTCTCCTAAACTAAGCGTCCTAGAGCGAAAAGGACTTTAATTCGTGACCACCCTCAAAAAATTGAAAAATCCACCCAAAACCTAACAAAATTGAAATTTTTATATGAAAAACTTCTTTTGCCCATATCTCCTAAACTAAGCGTCCTAGAGCGAAAAGGACTTTAATTCGTGACCACCCTCAAA
Organism: Haematobia irritans; assembly: GCF_050003625.1. Classification (NCBI taxonomy): domain Eukaryota; kingdom Metazoa; phylum Arthropoda; class Insecta; order Diptera; family Muscidae; genus Haematobia; species Haematobia irritans. The sequence goes on along the minus strand of NC_134399.1, from coordinate 111,327,055 downwards.
AAATTGAAAAATCCACCCAAAACCTAAAAAAATTGAAATTTTTATATGAAAAACTTCTTTTGCCCATATCTCCTTAAATATGCGTCCTAGAGCGAAAAGGACTTTAATTCGTGACCACCCTCAAAAAATTGAAAAATCCACCCAAAACCTAACAAAATTGAAATTTTTATATGAAAAACTTCTTTTGCCCATATCTCCTAAACTAAGCGTCCTAGAGCGAAAAGGACTTTAATTCGTGACCACCCTCAAAAAATTGAAAAATCCACCCAAAACCTAAAAAAATTAAAATTTTTATATGAAAAACTTCTTTTGCCCATATCTCCTTAAATATGCGTCCTAGAGCGAAAAGGACTTTAATTCGTGACCACCCCCAAAAAGTTGAAAAATCCACCCAAAACCTAAAAAAATTGAAATTTTTATATGAAAAACTTCTTTTGCCCATATCTCCTTAAATATGCGTCCTAGAGCGAAAAGAACTTTAATTCGTGACCACCCCCAAAAAATTTAAAAATCGACACAAAACCTAAAAAAATTGAAATTTTTATATGAAAAACTTCTTTTGCCCATATCTCCTTAAATAGAGTCCTAGAGCGAAAAGGACTTTAATTCGTGACCACCCCCAAAAAATTGAAAAATCCACCCAAAACTTAAAAAAATTGAAATTTTTATGTGAAAAACTTCTTTTGCCCATATCTCCTTAAATATGCGTCCTAGAGCGAAAAGGACTTTAATTCGTGACCACCCTCAAAAAATTGAAAAATCCACCCAAAACCTAAAAAAATTAAAATTTTTATATGAAAAACTTCTTTTGCCCATATCTCCTTAAATATGCGTCCTAGAGCGAAAAGGACTTTAATTCGTGACCACCCTCAAAAAATTGAAAAATCCACCCAAAACCTAAAAAAATTGAAATTTTTATATGAAAAACTTCTTTTGCCCATATCTCCTAAACTAAGCGTCCTAGAGCGAAAAGGACTTTAATTCGTGACAACCCTCAAAAAATTGAAAAATCCACCCAAAACCTAACAAAATTGAAATTTTTATATGAAAAACTTCTTTTGTCCATATCTCCTTAAATATGCGTCCTAGAGCGAAAAGGACTTTAATTCGTGACCACCCCCAAAAAATTTAAAAATCCACCCAAAACCTAACAAAATTGAAATTTTTATATGAAAAACTTCTTTTGCCCATATATCCTTAAATATGCGTCCTAGAGCGAAAAGGACTTTAATTCGTGACCACCCCCAAAAAATTGAAAAATCCACCCAAAACTTAAAAAAATTGAAATTTTTATATGAAAAACTTCTTTTGCCCATATCTCCTTAAATATGCGTCCTAGAGCGAAAAGGACTTTAATTCGTGACCACCCCCAAAAAATTTAAAAATCCACCCAAAACCTAAAAAAATTGAAATTTTTATATGAAAAACTTCTTTTGCCCATATCTCCTAAACTAAGCGTCCTAGAGCGAAAAGGACTTTAATTCGTGACCACCCTCAAAAAATTGAAAAATCCACCCAAAACCTAACAAAATTGAAATTTTTATATGAAAAACTTCTTTTGCCCATATCTCCTAAACTAAGCGTCCTAGAGCGAAAAGGACTTTAATTCGTGACCACCCTCAAAAAATTGAAAAATCCACCCAAAACCTAAAAAAATTGAAATTTTTATATGAAAAACTTCTTTTGCCCATATCTCCTTAAATATGCGTCCTAGAGCGAAAAGGACTTTAATTCGTGACCACCCTCAAAAAATTGAAAAATCCACCCAAAACCTAACAAAATTGAAATTTTTATATGAAAAACTTCTTTTGCCCATATCTCCTAAACTAAGCGTCCTAGAGCGAAAAGGACTTTAATTCGTGACCACCCTCAAAAAATTGAAAAATCCACCCAAAACCTAAAAAAATTAAAATTTTTATATGAAAAACTTCTTTTGCCCATATCTCCTTAAATATGCGTCCTAGAGCGAAAAGGACTTTAATTCGTGACCACCCCCAAAAAGTTGAAAAATCCACCCAAAACCTAAAAAAATTGAAATTTTTATATGAAAAACTTCTTTTGCCCATATCTCCTTAAATATGCGTCCTAGAGCGAAAAGAACTTTAATTCGTGACCACCCCCAAAAAATTTAAAAATCGACACAAAACCTAAAAAAATTGAAATTTTTATATGAAAAACTTCTTTTGCCCATATCTCCTTAAATAGAGTCCTAGAGCGAAAAGGACTTTAATTCGTGACCACCCCCAAAAAATTGAAAAATCCACCCAAAACTTAAAAAAATTGAAATTTTTATGTGAAAAACTTCTTTTGCCCATATCTCCTTAAATATGCGTCCTAGAGCGAAAAGGACTTTAATTCGTGACCACCCTCAAAAAATTGAAAAATCCACCCAAAACCTAAAAAAATTGAAATTTTTATATGAAAAACTTCTTTTGCCCATATCTCCTAAACTAAGCGTCCTAGAGCGAAAAGGACTTTAATTCGTGACCACCCTCAAAAAATTGAAAAATCCACCCAAAACCTAACAAAATTGAAATTTTTATATGAAAAACTTCTTTTGTCCATATCTCCTTAAATATGCGTCCTAGAGCGAAAAGGACTTTAATTCGTGACCACCCCCAAAAAATTTAAAAATCCACCCAAAACCTAACAAAATTGAAATTTTTATATGAAAAACTTCTTTTGTCCATATCTCCTTAAATATGCGTCCTAGAGCGAAAAGGACTTTAATTCGTGACCACCCCCAAAAAATTGAAAAATCCACCCAAAACCTAAAAAAATTGAAATTTTTATATGAAAAACTTCTTTTGTCCATATCTCCTTAAATATGCGTCCTAGAGCGAAAAGGACTTTAATTCGTGACCACCCCCAAAAAATTGAAAAATCCACCCAAAACCTAAAAAAATTGAAATTTTTATATGAAAAACTTCTTTTGTCCATATCTCCTTAAATATGCGTCCTAGAGCGAAAAGGACTTTAATTCGTGACCACCCTCAAAAAATTGAAAAATCCACCCAAAACCTAAAAAAATTGAAATTTTTATATGAAAAACTTCTTTTGCCCATATCTCCTTAAATATGCGTCCTAGAGCGAAAAGGACTTTAATTCGTGACCACCCTCAAAAAATTTAAAAATCGACACAAAACCTAAAAAAATTGAAATTTTTATATGAAAAACTTCTTTTGCCCATATCTCCTTAAATATGCGTCCTAGAGCGAAAAGGACTTTAATTCGTGACCACCCCCAAAAAATTGAAAAATCCACCCAAAACCTAAAAAAATTGAAATTTTTATATGAAAAACTTCTTTTGCCCATATCTCCTTAAATATGCGTCCTAGAGCGAAAAGGACTTTAATTCGTGACCACCCCCAAAAAATTGAAAAATCCACCCAAAACTTAAAAAAATTGAAATTTTTATATGAAAAACTTCTTTTGCCCATATCTCCTTAAATATGCGTCCTAGAGCGAAAAGGACTTTAATTCGTGACCACCCCCAAAAAATTTAAAAATCCACCCAAAACCTAAAAAAATTGAAATTTTTATATGAAAAACTTCTTTTGCCCATATCTCCTTAAATATGCGTCCTAGAGCGAAAAGGACTTTAATTCGTGACCACCCTCAAAAAATTGAAAAATCCACCCAAAACCTAACAAAATTGAAATTTTTATATGAAAAACTTCTTTTGCCCATATCTCCTAAACTAAGCGTCCTAGAGCGAAAAGGACTTTAATTCGTGACCACCCTCAAAAAATTGAAAAATCCACCCAAAACCTAACAAAATTGAAATTTTTATATGAAAAACTTCTTTTGCCCATATCTCCTAAACTAAGCGTCCTAGAGCGAAAAGGACTTTAATTCGTGACCACCCTCAAAAAATTGAAAAATCCACCCAAAACCTAACAAAATTGAAATTTTTATATGAAAAACTTCTTTTGTCCATATCTCCTTAAATATGCGTCCTAGAGCGAAAAGGACTTTAATTCGTGACCACCCTCAAAAAATTGAAAAATCCACCCAAAACCTAACAAAATTGAAATTTTTATATGAAAAACTTCTTTTGCCCATATCTCCTTAAATATGCGTCCTAGAGCGAAAAGGACTTTAATTCGTGACCACCCTCAAAAAATTTAAAAATCCACCCAAAACCTAACAAAATTGAAATTTTTATATGAAAAACTTCTTTTGCCCATATCTCCTAAACTAAGCGTCCTAGAGCGAAAAGGACTTTAATTCGTGACCACCCTCAAAAAATTGAAAAATCCACCCAAAACCTAACAAAATTGAAATTTTTATATGAAAAACTTCTTTTGCCCATATCTCCTAAACTAAGCGTCCTAGAGCGAAAAGGACTTTAATTCGTGACCACCCTCAAAAAATTGAAAAATCCACCCAAAACCTAAAAAAATTGAAATTTTTATATGAAAAATTTCTTTTGCCCATATCTCCTTAAATATGCGTCCTAGAGCGAAAAGGACTTTAATTCGTGACCACCCTCAAAAAATTGAAAAATCCACCCAAAACCTAAAAAAATTGAAATTTTTATATGAAAAACTTCTTTTGCCCATATCTCCTAAACTAAGCGTCCTAGAGCGAAAAGGACTTTAATTCGTGACCACCCTCAAAAAATTGAAAAATCCACCCAAAACCTAACAAAATTGAAATTTTTATATGAAAAACTTCTTTTGTCCATATCTCCTTAAATATGCGTCCTAGAGCGAAAAGGACTTTAATTCGTGACCACCCTCAAAAAATTGAAAAATCCACCCAAAAAATTTTTATGTGAAAAACTTCTTTTGCCCATTTCTCCTTAAATATGCGTCCTAGAGCGAAAAGGACTTTAATTCGTGACCACCCTCAAAAAATTGAAAAATCCACCCAAAACCTAAAAAAATTGAAATTTTTATATGAAAAACTTCTTTTGCCCATATCTCCTTAAATATGCGTCCTAGAGCGAAAAGGACTTTAATTCGTGACCACCCTCAAAAAATTGAAAAATCCACCCAAAACCTAACAAGATTGAAATTTTTATATGAAAAACTTCTTTTGTCCATATCTCCTTAAATATGCGTCCTAGAGCGAAAAGGACTTTAATTCGTGACCACCCCCAAAAAATTTAAAAATCCACCCAAAACCTAACAAAATTGAAATTTTTATATGAAAAACTTCTTTTGCCCATATCTCCTAAACTAAGCGTCCTAGAGCGAAAAGGACTTTAATTCGTGACCACCCTCAAAAAATTTAAAAATCCACCCAAAACCTAACAAAATTGAAATTTTTATATGAAAAACTTCTTTTGTCCATATCTCCTTAAATATGCGTCCTAGAGCGAAAAGGACTTTAATTCGTGACCACCCCCAAAAAATTTAAAAATCCACCCAAAACCTAAAAAAATTGAAATTTTTATATGAAAAACTTCTTTTGCCCATATCTCCTTAAATATGCGTCCTAGAGCGAAAAGGACTTTAATTCGTGACCACCCTCAAAAAATTGAAAAATCCACCCAAAACCTAACAAAATTGAAATTTTTATATGAAAAACTTCTTTTGCCCATATCTCCTAAACTAAGCGTCCTAGAGCGAAAAGGACTTTAATTCGTGACCACCCTCAAAAAATTGAAAAATCCACCCAAAACCTAACAAAATTGAAATTTTTATATGAAAAACTTCTTTTGCCCATATCTCCTAAACTAAGCGTCCTAGAGCGAAAAAGACTTTAATTCGTGACCACCCTCAAAAAATTGAAAAATCCACCCAAAACCTAAAAAAATTGAAATTTTTATATGAAAAACTTCTTTTGCCCATATCTCCTAAACTAAGCGTCCTAGAGCGAAAAGGACTTTAATTCGTGACCACCCCCAAAAAATTGAAAAATCCACCCAAAACCTAAAAAAAATTAAATTTTTATATGAAAAACTTCTTTTGCCCATATCTCCTTAAATATGCGTCCTAGAGCGAAAAGGACTTTAATTCGTGACCACCCTCAAAAAATTGAAAAATCCACCCAAAACCTAACAAAATTGAAATTTTTATATGAAAAACTTCTTTTGCCCATATCTCCTAAACTAAGCGTCCTAGAGCGAAAAGGACTTTAATTCGTGACCACCCTCAAAAAATTGAAAAATCCACCCAAAACCTAACAAAATTGAAATTTTTATATGAAAAACTTCTTTTGCCGATATCTCCTAAACTAAGCGTCCTGGAGCGAAAAGGACTTTAATTCGTGACCACCCTCAAAAAATTGAAAAATCCACCCAAAACCTAACAAAATTGAAATTTTTATATGAAAAACTTCTTTTGTCCATATCTCCTTAAATATGCGTCCTAGAGCGAAAAGGACTTTAATTCGTGACCACCCTCAAAAAATTGAAAAATCCACCCAAAACCTAACAAAATTGAAATTTTTATATGAAAAACTTCTTTTGCCCATATCTCCTAAACTAAGCGTCCTAGAGCGAAAAGGACTTTAATTCGTGACCACCCTCAAAAAATTGAAAAATCCACCCAAAACCTAAAAAAATTAAAATTTTTATATGAAAAACTTCTTTTGCCCATATCTCCTTAAATATGCGTCCTAGAGCGAAAAGGACTTTAATTCGTGACCACCCCCAAAAAGTTGAAAAATCCACCCAAAACCTAAAAAAATTGAAATTTTTATATGAAAAACTTCTTTTGCCCATATCTCCTTAAATATGCGTCCTAGAGCGAAAAGGACTTTAATTCGTGACCACCCCCAAAAAATTTAAAAATCGACACAAACCTAAAAAAATTGAAATTTTTATATGAAAAACTTCTTTTGCCCATATCTCATTAAATATGAGTCCTAGAGCGAAAAGGACTTTAATTCGTGACCAACCCCAAAAAATTTAAAAATCCACCCAAAACCTAAAAAAATTGAAATTTTTATATGAAAAACTTCTTTTGTCCATATCTCCTTAAATATGCGTCCTAGAGCGAAAAGGACTTTAATTCGTGACCACCCCCAAAAAATTGAAAAATCCACCCAAAACCTAAAAAAATTGAAATTTTTATATGAAAAACTTCTTTTGCCCATATCTCCTTAAATATGCGTCCTAGAGCGAAAAGGACTTTAATTCGTGACCACCCTCAAAAAATTGAAAAATCCACCCAAAACCTAACAAAATTGAAATTTTTATATGAAAAACTTCTTTTGTCCATATCTCCTTAAATATGCGTCCTAGAGCGAAAAGGACTTTAATTCGTGACCACCCCCAAAAAATTTAAAAATCCACCCAAAACCTAAAAAAATTGAAATTTTTATATGAAAAACTTCTTTTGCCCATATCTCCTTAAATATGCGTCCTAGAGCGAAAAGGACTTTAATTCGTGACCACCCCCAAAAAATTTAAAAATCCACCCAAAACCTAAAAAAATTGAAATTTTTATGTGAAAAACTTCTTTTGCCCATATCTCCTTAAATATGCGTCCTAGAGCGAAAAGGACTTTAATTCGTGACCACCCCCAAAAAATTTAAAAATCCACCCAAAACCTAAAAAAATTGAAATTTTTATATGAAAAACTTCTTTTGCCCATATCTCCTTAAATATGCGTCCTAGAGCGAAAAGGACTTTAATTCGTGACCACCCCCAAAAAATTGAAAAATCCACCCAAAACCTAACAAAATTGAAATTTGTATATGAAAAACTTCTTTTGTCCATATCTCCTTAAATATGCGTCCTAGAGCGAAAAGGACTTTAATTCGTGACCACCCCCAAAAAATTTAAAAATCCACCCAAAAAATAAAAAAATTGAAATTTTTATGTGAAAAACTTGTTTTGCCCATATCTCCTTAAATATGCGTCCTAGAGCGAAAAGGACTTTAATTCGTGACCACCCTCAAAAAATTGAAAAATCCACCCAAAACCTAACAAAATTGAAATTTTTATATGAAAAACTTCTTTTGCCCATATCTCCTAAACTAAGCGTCCTAGAGCGAAAAGGACTTTAATTCGTGACCACCCCCAAAAAATTTAAAAATCCACCCAAAACCTAAAAAAATTGAAATTTTTATATGAAAAACTTCTTTTGCCCATATCTCCTTAAATATGAGTCCTAGAGCGAAAAGGACTTTAATTCGTGACCACCCCCAAAAAATTGAAAAATCCACCCAAAACTTAAAAAAATTGAAATTTTTATATGAAAAACTTCTTTTGCCCATATCTCCTTAAATATGCGTCCTAGAGCGAAAAGGACTTTAATTCGTGACCACCCCCAAAAAATTGAAAAATCCACCCAAAACCTAAAAAAATTGAAATTTTTATATGAAAAACTTCTTTTGCCCATATCTCCTTAAATATGCGTCCTAGAGCGAAAAGGACTTTAATTCGTGACCACCCCCAAAAAATTTAAAAATCCACCCAAAACCTAAAAAAATTGAAATTTTTATATGAAAAACTTCTTTTGCCCATATCTCCTTAAATATGCGTCCTAGAGCGAAAAGGACTTTAATTCGTGACCACCCTCAAAAAATTGAAAAATCCACCCAAAACCTAAAAAAATTGAAATTTTTATATGAAAAACTTCTTTTGCCCATATCTCCTTAAATATGCGTCCTAGAGCGAAAAGGACTTTAATTCGTGACCACCCTCAAAAAATTGAAAAATCCACCCAAAACCTAACAAAATTGAAATTTTTATATGAAAAACTTCTTTTGCCCATATCTCCTAAACTAAGCGTCCTAGAGCGAAAAGGACTTTAATTCGTGACCACCCCCAAAAAATTGAAAAATCCACCCAAAACCTAAAAAAATTGAAATTTTTATATGAAAAACTTCTTTTGCCCATATCTCCTTAAATATGCGTCCTAGAGCGAAAAGGACTTTAATTCGTGACCACCCCCAAAAAATTGAAAAATCCACCCAAAACCTAAAAAAATTAAAATTTTTATATGAAAAACTTCTTTTGCCCATATCTCCTTAAATATGCGTCCTAGAGCGAAAAGGACTTTAATTAGTGACCACCCTCAAAAAATTGAAAAATCCACCCAAAACCTAAAAAAATTGAAATTTTTATGTGAAAAACTTCTTTTGCCCATATCTCCTTAAATATGCGTCCTAGAGCGAAAAGGACTTTAATTCGTGACCACCCCCAAAAAATTTAAAAATCCACCCAAAACCTAAAAAAATTGAAATTTTTATATGAAAAACTTCTTTTGCCCATATCTCCTTAAATATGCGTCCTAGAGCGAAAAGGACTTTAATTCGTGACCACCCTCAAAAAATTGAAAAATCCACCCAAAACCTAAAAAAATTGAAATTTTTATGTGAAAAACTTCTTTTGCCCATATCTCCTTAAATATGCGTCCTAGAGCGAAAAGGACTTTAATTCGTGACCACCCTCAAAAAATTGAAAAATCCACCCAAAACTTAAAAAAATTGAAATTTTTATATGAAAAACTTCTTTTGCCCATATCTCCTTAAATATGCGTCCTAGAGCGAAAAGGACTTTAATTCGTGACCACCCCCAAAAAATTTAAAAATCCACCCAAAACCTAAAAAAATTGAAATTTTTATATGAAAAACTTCTTTTGTCCATATCTCCTTAAATATGCGTCCTAGAGCGAAAAGGACTTTAATTCGTGACCACCCCCAAAAAATTGAAAAATCCACCCAAAACCTAAAAAAATTGAAATTTTTATATGAAAAACTTCTTTTGTCCATATCTCCTTAAATATGCGTCCTAGAGCGAAAAGGACTTTAATTCGTGACCACCCCCAAAAAATTGAAAAATCCACCCAAAACCTAACAAAATTGAAATTTTTATATGAACAACTTCTTTTGTCCATATCTCCTTAAATATGCGTCCTAGAGCGAAAAGGACTTTAATTCGTGACCACCCCCAAAAAATTGAAAAATCCACCCAAAACCTAAAAAAATTGAAATTTTTATATGAAAAACTTCTTTTGCCCATATCTCCTTAAATATGCGTCCTAGAGCGAAAAGGACTTTAATTCGTGACCACCCCCAAAAAATTGAAAAATCGACACAAAACCTAAAAAAATTGAAATTTTTATATGAAAAACTTCTTTTGTCCATATCTCCTTAAATATGCGTCCTAGAGCGAAAAGGACTTTAATTCGTGACCACCCCCAAAAAATTGAAAAATCCACCCAAAACCTAAAAAAATTGAAATTTTTATATGACAAACTTCTTTTGCCCATATCTCCTTAAATATGAGTCCTAGAGCGAAAAGGACTTTAATTCGTGACCACCCCCAAAAAGTTGAAAAATCCACCCAAAACCTAACAAAATTGAAATTTTTATATGAAAAACTTCTTTTGTCCATATCTCCTTAAATATGCGTCCTACAGCGAAAAGGACTTTAATTCGTGACCACCCCCAAAAAATTGAAAATTCCACCCAAAACCTAAAAAAATTGAAATTTTTATGTGAAAAACTTCTTTTGCCCATATCTCCTTAAATATGCGTCCTAGAGCGAAAAGGACTTTAATTCGTGACCACCCCCAAAAAATTGAAAAATCCACCCAAAATTTAAAAAAATTGAAATTTTTATATGAAAAACTTCTTTTGCCCATATCTCCTTAAATATGCGTCCTAGAGCGAAAAGGACTTTAATTCGTGACCACCCCCAAAAAATTGAAAAATCCACCCAAAACCTAAAAAAATTGAAATTTTTATATGAAAAACTTCTTTTGTCCATATCTCCTTAAATATGCGTCCTAGAGCGAAAAGGACTTTAATTCGTGACCACCCCCAAAAAATTGAAAAATCCACCCAAAACCTAAAAAAATTGAAATTTTTATATGAAAAACTTCTTTTGCCCATATCTCCTTAAATATGCGTCCTAGAGCGAAAAGGACTTTAATTCGTGACCACCCTCAAAAAATTGAAAAATCCACCCAAAACCTAACAAAATTGAAATTTTTATATGCAAAACTTCTTTTGTCCATATCTCCTTAAATATGCGTCCTAGAGCGAAAAGGACTTTAATTCGTGACCACCCTCAAAAAATTGAAAAATCCACCCAAAACCTAAAAAATTGAAATTTTTATATGAAAAACTTCTTTTGCCCATATCTCCTTAAATATGCGTCCTAGAGCGAAAAGGACTTTAATTCGTGACCACACCCAAAAAATTTAAAAATCGACACAAAACCTAAAAAAATTGAAATTTTTATGTGAAAAACTTCTTTTGCCCATATCTCCTTAAATATGCGCCCTAGAGCGAAAAGGACTTTAATTCGTGACCACCCCCAAAAAATTGAAAAATCCACCCAAAATTTAAAAAAATTGAAATTTTTATATGAAAAACTTCTTTTGCCCATATCTCCTTAAATATGCGTCCTAGAGCGAAAAGGACTTTAATTCGTGACCACCCCCAAAAAATTGAAAAATCCACCCAAAACCTAAAAAAATTGAAATTTTTATATGAAAAACTTCTTTTGTCCATATCTCCTTAAATATGCGTCCTAGAGCGAAAAGGACTTTAATTCGTGACCACCCCCAAAAAATTGAAAAATCCACCCAAAACCTAAAAAAATTGAAATTTTTATATGAAAAACTTCTTTTGCCCATATCTCCTTAAATATGCGTCCTAGAGCGAAAAGGACTTTAATTCGTGACCACCCTCAAAAAATTGAAAAATCCACCCAAAACCTAACAAAATTGAAATTTTTATATGCAAAACTTCTTTTGTCCATATCTCCTTAAATATGCGTCCTAGAGCGAAAAGGACTTTAATTCGTGACCACCCTCAAAAAATTGAAAAATCCACCCAAAACCTAAAAAATTTAAATTTTTATATGAAAAACTTCTTTTGCCCATATCTCCTTAAATATGCGTCCTAGAGCGAAAAGGACTTTAATTCGTGACCACACCCAAAAAATTTAAAAATCGACACAAAACCTAAAAAAATTGAAATTTTTATGTGAAAAACTTCTTTTGCCCATATCTCCTTAAATATGCGTCCTAGAGCGAAAAGGACTTTAATTCGTGACCACCCCCAAAAAATTGAAAAATCCACCCAAAATTTAAAAAAATTGAAATTTTTATATGAAAAACTTCTTTTGCCCATATCTCCTTAAATATGCGTCCTAGAGCGAAAAGGACTTTAATTCGTGACCACCCCCAAAAAATTTAAAAATCCACCCAAAACCTAAAAAAATTGAAATTTTTATATGAAAAACTTCTTTTGTCCATATCTCCTTAAATATGCGTCCTAGAGCGAAAAGGACTTTAATTCGTGACCTCCCCCAAAAAATGGAAAAATCCACCCAAAACCTAAAAAAATTGAAATTTTTATATGAAAAACTTCTTTTGCCCATATCTCCTTAAATATGCGTCCTAGAGCGAAAAGGACTTTAATTCGTGACCACCCCCAAAAAATTTAAAAATCCACCCAAAACCTAAAAAAATTGAAATTTTTATGTGAAAAACTTCTTTTGCCCATATCTCCTTAAATATGCGTCCTAGAGCGAAAAGGACTTTAATTCGTGACCACCCTCAAAAAATTGAAAAATCCACCCAAAACCTAAAAAAATTGAAATTTTTATATGAAAAGCTTCTTTTGCCCATATCTCCTTAAATATGCGTCCTAGAGCGAAAAGGACTTTAATTCGTGACCACCCTCAAAAAATTGAAAAATCCACCCAAAACCTAACAAAATTGAAATTTTTATATGAAAAACTTCTTTTGCCCATATCTCCTAAACTAAGCGTCCTAGAGCGAAAAGGACTTTAATTCGTGACCACCCTCAAAAAATTGAAAAATCCACCCAAAACCTAAAAAAATTGAAATTTTTATATGAAAAACTTCTTTTGCCCATATCTCCTTAAATATGCGTCCTAGAGCGAAAAGGACTTTAATTCGTGACCACCCTCAAAAAATTGAAAAATCCACCCAAAACCTAAAAAAATTGAAATTTTTATATGAAAAACTTCTTTTGCCCATATCTCCTTAAATATGCGTCCTAGAGCGAAAAGGACTTTAATTCGTGACCAACCCCAAAAAATTGAAAAATCCACCCAAAACCTAAAAAAATTGAAATTTTTATATGAAAAACTTCTTTTGCCCATATCTCCTTAAATATGCGTCCTAGAGCGAAAAGGACTTTAATTCGTGACCACCCCCAAAAAATTTAAAAATCCACCCAAAACCTAAAAAAATTGAAATTTTTATGTGAAAAACTTCTTTTGCCCATATCTCCTAAACTAACCGTCCTAGAGCGAAAAGGACTTTAATTCGTGACCACCCTCAAAAAATTGAATAATCCACCCAAAACCTAACAAAATTGAAATTTTTATATGAAAAACTTCTTTTGTCCATATCTCCTTAAATATGCGTCCTAGAGCGAAAAGGACTTTAATTCGTGACCACCCCCAAAAAATTTAAAAATCCACCCAAAACCTAAAAAAATTGAAATTTTTATGTGAAAAACTTCTTTTGCCCATATCTCCTTAAATATGCGTCCTAGAGCGAAAAGGACTTTAATTCGTGACCACACCCAAAAAATTTAAAAATCGACACAAAACCTAAAAAAATTGAAATTTTTATATGAAAAACTTCTTTTGCCCATATCTCCTTAAATATGCGTCCTAGAGCGAAAAGGACTTTAATTCGTGACCACCCTCAAAAAATTTAAAAATCCACCCAAAACCTAACAAAATTGAAATTTTTATATGAAAAACTTCTTTTGCCCATATCTCCTAAACTAAGCGTCCTAGAGCGAAAAGGACTTTAATTCGTGACCACCCTCAAAAAATTGAAAAATCCACCCAAAACCTAAAAAAATTGAAATTTTTATATGAAAAACTTCTTTTGCCCATATCTCCTTAAATATGCGTCCTAGAGCGAAAAGGACTTTAATTCGTGACCACCCTCAAAAAATTGAAAAATCCACCCAAAACCTAACAAAATTGAAATTTTTATATGAAAAACTTCTTTTGCCCATATCTCCTTAAATATGCGTCCTAGAGCGAAAAGGACTTTAATTCGTGACCACCCCCAAAAAATTTAAAAATCCACCCAAAACCTAAAAAAATTGAAATTTTTATATGAAAAACTTCTTTTGCCCATATCTCCTTAAATATGCGTCCTAGAGCGAAAAGGACTTTAATTCGTGACCACCCTCAAAAAATTTAAAAATCCACCCAAAACCTAAAAAAATTGAAATTTTTATATGAAAAACTTCTTTTGTCCATATCTCCTTAAATATGCGTCCTAGAGCGAAAAGGACTTTAATTCGTGACCACCCCCAAAAAATTTAAAAATCCACCCAAAACCTAAAAAAATTGAAATTTTTATGTGAAAAACTTCTTTTGCCCATATCTCCTTAAATATGCGTCCTAGAGCGAAAAGGACTTTAATTCGTGACCACACCCAAAAAATTTAAAAATCGACACAAAACCTAAAAAAATTGAAATTTTTATATGAAAAACTTCTTTTGCCCATATCTCCTTAAATATGCGTCCTAGAGCGAAAAGGACTTTAATTCGTGACCACCCTCAAAAAATTTAAAAATCCACCCAAAACCTAACAAAATTGAAATTTTTATATGAAAAACTTCTTTTGCCCATATCTCCTAAACTAAGCGTCCTAGAGCGAAAAGGACTTTAATTCGTGACCACCCTCAAAAAATTGAAAAATCCACCCAAAACCTAAAAAAATTGAAATTTTTATATGAAAAACTTCTTTTGCCCATATCTCCTTAAATATGCGTCCTAGAGCGAAAAGGACTTTAATTCGTGACCACCCTCAAAAAATTGAAAAATCCACCCAAAACCTAACAAAATTGAAATTTTTATATGAAAAACTTCTTTTGCCCATATCTCCTTAAATATGCGTCCTAGAGCGAAAAGGACTTTAATTCGTGACCACCCCCAAAAAATTTAAAAATCCACCCAAAACCTAAAAAAATTGAAATTTTTATATGAAAAACTTCTTTTGCCCATATCTCCTTAAATATGCGTCCTAGAGCGAAAAGGACTTTAATTCGTGACCACCCTCAAAAAATTTAAAAATCCACCCAAAACCTAAAAAAATTGAAATTTTTATATGAAAAGCTTCTTTTGCCCATATCTCCTTAAATATGCGTCCTAGAGCGAAAAGGACTTTAATTCGTGACCACCCTCAAAAAATTGAAAAATCCACCCAAAACCTAACAAAATTGAAATTTTTATATGCAAAACTTCTTTTGTCCATATCTCCTTAAATATGCGTCCTAGAGCGAAAAGGACTTTAATTCGTGACCACCCTCAAAAAATTGAAAAATCCACCCAAAACCTAAAAAATTGAAATTTTTATATGAAAAACTTCTTTTGCCCATATCTCCTTAAATATGCGTCCTAGAGCGAAAAGGACTTTAATTCGTGACCACACCCAAAAAATTTAAAAATCGACACAAAACCTAAAAAAATTGAAATTTTTATGTGAAAAACTTCTTTTGCCCATATCTCCTTAAATATGCGTCCTAGAGCGAAAAGGACTTTAATTCGTGACCACCCCCAAAAAATTGAAAAATCCACCCAAAATTTAAAAAAATTGAAATTTTTATATGAAAAACTTCTTTTGCCCATATCTCCTTAAATATGCGTCCTAGAGCGAAAAGGACTTTAATTCGTGACCACCCCCAAAAAATTTAAAAATCCACCCAAAACCTAAAAAAATTGAAATTTTTATATGAAAAACTTCTTTTGTCCATATCTCCTTAAATATGCGTCCTAGAGCGAAAAGGACTTTAATTCGTGACCTCCCCCAAAAAATGGAAAAATCCACCCAAAACCTAAAAAAATTGAAATTTTTATATGAAAAACTTCTTTTGCCCATATCTCCTTAAATATGCGTCCTAGAGCGAAAAGGACTTTAATTCGTGACCACCCCCAAAAAATTTAAAAATCCACCCAAAACCTAAAAAAATTGAAATTTTTATGTGAAAAACTTCTTTTGCCCATATCTCCTTAAATATGCGTCCTAGAGCGAAAAGGACTTTAATTCGTGACCACCCTCAAAAAATTGAAAAATCCACCCAAAACCTAAAAAAATTGAAATTTTTATATGAAAAGCTTCTTTTGCCCATATCTCCTTAAATATGCGTCCTAGAGCGAAAAGGACTTTAATTCGTGACCACCCTCAAAAAATTGAAAAATCCACCCAAAACCTAACAAAATTGAAATTTTTATATGAAAAACTTCTTTTGCCCATATCTCCTAAACTAAGCGTCCTAGAGCGAAAAGGACTTTAATTCGTGACCACCCTCAAAAAATTGAAAAATCCACCCAAAACCTAAAAAAATTGAAATTTTTATATGAAAAACTTCTTTTGCCCATATCTCCTTAAATATGCGTCCTAGAGCGAAAAGGACTTTAATTCGTGACCACCCTCAAAAAATTGAAAAATCCACCCAAAACCTAAAAAAATTGAAATTTTTATATGAAAAACTTCTTTTGCCCATATCTCCTTAAATATGCGTCCTAGAGCGAAAAGGACTTTAATTCGTGACCAACCCCAAAAAATTGAAAAATCCACCCAAAACCTAAAAAAATTGAAATTTTTATATGAAAAACTTCTTTTGCCCATATCTCCTTAAATATGCGTCCTAGAGCGAAAAGGACTTTAATTCGTGACCACCCCCAAAAAATTTAAAAATCCACCCAAAACCTAAAAAAATTGAAATTTTTATGTGAAAAACTTCTTTTGCCCATATCTCCTAAACTAACCGTCCTAGAGCGAAAAGGACTTTAATTCGTGACCACCCTCAAAAAATTGAAAAATCCACCCAAAACCTAACAAAATTGAAATTTTTATATGAAAAACTTCTTTTGTCCATATCTCCTTAAATATGCGTCCTAGAGCGAAAAGGACTTTAATTCGTGACCACCCCCAAAAAATTTAAAAATCCACCCAAAACCTAAAAAAATTGAAATTTTTATGTGAAAAACTTCTTTTGCCCATATCTCCTTAAATATGCGTCCTAGAGCGAAAAGGACTTTAATTCGTGACCACACCCAAAAAATTTAAAAATCGACACAAAACCTAAAAAAATTGAAATTTTTATATGAAAAACTTCTTTTGCCCATATCTCCTTAAATATGCGTCCTAGAGCGAAAAGGACTTTAATTCGTGACCACCCTCAAAAAATTTAAAAATCCACCCAAAACCTAACAAAATTGAAATTTTTATATGAAAAACTTCTTTTGCCCATATCTCCTAAACTAAGCGTCCTAGAGCGAAAAGGACTTTAATTCGTGACCACCCTCAAAAAATTGAAAAATCCACCCAAAACCTAAAAAAATTGAAATTTTTATATGAAAAACTTCTTTTGCCCATATCTCCTTAAATATGCGTCCTAGAGCGAAAAGGACTTTAATTCGTGACCACCCTCAAAAAATTGAAAAATCCACCCAAAACCTAACAAAATTGAAATTTTTATATGAAAAACTTCTTTTGCCCATATCTCCTTAAATATGCGTCCTAGAGCGAAAAGGACTTTAATTCGTGACCACCCCCAAAAAATTTAAAAATCCACCCAAAACCTAAAAAAATTGAAATTTTTATATGAAAAACTTCTTTTGCCCATATCTCCTTAAATATGCGTCCTAGAGCGAAAAGGACTTTAATTCGTGACCACCCTCAAAAAATTTAAAAATCCACCCAAAACCTAAAAAAATTGAAATTTTTATATGAAAAACTTCTTTTGTCCATATCTCCTTAAATATGCGTCCTAGAGCGAAAAGGACTTTAATTCGTGACCACCCTCAAAAAATTGAAAAATCCACCCAAAACCTAACAAAATTGAAATTTTTATATGAAAAACTTCTTTTGTCCATATCTCCTTAAATATGCGTCCTAGAGCGAAAAGGACTTTAATTCGTGACCACCCCCAAAAAATTTAAAAATCCACCCAAAACCTAAAAAAATTGAAATTTTTATGTGAAAAACTTCTTTTGCCCATATCTCCTTAAATATGCGTCCTAGAGCGAAAAGGACTTTAATTCGTGACCACACCCAAAAAATTTAAAAATCGACACAAAACCTAAAAAAATTGAAATTTTTATATGAAAAACTTATTTTGCCCATATCTCCTTAAATATGCGTCCTAGAGCGAAAAGGACTTTAATTCGTGACCACCCTCAAAAAATTTAAAAATCCACCCCAAACCTAACAAAATTGAAATTTTTATATGAAAAACTTCTTTTGCCCATATCTCCTAAACTAAGCGTCCTAGAGCGAAAAGGACTTTAATTCGTGACCACCCTCAAAAAATTGAAAAATCCACCCAAAACCTAAAAAAATTGAAATTTTTATATGAAAAACTTCTTTTGCCCATATCTCCTTAAATATGCGTCCTAGAGCGAAAAGGACTTTAATTCGTGACCACCCTCAAAAAATTGAAAAATCCACCCAAAACCTAACAAAATTGAAATTTTTATATGAAAAACTTCTTTTGCCCATATCTCCTTAAATATGCGTCCTAGAGCGAAAAGGACTTTAATTCGTGACCACCCCCAAAAAATTTAAAAATCCACCCAAAACCTAAAAAAATTGAAATTTTTATATGAAAAACTTCTTTTGCCCATATCTCCTTAAATATGCGTCCTAGAGCGAAAAGGACTTTAATTCGTGACCACCCTCAAAAAATTTAAAAATCCACCCAAAACCTAAAAAATTAAAATTTTTATATGAAAAACTTCTTTTGTCCATATCTCCTTAAATATGCGTCCTAGAGCGAAAAGGACTTTAATTCGTGACCACCCCCAAAAAATTTAAAAATCCACCCAAAACCTAAACAAATTGAAATTTTTATGTGAAAAACTTCTTTTGCCCATATCTCCTTAAATATGCGTCCTAGAGCGAAAAGGACTTTAATTCGTGACCACCCTCAAAAAATTGAAAAATCCACCCAAAACCTAAAAAAATTGAAATTTTTATATGAAAAACTTCTTTTGCCCATATCTCCTTAAATATGCGTCCTAGAGCGAAAAGGACTTTAATTCGTGACCACCCTCAAAAAATTGAAAAATCCACCCAAAACCTAAAAAAATTGAAATTTTTATATGAAAAACTTCTTTTGCCCATATCTCCTAAACTAAGCGTCCTAGAGCGAAAAGGACTTTAATTCGTGACCACCCTCAAAAAATTGAAAAATCCACCCAAAACCTAAAAAAATTGAAATTTTTATATGAAAAACTTCTTTTGCCCATATCTCCTAAACTAAGCGTCCTAGAGCGAAAAGGACTTTAATTCGTGACCACCCCCAAAAAATTGAAAAATCCACCCAAAACCTAAAAAAATTGAAATTTTTATATGAAAAACTTCTTTTGCCCATATCTCCTTAAATATGCGTCCTAGAGCGAAAAGGACTTTAATTCGTGACCACCCTCAAAAAATTGAAAAATCCACCCAAAACCTAACAAAATTGAAATTTTTATATGAAAAACTTCTTTTGTCCATATCTCCTTAAATATGCATCCTAGAGCGAAAAGGACTTTAATTCGTGACCACCCCCAAAAAATTGACAAATCCACCCAAAACCTAAAAAAATTGAAATTTTTATATGAAAAACTTCTTTTGCCCATATCTCCTTAAATATGCGTCCTAGAGCGAAAAGGACTTTAATTCGTGACCACCCTCAAAAAATTGAAAAATCCACCCAAAACCTAACAAAATTGAAATTTTTATATGAAAAACTTCTTTTGTCCATATCTCCTTAAATATGCGTCCTAGAGCGAAAAGGACTTTAATTCGTGACCACCCCCAAAAAATTGAAAAATCCACCCAAAACCTAAAAAAATTGAAATTTTTATATGAAAAACTTCTTTTGCCCATATCTCCTTAAATATGCGTCCTAGAGCGAAAAGGACTTTAATTCGTGACCACCCCCAAAAAATTGAAAAATCCACCCAAAACCTAAAAAAATTGAAATTTTTATATGAAAAACTTCTTTTGCCCATATCTCCTTAAATATGCGTCCTAGAGCGAAAAGGACATTAATTCGTGACCACCCCCAAAAAATTTAAAAATCCACCCAAAACCTAAAAAAATTGAAATTTTTATGTGAAAAACTTCTTTTGCCCATATCTCCTTAAATATGCGTCCTAGAGCGAAAAGGACTTTAATTCGTGACCACACCAAAAAATTTAAAAATCGACACAAAACCTAAAAAAATTGAAATTTTTATATGAAAAACTTCTTTTGTCCATATCTCCTTAAATATGAGTCCTAGAGCGAAAAGGACTTTAATTCGTGAACACCCCCAAAAAATTGAAAAATCCACCCAAAACTTAAAAAAATTGAAATTTTTATATGAAAAACTTCTTTTGCCCATATCTCCTTAAATATGCGTCCTAGAGCGAAAAGGACTTTAATTCGTGACCACACCCAAAAAATTTAAAAATCGACACAAAACCTAAAAAAATTGAAATTTTTATGTGAAAAACTTCTTTTGCCCATATCTCCTTAAATATGCGTCCTAGAGCGAAAAGGACTTTAATTCGTGACCACCCTCAAAAAATTGAAAAATCCACCCAAAACCTAAAAAAATTGAAATTTTTATATGAAAAACTTCTTTTGCCCATATCTCCTTAAATATGCGTCCTAGAGCGAAAAGGACTTTAATTCGTGACCACCCTCAAAAAATTGAAAAATCCACCCAAAACCTAAAAATATTGAAATTTTTATATGAAAAACTTCTTTTGCCCATATCTCCTTAAATATGCGTCCTAGAGCGAAAAGGACTTTAATTCGTGACCACCCCCAAAAAATTTAAAAATCCACCCAAAACCTAAAAAAATTGAAATTTTTATATGAAAAACTTCTTTTGCCCATATCTCCTTAAATATGCGTCCTAGAGCGAAAAGGACTTTAATTCGTGACCACCCCCAAAAAATTTAAAAATCCACCCAAAACCTAAAAAAATTGAAATTTTTATGTGAAAAACTTCTTTTGCCCATATCTCCTTAAATATGCGTCCTAGAGCGAAAAGGACTTTAATTCGTGACCACCCCCAAAAAATTGAAAAATCCACCCAAAACCTAAAAAAATTGAAATTTTTATATGAAAAACTTCTTTTGTCCATATCTCCTTAAATATGCGTCCTAGAGCGAAAAGGACTTTAATTCGTGACCACCCCCAAAAAATTGAAAAATCCACCCAAAACTTAAAAAAATTGAAATTTTTATATGAAAAACTTCTTTTGCCCATATCTCCTTAAATATGCGTCCTAGAACGAAAAGGACTTTAATTCGTGACCACCCCCAAAAAATTGAAAAATCCACCCAAAACTTAAAAAAATTGAAATTTTTATATGAAAAACTTCTTTTGCCCATATCTCCTTAAATATGCGTCCTAGAGCGAAAAGGACTTTAATTCGTGACCACCCCCAAAAAATTGATAAATCCACCTAAAACCTAAAAAAATTGAAATTTTTATATGAAAAACTTCTTTTGTCCATATCTCCTTAAAAATGCGTCCTAGAGCGAAAAGGACTTTAATTCGTGACCACCCCCAAAAAATTTAAAAATCCACCCAAAACCTAAAAAAATTGAAATTTTTATATGAAAAACTTCTTTTGCCCATATCTCCTTAAATATGCGTCCTAGAGCGAAAAGGACTTTAATTCGTGACCACCCCCAAAAAATTTAAAAACCCACCCAAAACCTAAAAAAATTGAAATTTTTATGTGAAAAACTTCTTTTGCCCATATCTCCTTAAATATGCGTCCTAGAGCGAAAAGGACTTTAATTCGTGACCACCCTCAAAAAATTGAAAAATCCACCCAAAACCTAACAAAATTGAAATTTTTATATGAAAAACTTCTTTTGCCCATATCTCCTAAACTAAGCGTCCTAGAGCGAAAAGGACTTTAATTCGTGACCACCCTCAAAAAATTGAAAAATCCACCCAAAACCTAAAAAAATTGAAATTTTTATATGAAAAACTTCTTTTGCCCATATCTCCTAAACTAAGCGTCCTAGAGCGAAAAGGACTTTAATTCGTGACCACCCTCAAAAAATTGAAAAATCCACCCAAAACCTAAAAAAATTGAAATTTTTATATGAAAAACTTCTTTTGTCCATATCTCCTTAAATATGCGTCCTAGAGCGAAAAGGACTTAAATTCGTGACCACCCCCAAAAAATTTAAAAATCCACCCAAAACCTAAAAAAATTGAAATTTTTATATGAAAAACTTCTTTTGCCCATATCTCCTTAAATATGCGTCCTAGAGCGAAAAGGACTTTAATTCGTGACCACCCTCAAAAAATTGAAAAATCCACCCAAAACCTAAAAAAATTGAAATTTTTATATGAAAAACTTCTTTTGCCCATATCTCCTAAACTAAGCGTCCTAGAGCGAAAAGGACTTTAATTCGTGACCACCCTCAAAAAATTGAAAAATCCACCCAAAACCTAACAAAATTGAAATTTTTATATGAAAAACTTCTTTTGTCCATATCTCCTTAAATATGCGTCCTAGAGCGAAAAGGACTTTAATTCGTGACCACCCCCAAAAAATTTAAAAATCCACCCAAAACCTAAAAAAATTGAAATTTTTATATGAAAAACTTCTTTTGCCCATATCTCCTTAAATATGCGTCCTAGAGCGAAAAGGACTTTAATTCGTGACCACCCCCAAAAAATTGAAAAATCCACCCAAAACCTAAAAAAATTGAAATTTTTATATGAAAAACTTCTTTTGCCCATATCTCCTTAAATATGCGTCCTAGAGCGAAAAGGACTTTAATTCGTGACCACCCCCAAAAAATTTAAAAATCCACCCAAAACCTAAAAAAATTGAAATTTTTATGTGAAAAACTTCTTTTGCCCATATCTCCTTAAATATGCGTCCTAGAGCGAAAAGGACTTTAATTCGTGACCACACCCAAAAAATTTAAAAATCGACACAAAACCTAAAAAAATTGAAATTTTTATATGAAAAACTTCTTTTGTCCATATCTCCTTAAATATGAGTCCTAGAGCGAAAAGGACTTTAATTCGTGACCACCCCCAAAAAATTGAAAAATCCACCCAAAACTTAAAAAAATTGAAATTTTTGTATGAAAAACTTCTTTTGTCCATATCTCCTTAAATATGCGTCCTAGAGCGAAAAGGACTTTAATTCGTGACCACACCCAAAAAATTTAAAAATCGACACAAAAACTAAAAAAATTGAAATTTTTATGTGAAAAACTTCTTTTGCCCATATCTCCTTAAATATGCGTCCTAGAGCGAAAAGGACTTTAATTCGTGACCACCCTCAAAAAATTGAAAAATCCACCCAAAACCTAAAAAAATTGAAATTTTTATATGAAAAACTTCTTTTGCCCATATCTCCTTAAATATGCGTCCTAGAGCGAAAAGGACTTTAATTCGTGACCACCCTCAAAAAATTGAAAAATCCACCCAAAACCTAAAAAAAGTGAAATTTTTATATGAAAAACTTCTTTTGCCCATATCTCCTTAAATATGCGTCCTAGAGCGAAAAGGACTTTAATTCGTGACCACCCCCAAAAAATTTAAAAATCCACCCAAAACCTAAAAAAATTGAAATTTTTATATGAAAAACTTCTTTTGCCCATATCTCCTTAAATATGCGTCTTAGAGCGAAAAGGACTTTAATTCGTGACCACCCCCAAAAAATTTAAAAATCCACCCAAAACCTAAAAAAATTGAAATTTTTATGTGAAAAACTTCTTTTGCCCATATCTCCTTAAATATGCGTCCTAGAGCGAAAAGGACTTTAATTCGTGACCACCCCCAAAAAATTGAAAAATCCACCCAAAACCTAAAAAAATTGAAATTTTTATATGAAAAACTTCTTTTGTCCATATCTCCTTAAATATGCGTCCTAGAGCGAAAAGGACATTAATTCGTGACCACCCCCAAAAAATTTAAAAATCCACCCAAAACCTAAAAAAATTGAAATTTTTATGTGAAAAACTTCTTTTGCCCATATCTCCTTAAATATGCGTCCTAGAGCGAAAAGGACTTTAATTCGTGACCACACCAAAAAATTTAAAAATCGACACAAAACCTAAAAAAATTGAAATTTTTATATGAAAAACTTTTTTTGTCCATATCTCCTTAAATATGAGTCCTAGAGCGAAAAGGACTTTAATTCGTGACCACCCCCAAAAAATTGAAAAATCCACCCAAAACTTAAAAAAATTGAAATTTTTATATGAAAAACTTCTTTTGCCCATATCTCCTTAAATATGCGTCCTAGAGCGAAAAGGACTTTAATTCGTGACCACACCCAAAAAATTTAAAAATCGACACAAAACCTAAAAAAATTGAAATTTTTATGTGAAAAACTTCTTTTGCCCATATCTCCTTAAATATGCGTCCTAGAGCGAAAAGGACTTTAATTCGTGACCACCCTCAAAAAATTGAAAAATCCACCCAAAACCTAAAAAAATTGAAATTTTTATATGAAAAACTTCTTTTGCCCATATCTCCTTAAATATGCGTCCTAGAGCGAAAAGGACTTTAATTCGTGACCACCCTCAAAAAATTGAAAAATCCACCCAAAACCTAAAAATATTGAAATTTTTATATGAAAAACTTCTTTTGCCCATATCTCCTTAAATATGCGTCCTAGAGCGAAAAGGACTTTAATTCGTGACCACCCCCAAAAAATTTAAAAATCCACCCAAAACCTAAAAAAATTGAAATTTTTATATGAAAAACTTCTTTTGCCCATATCTCCTTAAATATGCGTCCTAGAGCGAAAAGGACTTTAATTCGTGACCACCCCCAAAAAATTTAAAAATCCACCCAAAACCTAAAAAAATTGAAATTTTTATGTGAAAAACTTCTTTTGCCCATATCTCCTTAAATATGCGTCCTAGAGCGAAAAGGACTTTAATTCGTGACCACCCCCAAAAAATTGAAAAATCCACCCAAAACCTAAAAAAATTGAAATTTTTATATGAAAAACTTCTTTTGTCCATATCTCCTTAAATATGCGTCCTAGAGCGAAAAGGACTTTAATTCGTGACCACCCCCAAAAAATTGAAAAATCCACCCAAAACTTAAAAAAATTGAAATTTTTATATGAAAAACTTCTTTTGCCCATATCTCCTTAAATATGCGTCCTAGAGCGAAAAGGACTTTAATTCGTGACCACCCCCAAAAAATTGAAAAATCCACCCAAAACTTAAAAAAATTGAAATTTTTATATGAAAAACTTCTTTTGCCCATATCTCCTTAAATATGCGTCCTAGAGCGAAAAGGACTTTAATTCGTGACCACCCCCAAAAAATTGATAAATCCACCTAAAACCTAAAAAAATTGAAATTTTTATATGAAAAACTTCTTTTGTCCATATCTCCTTAAATATGCGTCCTAGAGCGAAAAGGACTTTAATTCGTGACCACCCCCAAAAAATTTAAAAATCCACCCAAAACCTAAAAAAATTGAAATTTTTATATGAAAAACTTCTTTTGCCCATATCTCCTTAAATATGCGTCCTAGAGCGAAAAGGACTTTAATTCGTGACCACCCCCAAAAAAATTAAATATCCACCCAAAACCTAAAAAAATTGAAATTTTTATGTGAAAAACTTCTTTTGCCCATATCTCCTTAAATATGCGTCCTAGAGCGAAAAGGACTTTAATTCGTGACCACCCTCAAAAAATTGAAAAATCCACCCAAAACCTAAAAAAATTGAAATTTTTATGTGAAAAACTTCTTTTGCCCATATCTCCTTAAATATGCGTCCTAGAGCGAAAAGGACTTTAATTCGTGACCACCCTCAAAAAATTGAAAAATCCACCCAAAACCTAAAAAAATTGAAATTTTTATATGAAAAACTTCTTTTGCCCATATCTCCTTAAATATGCGTCCTAGAGCGAAAAGGACTTTAATTCGTGACCACCCTCAAAAAATTGAAAAATCCACCCAAAACCTAAAAATATTGAAATTTTTATATGAAAAACTTCTTTTGCCCATATCTCCTTAAATATGCGTCCTAGAGCGAAAAGGACTTTAATTCGTGACCACCCCCAAAAAATTTAAAAATCCACCCAAAACCTAAAAAAATTGAAATTTTTATATGAAAAACTTCTTTTGCCCATATCTCCTTAAATATGCGTCCTAGAGCGAAAAGGACTTTAATTCGTGACCACCCCCAAAAAATTTAAAAATCCACCCAAAACCTAAAAAAATTGAAATTTTTATGTGAAAAACTTCTTTTGCCCATATCTCCTTAAATATGCGTCCTAGAGCGAAAAGGACTTTAATTCGTGACCACCCCCAAAAAATTGAAAAATCCACCCAAAACCTAAAAAAATTGAAATTTTTATATGAAAAACTTCTTTTGTCCATATCTCCTTAAATATGCGTCCTAGAGCGAAAAGGACTTTAATTCGTGACCACCCCCAAAAAATTGAAAAATCCACCCAAAACTTAAAAAAATTGAAATTTTTATATGAAAAACTTCTTTTGCCCATATCTCCTTAAATATGCGTCCTAGAACGAAAAGGACTTTAATTCGTGACCACCCCCAAAAAATTGAAAAATCCACCCAAAACTTAAAAAAATTGAAATTTTTATATGAAAAACTTCTTTTGCCCATATCTCCTTAAATATGCGTCCTAGAGCGAAAAGGACTTTAATTCGTGACCACCCCCAAAAAATTGATAAATCCACCTAAAACCTAAAAAAATTGAAATTTTTATATGAAAAACTTCTTTTGTCCATATCTCCTTAAAAATGCGTCCTAGAGCGAAAAGGACTTTAATTCGTGACCACCCCCAAAAAATTTAAAAATCCACCCAAAACCTAAAAAAATTGAAATTTTTATATGAAAAACTTCTTTTGCCCATATCTCCTTAAATATGCGTCCTAGAGCGAAAAGGACTTTAATTCGTGACCACCCCCAAAAAATTTAAATATCCACCCAAAACCTAAAAAAATTGAAATTTTTATGTGAAAAACTTCTTTTGCCCATATCTCCTTAAATATGCGTCCTAGAGCGAAAAGGACTTTAATTCGTGACCACCCTCAAAAAATTGAAAAATCCACCCAAAACCTAACAAAATTGAAATTTTTATATGAAAAACTTCTTTTGCCCATATCTCCTTAAATATGCGTCCTAGAGCGAAAAGGACTTTAATTCGTGACCACCCCCAAAAAATTTAAAAATCCACCCAAAACCTAAAAAAATTGAAATTTTTATATGAAAAACTTCTTTTGCCCATATCTCCTTAAATATGCGTCCTAGAGCGAAAAGGACTTTAATTCGTGACCACCCTCAAAAAATTGAAAAATCCACCCAAAACCTAAAAAAATTGAAATTTTTATATGAAAAACTTCTTTTGCCCATATCTCCTAAACTAAGCGTCCTAGAGCGAAAAGGACTTTAATTCGTGACCACCCTCAAAAAATTGAAAAATCCACCCAAAACCTAACAAAATTGAAATTTTTATATGAAAAACTTCTTTTGTCCATATCTCCTTAAATATGCGTCCTAGAGCGAAAAGGACTTTAATTCGTGACCACCCCCAAAAAATTTAAAAATCCACCCAAAACCTAAAAAAATTGAAATTTTTATATGAAAAACTTCTTTTGCCCATATCTCCTTAAATATGCGTCCTAGAGCGAAAAGGACTTTAATTCGTGACCACCCCCAAAAAATTGAAAAATCCACCCAAAACCTAAAAAAATTGAAATTTTTATATGAAAAACTTCTTTTGCCCATATCTCCTTAAATATGCGTCCTAGAGCGAAAAGGACTTTAATTCGTGACCACCCCCAAAAAATTGAAAAATCCACCCAAAACCTAAAAAAATTGAAATTTTTATGTGAAAAACTTCTTTTGCCCATATCTCCTTAAATATGCGTCCTAGAGCGAAAAGGACTTTAATTCGTGACCACACCCAAAAAATTTAAAAATCGACACAAAACCTAAAAAAATTGAAATTTTTATATGAAAAACTTCTTTTGTCCATATCTCCTTAAATATGAGTCCTAGAGCGAAAAGGACTTTAATTCGTGACCACCCCCAAAAAATTGAAAAATCCACCCAAAACTTAAAAAAATTGAAATTTTTATATGAAAAACTTCTTTTGTCCATATCTCCTTAAATATGCGTCCTAGAGCGAAAAGGACTTTAATTCGTGACCACACCCAAAAAATTTAAAAATCGACACAAAAACTAAAAAAATTGAAATTTTTATGTGAAAAACTTCTTTTGCCCATATCTCCTTAAATATGCGTCCTAGAGCGAAAAGGACTTTAATTCGTGACCACCCTCAAAAAATTGAAAAATCCACCCAAAACCTAAAAAAATTGAAATTTTTATATGAAAAACTTCTTTTGCCCATATCTCCTTAAATATGCGTCCTAGAGCGAAAAGGACTTTAATTCGTGACCACCCTCAAAAAATTGAAAAATCCACCCAAAACCTAAAAAAAGTGAAATTTTTATGTGAAAAACTTCTTTTGCCCATATCTCCTTAAATATGCGTCCTAGAGCGAAAAGGACTTTAATTCGTGACCACCCCCAAAAAATTTAAAAATCCACCCAAAACCTAAAAAAATTGAAATTTTTATATGAAAAACTTCTTTTGCCCATATCTCCTTAAATATGCGTCTTAGAGCGAAAAGGACTTTAATTCGTGACCACCCCCAAAAAATTTAAAAATCCACCCAAAACCTAAAAAAATTGAAATTTTTATGTGAAAAACTTCTTTTGCCCATATCTCCTTAAATATGCGTCCTAGAGCGAAAAGGACTTTAATTCGTGACCACCCCCAAAAAATTGAAAAATCCACCCAAAACCTAAAAAAATTGAAATTTTTATATGAAAAACTTCTTTTGTCCATATCTCCTTAAATATGAGTCCTAGAGCGAAAAGGACTTTAATTCGTGACCACCCCCAAAAAATTGAAAAATCCACCCAAAACTTAAAAAAATTGAAATTTTTATATGAAAAACTTCTTTTGCCCATATCTCCTTAAATATGCGTCCTAGAGCGAAAAGGACTTTAATTCGTGACCACACCCAAAAAATTTAAAAATCGACACAAAACCTAAAAAAATTGAAATTTTTATGTGAAAAACTTCTTTTGCCCATATCTCCTTAAATATGCGTCCTAGAGCGAAAAGGACTTTAATTCGTGACCACCCTCAAAAAATTGAAAAATCCACCCAAAACCTAAAAAAATTGAAATTTTTATATGAAAAACTTCTTTTGCCCATATCTCCTTAAATATGCGTCCTAGAGCGAAAAGGACTTTAATTCGTGACCACCCTCAAAAAATTGAAAAATCCACCCAAAACCTAAAAATATTGAAATTTTTATATGAAAAACTTCTTTTGCCCATATCTCCTTAAATATGCGTCCTAGAGCGAAAAGGACTTTAATTCGTGACCACCCCCAAAAAATTTAAAAATCCACCCAAAACCTAAAAAAATTGAAATTTTTATATGAAAAACTTCTTTTGCCCATATCTCCTTAAATATGCGTCCTAGAGCGAAAAGGACTTTAATTCGTGACCACCCCCAAAAAATTTAAAAATCCACCCAAAACCTAAAAAAATTGAAATTTTTATGTGAAAAACTTCTTTTGCCCATATCTCCTTAAATATGCGTCCTAGAGCGAAAAGGACTTTAATTCGTGACCACCCCCAAAAAATTGAAAAATCCACCCAAAACCTAAAAAAATTGAAATTTTTATATGAAAAACTTCTTTTGTCCATATCTCCTTAAATATGCGTCCTAGAGCGAAAAGGACTTTAATTCGTGACCACCCCCAAAAAATTGAAAAATCCACCCAAAACTTAAAAAAATTGAAATTTTTATATGAAAAACTTCTTTTGCCCATATCTCCTTAAATATGCGTCCTAGAGCGAAAAGGACTTTAATTCGTGACCACCCCCAAAAAATTGAAAAATCCACCCAAAACTTAAAAAAATTGAAATTTTTATATGAAAAACTTCTTTTGCCCATATCTCCTTAAATATGCGTCCTAGAGCGAAAAGGACTTTAATTCGTGACCACCCCCAAAAAATTGATAAATCCACCTAAAACCTAAAAAAATTGAAATTTTTATATGAAAAACTTCTTTTGTCCATATCTCCTTAAATATGCGTCCTAGAGCGAAAAGGACTTTAATTCGTGACCACCCCCAAAAAATTTAAAAATCCACCCAAAACCTAAAAAAATTGAAATTTTTATATGAAAAACTTCTTTTGCCCATATCTCCTTAAATATGCGTCCTAGAGCGAAAAGGACTTTAATTCGTGACCACCCCCAAAAAAATTAAATATCCACCCAAAACCTAAAAAAATTGAAATTTTTATGTGAAAAACTTCTTTTGCCCATATCTCCTTAAATATGCGTCCTAGAGCGAAAAGGACTTTAATTCGTGACCACCCTCAAAAAATTGAAAAATCCACCCAAAACCTAAAAAAATTGAAATTTTTATGTGAAAAACTTATTTTGCCCATATCTCCTTAAATATGCGTCCTAGAGCGAAAAGGACTTTAATTCGTGACCACCCTCAAAAAATTGAAAAATCCACCCAAAACCTAACAAAATTGAAATTTTTATATGAAAAACTTCTTTTGCCCATATCTCCTTAAATATGCGTCCTAGAGCGAAAAGGACTTTAATTCGTGACCACCCCCAAAAAATTTAAAAATCCACCCAAAACCTAAAAAAATTGAAATTTTTATATGAAAAACTTCTTTTGCCCATATCTCCTTAAATATGCGTCCTAGAGCGAAAAGGACTTTAATTCGTGACCACCCTCAAAAAATTGAAAAATCCACCCAAAACCTAAAAAAATTGAAATTTTTATATGAAAAACTTCTTTTGCCCATATCTCCTAAACTAAGCGTCCTAGAGCGAAAAGGACTTTAATTCGTGACCACCCTCAAAAAATTGAAAAATCCACCCAAAACCTAACAAAATTGAAATTTTTATATGAAAAACTTCTTTTGTCCATATCTCCTTAAATATGCGTCCTAGAGCGAAAAGGACTTTAATTCGTGACCACCCCCAAAAAATTTAAAAATCCACCCAAAACCTAAAAAAATTGAAATTTTTATATGAAAAACTTCTTTTGCCCATATCTCCTTAAATATGCGTCCTAGAGCGAAAAGGACTTTAATTCGTGACAACCCCCAGAAAATTGAAAAATCCACCCAAAACCTAAAAAAATTGAAATTTTTATATGAAAAACTTCTTTTGCCCATATCTCCTTAAATATGCGTCCTAGAGCGAAAAGGACTTTAATTCGTGACCACCCCCAAAAAATTTAAAAATCCACCCAAAACCTAAAAAAATTGAAATTTTTATGTGAAAAACTTCTTTTGCCCATATCTCCTTAAATATGCGTCCTAGAGCGAAAAGGACTTTAATTCGTGACCACACCCAAAAAATTTAAAAATCGACGCAAAACCTAAAAAAATTGAAATTTTTATATGAAAAACTTCTTTTGTCCATATCTCCTTAAATATGAGTCCTAGAGCGAAAAGGACTTTAATTCGTGACCACCCCCAAAAAATTGAAAAATCCACCCAAAACTTAAAAAAATTGAAATTTTTATATGAAAAACTTCTTTTGTCCATATCTCCTTAAATATGCGTCCTAGAGCGAAAAGGACTTTAATTCGTGACCACACCCAAAAAATTTAAAAATCGACACAAAACCTAAAAAAATTGAAATTTTTATGTGAAAAACTTCTTTTGCCCATATCTCCTTAAATATGCGTCCTAGAGCGAAAAGGACTTTAATTCGTGACCACCCTCAAAAAATTGAAAAATCCACCCAAAACCTAAAAAAATTGAAATTTTTATATGAAAAACTTCTTTTGCCCATATCTCCTTAAATATGCGTCCTAGAGCGAAAAGGACTTTAATTCGTGACCACCCTCAAAAAATTGAAAAATCCACCCAAAACCTAAAAAAAATGAAATTTTTATATGAAAAACTTCTTTTGCCCATATCTCCTTAAATATGCGTCCTAGAGCGAAAAGGACTTTAATTCGTGACCACCCCCAAAAAATTTAAAAATCCACCCAAAACCTAAAAAAATTGAAATTTTTATATGAAAAACTTCTTTTGCCCATATCTCCTTAAATATGCGTCTTAGAGCGAAAAGGACTTTAATTCGTGACCACCCCCAAAAAATTTAAAAATCCACCCAAAACCTAAAAAAATTGAAATTTTTATGTGAAAAACTTCTTTTGCCCATATCTCCTTAAATATGCGTCCTAGAGCGAAAAGGACTTTAATTCGTGACCACCCCCAAAAAATTGAAAAATCCACCCAAAACCTAAAAAAATTGAAATTTTTATATGAAAAACTTCTTTTGTCCATATCTCCTTAAATATGCGTCCTAGAGCGAAAAGGACTTTAATTCGTGACCACCCCCAAAAAATTGAAAAATCCACCCAAAACTTAAAAAAATTGAAATTTTTATATGAAAAACTTCTTTTGCCCATATCTCCTTAAATATGCGTCCTAGAGCGAAAAGGACTTTAATTCGTGACCACCCCCAAAAAATTTAAAAATCCACCCAAAACTTAAAAAAATTGAAATTTTTATATGAAAAACTTCTTTTGCCCATATCTCCTTAAATATGCGTCCTAGAGCGAAAAGGACTTTAATTCGTGACCACCCCCAAAAAATTGAAAAATCCACCCAAAACCTAAAAAAATTGAAATTTTTATATGAAAAACTTCTTTTGTCCATATCTCCTTAAATATGCGTCCTAGAGCGAAAAGGACTTTAATTCGTGACCACCCCCAAAAAATTTAAAAATCCACCCAAAACCTAAAAAAATTGAAATTTTTATATGAAAAACTTCTTTTGCCCATATCTCCTTAAATATGCGTCCTAGAGCGAAAAGGACTTTAATTCGTGACCACCCCCAAAAAATTTAAATATCCACCCAAAACCTAAAAAAATTGAAATTTTTATGTGAAAAACTTCTTTTGCCCATATCTCCTTAAATATGCGTCCTAGAGCGAAAAGGACTTTAATTCGTGACCACCCTCAAAAAATTGAAAAATCCACCCAAAACCTAAAAAAATTGAAATTTTTATGTGAAAAACTTCTTTTGCCCATATCTCCTTAAATATGCGTCCTAGAGCGAAAAGGACTTTAATTCGTGACCACCCTCAAAAAATTGAAAAATCCACCCAAAACCTAACAAAATTGAAATTTTTATATGAAAAACTTCTTTTGTCCATATCTCCTTAAATATGCGTCCTAGAGCGAAAAGGACTTTAATTCGTGACACCCCCAAAAAATTTAAAAATTCACCCAAAACCTAACAAAATTGAAATTTTTATATGAAAAACTTCTTTTGTCCATATCTCCTTAAATATGCGTCCTAGAGCGAAAAGGACTTTAATTCGTGACCACCCCCAAAAAATTTAAAAATCGACACAAAACCTAAAAAAATTGAAATTTTTATATGAAAAACTTCTTTTGTCCATATCTCCTTAAATATGCGTCCTAGAGCGAAAAGGACTTTAATTCGTGACCACCCCCAAAAAATTGAAAAATCCACCCAAAACCTAAAAAAATTGAAATTTTTATATGAAAAACTTCTTTTGCCCATATCTCCTTAAATATGCGTCCTAGAGCGAAAAGGACTTTAATTCGTGACCACCCTCAAAAAATTGAAAAATCCACCCAAAACCTAACAAAATTGAAATTTTTATATGAAAAACTTCTTTTGCCCATATCTCCTAAACTAAGCGTCCTAGAGCGAAAAGGACTTTAATTCGTGACCACCCTCAAAAAATTGAAAAATCCACCCAAAACCTAAAAAAATTGAAATTTTTATATGAAAAACTTCTTTTGCCCATATCTCCTTAAATATGCGTCCTAGAGCGAAAAGGACTTTAATTCGTGACCACACCCAAAATATTTAAAAATCGACACAAAACCTAAAAAAATTGAAATTTTTATATGAAAAACTTCTTTTGCCCATATCTCCTTAAATATGAGTCCTAGAGCGAAAAGGACTTTAATTCGTGACCACCTCCAAAAAATTGAAAAATCCACCCAAAACTTAAAAAAATTGAAATTTTTATATGAAAAACTTCTTTTGCCCATATCTCCTTAAATATGCGTCCTAGAGCGAAAAGGACTTTAATTCGTGACCACCCCCAAAAAATTTAAAAATCCACCCAAAACTTAAAAAAATTGAAATTTTTATATGAAAAACTTCTTTTGCCCATATCTCCTTAAATATGCGTCCTAGAGCGAAAAGGACTTTAATTCGTGACCACCCCCAAAAAATTGAAAAATCCACCCAAAACCTAAAAAAATTGAAATTTTTATATGAAAAACTTCTTTTGTCCATATCTCCTTAAATATGCGTCCTAGAGCGAAAAGGACTTTAATTCGTGACCACCCCCAAAAAATTTAAAAATCCACCCAAAACCTAAAAAAATTGAAATTTTTATATGAAAAACTTCTTTTGCCCATATCTCCTTAAATATGCGTCCTAGAGCGAAAAGGACTTTAATTCGTGACCACCCCCAAAAAATTTAAAAATCCACCCAAAACCTAAAAAAATTGAAATTTTTATATGAAAAACTTCTTTTACCCATATCTCCTTAAATATGCGTCCTAGAGCGAAAAGGACTTTAATTCGTGACCACCCTCAAAAAATTGAAAAATCCACCCAAAACCTAAAAAAATTGAAATTTTTATATGAAAAACTTCTTTTGCCCATATCTCCTTAAATATGCGCCCTAGAGCGAAAAGGACTTTAATTCGTGACCACCCTCAAACAATTGAAAAATCCACCCAAAACCTAACAAAATTGAAATTTTTATATGAAAAACTTCTTTTGTCCATATCTCCTTAAATATGCGTCCTAGAGCGAAAAGGACTTTAATTCGTGACCACCCCCAAAAAATTGAAAAATCCACCCAAAACCTAAAAAAATTGAAATTTTTATGTGAAAAACTTCTTTTGCCCATATCTCCTTAAATATGCGTCCTAGAGCGAAAAGGACTTTAATTCGTGACCACCCCCAAAAAATTTAAAAATCCACCCAAAACCTAAAAAAATTGAAATTTTTATGTGAAAAACTTCTTTTGCCCATATCTCCTTAAATATGCGTCCTAGAGCGAAAAGGACTTTAATTCGTGACCACCCTCAAAAAATTGAAAAATCCACCCAAAACCTAAAAAAATTGAAATTTTTATATGAAAAACTTCTTTTGCCCATATCTCCTTAAATATGCGTCCTAGAGCGAAAAGGACTTTAATTCGTGACCACACCCAAAAAATTTAAAAATCGACACAAAACCTAAAAAAATTGAAATTTTTATATGAAA
This sequence comes from Haematobia irritans, assembly GCF_050003625.1. Taxonomy (NCBI): domain Eukaryota; kingdom Metazoa; phylum Arthropoda; class Insecta; order Diptera; family Muscidae; genus Haematobia; species Haematobia irritans. Next base: position 111,291,778 of record NC_134399.1, on the reverse strand, counting down.
AACTTCTTTTGCCCATATCTCCTTAAATATGAGTCCTAGAGCGAAAAGGACTTTAATTCGTGACCACCTCCAAAAAATTGAAAAATCCACCCAAAACTTAAAAAAATTGAAATTTTTATATGAAAAACTTCTTTTGCCCATATCTCCTTAAATATGCGTCCTAGAGCGAAAAGGACTTTAATTCGTGACCACCCCCAAAAAATTTAAAAATCCACCCAAAACTTAAAAAAATTGAAATTTTTATATGAAAAACTTCTTTTGCCCATATCTCCTTAAATATGCGTCCTAGAGCGAAAAGGACTTTAATTCGTGACCACCCCCAAAAAATTTAAAAATCCACCCAAAACCTAAAAAAATTGAAATTTTTATATGAAAAACTTCTTTTGTCCATATCTCCTTAAATATGCGTCCTAGAGCGAAAAGGACTTTAATTCGTGACCACCCCCAAAAAATTTAAAAATCCACCCAAAACCTAAAAAAATTGAAATTTTTATATGAAAAACTTCTTTTGCCCATATCTCCTTAAATATGCATCCTAGAGCGAAAAGGACTTTAATTCGTGACCACCCCCAAAAAATTTAAAAATCCACCCAAAACCTAAAAAAATTGAAATTTTTATATGAAAAACTTCTTTTGCCCATATCTCCTTAAATATGCGTCCTAGAGCGAAAAGGACTTTAATTCGTGACCACCCTCAAAAAATTGAAAAATCCACCCAAAACCTAAAAAAATTGAAATTTTTATATGAAAAACTTCTTTTGCCCATATCTCCTTAAATATGCGCCCTAGAGCGAAAAGGACTTTAATTCGTGACCACCCTCAAACAATTGAAAAATCCACCCAAAACCTAACAAAATTGAAATTTTTATATGAAAAACTTCTTTTGTCCATATCTCCTTAAATATGCGTCCTAGAGCGAAAAGGACTTTAATTCGTGACCACCCCCAAAAAATTGAAAAATCCACCCAAAACCTAAAAAAATTAAAATTTTTATATGAAAAACTTCTTTTGTCCATATCTCCTTAAATATGCGTCCTAGAGCGAAAAGGACTTTAATTCGTGACCACCCCCAAAAAATTTAAAAATCGACACAAAACCTAAAAAAATTGAAATTTTTATGTGAAAAACTTCTTTTGCCCATATCTCCTTAAATATGCGTCCTAGAGCGAAAAGGACTTTAATTCGTGACCACCCCCAAAAAATTTAAAAATCCACCCAAAACCTAAAAAAATTGAAATTTTTATGTGAAAAACTTCTTTTGCCCATATCTCCTTAAATATGCGTCCTAGAGCGAAAAGGACTTTAATTCGTGACCACCCCCAAAAAATTTAAAAATCCACCCAAAACTTAAAAAAATTGAAATTTTTATATGAAAAACTTCTTTTGCCCATATCTCCTTAAATATGCGTCCTAGAGCGAAAAGGACTTTAATTCGTGACCACCCCCAAAAAATTGAAAAATCCACCCAAAACCTAAAAAAATTGAAATTTTTATATGAAAAACTTCTTTTGTCCATATCTCCTTAAATATGCGTCCTAGAGCGAAAAGGACTTTAATTCGTGACCACCCCCAAAAAATTTAAAAATCCACCCAAAACCTAAAAAAATTGAAATTTTTATATGAAAAACTTCTTTTGCCCATATCTCCTTAAATATGCGTCCTAGAGCGAAAAGGACTTTAATTCGTGACCACCCCCAAAAAATTTAAAAATCCACCCAAAACCTAAAAAAATTGAAATTTTTATATGAAAAACTTCTTTTACCCATATCTCCTTAAATATGCGTCCTAGAGCGAAAAGGACTTTAATTCGTGACCACCCTCAAAAAATTGAAAAATCCACCCAAAACCTAAAAAAATTGAAATTTTTATATGAAAAACTTCTTTTGCCCATATCTCCTTAAATATGCGTCCTAGAGCGAAAAGGACTTTAATTCGTGACCACCCCCAAAAAATTGAAAAATCCACCCAAAACCTAAAAAAATTGAAATTTTTATATGAAAAACTTCTTTTGTCCATATCTCCTTAAATATGCGTCCTAGAGCGAAAAGGACTTTAATTCGTGACCACCCCCAAAAAATTTAAAAATCCACCCAAAACCTAAAAAAATTGAAATTTTTATATGAAAAACTTCTTTTGCCCATATCTCCTTAAATATGCGTCCTAGAGCGAAAAGGACTTTAATTCGTGACCACCCCCAAAAAATTTAAATATCCACCCAAAACCTAAAAAAATTGAAATTTTTATGTGAAAAACTTCTTTTGCCCATATCTCCTTAAATATGCGTCCTAGAGCGAAAAGGACTTTAATTCGTGACCACCCTCAAAAAATTGAAAAATCCACCCAAAACCTAAAAAAATTGAAATTTTTATGTGAAAAACTTCTTTTGCCCATATCTCCTTAAATATGCGTCCTAGAGCGAAAAGGACTTTAATTCGTGACCACCCTCAAAAAATTGAAAAATCCACCCAAAACCTAACAAAATTGAAATTTTTATATGAAAAACTTCTTTTGTCCATATCTCCTTAAATATGCGTCCTAGAGCGAAAAGGACTTTAATTCGTGACACCCCCAAAAAATTTAAAAATTCACCCAAAACCTAACAAAATTGAAATTTTTATATGAAAAACTTCTTTTGTCCATATCTCCTTAAATATGCGTCCTAGAGCGAAAAGGACTTTAATTCGTGACCACCCCCAAAAAATTTAAAAATCGACACAAAACCTAAAAAAATTGAAATTTTTATATGAAAAACTTCTTTTGTCCATATCTCCTTAAATATGCGTCCTAGAGCGAAAAGGACTTTAATTCGTGACCACCCCCAAAAAATTGAAAAATCCACCCAAAACCTAAAAAAATTGAAATTTTTATATGAAAAACTTCTTTTGCCCATATCTCCTTAAATATGCGTCCTAGAGCGAAAAGGACTTTAATTCGTGACCACCCTCAAAAAATTGAAAAATCCACCCAAAACCTAACAAAATTGAAATTTTTATATGAAAAACTTCTTTTGCCCATATCTCCTAAACTAAGCGTCCTAGAGCGAAAAGGACTTTAATTCGTGACCACCCTCAAAAAATTGAAAAATCCACCCAAAACCTAAAAAAATTGAAATTTTTATATGAAAAACTTCTTTTGCCCATATCTCCTTAAATATGCGTCCTAGAGCGAAAAGGACTTTAATTCGTGACCACACCCAAAATATTTAAAAATCGACACAAAACCTAAAAAAATTGAAATTTTTATATGAAAAACTTCTTTTGCCCATATCTCCTTAAATATGAGTCCTAGAGCGAAAAGGACTTTAATTCGTGACCACCTCCAAAAAATTGAAAAATCCACCCAAAACTTAAAAAAATTGAAATTTTTATATGAAAAACTTCTTTTGCCCATATCTCCTTAAATATGCGTCCTAGAGCGAAAAGGACTTTAATTCGTGACCACCCCCAAAAAATTTAAAAATCCACCCAAAACTTAAAAAAATTGAAATTTTTATATGAAAAACTTCTTTTGCCCATATCTCCTTAAATATGCGTCCTAGAGCGAAAAGGACTTTAATTCGTGACCACCCCCAAAAAATTGAAAAATCCACCCAAAACCTAAAAAAATTGAAATTTTTATATGAAAAACTTCTTTTGTCCATATCTCCTTAAATATGCGTCCTAGAGCGAAAAGGACTTTAATTCGTGACCACCCCCAAAAAATTTAAAAATCCACCCAAAACCTAAAAAAATTGAAATTTTTATATGAAAAACTTCTTTTGCCCATATCTCCTTAAATATGCGTCCTAGAGCGAAAAGGACTTTAATTCGTGACCACCCCCAAAAAATTTAAAAATCCACCCAAAACCTAAAAAAATTGAAATTTTTATATGAAAAACTTCTTTTACCCATATCTCCTTAAATATGCGTCCTAGAGCGAAAAGGACTTTAATTCGTGACCACCCTCAAAAAATTGAAAAATCCACCCAAAACCTAAAAAAATTGAAATTTTTATATGAAAAACTTCTTTTGCCCATATCTCCTTAAATATGCGCCCTAGAGCGAAAAGGACTTTAATTCGTGACCACCCTCAAACAATTGAAAAATCCACCCAAAACCTAACAAAATTGAAATTTTTATATGAAAAACTTCTTTTGTCCATATCTCCTTAAATATGCGTCCTAGAGCGAAAAGGACTTTAATTCGTGACCACCCCCAAAAAATTGAAAAATCCACCCAAAACCTAAAAAAATTGAAATTTTTATGTGAAAAACTTCTTTTGCCCATATCTCCTTAAATATGCGTCCTAGAGCGAAAAGGACTTTAATTCGTGACCACCCCCAAAAAATTTAAAAATCCACCCAAAACCTAAAAAAATTGAAATTTTTATGTGAAAAACTTCTTTTGCCCATATCTCCTTAAATATGCGTCCTAGAGCGAAAAGGACTTTAATTCGTGACCACCCTCAAAAAATTGAAAAATCCACCCAAAACCTAAAAAAATTGAAATTTTTATATGAAAAACTTCTTTTGCCCATATCTCCTTAAATATGCGTCCTAGAGCGAAAAGGACTTTAATTCGTGACCACACCCAAAAAATTTAAAAATCGACACAAAACCTAAAAAAATTGAAATTTTTATATGAAAAACTTCTTTTGCCCATATCTCCTTAAATATGAGTCCTAGAGCGAAAAGGACTTTAATTCGTGACCACCTCCAAAAAATTGAAAAATCCACCCAAAACTTAAAAAAATTGAAATTTTTATATGAAAAACTTCTTTTGCCCATATCTCCTTAAATATGCGTCCTAGAGCGAAAAGGACTTTAATTCGTGACCACCCCCAAAAAATTTAAAAATCCACCCAAAACTTAAAAAAATTGAAATTTTTATATGAAAAACTTCTTTTGCCCATATCTCCTTAAATATGCGTCCTAGAGCGAAAAGGACTTTAATTCGTGACCACCCCCAAAAAATTTAAAAATCCACCCAAAACCTAAAAAAATTGAAATTTTTATATGAAAAACTTCTTTTGTCCATATCTCCTTAAATATGCGTCCTAGAGCGAAAAGGACTTTAATTCGTGACCACCCCCAAAAAATTTAAAAATCCACCCAAAACCTAAAAAAATTGAAATTTTTATATGAAAAACTTCTTTTGCCCATATCTCCTTAAATATGCATCCTAGAGCGAAAAGGACTTTAATTCGTGACCACCCCCAAAAAATTTAAAAATCCACCCAAAACCTAAAAAAATTGAAATTTTTATATGAAAAACTTCTTTTGCCCATATCTCCTTAAATATGCGTCCTAGAGCGAAAAGGACTTTAATTCGTGACCACCCTCAAAAAATTGAAAAATCCACCCAAAACCTAAAAAAATTGAAATTTTTATATGAAAAACTTCTTTTGCCCATATCTCCTTAAATATGCGCCCTAGAGCGAAAAGGACTTTAATTCGTGACCACCCTCAAACAATTGAAAAATCCACCCAAAACCTAACAAAATTGAAATTTTTATATGAAAAACTTCTTTTGTCCATATCTCCTTAAATATGCGTCCTAGAGCGAAAAGGACTTTAATTCGTGACCACCCCCAAAAAATTGAAAAATCCACCCAAAACCTAAAAAAATTAAAATTTTTATATGAAAAACTTCTTTTGTCCATATCTCCTTAAATATGCGTCCTAGAGCGAAAAGGACTTTAATTCGTGACCACCCCCAAAAAATTTAAAAATCGACACAAAACCTAAAAAAATTGAAATTTTTATGTGAAAAACTTCTTTTGCCCATATCTCCTTAAATATGCGTCCTAGAGCGAAAAGGACTTTAATTCGTGACCACCCCCAAAAAATTTAAAAATCCACCCAAAACCTAAAAAAATTGAAATTTTTATGTGAAAAACTTCTTTTGCCCATATCTCCTTAAATATGCGTCCTAGAGCGAAAAGGACTTTAATTCGTGACCACCCCCAAAAAATTTAAAAATCCACCCAAAACTTAAAAAAATTGAAATTTTTATATGAAAAACTTCTTTTGCCCATATCTCCTTAAATATGCGTCCTAGAGCGAAAAGGACTTTAATTCGTGACCACCCCCAAAAAATTGAAAAATCCACCCAAAACCTAAAAAAATTGAAATTTTTATATGAAAAACTTCTTTTGTCCATATCTCCTTAAATATGCGTCCTAGAGCGAAAAGGACTTTAATTCGTGACCACCCCCAAAAAATTTAAAAATCCACCCAAAACCTAAAAAAATTGAAATTTTTATATGAAAAACTTCTTTTGCCCATATCTCCTTAAATATGCGTCCTAGAGCGAAAAGGACTTTAATTCGTGACCACCCCCAAAAAATTTAAAAATCCACCCAAAACCTAAAAAAATTGAACTTTTTATATGAAAAACTTCTTTTACCCATATCTCCTTAAATATGCGTCCTAGAGCGAAAAGGACTTTAATTCGTGACCACCCTCAAAAAATTGAAAAATCCACCCAAAACCTAAAAAAATTGAAATTTTTATATGAAAAACTTCTTTTGCCCATATCTCCTTAAATATGCGCCCTAGAGCGAAAAGGACTTTAATTCGTGACCACCCTCAAACAATTGAAAAATCCACCCAAAACCTAACAAAATTGAAATTTTTATATGAAAAACTTCTTTTGTCCATATCTCCTTAAATATGCGTCCTAGAGCGAAAAGGACTTTAATTCGTGACCACCCCCAAAAAATTGAAAAATCCACCCAAAACCTAAAAAAATTAAAATTTTTATATGAAAAACTTCTTTTGTCCATATCTCCTTAAATATGCGTCCTAGAGCGAAAAGGACTTTAATTCGTGACCACCCCCAAAAAATTTAAAAATCCACCCAAAACTTAAAAAAATTGAAATTTTTATATGAAAAACTTCTTTTGCCCATATCTCCTAAACTAAGCGTCCTAGAGCGAAAAGGACTTTAATTCGTGATCACCCTCAAAAAATTGAAAAATCCACCCAAAACCTAACAAAATTGAAATTTTTATATGAAAAACTTCTTTTGCCCATATCTCCTAAACTAAGCGTCCTAGAGCGAAAAGGACTTTAATTCGTGACCACCCTCAAAAAATTGAAAAATCCACCCAAAACCTAAAAAAATTAAAATTTTTATATGAAAAACTTCTTTTGTCCATATCTCCTTAAATATGCGTCCTAGAGCGAAAAGGACTTTAATTCGTGACCACCCCCAAAAAATTGAAAAATCCACCCAAAACCTAAAAAAATTAAAATTTTTATATGAAAAACTTCTTTTGTCCATATCTCCTTAAATATGTGTCCTAGAGCGAAAAGGACTTTAATTCGTGACCACCCCCAAAAATTTTAAAAATCCACCCAAAACCTAAAAAAATTGAAATTTTTATGTGAAAAACTTCTTTTGCCCATATCTCCTTAAATATGCGTCCTAGAGCGAAAAGGACTTTAATTCGTGACCACCCCCAAAAAATTTAAAAATCCACCCAAAACCTAAAAAAATTGAAATTTTTATGTGAAAAACTTCTTTTGCCCATATCTCCTTAAATATGCGTCCTAGAGCGAAAAGGACTTTAATTCGTGACCACCCTCAAAAAATTGAAAAATCCACCCAAAACCTAAAAAAATTGAAATTTTTATATGAAAAACTTCTTTTGCCCATATCTCCTTAAATATGCGTCCTAGAGCGAAAAGGACTTTAATTCGTGACCACACCCAAAAAATTTAAAAATCGACACAAAACCTAAAAAAATTGAAATTTTTATATGAAAAACTTCTTTTGCCCATATCTCCTTAAATATGAGTCCTAGAGCGAAAAGGACTTTAATTCGTGACCACCTCCAAAAAATTGAAAAATCCACCCAAAACTTAAAAAAATTGAAATTTTTATATGAAAAACTTCTTTTGCCCATATCTCCTTAAATATGCGTCCTAGAGCGAAAAGGACTTTAATTCGTGACCACCCCCAAAAAATTTAAAAATCCACCCAAAACTTAAAAAAATTGAAATTTTTATATGAAAAACTTCTTTTGCCCATATCTCCTTAAATATGCGTCCTAGAGCGAAAAGGACTTTAATTCGTGACCACCCCCAAAAAATTGAAAAATCCACCCAAAACCTAAAAAAATTGAAATTTTTATATGAAAAACTTCTTTTGTCCATATCTCCTTAAATATGCGTCCTAGAGCGAAAAGGACTTTAATTCGTGACCACCCCCAAAAAATTTAAAAATCCACCCAAAACCTAAAAAAATTGAAATTTTTATATGAAAAACTTCTTTTGCCCATATCTCCTTAAATATGCGTCCTAGAGCGAAAAGGACTTTAATTCGTGACCACCCCCAAAAAATTTAAAAATCCACCCAAAACCTAAAAAAATTGAAATTTTTATATGAAAAACTTCTTTTGCCCATATCTCCTTAAATATGCGTCCTAGAGCGAAAAGGACTTTAATTCGTGACCACCCTCAAAAAATTGAAAAATCCACCCAAAACCTAAAAAAATTGAAATTTTTATATGAAAAACTTCTTTTGCCCATATCTCCTTAAATATGCGCCCTAGAGCGAAAAGGACTTTAATTCGTGACCACCCTCAAACAATTGAAAAATCCACCCAAAACCTAACAAAATTTAAATTTTTATATGAAAAACTTCTTTTGTCCATATCTCCTTAAATATGCGTCCTAGAGCGAAAAGGACTTTAATTCGTGACCACCCCCAAAAAATTGAAAAATCCACCCAAAACCTAAAAAAATTAAAATTTTTATATGAAAAACTTCTTTTGTCCATATCTCCTTAAATATGCGTCCTAGAGCGAAAAGGACTTTAATTCGTGACCACCCCCAAAAAATTTAAAAATCGACACAAAACCTAAAAAAATTGAAATTTTTATGTGAAAAACTTCTTTTGCCCATATCTCCTTAAATATGCGTCCTAGAGCGAAAAGGACTTTAATTCGTGACCACCCCCAAAAAATTTAAAAATCCACCCAAAACCTAAAAAAATTGAAATTTTTATGTGAAAAACTTCTTTTGCCCATATCTCCTTAAATATGCGTCCTAGAGCGAAAAGGACTTTAATTCGTGACCACCCCCAAAAAATTGAAAAATCCACCCAAAACCTAAAAAAATTGAAATTTTTATATGAAAAACTTCTTTTGTCCATATCTCCTTAAATATGCGTCCTAGAGCGAAAAGGACTTTAATTCGTGACCACCCCCAAAAAATTTAAAAATCCACCCAAAACCTAAAAAAATTGAAATTTTTATATGAAAAACTTCTTTTGCCCATATCTCCTTAAATATGCGTCCTAGAGCGAAAAGGACTTTAATTCGTGACCACCCCCAAAAAATTTAAATATCCACCCAAAACCTAAAAAAATTGAAATTTTTATGTGAAAAACTTCTTTTGCCCATATCTCCTTAAATATGCGTCCTAGAGCGAAAAGGACTTTAATTCGTGACCACCCTCAAAAAATTGAAAAATCCACCCAAAACCTAAAAAAATTGAAATTTTTATGTGAAAAACTTCTTTTGCCCATATCTCCTTAAATATGCGTCCTAGAGCGAAAAGGACTTTAATTCGTGACCACCCTCAAAAAATTGAAAAATCCACCCAAAACCTAACAAAATTGAAATTTTTATATGAAAAACTTCTTTTGTCCATATCTCCTTAAATATGCGTCCTAGAGCGAAAAGGACTTTAATTCGTGACACCCCCAAAAAATTTAAAAATTCACCCAAAACCTAACAAAATTGAAATTTTTATATGAAAAACTTCTTTTGTCCATATCTCCTTAAATATGCGTCCTAGAGCGAAAAGGACTTTAATTCGTGACCACCCCCAAAAAATTTAAAAATCGACACAAAACCTAAAAAAATTGAAATTTTTATATGAAAAACTTCTTTTGTCCATATCTCCTTAAATATGCGTCCTAGAGCGAAAAGGACTTTAATTCGTGACCACCCCCAAAAAATTGAAAAATCCACCCAAAACCTAAAAAAATTGAAATTTTTATATGAAAAACTTCTTTTGCCCATATCTCCTTAAATATGCGTCCTAGAGCGAAAAGGACTTTAATTCGTGACCACCCTCAAAAAATTGAAAAATCCACCCAAAACCTAACAAAATTGAAATTTTTATATGAAAAACTTCTTTTGCCCATATCTCCTAAACTAAGCGTCCTAGAGCGAAAAGGACTTTAATTCGTGACCACCCTCAAAAAATTGAAAAATCCACCCAAAACCTAAAAAAATTAAAATTTTTATATGAAAAACTTCTTTTGCCCATATCTCCTTAAATATGCGTCCTAGAGCGAAAAGGACTTTAATTCGTGACCACCCCCAAAAAGTTGAAAAATCCACCCAAAACCTAAAAAAATTGAAATTTTTATATGAAAAACTTCTTTTGCCCATATCTCCTTAAATATGCGTCCTAGAGCGAAAAGGACTTTAATTCGTGACCACCCCCAAAAAATTTAAAAATCGACACACACTAAAAAAATTGAAATTTTTATATGAAAAACTTCTTTTGCCCATATCTCCTTAAATATGAGTCCGAGAGCGAAAAGGACTTTAATTCGTGACCACCCCCAAAAAATTGAAAAATCCACCCAAAACTTAAAAAAATTGAAATTTTTATATGAAAAACTTCTTTTGCCCATATCTCCTTAAATATGCGTCCTAGAGCGAAAAGGACTTTAATTCGTGACCACCCCCAAAAAATTGAAAAATCCACCCAAAACCTAAAAAAATTGAAATTTTTATATGAAAAACTTCTTTTGTCCATATCTCCTTAAATATGCGTCCTAGAGCGAAAAGGACTTTAATTCGTGACCACCCCCAAAAAATTGAAAAATCCACCCAAAACCTAAAAAAATTAAAATTTTTATATGAAAAACTTCTTTTGTCCATATCTCCTTAAATATGCGTCCTAGAGCGAAAAGGACTTTAATTCGTGACCACCCCCAAAAAATTTAAAAATCCACCCAAAACCTAAAAAAATTGAAATTTTTATGTGAAAAACTTCTTTTGCCCATATCTCCTTAAATATGCGTCCTAGAGCGAAAAGGACTTTAATTCGTGACCACCCCCAACAAATTTAAAAATCCACCCAAAACCTAAAAAAATTGAAATTTTTATGTGAAAAACTTCTTTTGCCCATATCTCCTTAAATATGCGTCCTAGAGCGAAAAGGACTTTAATTCGTGACCACCCTCAAAAAATTGAAAAATCCACCCAAAACCTAAAAAAATTGAAATTTTTATATGAAAAACTTCTTTTGCCCATATCTCCTTAAATATGCGTCCTAGAGCGAAAAGGACTTTAATTCGTGACCACACCCAAAAAATTGAAAAATCCACCCAAAACCTAACAAAATTGAAATTTTTATATGAAAAACTTCTTTTGTCCATATCTCCTTAAATATGCGTCCTAGAGCGAAAAGGACTTTAATTCGTGACACCCCCAAAAAATTTAAAAATTCACCCAAAACCTAACAAAATTGAAATTTTTATATGAAAAACTTCTTTTGTCCATATCTCCTTAAATATGCGTCCTAGAGCGAAAAGGACTTTAATTCGTGACCAACCCCAAAAAATTTAAAAATCGACACAAAACCTAAAAAAATTGAAATTTTTATATGAAAAACTTCTTTTGTCCATATCTCCTTAAATATGCGTCCTAGAGCGAAAAGGACTTTAATTCGTGACCACCCCCAAAAAATTGAAAAATCCACCCAAAACCTAAAAAAATTGAAATTTTTATATGAAAAACTTCTTTTGCCCATATCTCCTTATATATGCGTCCTAGAGCGAAAAGGACTTTAATTCGTGACCACCCTCAAAAAATTGAAAAATCCACCCAAAACCTAACAAAATTGAAATTTTTATATGAAAAACTTCATTTGCCCATATCTCCTAAACTAAGCGTCCTAGAGCGAAAAGGACTTTAATTCGTGACCACCCTCAAAAAATTGAAAAATCCACCCAAAACCTAAAAAAATTAAAATTTTTATATGAAAAACTTCTTTTGCCCATATCTCCTTAAATATGCGTCCTAGAGCGAAAAGGACTTTAATTCGTGACCACCCCCAAAAAGTTGAAAAATCCACCCAAAACCTAAAAAAATTGAAATTTTTATATGAAAAACTTCTTTTGCCCATATCTCCTTAAATATGCGTCCTAGAGCGAAAAGGACTTTAATTCGTGACCACCCCCAAAAAATTAAAAAATCGACACAAAACCTAAAAAAATTGAAATTTTTATATGAAAAACTTATTTTGCCCATATCTCCTTAAATATGAGTCCTAGAGCGAAAAGGACTTTAATTCGTGACCACCCCCAAAAAATTGAAAAATCCACCCAAAACTTAAAAAAATTGAAATTTTTATATGAAAAACTTCTTTTGCCCATATCTCCTTAAATATGCGTCCTAGAGCGAAAAGGACTTTAATTCGTGACCACCCCCAAAAAAGTGAAAAATCCACCCAAAACCTAAAAAAATTGAAATTTTTATATGAAAAACTTCTTTGTCCATATCTCCTTAAATATGCGTCCTAGAGCGAAAAGGACTTTAATTCGTGACCACCCCCAAAAAATTGAAAAATCCACCCAAAACCTAAAAAAATTAAAATTTTTATATGAAAAACTTCTTTTGTCCATATCTCCTTAAATATGCGTCCTAGAGCGAAAAGGACTTTAATTCGTGACCACCCCCAAAAAATTTAAAAATCCACCCAAAACCTAAAAAAATTGAAATTTTTATGTGAAAAACTTCTTTTGCCCATATCTCCTTAAATATGCGTCCTAGAGCGAAAAGGACTTTAATTCGTGACCACCCCCAAAAAATTTAAAAATCCACCCAAAACCTAAAAAAATTAAAATTTTTATGTGAAAAACTTCTTTTGCCCATATCTCCTTAAATATGCGTCCTAGAGCGAAAAGGACTTTAATTCGTGACCACCCTCAAAAAATTGAAAAATCCACCCAAAACCTAAAAAAATTGAAATTTTTATATGAAAAACTTCTTTTGCCCATATCTCCTTCAATATGCGTCCTAGAGCGAGAAGGACTTTAATTCGTGACCACACCCAAAAAATTTAAAAATCGACACAAAACCTAAAAAAATTGAAATTTTTATATGAAAAACTTCTTTTGCCCATATCTCCTTAAATATGAGTCCTAGAGCGAAAAGGACTTTAATTCGTGACCACCTCCAAAAAATTGAAAAATCCACCCAAAACTTAAAAAAATTGAAATTTTTATATGAAAAACTTCTTTTGCCCATATCTCCTTAAATATGCGTCCTAGAGCGAAAAGGACTTTAATTCGTGACCACCCCCAAAAAATTGAAAAATCCACCCAAAACTTAAAAAAATTGAAATTTTTATATGAAAAACTTCTTTTGCCCATATCTCCTTAAATATGCGTCCTAGAGCGAAAAGGACTTTAATTCGTGACCACCCCCAAAAAATTTAAAAATCCACCCAAAACCTAAAAAAATTGAAATTTTTATATGAAAAACTTCTTTTGCCCATATCTCCTTAAATATGCGTCCTAGAGCGAAAAGGACTTTAATTCGTGACCACCCTCAAAAAATTGAAAAATCCACCCAAAACCTAAAAAAATTGAAATTTTTATATGAAAAACTTCTTGTGCCCATAACTTTAATTCGTGACCACCCCCAAAAAATTGAAAAATCCACCCAAAACCTAAAAAAATTGAAATTTTTATATGAAAAACTTCTTTTGCCCATATCTCCTTAAATATGCGTCCTAGAGCGAAAAGGACTTTAATTCGTGACCACCCTCAAAAAATTGAAAAATCCACCCAAAACCTAACAAAATTGAAATTTTTATATGAAAAACTTCTTTTGCCCATATCTCCTAAACTAAGCGTCCTAGAGCGAAAAGGACTTTAATTCGTGACCACCCTCAAAAAATTGAAAAATCCACCCAAAACCTAAAAAAATTAAAATTTTTATATGAAAAACTTCTTTTGCCCATATCTCCTTAAATATGCGTCCTAGAGCGAAAAGGACTTTAATTCGTGACCACCCCCAAAAAATTGAAAAATCCACCCAAAACCTAAAAAAATTGAAATTTTTATATGAAAAACTTCTTTTGTCCATATCTCCTTAAATATGCGTCCTAGAGCGAAAAGGACTTTAATTCGTGACCACCCCCAAAAAATTGAAAAATCCACCCAAAACCTAAAAAAATTGAAATTTTTATATGAAAAACTTCTTTTGTCCATATCTCCTTAAATATGCGTCCTAGAGCGAAAAGGAATTTAATTCGTGACCACCCCCAAAAAATTTAAAAATCCACCCAAAACCTAAAAAAATTGAAATTTTTATGTGAAAAACTTCTTTTGCCCATATCTCCTTAAATATGCGTCCTAGAGCGAAAAGGACTTTAATTCGTGACCACCCTCAAAAAATTGAAAAATCCACCCAAAACCTAAAAAAATTGAAATTTTTATATGAAAAACTTCTTTTGCCCATATCTCCTTAAATATGCGTCCTAGAGCGAAAAGGACTTTAATTCGTGACCACCCCCAAAAAATTGAAAAATCCACCCAAAACCTAAAAAAATTGAAATTTTTATATGAAAAACTTCTTTTGTCCATATCTCCTTAAATATGCGTCCTAGAGCGAAAAGGACTTTAATTCGTGACCACCCCCAAAAAATTGAAAAATCCACCCAAAACCTAAAAAAAATGAAATTTTTATATGAAAAACTTCTTTTGTCCATATCTCCTTAAATATGCGTCCTAGAGCGAAAAGGACTTTAATTCGTGACCACCCCCAAAAAAATTTAAAAATCCACCCAAAACCTAAAAAAATTGAAATTTTTATGTGAAAAACTTCTTTTGCCCATATCTCCTTAAATATGCGTCCTAGAGCGAAAAGGACTTTAATTCGTGACCACCCTCAAAAAATTGAAAAATCCACCCAAAACCTAAAAAAATTGAAATTTTTATATGAAAAACTTCTTTTGCCCATAACTTTAATTCGTGACCACCCCCAAAAAATTGAAAAATCCACCCAAAACCTAAAAAAATTGAAATTTTTATATGAAAAACTTCTTTTGCCCATATCTCCTTAAATATGCGTCCTAGAGCGAAAAGGACTTTAATTCGTGACCACCCTCAAAAAATTGAAAAATCCACCCAAAACCTAACAAAATTGAAATTTTTATATGAAAAACTTCTTTTGCCCATATCTCCTAAACTAAGCGTCCTAGAGCGAAAAGGACTTTAATTCGTGACCACCCTCAAAAAATTGAAAAATCCACCCAAAACCTAAAAAAATTAAAATTTTTATATGAAAAACTTCTTTTGCCCATATCTCCTTAAATATGCGTCCTAGAGCGAAAAGGACTTTAATTCGTGACCACCCCCAAAAAGTTGAAAAATCCACCCAAAACCTAAAAAAATTGAAATTTTTATATGAAAAACTTCTTTTGCCCATATCTCCTTAAATATGCGTCCTAGAGCGAAAAGGACTTTAATTCGTGACCACCCCCAAAAAATTTAAAAATCGACACAAAACCTAAAAAAATTGAAATTTTTATATGAAAAACTTCTTTTGCCCATATCTCCTTAAATATGAGTCCTAGAGCGAAAAGGACTTTAATTCGTGACCGACAGAGAGAGTATAGAGAGAAATAGAGATGGAAACCGGGAGAGTTGACGAAAGATATCAATATAACACAGCAAAAGAGTCAAAAGAGAACAATTTCTGTGAAACCGCTTGTATGTTGTTTCGGAAAACTGTTTTATGATAAGGCCAAAAATTTGATATGTTTAAGTCTAAATATTATTTAATTTGAATAAAGAGAATATACATTCTGAACCAAGAGAATAGACATTTGAAAAACAAACAGCTTATGTTTTCGCCTTGAGAGCAGCATTTTATGTATGTGTGGACATGTGTTTTGTTTATCATTTTGGCATTATTTTTTTCTTGGTTCGTTAAAAGAAATCAGGGGTCTTCATAAAAATAACGAAAGGGCACTATACTCTTTTTAGAGTTGGGGCGGTAAAATGAAATAAGGAGGAAATAGTGAAAAATTACACAGTAAAATGTAAAAAAACAAAGTTTAGTTTCTCTTTATTAAAAAGTAGTCCACGAGGAGTTGACGGACACCATCAAATATAAAAGCGGGCATTAAGTTCGACTTTTACAGCTAAAACAATTTAAAAAGTTTATTTTCTTTAAAATGAATTATTAAAGAAAAATAAAAGGAATTTTAGAGCGATGGTGTTAAATGCTAGTAAAAAACTGTTCACACCTAAATAAATGTATGTTTATATTATAAAATTATGTATGTATGTTTATACTCGACTCCACGTTCTTCTTTTGTTAGTTTTTGAATTCCTTCCAAATTTTAAAGTTTTGTACAAAAACAGTTTTTTATTACAAGATTGTTATTTTTGCAATAAAAAATAATATTTTATCCAAAAATCATTCAATTTCGTTTATATCAAGCACTGTTACTGACTATAAATCTTTAATAACGCACATTTCGATGTTTCATTTAAAAAAATTAATATAGTATAAATATAAATGTGTAAATTAAAAAAAAAAAAAAAAATTTCGGTCGGAGCAGGGATTGAACCCACGACCCTTTGCATGCAAGGCAGACATGCTAACCACTGCTCCACGTGGCAAACAAATGTATGTTTCTGTTAAATAATGTTATGTTTGCATGGGCTCGTGGGCGCTGCAAACTATGCTATATAAATGTAACTTAAAACGATAATTATCTACTGGTGACTATAACAGCTACGTAGCCCAGTGGATAGTGTGTTGGCTTACAAACTGTATGGTCCTCGGTTCGATTCTCCGTGCAGGCGAAAGGTAAAATTTAAAAAATTTATAAAAGTGAATAATTTCTTCAACATTATTTGTATTACAGAGAAAGGTGCCAATAACTAAAAAATTTCGTGGAAGTGAAAATTACGAGTATGTTACGGAATGCACAATCGTGTTTGGGAAAAATTCTTCCAAGCATATAATATTTTTGGCTCAAAATGCTTCCAAACATATAATATGTTCACATAAAACAAACATATTAATGTTTCGGCAGTATGCAATAATATATGTGCTTCCTGCAAAATATGTTTGGAACATATGTTAAAGAAGCGATTTTTTTTGAGGGTGTATATGAAAAACTTCTTTTGCCCATATCTCCTTAAATATGCGTCCTAGAGCGAAAAGGACTTTAATTCGTGACCACCCCCAAAAAATTGAAAAATCCACCCAAAACCTAAAAAAATTGAAATTTTTATATGAAAAACTTCTTTTGTCCATATCTCCTTAAATATGCGTCCTAGAGCGAAAAGGACTTTAATTCGTGACCACCCCCAAAAAATTGAAAAATCCACCCAAAACCTAAAAAAATTGAAATTTTTATATGAAAAACTTCTTTTGTCCATATCTCCTTAAATATGCGTCCTAGAGCGAAAAGGAATTTAATTCGTGACCACCCCCAAAAAATTTAAAAATCCACCCAAAACCTAAAAAAATTGAAATTTTTATGTGAAAAACTTCTTTTGCCCATATCTCCTTAAATATGCGTCCTAGAGCGAAAAGGACTTTAATTCGTGACCACCCTCAAAAAATTGAAAAATCCACCCAAAACCTAAAAAAATTGAAATTTTTATATGAAAAACTTCTTTTGCCCATATCTCCTTAAATATGCGTCCTAGAGCGAAAAGGACTTTAATTCGTGACCACCCCCAAAAAATTGAAAAATCCACCCAAAACCTAAAAAAATTGAAATTTTTATATGAAAAACTTCTTTTGTCCATATCTCCTTAAATATGCGTCCTAGAGCGAAAAGGACTTTAATTCGTGACCACCCCCAAAAAATTGAAAAATCCACCCAAAACCTAAAAAAATTGAAATTTTTATATGAAAAACTTCTTTTGTCCATATCTCCTTAAATATGCGTCCTAGAGCGAAAAGGACTTTAATTCGTGACCACCCCCAAAAAAATTTAAAAATCCACCCAAAACCTAAAAAAATTGAAATTTTTATGTGAAAAACTTCTTTTGCCCATATCTCCTTAAATATGCGTCCTAGAGCGAAAAGGACTTTAATTCGTGACCACCCTCAAAAAAATGAAAAATCCACCCAAAACATAAAAAAATTGAAATTTTTATATGAAAAACTTCTTTTGCCCATATCTCCTTAAATATGCGTCCTAGAGCGAAAAGGACTTTAATTCGTGACCACCCCCAAAAAATTTAAAAATCCACCCAAAACCTAAAAAAATTGAAATTTTTATATGAAAAACTTCTTTTGCCCATATCTCCTTAAATATGCGTCCTAGAGCGAAAAGGACTTTAATTCGTGACCACCCCCAAAAAATTTAAAAATCCACCCAAAACCTAAAAAAATTGAAATTTTTATATGAAAAACTTCTTTTGCCCATATCTCCTTAAATATGCGTCCTAGAGCGAAAAGGACTTTAATTCGTGACCACCCTCAAAAAATTGAAAAATCCACCCAAAACCTAACAAAATTGAAATTTTTATATGAAAAACTTCTTTTGCCCATATCTCCTAAATTAAGCGTCCTAGAGCGAAAAGGACTTTAATTCGTGACCACCCTCAAAAAATTGAAAAATCCACCCAAAACCTAAAAAAATTGAAATTTTTATATGAAAAACTTCTTTTGCCCATATCTCCTAAATTAAGCGTCCTAGAGCGAAAAGGACTTTAATTCGTGACCACCCTCAAAAAATTGAAAAATCCACCCAAAACCTAAAAAAATTTAAATTTTTATATGAAAAACTTCTTTTGCCCATATCTCCTTAAATATGCGTCCTAGAGCGAAAAGGACTTTAATTCGTGACCACCCCCAAAAAGTTGAAAAATCCACCCAAAACCTAAAAAAATTGAAATTTTTATATGAAAAACTTCTTTTGTCCATATCTCCTTAAATATGCGTCCTAGAGCGAAAAGGACTTTAATTCGTGACCACCCCCAAAAAATTTAAAAATCCACCCAAAACCTAAAAAAATTGAAATTTTTATATGAAAAACTTCTTTTGCCCATATCTCCTTAAATATGCGTCCTAGAGCGAAAAGGACTTTAATTCGTGACCACCCCCAAAAAATTGAAAAATCCACCCAAAACTTAAAAAAATTGAAATTTTTATGTGAAAAACTTCTTTTGCCCATATCTCCTTAAATATGCGTCCTAGAGCGAAAAGGACTTTAATTCGTGACCACCCTCAAAAAATTGAAAAATCCACCCAAAACCTAAAAAAATTGAAATTTTTATATGAAAAAACTTCTTTTGCCGATATCTCCTTAAATATGCGTCCTAGAGCGAAAAGGACTTTAATTCGTGACCACCCCCAAAAAGTTGAAAAATCCACCCAAAACCTAAAAAAATTGAAATTTTTATATGAAAAACTTCTTTTGCCGATATCTCCTTAAATATGCGTCCTAGAGCGAAAAGGACTTTAATTCGTGACCACCCCCAAAAAGTTGAAAAATCCACCCAAAACCTAAAAAAATTGAAATTTTTATATGAAAAACTTCTTTTGTCCATATCTCCTAAACTAAGCGTCCTAGAGCGAAAAGGACTTTAATTCGTGACCACCCTCAAAAAATTGAAAAATGCACCCAAAACCTAAAAAAATTAAAATTTTTATATGAAAAACTTCTTTTGCCCATATCTCCTTAAATATGCGTCCTAGAGCGAAAAGGACTTTAATTCGTGACCACCCCCAAAAAGTTTAAAAATCCACCCAAAACCTAAAAAAATTGAAATTTTTATATGAAAAACTTCTTTTGCCCATATCTCCTTAAATATGCGTCCTAGAGCGAAAAGGACTTTAATTCGTGACCACCCCCAAAAAATTTAAAAATCCACCCAAAACCTAAAAAAATTGAAATTTTTATATGAAAAACTTCTTTTGCCCATATCTCCTTAAATATGCGTCCTAGAGCGAAAAGGACTTTAATTCGTGACCACCCTCAAAAAATTGAAAAATCCACCCAAAACCTAACAAAATTGAAATTTTTATATGAAAAACTTCTTTTGCCCATATCTCCTAAATTAAGCGTCCTAGAGCGAAAAGGACTTTAATTCGTGACCACCCTCAAAAAATTGAAAAATCCACCCAAAACCTAAAAAAATTGAAATTTTTATATGAAAAACTTCTTTTGCCCATATCTCCTAAATTAAGCGTCCTAGAGCGAAAAGGACTTTAATTCGTGACCACCCTCAAAAAATTGAAAAATCCACCCAAAACCTAAAAAAATTGAAATTTTTATATGAAAAACTTCTTTTGCCCATATCTCCTTAAATATGCGTCCTAGAGCGAAAAGGACTTTAATTCGTGACCACCCCCAAAAAGTTGAAAAATCCACCCAAAACCTAAAAAAATTGAAATTTTTATATGAAAAACTTCTTTTGTCCATATCTCCTTAAATATGCGTCCTAGAGCGAAAAGGACTTTAATTCGTGACCACCCCCAAAAAATTTAAAAATCCACCCAAAACCTAAAAAAATTGAAATTTTTATATGAAAAACTTCTTTTGCCCATATCTCCTTAAATATGCGTCCTAGAGCGAAAAGGACTTTAATTCGTGACCACCCCCAAAAAATTGAAAAATCCACCCAAAACTTAAAAAAATTGAAATTTTTATGTGAAAAACTTCTTTTGCCCATATCTCCTAAACTAAGCGTCCTAGAGCGAAAAGGACTTTAATTCGTGACCACCCTCAAAAAATTGAAAAATCCACCCAAAACCTAAAAAAATTGAAATTTTTATATGAAAAACTTCTTTTGCCCATATCTCCTTAAATATGCGTCCTAGAGCGAAAAGGACTTTAATTCGTGACCACCCTCAAAAAATTGAAAAATCCACCCAAAACCTAAAAAAATTGAAATTTTTATATGAAAAAACTTCTTTTGCCGATATCTCCTTAAATATGCGTCCTAGAGCGAAAAGGACTTTAATTCGTGACCACCCCCAAAAAGTTGAAAAATCCACCCAAAACCTAAAAAAATTGAAATTTTTATATGAAAAACTTCTTTTGTCCATATCTCCTAAACTAAGCGTCCTAGAGCGAAAAGGACTTTAATTCGTGACCACCCTCAAAAAATTGAAAAATCCACCCAAAACCTAAAAAAATTAAAATTTTTATATGAAAAACTTCTTTTGCCCATATCTCCTTAAATATGCGTCCTAGAGCGAAAAGGACTTTAATTCGTGACCACCCCAAAAAAGTTTAAAAATCCACCCAAAACTTAAAAAAATTGAAATTTTTATATGAAAAACTTCTTTTGCCCATATCTCCTTAAATATGCGTCCTAGAGCGAAAAGGACTTTAATTCGTGACCACCCCCAAAAAATTTAAAAATCCACCCAAAACCTAAAAAAATTGAAATTTTTATATGAAAAACTTCTTTTGTCCATATCTCCTTAAATATGCGTCCTAGAGCGAAAAGGACTTTAATTCGTGACCACCCCCAAAAAATTGAAAAATCCACCCAAAACCTAATAAAATTGAAATTTTTATATGAAAAACTTCTTTTGTCCATATCTCCTTAAATATGCGTCCTAGAGCGAAAAGGACTTTAATTCGTGACCACCCCCAAAAAATTGAAAAATCCACCCAAAACCTAAAAAAATTGAAATTTTTATGTGAAAAACTTCTTTTGCCCATATCTCCTTAAATATGCGTCCTAGAGCGAAAAGGACTTTAATTCGTGACCACCCTCAAAAAATTGAAAAATCCACCCAAAACCTAAAAAAATTGAAATTTTTATATGAAAAACTTCTTTTGCCCATATCTCCTTAAATATGCGTCCTAGAGCGAAAAGGACTTTAATTCGTGACCACCCCCAAAAAGTTGAAAAATCCACCCAAAACCTAAAAAAAATGAAATTTTTATATGAAAAACTTCTTTTGTCCATATTTCCTTAAATATGCGTCCTAGAGCGAAAAGGACTTTAATTCGTGACCACCCCCAAAAAATTTAAAAATCCACCCAAAACCTAAAAAAATTGAAATTTTTATATGAAAAACTTCTTTTGCCCATATCTCCTTAAATATGCGTCCTAGAGCGAAAAGGACTTTAATTCGTGACCACCCCCAAAAAGTTGAAAAATCCACCCAAAACCTAAAAAAATTGAAATTTTTATATGAAAAACTTCTTTTGTCCATATTTCCTTAAATATGCGTCCTAGAGCGAAAAGGACTTTAATTCGTGACCACCCCCAAAAAATTTAAAAATCCACCCAAAACCTAAAAAAATTGAAATTTTTATATGAAAAACTTCTTTTGCCCATATCTCCTTAAATATGCGTCCTAGAGCGAAAAGGACTTTAATTCGT